>NC_137285.1:144437884-145078653 GCF_054371585.1 Giraffa tippelskirchi
CTACCATGGTGGAGATGCTGCTTCCGAGGGCAGAGGGGGAGGAACAAAGGGGCGAGCTGATGTGGTCGGGGTGGCCGGGCCTGCGGGAAAGAGTGGTGAGCACCTCCCTGCTGTCCCCAGGACAGGGGGTCCTTTAGGGGCATCTCTGGCCCCCCGTTCAAGCTGGCGCACGAGAAGTGTGACACCTGGCTCTGACCCAATTGCCTGGCTCCCGGGGTGGCTGGGGTTTGATTTGTGTGTTCAAACAGGTGTAGATGGTACCCCTAGGGTACAGGTGCCCCCAGAAAGTGTACCAAAGTGGGCTGACTGCAGAGGTGGGTCAGTAAAGCCACAGAATGAAGTCTGCCTCTTTCTAGAGCATCTATATTTAAAAAAAAAAAAAGAAGGAAATATTTCATATTGAAGAAATGTGATGGAGTAAGATGTGCAGAATTCAGGAGGTTTTGAAAGATGCAAGAAGCATCGTTAAAGGAAGCTCTTACTTGTACTTACTCAAGTAAGGAAGTTGAGCCCCAGCACACCCCCTGCCCAGCGTCAGGAAGCTCAAGGGGGCTGTGCAGGGGCTCTGACCTGGCTGCTGCCTTAGGAATGTGAACGGGAGGATGTCCCCTGGGGTGGAGGTGTGGTGGGTCTGGAAGACTGGGGGAAAGGCCCATCTAGGAAGTCACTCTCTCCACAATCTCCTCCTCTCTGCCTTCTCTGAGGCCCTGGAGGCAGAGGAGGGGGTGGCTGGGTGGGGGGACTCACCTCCCTAAAGGGGAGCGGGAAGAGCGGTGGGTGAGGGGGTGTTTCAGCAGGAGCCACCAGGTGGCGCTGCTGCCCCCATCCTAGGAGCCTGGTGGCCCCCAGCGTGCTTCCCAGGCCTGTGGGTCTCTCCTTGGGGTGCAGCTGGTGAAACTGCAGGTTCCAGGGCTCAGCAGATCAGAGGCAGCAGATCTGGGCTGGGGAGAATGAACGAGCATCTTGAGCAGCCCTCCAAGGTAATTCCTGAATCAAGTTGCTTTCCTTTCTCAGGCCCTGACAAGAGGCAGACAGTGCTCTGCTATCCAGGAAGGAGGGGGTGCACACGTTAGGAGCAGCTTAACGCTTGATCTGAACCTAATTAAATTCTTGCCAGAGGCTTTCTGTGGCTAAAACCCTAGGCAAACCCAAGGTGGGGCCGGAGGGAGGTATCGGACCCAGCCCTGGGCTGAGGTACCCTTAGACTCCATGGTGCTGTTTACCATAATCTGGGATTCCCCTGGAACTCTTACCCAGTTCAGAGGGCTGAGGGCTCCCAGCGAAGCCATTCCAGCTGATTTCATTTTGTTTTTTATAATGTGCCTCATTCCACAAAGGGAGTACATATAATAAAATATAAAACAGTAGAGAAAATAATAAATTTATGAAGAAGCTCCAATGCTTTGGCCAACTGATGTGAAGAGCCAACTCATTAGAAAGACCCTGATGCTGGGAAAGATTGAGGGGAGGAGGAGAAGGGAGAGACAGGATGGCACGGTGGGATGGCATCATTGACTCAAAGGACATGAAGTCTGAGCAAATTCTAGGAGATAGTGAAGGACAGGGAAGCCTGGCGTGCTGCAGTCCATGGGGTTGCAGAGTCAAACATGACTGAGTAACTGAACAACAGCCACCACAGTGAAGAAGTATAGACTTGAATGAAATAGACACAGTTTGAGTTGCCCAACCTGGTGATGGCAAATGTATGGTATGCACAGACTGTGTTCCCTATGGCTGCACTCACAGCAGACATCACTAATTGATACTGTTCTCATTTTCTTAGCCCAGATGTACTCGGGCTATGCTTCCAGCTTGTATCCCTCATTGCAGCCTCTGAATCCTGCTCAGCTCAGCACAGTTGATCAGTCTAGCTGGAATGCAGAGTGAAAACAGTTGCCGACCTTGAGCTCTAGTTGTTTAGTTGAGCCATGTGTAATTTTACCTCTGAGCTTCCTGGTGGTCAAAGCAACAAAGGGAAAATTTTCACTTACATAGCTTTAATTTCTCAAGGTTCCCTTAGCTTAGCCACTAGGAAGATTGCAACTGGCCAGGATCTAGAATTCAAGATGGCTCAGTTCAGTCAGTTCAGTCGCTTAGTCGTGTCCAACTCTTTGTGACCCCATGGACTGCAGCACACCAGGCCTCCCTGTCTATTGCCAACTCCTAGAGTTTACTCAAACTCATGTCCATTGAGTTGGTGATGCCATCCAACCATCTCCTCCTCTGTCGTCCCCTTCTTCTCCTGCCTTCAATCTTTCCCAGCATCAGGGTCTTTTCAAATGAGTCAGTTCTTCACATCAGGTGGCCAAAATATTGGAGTTTCAAGTTCAGCATCAGTCCTTCCAATGAATATTAAGAACCGATTTTAGAATGGACTGGTTGGATCTCCTTGCGGTCCAAGAGACTCTTAAGAGTCTTCTCCAACACCACAGTTCAAAAGCATCAAGTCTTTGGCTCTCAGCTTTCTTTATAGTCCAACTCTCACATCCATACATAAATACTGCAACCTCCTGCATTGCAGGCAGATTCTTTACCAACTGAGCTATCAGGGAAGCCCCCAAGATGGCTCTCAGACCCACAAACTTTGATATCTCTTCATGGCAGGAGCAGTAAGTATATATGGACCTGCTGAGCCTGACCTGAAGCTGGTTATTGGCAATGGGGACAGCAGCTGTGCTGTCAAGGAGGACCCAGGAAGGTTTAGTGAAGGTGACAGTTCTGCATAGCTGGTGCTTGGCCAGCCCTGACTCTGTCCTAGTCCCACTGACATGTTCACTCATTTGCTCACTACAATCCAGTGAGGTGCATGGTCATGATTACCCCCGTTTTACAGACAAGGACAATGAAGAACAAGAGCTTAACTAGTTCCCTCAACATTCTGCTATTGCTAAGAGGAGCGGGAGGGACTTCCCTGGTGGCCCAGTGGTTAAGATCCTGCCTTCCAACACAGGAGACGTGGGTTCCGTCCCCAGTCAGGAAACTAAGATCCCACATGCCTTGGGACAGCTAAGTCCGCCAGATGCAACTGCAGAAAGCCTGTGCGCTGCCACGAAGACCCAGCACAGTCAAAATAAAAAAGTAGTTTTAAAAATAAAAGAAGTGGGAACCAGATCCTGACCATTGGGTTGCACCATCTGCAGGTGAGGGTATGGTTCTACTGCCAAGGCAGCTGGGAGCTGACCCACACTGAGAAGGCAATGGCAACCCACTCCAGTCTTCTTGCCTGGGAAATCCCATGGACAGAGGAGCCTGGTGGGCTGCAGTCCATGGGGTCGCAGAGGAGTCAGACACAACTTAGCGACTAAACAAACCACCACCATCACTCTGCTCTGCAAAGGGGTAGCATGAGCTACCCCTGCCCCGTGGCGGGCTTACAGAGGGGACAGAGGCTAAGAAAAGAGACAAGGCTTGGTGTTTGGCTGTGGGCTGCGGTTCCTGGCCAGATAAGGAAAATCTTGTACTTCAGCTGGACTCAGAGCTATGTGGGGGCAGGGATGGGGTCTGGTTCAGCTCAGCTGGCCCTCTGCGCCCAGGCAGCAATTCCACCACACAAGGCTGGGAGTGGGGAAGGGCTGAGAAGGGCTCAGTGGTGGGTCAGGCAGATTTGGCTTCAAACAGGAAGCTCAGGTGCTCAGGAGCCACGTGAGCCCTGGCAGACCTCTTCACCTCTTGGTGTCTCACTTTCTTATCTGAATGTTGGGAGGATGACAGGGTCATGCCAGGCTCAGGTCACATGAAGGATGTGGAACGTGTAACCACCTGGGCCCCCAGGGACCCCAGCGAACCGGAGAACAACCGTCTCCCTGGGCTTTGCCCATCTCCTAGTGCCACCAGCTGAGCAGACATCCGTCCTGTCTGTCTGAGACCAGAGCGGCAGAGGGTGTGGGGCTCATGTGGAGGGTGAGGGGCTGCAGGAGGTGGGGCCAGAGGAGCCTGGACCCCTGTGAGGCAGGTGGTCATAGGGCAGAACTTCCCTGCCCTGCAGTAATGCTGTGAGTGTGAGGAGAGGGCCCAGCGGGATGCCTGGGACAAGTAGGCAGGGGGGTGTCAGACCCTGGGGATCTCTGCCTGGGGTCTGGTTCAGGACCCCCAGGCCCCTGGAGATGGGGATGACACCAAGGTGGGACCAGCAGTCAGGTGAGCACTAGGAAACCTCCAACTCCTTTCTTCCCCACGCACCTCTCTCCTCCTCAATCCCCCTGGGCTTGGGGGGAAGAAGAGGAGAGCCAGGATGGTCCAGAAAGCCCAGAGCGCCCCCCCCCCCCCCCCAGAGAACAGCAGCAGAACAGCGTTATCTGGCTGAGAACACGATGTGAAATCTGGGTGGGTCGGGCTCTGATGCCCGGGGCTCTGGGGCTCAGGCTGGGAGTCTCGAGAAGCTGGTGTGGGGGTGCCAGGAAGCCCTGAGGTAGCTCCTGTGCCCGAGCCACTTGCTGACCATCGGCCTCAATGGGACCTCGGCCATCTCCCAAGGCGGGTGAAGGGGACAGGTGGCAGAATGTTGAAGGTTCTACCTGGCCCATCCTCACGGGCCCTGTGCCATAGGGAGTGGGGGCGGGCTCAAAACCACATCTGCAAAAACTTTAGAGAAGACAGAGACGATGGCAGAGTGATATGGGTTGGGCCTCTTCCCATGGCATGCCCACCTCGTGAGGCACGTGCCAGGCCTGGCAGCTGGAGGGTGCCAGAGCCAGGCCTGGACCAGCAGGGAGCTGACTTGGAGGACATCCCCCTGCCTCCACAGCCGCTCTCCACCCACGGATTTCCCGGGACGACCCCAGGGTGGTGTTGCAAAACCTGGTCACCATGGCACCAAGCCTCGCTCCTGCCTCCTGGCAGGACCCAGTTTCTCTACCTCCTCCTCCACCCCCGCCCCCAGGCCCATGGAGTTCCATGAGGAAGGACCCTAAACTGGCTTCTCTAATTCCCAGATGGCCCCGAGAGCCGGTCATATGTCCGCAGGGACCTTGGGCCCTGGCCTCCTGCCTCCCTCCCCAGGAGCTGGGCCAGGGCCACCCCCAGGCTGCCATCTCCCCCATTGATGCCCAGGCCGGGGGGGTATGCTGTGCAGAGGACTGGCCACAAAGGGCCCCCACAATGCCTGGGTGCTGAGCCCCTGGGCAGTGCCTGCTCACGGCTCCCAGGGGCCAAGTAGGAGGCCTAGGTGGGCACCAGTTTGCTCTCTGGGTTTTGGGGGAACCAATGGTGGTGCCCAGGAAGTGTCCAGGAGGCTGGACTTTGCGGGGGAGCTGTGTGACATGGGCACTGACCATCACTTGGGTCAGAATAGGGCCCTTCTGTGTGGATTGGCAGGCGGTGCAGGGTCTCCTGGGAGCAGGCCAGGGGGGATTGTCCTCCACCGGTAGAGAAATATTTCAGTGTTTTAGTAACTAGCATGGCTGTGTAGGTGAATACCTCTGAATGTCAGCCCTGTGCGCACACACGCACACACACGGGCCCTGAAACCTCCTGAGCTCAGTCCATTCCCGGATCTCAGGACCTCCAGCTCTCCTCTCAGCTGCAGGTGGCCAGTGGTAGCAGGAAAGGCTGAACGCTGCCAGCCTGGAATGTTCCAGGCCTGTGTGGCAGAGCCTCCCACCACTGACCCAATCATGCCTGTTGCAGGGCAGAGACTCCTCCAGCCCCTGCTCTGGGGTCTTCCAGGCGAGCAAGTTCTCCAGGCCGAGGAGCAGCCAGCGAAGGGGGGTCACTGTGATGCCGGCGTGGCCAGTCACCAGCACATCTCCTGGGCCAGGACTGCCACCACCTCTGCCTCTTGCAGAGGGACAGAGACCTAAGTTGTCACACTGCCTCCGGGTGAAGACCCGCTGCTCCCTGGAACCTGTGGGCTCATTCATTCATTCATTCATCCTATGAACATTTAATGGGCAGCTGCTATGAGCCAAGCCCTGTTCTAGACCCTTGAGAACACGGCTGCAAAGACACCTCCACGGCACTTGTATTCTGCTGAATGTAGGGGAGTCTGGCACATTCATCTGTACACACCTACACACACATGCACACAACCGCCAGCTGCTGACAGCACGGCCCATGCTGAGTGTTGCTGGGGACCCCTGGGGCCCACCCAAGGCCTCTGGCATCCTGTGGAAGGAAGTAGCATAATGAACAGCCAGTGGAACAAACAGGAAAGAGGGTGGGAGGCTCATTAGTCAGCCCCCGTCCCTCTAGCCACACTCCGCAAGACTCAGTCCTCTCCCCTGGCACCCCTCTTCCTGGCCAAAACCAAACACATTCAGAACACCTGCTGGTCCTGGGGGCCGGGGGGCAGCAGGCCCAGTGACTTCACCTCTGTTAGTCTCATCTGTGAAATGGGGACTACAGTTCCTGACTCCCAGGGTTATTGTGGGAATCAAACGACCTAAAGCACTTCCTAAGCTACTTCCTGTTAGCGGATTCCCAGGGCGGTCCTCAGCCCCAGTGGGACTCCCCATCCCCTTGGGGTGGGCCTCCCTGGACCTGAAAGTGCAGGTTGGAGAACTCTGGTGCCTCCAGACCAGGAACTGCTGGTTGGTCTATGAGGCTGCGGCTGGGAAGGAAGGAATCTGTGTCCAGCCCCCTGCCCCACTGGGCTTCTGAGGGAAGGTGCAGAGGGGTAGGAGGGGCCGCTAGAAGGCAGAGAGCCGTGCATGCCCCCCGTAATCCCCCAGCCGCCCCCTCTGAAGTCATTTCCCCAGCACCTGCCTTCTGGGCCGGGGGAATGTCAGGCCCAGAGCCAAGCTCCCCCCTCACGCCCTAACGTTAGCGCAGATGCCTCCAGCAGCGCCTCTGGGAACAGGATTGGGCTTCCTGCAGGATGCTGGGGGTGTGGGGGCACCGGCAGGAAGACCCGGAAGTATGGGGGGGTTGGGGGGGGATGGAAGGTGGGAGCCGGAGAGGCCCAGCAGCCTCGGGGTGGGGGGCAGTGCGGGCAGGAAGGCGCTGATGGCGGCTGACTGGTGTGGAGGGGTCTGCCTTCTGCCCTGCATCACACACCTGGGAGAGCCCACTTTGGGGCTTTCAGGGGGACCCCCGCTTCCTGCCGGTTCACGGAGGACTCAGGGAGGGTCTCGGGGGACTGGAAGGGTCCCAGTCCTGGGTCTGGTAGGATGAGGGGAAAGAGGCTCACCCACCAAGCTGCAGAGAGGAGGGAGGAAGGGCAAGTGTGGGAAGGAGGCTCTGAACAGGACCCCGGCTGGAGGAGGAGCTGGGCATAAGGGCTGGGCCAGCTCTGCAGGGCGAGGCATGACTCCCCTGTGCTGGGCGGTAAGAAGAGCGAGGGTGGGCAGCCAGCTGTCACGCAGGCTGGGTGCGTCTCCCTGGAACCCGCCTCCTTCCCTGTCATCATCCCCATTGGTCATCACCACCGCAGCGGCTGCCGGGCACCTAGCATCAGCCTTTACCATCATACCCCAGCACCTTAGATGCCCCCTATGCTTGTGGAAACTGAGACTTGGAAAAGCTAAAGCACTTGCTGTGACTGCCCCACTACACTAACCCAGGAGGAGTCATTCACACTGTAGTCTAAAGAAAGGACTACCCCTGCAGGTGGCAGTGGACAACCTGTACCACTGCACATGACCACCTCCTGTGACGGTCACACAGTAAGTAGAGAAGCTGGGATTGGCCCCCAGGCCAGTGGCTCTGTGCTCGGGGCCCTTTCTACTAGACCTCAAAGCCAAGGGGCTTCCCTGACAGCTCTGTTGGTAAAGAATCCTCCTGCAATGCAGGAGATCCTGGTTCGATTCCTGGTCCGGAAGATCTGCTGGAGAAGAGATAGGCTACCCACTCCATTATTCTTGGGCTTCTCTTGTGGCTCAGCTGGTAAAGAATCTGTCTGCAATGCGGGAGACTTGGGTTCGATACCTGGGTTGGGAAGATCCCCTGGAGAAGGGAAAGACTACCCACTTCAGTATTCTGGCCTGGAGAATTCCATGGACTATATAATCCATGGCGTTGCAATGAGTCAAACATGATTGAGCCACATTCACTTTCAACGCCAATAGGAATAAAGACTCCTGGTTCAGAAAATGATAGAGGAAGTAAGCCCTTTGTGAGGAGGCTCTACACAATCAAATCCAACTTTTCATCCATCCATCTGTGCAGTAGCTATTGGGCACCCAGTATGTGCCAGGCTCTGTGGAAGGAACTGGAGTTCGCCATGGTCCCTGACATCATGGAGCTCACAGTCTGTGGTGGGACACGGGCCATAAACAGAAACAGAAACTGGAAAATGTGCCCCGTGTTGGGGACATATGATCAAGACCCTGTCTCTACCGGCCAGTAAAGGCACGAAGGACAGGAGAAGCCTGTCCCCAGACTGGTCATTGTCACCTGATGTCCTCATTGCCTGGAGCCCTGCAGGGCTTGCCCCCCACCAAGAGGCTGGTGACCCGAGAAGATGCACAGGAACCAGTCAAAACGTGAACACAAATGAGAACCAGGCACCCCTACCAAGAGGAACTGACACGGCCTCCTGTTCACTGGATGTGGGCAGCAGAAGCTATCGATGGCTCGTGATGGTCTAAAATAGCCCCTCAGGGAGAGCTCAGTGAGCTTATTTAGTGGACAGCAGGGGCGATCCTGTGGGGAGGGGCGCAGGACCCCCGCATGTCCAGGTGTGCGGTGTGTATTTCCTTCCTCTGAGGACTGAGGGGGCGGGGACTCCGTGGGGCTTCCTTGGTGGATGCAGGTCACCCGGTTCCTATGGTTCTGTGAATGGGATCCATGCAGCTGGCCTGCGTGGGGTCTGGTCTCCATCTCCTAAGGGTACAGGGATTTGAAGAGGGCAACCCAGCTCTGACCGGGGTTGCAGCAGGGAGCGGTGAAGCCATCTGAGAAAGCCACAGGCTCTGCTGATGCCCACAGGGCAGAGCGGGCAGCTGAGGGAGGGTCTCTGCACCGTGAATCGAGAGATCTGGTTCCTCTCCCAGACATCCCTTGACTGGGCCGCACTGTGGCCACAAGAGAGCCAAAGGATCATCTCGCTGAGCCCAGCCTGAATTGTCAACTTGCTAAATAGAATCATGAGCTAAATAAACGGCGATTGTTTTAGGTCCCTAAATTTAGGGATAGGTATTACACGGCAACAGCTAACTGATACAGTGATGAACTTACGTAATAATAATGATGGTTACCATTTGCTGAGCCTACTGGACCAGTGCTAGTCCCAAGCCCTCAGCATAGATCCCCTCATTTAATCCTCCCAGCAGCTCTGAACATTGGTGTCTGGATCTTTACTTTCAGACAAGAAAACTGAGGTTGGGGGAAGGCGCAGGCCTTGTCTAAACTTCCCTGAGTGGCTGGCGGCAGAAGCAGGATGGGAACCTAAAATCTATCTCCGTGGACTCAGTTCTGAATCTCCTTCCCAGATAAGACTCAATGTCAGAGCAAGCCAGCAGCACTTGAGATCATAATGTATTCTGCACACGGGAGCTGACGTCATTAAGAATGTTCTCAGCCTCCCGTTCCCCAAGAATTATGCCGTATCTCACCCTGCTCCTCTCTCACCCCATCCAATGCCTCTAATTCCCGTGTGCTTTTAAGATGACAAAAGTACAGATGTCGGGATTATTTATTTCCTTTTTATTCAATCTCCTATTTAATCAGAAAATATTTGTTGAGGGTCTGTCGTGTGCCTATTCCCACAGCATTCTTTCTTTGCTGACATTTCCCGGACCCTGACTGAGCGGCAGGCCCTCACTCAGCATGTGTAACCCTGACGACAACACTGGGGGAGCGAAGGTCATCCCCACTTTACAGATGGGAAGACTGAGGTTCCAGAGAAGTGGCGTGGCCACCCTGAGGCCACCTCACAAGTGAGTGGCTGGGACATGATTTTATTCCAGGTTTGACTGAATTCAGGTCAAGCCTCTTACTCTATCACCATAGCTGTGGCTTTAAAAAAAAAAAAAAAAAAGACTTTTTTTTTGAAATTTCCCCTGGGCTTTGAGTATGGCAGACAGGATACTGGGAGGTTGAGAATAGAAAGAAAGTGTAGTGGGGTGTTGGAAAATGTTTCCCAATTCCAAGAACTGTCGGGCTCTCTGCCGTAATGCTCAGGCCCAGGTGATGCTGTGAGCCGCAGCAGGTGAAGGAGGAGGGTGCGTGTGCTGGAGGGGTGGAAAGAGAAGTATGGCTCCACCCTGCTCCCAGCATCCAGAGCTGACAAGTCCGGCCCATCCTTCATCCCCACCCGCCGGCCCCGCCCCTCCGCTTAGCCACTGGACTGCAGCCATCTTCCAGCACCAGACACCAGGCACAGAGCCCTGCCCCTCCTGGCTGAACTGTTTACAAACAGAGACTCAGGGACCTTCCGGCTGTCTCCTCCTCCCAGGGTGATTATATTTCTAGGCTGGGGATTTAGCCACAGGCCTTCGAAGGTTCCCAGAGTCCCGTTCCCTCCAAGGCTGCCTCCTCTAGGCTGGCATCAGGCCCCACCCAGGTGTCCTGGCAGATCAGAGTCTAACTGCAAGAAGCCTTCCTGTGGCCCAGGAGTGCCAGGGGGTGTGTCTGGGGGAGTGGGGAGAGTAAGGAGGTACTAGGCTAGGAGGCCCGAGGGTCTTGGCAATGCGGGAATTTCATATCCCATAACCACACTTGACTCTCTTCCCCTGGGGGAACTTGGGTGCTGGGAAGACCCCTGCACTGGGCACCCTCACTGACCTTTGACTAGTTACTCTAAGTCTCTGGACCTCCGTCTCTTCATCTTTAAACTGGACAGAAAATGCTCAGAGACACATATGCATAGATACTAAAGAACAGCGCTTAGTAAGTGCTCAGAACTTCATACACATTCTCTCAGTTATTTTTCCAACCAACCCAAAGACTTAAGAATTTTTAGCATTGACCCATTTACAGGTAGGAATACCGAGGGGGCTTGGTGAGGTTAAGTGGCTTGCCCAGAGTCACGCAGATGGTAGGTGGATGGTGGCCACAGGTCATTTGAACCGAGCCACCCCGACTCCCAGCCCGGGGGCTTGGCCTCTCTTCTGGGGGAGGTACCGTTTGCACATGTGTTGACACGCTGCCAGATTCACCAGCTGCTGGGCAGGTGGACCTCCCACACTCGCCTGCCTGGGGTTCTGGACTAAGCAGCCGGCCCTGCACCCCAGGAGCGCCCTGAGCGCTTCTGCTGTGCTAGGGCACTTAGAAACGTCCTCTGCTTGGGTCTGGAAGCATCTCCCTCTGGTCTCCTGTCTAACCCCGCTCCTCCTTCAGATCAGCTGTCAGGGAGCTTCCCTGACCTCACCTCCAAGTGATGCTGGTGGCCTTGCTGTGCTCTCCCATGGCCCTCTCCCCACAAGGCAAGATAGCACTGACTCCTCTCTGCCCACATATGGGCCACGGGTTCAAATCCAGACTCTGCCCTCCCAAGCTGTATGACCTTCAGCAAATGGGTTAACCTTCTAGTTCCTCCTCTGAAAAAAGGGCGTAATCATCATCCCACCTGGTAGGGTTGATGGAAGGACTGAATGAGTTAGTGCTTGTGTAAAACTGTTGACAGATGCAGAGCGGGCTCTCAATGCCTGATACCGGGCGCTGTTTCCCCACTGGGGCTCTGGTGACAGTAATTGTAATTGTTGGTTAAGGTTTGTATCTTCTGTTGAACTCCAGGTTCCTTGAAGGCAGGGAGGGCTTCTAACTTATTTTTTGTCACATCTCCTGCTTGGAACACAATGCCTGGCACATACTGGCATTTGATACATACTTGTTGAATGAATGGGCTTCCCAAGTGGTGCTAATGGTAAAGAACTCGCTTGTCAGTATAGGAGACAGAGACGTAAGAGATGTGAGTTCAATCCCCGGGTTGAAAAGGTCCCCTGGAGCAGTGCATGGCTACCCATGCCAGCATTCTTGGGCTTCCCTGGTGGCTTAGACAGTAAAGAATCCGCTTATATTGCAGAAGACCCCGCTTTGATCCCTGGGTCAGGAAGATCCCCTGGAGAAGGGAATGGCTACCCACCCCCATATTCTTGTCTGGAAAATCCCATGGACAGAGGAGTCTGGCAGGTTACAGTCCGTGGGTTGCAAAGAGTTGGAGACGGCTGAGCGGTGAACACTTTCACTTTCTTTCTTTGCTAAATGAATGAATGTGATTTCCATGCCAGAAAGAAATAAGGTAGTGCAGAAAAGAAGTCAGGCAACAGTCCTTTGAGCATTGCCCCACGCTTGCCTAATATAACAGTCACTTGAGCCTCTCCTTAGCAGTGGAAATTCCCAGGTTCCATAGGCTGGGGCAGAAGGTACAGAGCTGGTAAGAGAGGAGAGAGGAGAGGTGAGTGAAGAGCAAGTGAGTGAGGATTTGGGGGGGGCGGTGTCAGAGGAGGGGGACATAATCACGTTGGCATCTTGAAGAATAACCCTGGTTGCTGTGTGGAGAGCAGCTTGGAAGGGCTTGAACTGGGGCAGGGAGACTAGTTGTCTGAACAAGAGGTGCCGGCAGCCTGGATCATTTGGAGCAGGGGAGACAGAGAAGGGTGACAAGCCATCCTGGTCTGCCTGGGCTGAGGGAATCTCTGGGATGTGGGATCGTCAAGGCTAAAGACAAATGGGATGGGTTGGTCACTCCAGGATGGGTGAAGCCTCAGAGCAAGGGGGTTGATTTGGGTTAGAGAGGAAGGGTCAAAGAAAGTTCCCAGGTTCCAACATGGACAACTGAGTATGACGAAGGGCCATTTGCAAGCTCGGGAGCCTGGAGGAGGAACATGACTGGGAACCAATAAGGGGTTGTAGTGGGGCAGGACCCATCGTGGAAGCTTGGGCAGAAAACAGGTTCACAATATGCCATACTGAGGGTGCAAATGGGTCAGGTGCCTAGAGAGGAGAGAGATGTTGTCGGAAGGACTTCTCTGGAGGGAGATCTAGGGGTGCTTGGATTCTGGCCCCTGTGAAGCGGGGGAGGTGGGACTACCCACCCCTCCTTTGAGCTTGGTGAGAAGCTTTGCAGAAAGCTTGGTCACATGTGTGTCTAGTGGGTCAGGCACACAGTGGCCCAGATGCAGTTGGCTCCCACCAGGGAGACCTGAAAGGTCCAGAAGAGGGCTGAGCCGAAGGAGGGGTGTCTGGGGTGGAACGGGCCGGGACCCCAAGAGCATGTACAGGACACACATATGTTTTCTGTGGTCCAGACAAGGGCCTGGTCTGCTGAGGTGTTTTACAAGACACAGAACATCAACACCATCATCGCCATCATCATCACCATCTTGTGGTCTAGTAAATTCGAGAAACAGTAAACAGAGTCTGTGTGGCCCTGGAGAACCTGAGGTTGACTGGGGAGCAGCCACGTGGAGAAGACACATGCCCACATCGTGGGAGGTGGGAAGGGGTCCTGAGGACCCCTGGAGTCAGTCCTATCCTCTGCAGGGCCCCGGGAGCAGAAGCCAGCTCAGGAAGGAACGAGTGAAATAGAACCTTTCCTTCCCTGGACTTCGGCTTCTTCTTCTCTCGGCTCTGGCAGCCTCTGAAACTCAAATATTCAATACAAGATGAGGGAAGAGGGCGGGGGAGCAAGGGCGCGTGCGGGGTGAAGGAAGGTCTGGCCTTCTCCAGCTCACAGCCTGTGGGGGACAGGAGTAACTCTAAACCAGGTTCAAAGGTGTGATTCTTACCGGGGACCAGACGCTTTGAGTTACTAGCTTGACTCCATGCTTGCCACTTAAAGTGACCTAAGAACTTTTGTCTCCTCGCAGAAGACAGAAAACTAGTGGAACCACCTGAGTTTTCATCCAGAATCGGGGGATGAACTGTCTCCCACAAATGGCTCGTAAAGAGACATCAGAAGACACGAATAAAGAGGCTTTCCACTCCACTCCATGAGTGGGGCTTATCCAAAGCGCCGGCTGGGGTCTGTCTTCAAGGCTATAAATTGATCTCCCCTCCCAAAATGCAAGCCCTTATGGACAGGTCCTTGTCAGATTCAGCTCTGGCACCTGGCCACCCTTGGATGTGAATTTCCTCCCTTCCTTCCACCTGACCCTGGGTGCTCAGAAAGGGTGACACGTGGCCCCTGAGAGAGGCTAGCCCCAGGCTTCATAGAAGTGGATGGAGGTTCAGCCCATCCTTTCCGCCATCTCCAAGGACCAGTCATGTAAGTCAGACAGGCCATCCCGCACTGTGGAGGATGAACGCTCAGGCCGTCAGAGAGTAGAGCATCGATCAGCAGACGTCTGGCTGCCAGCTGTGCCAGACAGACAGACCAATGCTCCACACTCCCTCTGGTGTGCATACTCCTTCCAGAGTCCCCTCCCAGGACTCTGGGGATGCATCTCCTTTCCCGGAGACCCCCTGCCCAAGAGCCCTGGTCCCGGGTGCTCCTGGCAGGGTGCCCATTCCTGATCACTGACTTGGCAGCCTCCTCGCTGCTGGCTCCAGGGCTGCCCCTCCTCCCCCCTCTCCCTCCCAAGGTGGGAGCTTCGGGCTCTGCCAAAGCATTACTAAGAGGGAGGTGACGTCACCCTCCCGAGTCCCACCCTGCCCCCGGCCAGCTTACCCTTTACCCTTGGCTGCCCCTGAGAATATGACACATCCTGGGTGGGGGAGGGAGCCGTCCCCTGGGGTCCTCAGCCCCAATAAAGCTCAGTGGGCTCAGGCTGCCCTGTTCTCCACCCCTGCCCACCGCCCCAGGCTGGGGGCTGCTCTGTTTTGTTGGAGCAGTCATGGTCCTGGAGGCCGTGCCATGGGCTCCAAATACACCCCAGGGTTCTCCATCCACCAGCGGGTGGCCCTGGACGAGTAACTTTAGCCTCTTAAGCCTCATCTCTAAAACAAGGATAGTAACCAGATTTGCCTCACAGGGTGAGTGTGAGGCTTACATGAGATCATGTTCCTTCGGGCCCTGCCCTGGGGAAGGGGAACGTCAGGCCATCTTGCTGGCCAGTGGGATGCTCATGACTAAGTCCTCAAGGTCCATTTCAAAGTTAGATGTCTGGTCCTTTGCCATTGTGGCCATCTGGGGGACAAGGACCTCCCAACCATGCTCTCAGCACCCACCTCCCGGCACCACTGCAGCCATCCCCAGCGTGAAGCCCTGCCATGGTGCACATTCCCAGCTCAGGTCCTGCTCTGATTGCACTAACTCCCGCTCCTCCGTCAGAGCCAAGGCTGCAGCCCCAGTGCCCAGCACTAGATCTCCATCCTTCCTGTCAAGGGCCTTGTGCCTCCCAAGCAAATACCCAGATGGAGGTTCTATTCAGGAACCACCTCACGCGATGAGGCTGTTAATCCCCACCTCCTGCCACCTGGGACCCAGAATCTGAATATAGAAGGCAGCTATCTTGGTGTTGGGAGATGCGAGAGCCTCGCAGGCCCTCCACCTGGGAGATTGCTCTCCCCGCATCCTCTGTCTGGAAAAGACTCTTGAGAGTCCCTTGGACAGCAAGGAGATCAAACCAGTCCCTCCTAAAGGAAGTCAACTCTGAATATTCATTGGAAGGACTGATGCCGCAGCTGAAGCTCCAATGCTTTGGCCACTTGATGCGAAGAGCCAACTCATTGGAAAAGACCCTGATGCTGAGAAAGAGTGAGGGCAAGAGGAGAAGGGGGTGACAGAGGATGAGATGGTTGGATGGCATCGTCAACTCAATGGACATGAGTTTGAGCAAACTCCGGGAGGTAGTGAAGGACAGGGAAGCCTGGTGTGCTGCAGTCCATGGGGTCAAAGTCGGACACAGCTGAGCCGCTGAACCACAGCAACAACAGCATCATCTGTCTGCCCCTGAAGTCCACAGGGAAGAGGTCCCCGAGGCTGCCCCAGCAGGCGCCACCCAGCCAGCACCTCCCGGCTGTGTCCCCCAGGCTGCCCGTTCTGCAGGGGCCTTCATCAGAGACCACCTACACATACCGCTGCCACCACCAGTAAAATAAGAGTAGTATGGTTGAGTCAGTTTAGGAAGCAGTGCAAAAAAAACCCTCCTCACCTACCTCCCACCTACGAAACCTCATCTTAGCTTTTGGTGAGCCCTTCACATTTCTGTTATAAAAATAACACACGGTTACAGTCAAAAGGTCACAACGTGGAAACAAATAGAAACTGAAGATAAAATTCCTCCACTCTTTCGGGGTTCAGCTCACGCTCCCTCTTCTGATGCCTTCCCTGGCTGCCCTGATTAGATCTCCCCCACCCGCACGTGATACTCTGCTCACCTCACCCAGCCCTATTGCCCTTCACAGCACAAAGCACCATCCAACACCGTGCTATGGACTGTTTAGCATAAAGGTTTGTCCTCGGTGCTTCCTAGACTGGCAGCTCCAGGAGGGCAAGGATTTCCATCTGCTTTGCTCAGTGCCTAAAATGGTATTAAAAATGGCACAACATTCTAAATCAATTGTACTTGGATTTTTATTTCTAAAATGGGCTTACCTTTTTTTCATTCTACTCTGGTGTTTGTCAAACTTCTCTGACATCCATAATACTAATCTTGTAGAAGGGGGGACTTTCAGAGTATACTCTGGGGACCGGTGCACACTCAAACCCCACATCCAGCTCCCCTCCCCAGACGCAAACGTCCAGAGCCTTGGCTTTCCTAGCGAGGAGGTGATATGCAGGTAGTGGCGGTTACGTACATTACCAGCTGGCACTCTGGTTTATGCATCATCCTTTGGAAGTTTGTAAGTGTGAATCACCTTCCATGAACCTGATCAAATCTGGGTCATTGAGAAGTTGGATTGCGGATTGCGCATATTATCAAAGAAAACGCCACCCGATGGCAGCCAGTGTGGGTGACCTTCACTATGACTCAAATCGTTTCCATTGGATCCTTTTCATCTGGAGGCTGCTGCTGGCTTCATCTTCCGCTGCACTTAGAGGCAGCTGGCCCATAGTGGCTGAGTGCGTGGTTCTGGAGTCAGAGTTCCTGGGCTACAATCTCCATTTCAGCACCACTGCCCATGTAGTGCTGAAATGACTCAGTTTCTCTCCACCTCAGTTTTCTTTCTTGTAAGTGGGGGAAATAATAGTACCTATATATAGGGCTGTTAAGAATATTAAGTGAGTCTGTACACGTAAAATGCTTAGATTCTTTAAGTCATATGATGACTGAGCTGCTCTGACTTTCCCTCCTAAATATATTAACTAAAACAAGCCAGATAAAATATTAAAAGACAAAAACTTGCAGAGGCCAAAAATGATTTTCAATTCAGAATATCTGGGATGTAAATCAATACAATGCCAGCTTTCACCTGCTGGACCCAAGTGAAAAAAATCAAGAAGACCTAAGTAAATGGGAAGAGATATCCTGTTCATGGATTTGGAGATTTAATATTGTTGAGACGGCGATACACTGCAAATTGATTTATAAATTCAATGGAACCTCTTTCAAAATCTCAGCTGGCTATTTCCCTCCCCACCCCCGCCAAAATGACAAGCAGATTCTAAAATTCATATGGAAATTCAAGAGACCGAGAATAGCTAAAACTTGGAAAAGAACAAAGGTGGAGGACTCATACTTACTAATTTTAAAACTTATAATACTGTAGTAATCAAGACAGGGTGGTACTGGCATAAGTATAGACTTAAAATCAATGGAACAAAACTGAGAATACAGAAATAAGCTAGTGCATTTATGGAATGGGTGCCAAGACAATTCAATGGGGAAAGAATAGTCTTTTCAACAAATGTGCCAGGACAACTAGATATCCACATACAAAAGAATGAAGTTGGAGCCTTCCTTCCATCACACATGAAAATTAACTTAAAATGGATCATAAATCAAAATGCAAGTGCTTAAACTGTAAACTCTTAGAAGGAAACATTTGTGTAAATATTAGTTACTTTGGTATAAATCTTAGGTCCTTTTTGGATACAACACCAAAAGCACAAGCAAGAAGAGAAAAAATAGATACATTAGGCTTCATCAAAATGGAAAACTTTCATGCTTCAAAGAATACCACCAAGGAAATGAAAAGACAGCCGTAAAATGGGAGAATATATTTGCAAATCGTGTATTTGATAAAGAGCTATCTGTAATATATAAAGAACTCTTACAACTCAATAGTAAAAAGACCAATTACTCAGTTGAAAATAGGCACAAGATTTAAACATCTCTCCAAAGAATACATGCAAATGGACAATAACTGCATGGAAACAGAAGTACAGGCTGAACATTATTAGTCATCCCAGACATGCAAGTCAAAGCTACAATGAGATATCAGTTTATACTCACAAGAAAATATCAAGCACTGGTGAGGACGTGGGGAAATTAGAACCCTCATATGTTGCCGATGAAAATGTAAAATAATGCAGTCATTTTGAAAAACAGTTTGGCAATTCCTCAAATTATTAAACAGAGTTACCATAGGAGTCAGAAATTTCACTCCTAGATATATACCTAGGGGAAATGAAAACATACATCCATACAAAAACAGTCACACACAAATGTTCAAAGCAGCGTTATTGGAAACAACTCAATAAAAAAGCAGAAACAACCCCAATATCCTTTGGCTGATGAGTGGATAAAGAAACTGTGATATATTCATGCAGTGGAACATTATTTGGCAATGAAGAAGAATGAAGTACTAATGCATGCTACAATTTGATAAATTTTGAAAGCGCTATGCTAAGTGAAAGAAGCCAATCACAAAAAACCATATATTGCATGGTTCCATTTATGTGAAATGTCCAGAATAAGCAAATCTACAACTGATTGGTTCAAAACTGGGAAAGCAGTGCAACAAGGCTGTATACTGTCACCCTCATTATTTAACTTATTTAACAGAATACATCATGTGAAATGCCAGGTTGGATGAATCACAAGCTGGAATCAAGATTGTTGGGAGAAATATCAACATCCTGAGATATGTAGATGATACCACTCTAATGGCAGAAAGTGAAGAGCTACAGAGCCTCTTGATGAGAGTGAAAGGGGAGAGTGAAAAAGCTGGCTTGAAACTTAATATTCAAAACACTAACAGCATGGCATCTGGTCCCCTCACTTCATGGCAAATAGATGAGGGAAAAGTGGAAACAGTGACAGACTTTATTTTTATGGGCTCCAGAATCACTGAGGATGGTGACTGTAGCCATGAAATTAAAAGTCACTTGCTCCTTGGAAGGAAAGCTGTGACAAACCTAGACAGCACTTTAGAAAGCAGAGATGTCACTTCACCGACAAAGGTCCATATAGTCAGAGCTATGGTTTTTCCAGTAGTTACATACGGATGTGAGAGTTGAACCATAATGAAGGCTGAATGCCGAAGAATTGATACTTTTGAATTACAGTGCTGGAGAAGAAGACTCTTGAGAATCCCTTGGACTGGCAGGAGATCAAACAAGTCAATTCTAAAGGAAATCAACCCTGAATATTCACTGGAAGGACTGATGCTGAAGCTAAAGCTCCAATACTTTGGTCACGTGAAGGGCTGACTCACTGGGAAAGACTCTGATGCTGGCAAAGATTGAAGGCAAAAAGAGAAGGAGGTGGCGAAGGATGAGATGGTTAGATGGCATCACCATTCAATGGACATGAATTTTAGCAAACATCAAGAGACACTGGAGGAAAGAGGAGCCTGGCATGCTACAGTCCATGGGGTTGCAAAGAGTCAGACATGACTTAGTGACTGAACATCAACACCAGAGACAGAAAATAGTTCAATGGTTTCCTAGAGCTGTGGGATTTGCAGGGGAAGGGTGGACTGACTGTAACTGTTACTGTTATGGAGAACCATACTGGGTGGTGAAAATGTTCAAAAGTTGACGGTGGTGGTGGTTGAACAATTGTGACTATATTAAAAATCATTGGATGGTACTAAATGGACAAATTGTATGGTATGTGAATTGTAGCTCAATGAAGGTTTTTTTTTTTTAATGTACTCTAGGCAGAAAAGAAAATATCTCAGAGTTGATAGGACTAAGGTGCAAGAAAGAATGGTGATGATGGTAAACATGTGGTTAAATTCTAAACACAATGTCTGTATCATACAAAGCAAATAATGCCTAACTGGGGGGAATCTAACATAACAAAGTAGACCTGAGCTTTGTTTTGCTGAGTAAGAATGTGAAAATACTAAAGGTGACAACTAAAAGAATAGATAGAAGATAAAATTGCCTAACTAGTTGGGGGAATGGAATTCAATATGCATGAAAATCTGGACCTCGTCTTATTACTGGGTATATAAGCAGATCACAGAGCAGCTGGCCCTGTGGGCAGAATGCCATAGAGAAGCTAAAGCTCACTCAAAATAGACTGACCTTTCTAGGGGCTGGATCTGGGGGCATTGGCAGATAACATTACTTTCTGTCACTCCTGTTAGTTTTTCTCCCGTTAATGAGTTCTTCAGTGAGGACTAAATCTGTTTAATTCAAAGTGAGGCATAAAATAAAAGAAACAGAAAAAGCTGTACAAATAAAAAGCACAAAATAAGACGGTGGGAATAAGCCCAATATACAAGTAATCACAATCAATACAAATGAACTAAATGTTCTCATTAAAAGACAAAATTTTCAGACTCAATTAAAAGTTAAATTCTAGCTCTAAGCTAGTTATTTTTCAATCTGAGCCAATGTTTGCTTGTATGTTTCTGTCTTTCTTCTTTTAAATAGCAGCTTTATTAAGATATAATTCATATGCCACACAATTCACCAATTTAAAATGCGAAATTTAATGGTTTTTAGTATGTTCACAGGGTTGTGCAACCATCCATCTTAGAATATTTTCATCACACCAGAAAGATACGCCATGCCCATTAGCAGTCATTCCCCACTTCTCTCAAAGTCCCCAGCCCTAAGTTGCCACTGTGTTCTACTCCTGGTCTCTTCTGGTCTCTAGATTTGTCTGTTCTGGACTTTTCAGATGTCAGATGTGTGATGAATGGAATCACACACTATGTGGTAGTTTGTGACTAGGTTCTTTCACTTAGCATAACCCTTCTAAGGTTTACCCGTTGTAGCATGTCTCAGTATTGGATTGGCCAAAAAGTCCATTTGGATTTTTGTAACATCTTACAGAAAGCCCAAACAAACTTTTTGGTCAACCCAATACTTTATGCCTTTTTATTTCCAAATAATATTCCATTGTCTGATAGCCATTTTATCTATCCATTCATTAGCCAAAGGACTTTTGAGTTGTTTTTACTTTTTGTCTAGTATGAATGAAGCTGCTATGAACATTTGTGTACAAGTTTTTGTGCAGACATTTGTTTACTAGGACTGGAATTGCTGGGTCATATAGTAACTCTCCTCTTTCTCAAGACGGCGGAGTAGAAGGAGATGTGCTCATCTTCTCCCGCGAGAACTCTAAAATTATAACTCGCTGCTGAACAACCAATGCAGGAGAATGTTGGATCCCACCAAAAATACACACCCCACGTCCAAGGGCATAGGAGAAGCCCCTACAAGACAGTAGAAGCAGAGAAATCACATTTAGAAACAAACCCCATATCTGCCAGAGATGCTCAGAGGGCTCAAACAAAAACTTGGGCACACCGGGACCCAGACACTCCACAGAGACTGAGTCAGACCTGCCTTTGAGTGTTTACCTCCTGCAGAGGCACAGGTCAGCAGTGGCCTTCCATGGGGACAGGGCTCTGGCTGCAGCAGACCTGGGAGGTGCAGCATGTGGCATAAATCCATAGAGCCACCAAGCAGATGACCCACAGACTGGACAACAATTATATCAAAGAAGTTCTCACATGGTTGCAAAAGTTCTAGGGCCCACAACAAATTCCCCAACCTGGGAATCTGGCAAAGGGACTGATTTACAAAAGGCAGAGGAACCAGAGATCAAATTGCCATCATCCTTTGGACCAAAGAAAAAGCAAGAGAATTCCAGAAAAACACCTACCTCTGCTTCATGGTCTATGCTAAAGTCTTTGTGTGGATCGCAACAAACTGTGGAAAATTCTTCAAGAGATGGGAATACCAGACCACCTTATCTGCCTCCTGAGAAATCTGTATGCAGGTCAAGAAGCAACAGAACTGGACATGGAACAACGGACTGGTTCCAAATTGGGAAAGGAGTACGTCAAGGCTGTATATTGTCACCCTGCTTATTTAACTTATATGCAGAGTATATCATGTGAAATGCCAGGCTAGATGAAGCATTTGCTGGAATCAAGATTGCCGGGAGAAATATCAATAACCTCAGATATGCAGAAGACACCACCCTTATGGCAGAAAGCGAAGAGGAACTAAAGAGTCTCTGATGAAAGTGAGAGAGGAGAGTGAAAAAGTTGGCTTAAAGCTCAACATTCAGAAAACTAAGATCATGGCATCCACTTCCATCACTTTACGGCAAATAGATGGGGAAACAATGGAAACAGTGACAGACTTTATTTTCTTGGGCTCCAGAATCACTTCAGATGGTGACTGTAGCCATGAAATTAAAAGACGCTTGCACCTTAGAAGGAAAGCTATGACCAACCTAGACAACATTTATTACAAAATAGAGACATTACTTTACCAACGAATGTCCATATAGTCAAAGCTACGGTTTTTCCAGTAGTCATGTATGGATGTGAGAGTTGGACTATAAAGAAAGTTGAGCACCAAAGAATTGATGCTTTTGAACTGTGGTGTTGGAGAGGACTCTTGAGAGTCCCTTGGACTGCATGGCTATCAAACCAGTCCATCCTAAAGGAAATCAGTCCTGAATATTCATTGGAAGGGCTGATGCTGAAACTGAAACTCCAATACTTTGATCATCTAATGCAAAAAACTGACTCATTAGAAAAGACCCTGATGCTGGGAAAGGTTGAAGGCAGGAGGAGAAGGGGACAACAGAGGATAAGATGGCTGGATGGCATCACTGACTCAATGGACATGAGTTTGAGTAAACTGCGGGAGTTGATGATGGACAGGGGGGCCTGTTGTGCTGTCATCCATGGGGTCGCAAAGAGTCAGACATGACTGAGCAACTGAACTGAACTGAACTGACAGTAACTCTATATTTGGGCTTTCCTGGTGGCTGAGATTGTAAAGAATCTACTTGCAGTATGAGAGACCTAGGTTTGATCCTATATTTAACCTTTTGAGGAATTGACAGATTTTTTTCCAAAATGGCTGCCCCACTTTTATATTTCTATTAGCAAAGTGTCAGAATTCTAATTTTCCCACATCTTCTCCAATATTTGTTATTATCTGACTTTTTAATGGTATACTTTAAAATGATAGTGCATCACAATCAAGTGTGGGTTTTACTACAAAAACACCACACCACACCAAGGTTGGCTTAATATTCAAAAATTAATCAATGTAGGCACTTCCCTAGAGATGCAATGTTAAGACTGTGTGCTTCCAATGCAGGGTGTGTGGATTCAGTTCCTGGTCAGGGAACTAAGATCCTCCATGCTGCACAGTGTGGCCAATAAAAACAACCCCCAAACAAACAAACAAACAAAACCAACCAATAAAAACCATCATGTTAAGAAACTAAAAGCAGAGAAGCCATATGATCATCTGAATGATCAAAGCACTAAAAGCATTTGTCAGATCTAATATCCATCCCTTATAAAAGCTCTCGTCAATAAAATAAAACAGAAGGGAACTTCCTCATCATAAAAAATGGTAACTATAAAAAACCTACATCTAACATTGTACTTAATGATGAAAGATTGAATATTTTCCCCCTAAGGATCAGGAAGAAAGCAAGGATGTCTACTGTCACCACTTTGATTCAACATTGCACTAAAGATTCTGGCCAGTGTGTTTGGGCAAGAAAAAGAAATAAAAGTCATTCTGATTAGAAAGGAAGAGGTAAAATTTTCTTTCTTTTGCAAATAACACAATGATCTATGCAACAAATCCTTTGGAATCCACAAAAATCCTGCAATAACTAATAAATGAGTTGATAAAGATGAAGTAATATAAGACCAATATACAATAATTAATTGTATTTCAATGTACTAGTCACAAAGAAAACTGAAGAAAAAACATTTTTTTACAATCATATCAAAAATAAGAAAAACTTAGGAATAAATCTGAGAAAAGATGTGAAAAATCTGTACACTGAAAACAACAAAACATCATTGGGAGAGGTTAAAGAAGGCTAAAGAAACAGTGAGTATACTGTGTTCACGGGCTGAAGGCTCAGTGTTGTTAAGATGTCAGTTTTCCCCAGATCAATCCACAGATTCAGCTCATTCCCAATCAAAATCTTGGCAAGCTATTTTGTAGAAATTGACAGACCTGCTTTACAATTCATTCAGCCATTTGAAGGGCCTAGAATTAGATAAAACAATCTTGAAAAAGAACAGAGTTGGAAGATTTATACCATCTCACTTCAAGACTTGGTATAAAGCTATAGCAATCAAAACCATGTAGTACTAGCACCAAAAATAGACAAATAATGTCATGGAACGAATTAATAATCTGTAACTAACCCATGTAAAAGCATATGTTTCATTTAAAAATTTGAACACCTCTGTTCAAGGCAAGTTTTAAAATTAGAAATGACTGAAATGTCCACCAAAAGGGGAGAAGATAAACAAATTGTGGCTTCCATGCAATGGAGTATTCCTGAGTAATAACAATGAATGAACTATTGATACAAATAGCAATTTAGAGGAACCTCAAGATAATTACACTGAGTGGAAAGAAGAAGTCAGACAAAATAGAGTATGCATTGTATAATTAAATTTTACAAAATTCTAAGAAATTTAAACAAACACATAGTGACATAAAGCAGATCACTAGTTACTTGGAGGGGACGTGGGGAAAACAAAGGAATTACCAAGGGGCATGAGCAAATTTGGGAGGACAAGAGATATGTTCACTATTTTGAAAGCAGTGATGGTTTCACAAGTGTATACTTCTGTCAAAACTCATCAAATTGTATGCTTTGTATGTGTAAAGTTAATGGAGGTGATAACTCAATTAAGTTGCCCAAATAAGATATTATGAACTTTCTTCAAATACATTTTCAAAATTATGTGACATGAATGAATTCTTAGAAAAATAAAACTTAAACAATTGGAACCAGAAGAAATGCAAGGTAAACTGATATCTCGAAAATTGTAAACATGGGATCCCCACCCCCTCCCCCTATCTGAATTGTTTCAGAACCACAGAAGACATAGAATCTGAAGTTTCAGACTTTCCAAATGGGAAACACCAGGCTAAGGCAACTTTATAGGCAAGTTCTACCAAACAATCAAGTTTCAGATAATTCTAATTTCACACAAAATATTCCAGAGGACAGGAAAAAAGAAGATAATCTCCAGTTTGTTTTTATAAGGCAAGTTAAATCATGATACCCAGGCCAGACACAGCACTGTGGAAAAGGCAACTACTTCATTTGTGAACACAGAGAATCCTGGACCAAATGTTAGCAAACTGAATCTTCTAAAGAATAAGAATGACAACACATCATGACATGTTCAATTTATCCCAGGAATGCAAAGCTGGTTTGACTTTGGAAAATAGATTAATGTAATTTGCCACATCAGACAAGTCAAAGGACAGATGCTATATAATAATCTCAACAGATGCAGAAAAAGCGCAATAAATATCGATTCATGACAAAAACCCTTAGAAACCTGGACAGAGAAGAAATACTTCTTTAGTCTAATAAGCAGTGTCTCAGAAACTCTAGTGCAGACTTCATAAAATATGAGAAGTGATGGAAAACATTCCCTTTAAAATTGAGTATAAGACAAACATACCTGCTAATGCCACTTCTAGGGCTTCCCTGATGGCTCAGCAGGTAAGGAATCTGCCTGCAATGCAGGAGACACAGGAAATGTGGGTTCAAGCCCTGGGTCGGGAGATCCCCTGGAGGAGGAAATGGCCACTCCAGTATTCCTGCCTGAAAAATCCCATGGACGTAGGAGCCTGGTGGACTATAGTCCAAAGGGTTGCAAAGAATTGGATACAACTTAACAACTATGCACATAATGCCACTTCTAGTCAGTATTGTATTGGAAGTTCCACTCATCCCAGTAAGACAGAGAGGAACTAAAAAGCCTCTTGATGAAAGTGAAAGAGGAAAGTGAAAAAGTTGGCTTAAAGCTCAACATTCAGAAAACTAAGATCATGGCATCTGGTCCCATCACTTCATGGGAAATAGATGGGGAAACAGTGTCAGACTTTATTTTTGGGGGCTCCAAAATCACTGCAGATGGTGATTGCAGCCATGAAATTAAAAGACGCTTACTCCTTGGAAGAAAGGTTATGGCCAACCTCGATAGCATGTTTAAAAGCAGAGACATTACTTTGCCAACAAAGGTCCGTCTAGTCAAGGCTATGGTTTTTCCAGTGGTCATGTATGGATGTGAGAGTTTGATGGTGAAGAAAGCTGAGCGCCGCAGAATTGATGCTTTTCAACTGTGGTGTTGGAGAAGACTCTTGAGAGTCCCTTGGACTGCAAGGAGATCCAGCCAGTCCATCCTAAAGGAGATCAGTCCTGGGTGTTCATTGGAAGGACTGATGTTGAAGCTGAAGCTCTAATACTTTGGGCACCTCATGCGAAGAGTTGACTCAGTGGAAAAGACCCTGATGCTGGGAAGGATTGGTGGCAGGAGGAGAAGGGGACGGCAGAGGATGAGATGGCTGGATGGCATTACCGACTCGCTGGACATGGGTTTGGGTAGACTCCAGGAGTTGGTGATGGACAGAGAGGCCTGGCGTGCTGCGATTCATGGGGTCGAAAGAGTCGGACACGACTGAGCGACTGAACTGAACTGAACTGAAGCTTTTCAAAGATTAAAGGATATAAATATTAGAAAGAAAAAATAATAACTCCTTGCAAACGATGTGATTATTTCATGGACAACCCAAAAGAATGCATGGATATAGTATTAGGCTTAACAAGAGAACTTAGCAAGGCTGCCAGATGCAAAATCAACACAGAAAAGAATCTATCCTGCTGTGTGTCCCAGTACATTGGAAAATGTAAATAATAAAAAGATAGTTTTTGCAATAGTTGCCACATCTGTAAAATGTGGACAGTAGTGTCCACCTCACCATGTTTGTGTGGGAATTATTGAGAAAAGTAAGAAGTACCAGCAAGTGAAAATTTACTAAGTTAATAAATGTCAGCTCCTCCTGTTCATCTCCAAGGCAGTGGATTAGGCAGCCTTTGGGGACTCCATGGCAGGGCTCAGCTCACATATGGTCTCAAGAGTTGCAGGAAGACAGGGATGACCTTCACCCAAATATCTATCAGATATGACAGAGAATGACCAGAGCCACAGAGGCAAGGCACTATGGGGTCAGAGGATGGAGAGAGGTGCTTTCTACCTGGAAGCACTTTATTGGGGGACTTGAAAGTAGACAGAATTTAGATACTCAGAGAGGAGCCCGAGGGAGAGGACAGTGTGGTCAATAGCTAGAGGTGGGAACACGGGGAGAGACCCAGGGGTCAGTGTGGGCTGCAGCAAAAGGTGGGTGGAGAGGAGTTCTGTGCACTGAGATGGACCCATCACTAATGGTGGAACCTGTGGCATCATGTGAATGTCACGTGGGTGAACAGGCAAGAGGCAAGAACACCTGGATGCCGCCGACCCTCAGGGTCGCTCACCTCCTTCCCCGCCCTTTCCTGCACCCACTGCTGAGCTCAGCATGGCCCTCTGTCTCATTCCCAGGGTAGCTGCTCAGAGCTGGTGGCCTTCTGGCCCCAGGAGGAAATCTCTGCCAGATGTTTACTGCAGGGACCCAGGGTGACCGTGAGTCAGGCCGAGTGCTGACCAGGGACTCTGGAAGGAAGAGGGAAGGGGGTTTGGATGTTTGAACAGCTGGGGCGGATCAGGGCCTGCCACCCACTGGCCCCCTTCTCCCTCCTCCCCCTGGTTTCCAGGCTCAGGCCCCTTCCTACCTGGGGTCTGGTTGGCACAGCCTGCTAACAGAGCTTTGTGGCTGGAAGGTGCTCTCTGCCCTCAAAGAGACAGACTACTGGGGAACAGGAGTTTGTGCTTGGGTAGTGGATAGGTAGTAGGACTCACAAACATACTGGTAGAATTGTTCGTGGGGTTCCACAGAACTTGGATTGGAGACCCAATCAAAAGCAATCACCCAGATATGTAAATTCGTCAGGGGTTACAGCAAACCTGGGCTCCATGGACGATACCTCTCAGCAAAGTATACGGGAGATATTAGGCCCCCTATCTCTCCAGTTCCTCATGGAGACGAACCTGAAAGGGTGGTGATGGGGCTGGAGCTTGTGGGGAGCCCTGGAGAGAGATTCCCCAGCCCTGATCTCCTATCATACTTCCTCCCCAAAGCCAGCATGAATCCCTTGTACAGCTGCAAAGACAGACTTTTACCAGGCAGATCTCTGGACTCTGACATCCACAGCCTGGCACTTTTCATCTTGCATGTCCTTCGAGGGGTGTATCTCGGGACTGGGCATTCCCACAGATGGTCGCTCTGCAGCCACCAGTCAGCGACCACAGGCCCTGAGTTCTCTCCCATGTGACCAAGCCTGGGAGGGCTGACCTATGAAGTTCTGTTCAGCCCATGGGTGCTGAATCCCCTGCAGTGACCAGTCACTCGGAGTGAGAGCCTTCCAGGAGCTGAGATGGAATTCTCCAGGTAACCTCAGAGAGGGTCCAGCAGATCCACTCAGGCCTCCCCTGGACAAAGAGCTTGCCTCCGAGATGGCTCAGAACAAGTGGCAGGATCACTTAGAAGGTTGGGACAGGGGCTACCCTGGTGGCTCACTGGTGAAGAATCTGCCTGCCAATGCAGGAGACACAGGGTCGATCCCTGGTCCAGGAAGATCCCACATGCTGTGAAGCAAGTAAGCCCTAAGCCCAGGCACCACAACTCATGAGCCCATGTTCTGCAACAAGAGAAGCCACTGAGACGGGTACCCTGCCCCCCCGTAACTAGAGAGTAGCACCCTCTTGCTGCCGCTAGAGAAAGCCCGTGAGCAGCAGCAAAGGCCCAGAGTGGCCAAAAATAAAATAATTTTTAAAAAATTATTTAAAAATTGAGTCATTCAAAAAGAAAGTAGTGACAGAGAAAACCTTGCAACCACCCCGGGCTGGGTGGGCAGACTCGGAAGGAATACAAGTTTAAGCTCAGATCCCAACCACAGTTCTCCCCAGCTGCAAGCTCTCAGAAACTCTGTGCTTCCATCTGTAAAGCAGGATGGTGGTGTGTGTGGGGGGTGCGGGTAGCGACTCCCACCCACGAGGTTGCTGTGACAATCACAGGAGACGAAAGGGTCCCACTGAATGATCAGTTCCCTTTCGCCCCTGTCCCTCCCACCCCACTACTCCCACGCCCCGCACAGCTTTCAGTGAAGAAGCAGCTTTGGAGTTTCCAAAGCTTGGTCCTGGCCCAGGAGCTGCGTTTTACTGCCTCCCAGCCAATGGCATCCTTGCCACTATTTTTCCAGGGCTTTCCAGCTTGGTAACTGCCCTGGGGCGTGGGGAGGGGAAGGGTGGCTGGGGGCCCAGGCGGGTGAGTAGGGGGGTGGGGGTGGATTTCGCTGACTTTGCCTTTCTCCTCCAGCCAGGACAGGATCAAAGTGGGAGGAGACTCCAGAGGAAGGAAAAGGGCCTCGTTCCCAGCCGGTCTAGCTTCCTGTCTCTTCACCTGCCAGAGGCTGTGAGATCCCAGGGACAGAACACAGCTCAGAGGTGGAGGCCGTGAAACCGGAGATATAGGAGCAGGCGGGTGGCACCCCTCCCACCCAGATCAGGTTTCTGGGCCCCCAAAGAAGAAGCTTACAAAAGCTGGGCTCTGAATTATTTTTCTCTGTGGCTGCTTCCGGTCCCAGCCCCCTGTCCCCCTTCGCTGCCCTCTTCCCCATTCACTCTGCAGAGGGGCACCACTCTGTGCAGGCCCCGGGCACATGATGCTGGTGAAGCTGGGGGTCCCCAACTCCCTTCTGCCCTCCCCCTGAAGGCGCCACTGAAATGGGTGTCACTCTCATCAGGTGACTTGGGACCCAAAGCTGGAGAGAGACTCCCACTTGGAACCCTGGATAAGGAGGTCCCAGGGCAGGGGCTCCCGTGAAGCCACAGTCTCTCCTGGAGGCCTTTGAGGCCCAGGAGGTGGTGGTCCTCATCTCTACGGAAGCCCTCTGTTTCTCCCCCACTCTGTCTGACCCAGCACGGCCCTCCTGGCCAGCGCCCTGGGGCCCAGACCTTGTCCTATGACCGTCAAGCTGTGCCTGCGGATGCCAGGCACTGTCACTCATGCAAGAGCCTGAGAGGGGCAGCGAGGGGAGCCGCACGGCTGGGGCTGGGCCTTGGCTTGACCACTGCCCCCGGTGTACCATCTGGGACAAAGCGGTTAGCATCTCTGGGCCTCAGTTGTCTCATCTGTCAAATGGCCCTGAAAATAGCTTGTGAAATGAGAGCTAAGGTATTTGTGCAGTGAGCCTCACAGCATGGCACCGAGGAAGCAGCCCTATTGTCACGGTCTCAGCCCTCATCCTGGATGTCCCAGGCACTGCGGTCTGAGAAAGCACTGCCATCCCCCAGGGAGAGCACCCCAGGCTGGCCCGGCTATGGTTGGCCTGGCTGCTGCTTATACATGGCCCATCTTTTGGCCAACGAGGGATCTGCAGTATGCTTAGCAAGACACCTGCGCTGATGGGCCATGTGAGCTAAAGAGGGGACCTCGCAGTGGCAGAAGCCCACCCACACTCTCACCTGGCTCCGTGCCCAGCCTGGTTACCCAGGTACAGGGCAGGGGCCAGAGGAAAGAGGAGACTAAGGTGATTGCCTGCAACAGACCAGGCAAGTGCCTGTCACGTCCTCCCAATCAGCCTGCGATGTAAATATTATGGCACCTATTTTATGGATAGACGCTAAGAGTTCAGTGATGCCTCCTCGGTCCCACAGATTGCCTTGCCATGCTGGTGGCAAAACTGGGCTTGCATCAGAGCTGGCACAGGAGGCCCTGCCAGCACACAGGAGCCTCTGTTCCAGATGGTCCTTGCAGGCTCAGCTCCCACAAATGAGACAACCGGGGGCGAATGGCACAGGCCTGGTGATCCAGCTCCAACCTTCTTCTTGTCCAAAAGGGCCCCACCTGCCACCTACACCCAGGCTCCCTCTTGGCCCACTCCACACCAGGGTAGGGGAGCGGGTCATTTGGATGGCTCTGAGCCCTGGGTGTCCCACTGCTTGAATTCTTCCCCTGGCCCTGTGCTTACTAGCTGAGAAGTCTTGAGGGAAGTCATCTCATCTTCTTGATATTTATTTATTTGTTTGGCTGCATCGGGTCTTAGTTGCGTCACATGAGAGCTTCATTACATCATGAATGGTCTTTCACTGGGGTGCGTGGATGCTCTAGTTGTGGCCTGCAGGTTCAGCAGTTGGCAACAGGCAGGCTTAGTTGCTGTGCAACTTGTGGGATCTTAGTTCCCCAACCAGGGATTGAACTCATGTCCTCTGCATCACAACGCAGGTTCTTAACCACTGGAGCACCAGAGAAGTCTCTCATCTCATCTTCTTGAGCTTCACTTTTCCGTCTGCAAAATGAGGATAAGCACAGTGTGCCCCTGAGAGAGTGGTGTGAGTTAAATGAGATGCCGCACGTCAAGTTTCAGCCCCCAGAGCATGTTACATGTTCGCTCTGATTACCTGATTCCCAGATTCTCCTCCTCCCTCCCCAGATGCCCTGTGGCCTGGGCGGGGCTGGTCTAGGGCAGGGAAAGCAAAAGAAGGAGGCATCCAGTGTGGCCTCCTTGGACCTGGGCTCCCCAAACTCACAGCTGGGGTCCTCCAGCCTTCCCAGAGGCAGACCACCTCTCGGCCTCTCTCCTGTTCTGAAGTAGAGATCAGGCCAGGGGGGGCTGAGCGAAAGCTTGAAGCTCTTTGGAAATGATAGACAAGGACGATGCCCTGTTGGTTCTCGGCTTTCTGACAGTTCAGGGTCCACACTCCGGTGGCTGGCAAATATTCTTCGTATCAGCCCTGGTAATAAATCTGGTCCAGCTACATATATTGCTTTCCCATTGTGTGTGTTCTGTTGTTAGGTTATGTGTGGGGATACAGGGCGGGGGGAACGACCAAGGTAACTCAGATAGCAGGCCCCTCACCCCACTTAAGGAGCCTAGAGGAAGACGATGGACAGACAGACCTGCCACCCTCTCCCTTAACACGTCTTCAGACAAGGCAGAGTATGTGATGTTTGTAAATGTGAGTAAACACAGTTCTGTGGGAACAAAGGAAATGATTTCCTCTTGCTGAGGTTGGTGGAGGTGGAGACAATCTTGGAAGCCCTCCAGAGGGAGGCATTCATGGAGATCAGTATTGGCAAGTAGGTAGGATTTCTTCTGGTGGAGAAGAAGATGGGGGTATTCCAGACTGAGGGAACAAACAGGAGTAAGTAAATCAGTCTTGAGGTGGAGGCTGTGTTTGGTGGGATGCTGGATGTGCTGGAGGAGGAATTTACAGGAAAACCAGAAAAGGAACCAACATCTGATCCCCAGAGTGGAGCTAACGGCAGGGCAGAGACTCATTTCCTTCCCATGCCAGGGCCTCTGGCCCAGTTCCTCACTCATGCATAAAATGGGGGTAAATCACATCTTCCTCAGAGCACTGCCGCTAGGAGCTAAAAAGAGAGAGAATAAGTAAGGCTCCTGGCTCACCGTAGGTACTCAGGAAAGCTGAATGCTTCCAAGGTTTCTCTTTTGTCCACCTGCTCTGCAAGCACAGACTTAGTCTTGACCACCGACTTAGGAGAATCAGAGTTAGTTATGGAGTTCATTCTCAGGCTAGGGTAAGCTCCAGAAGGCAGGAGCACTGTTAGGTCCTGTCAACAAACACTGAGAGAGTGTCAGATCCTAACCTAGACCACCAGGGAACAAACATTTCTTGAAAGATTACAGTGTGCAGCATGCTGGCCCCCTGAGGGAATACAGTGGTAATGCCTGGTTCATGGAGAGCTCTGCAAAGCTGGAGAGATGGATGGAGAAATGGACAAATGGTAGGAGAGGTGGAGGAGGGCTGGAGAGGAAGGAGGGGGATGGAGAGAGGGCTGATGGCTAGAAAAAGGGTCAAGGGGGCAGGGATGGATAGAGGGAGGAGGGAAGAATGGAAGGAGGAGGTAAAGGGGTGAGTGGGGGACTGGAGGAAGCAATGAAGGGATGGAAGGGTGGGAAGTGTATGGAAGAACAGAGGGATGGAGAGGTCGATGGATGGATGGGTGACTCGATGGGTGGGTGGGTGGTTGCTTGGATGGAGGGATGGTTGATAGGATGGAGAGAGAGAGAGGGAAAGATGACTGATTGGCTGGAAGAAGGGATGAAAGTTTGTGTGGAGGAATCTGGGAGGGGTGTAGAGAAGGATGCAGAAAGAGAGAAATTGATAGATGGAGAGATAGAATGGTAGAAAGGGACTGAGGAAGGAATCGAGAGGTAGAGAGAAAAATGAATGGAGGGAAGGATGGAGAAAGGGAGGGAGGGAATGAACGGAGAAATGGAGAGATGGATGTGTGGGTGGACAATGGCGTGGAGAATGGATGGAGAGATGGAGGGCTGGTCATCCCCTAAGGAGCTCACCTTTACCTGTCTCTGCAGACCCTGGCATTAGGTAGGCACCTTTACCTGTCTCTGTAGATCCTGGCACTAGCTAGGCACCTGTTTGATTCCAGGCTCTGTAGATTTAACTGAAACCAATGCAGCTGACTATGCTTTGGAAAGTACGCAGACCCTGTAAACACTGAAACTTCCCATTTAGTCTCCTCCTTAGTCAGCAGTGGGAGGTCCTTTGAGGAAGCAAAAGGGAAGAGAGGCAGGGAGGTCTGCTGGGGGGAGAAGGAGGAGGAGAGGGCAGCTCAGCTGTTCAGTGGAAACGACCCATCCTGGTGGCATATGGGGAACATGTGGCCCCCCCTCCCTCCTGGCACCGGAGATGCATCATACCAGGAGAGCTGGCAGCCAAGGGCACGGAGCGTTCCCAGAGGGAACTGCTGGCAGCCGGGCAGGAAGCAAAACTTGAAGCTACAGCCTGGAGCGGGCTCTGGAGTGGGCCCCTGGGGACCATGGGAGGTTGGGAGGGGTGGGCTCCGGACTGCCTGTCCCCCGGGGCTCTGAGGACAGTCATCCTGCTGGGTCTCCAGCGGGGAGCAGACCCCCAGCCCTGCAGGCCGTCAGAGCCCACGCTGCTCCCAGGAACCTGTGCAGTGAAAAAGCCCTGCACTCAGGGTCTGCTCACCCCTCACTCACCACGGGATCCCAAACACATCCTTCTTTCTGGCCCTCGGCATCCAAGTTGTTCCAAACACCATCCTGCTCACAGCAGCGAGTCAGTGAGGAGGTTTTTATCCCCAAGGAAGAAATAAAAACACTGCATATTGAGATTTCCAAGAAGCCCAGTGTTCTCTACATGAAGGACCATCCATCATCTTGAAATCACACCCACCCTTCCTCCTACATTTTGGAGGTTAAGTGTACCATTTCTGTTATAAAATAAGGACTAGTAATGATAAATTTTGTCAGACAACTCTCGTTTATTTTTGTAATTTTTAACAGGGTACACAAAAATCCCAGATTGTGAACCACTGGACAAGATCATTCCTAAAAGGCCTTCCAGAGCGGAGTCGATTCTGTCTCCGATGTACCTTCTCCCCACACCCTCCACCTCCTGCTTCCTTCTCCCACCAGGGCCTGAGTTTGGAACCTCAATGCCTACAGTTTCCTTCCTGAACCTTCCACCTGCTCCTGGGGGCAACAGTGCCCTCTGATGTAGGAAAGGGATGCTCTCTGGGGCCAGAACAGGGCCTCGCCTTCAACAAGCCAGCTCAGCTCCATTGGATGCTCAGTTCACTGGCCACCCCTACCCCCTACCCTATACCAGACACCCAGCTCAATTGGGACCACTTCATTCCTCCAGTGATCCTGAGGGCAGACGCTCTAGAGGCACCCCAGGACAACTCCAGACAGAACACATGTGGGCTAACCAAGGCTCCCTGTGAACCGCACTGCATCTGGAGACAGTCAAGTTCAAGTTCAGTAGGGGAGCAGCCAGTTAGGCCGGGTGGACCAGACCACAGAAGACATACTTGAAGGCTCGTGAGCCTCAGCACATGTGGACTGGCTGGTCCGCACCCTCCGTGATCGCGGGCCCTGCCAGACGTGGGGGTGGGGATCCATCAGTGGCTGTGGGAGTGCGAGATTCAGAGACATTCTCAGGCCTGGCCAGAGCCTTGCTTCCAGAAGCTCTTCCTAGGACACAGTGCCCCTTTCATATTCTCTTCCTCCTGAGGTGCCCCCCACTGGTGCCAGCTCTCCCAGTCTCAAAAATTACGAAAGAAGCGTTCAGGCCAGCCTCCGTGGGACAGGCCAGCTCAGCAGTTTCTTCTTCTGAGCAGACTGCGGGCAGCTTGGAAGCCAGCGGAGCTGCAGACAGGCAGGGCCCAGCCGGCTCTCCGGTTTCCTGGATCTGAGAGCTTGTGCTCATTTATTATTTAGCCAATATGTCTTAATCACTGACTAAGGGATGGGTAAAGCACCCCAGAGGGTGCTGGTCGTATGTGTGTCTGCGTGTATATCAGTGTGTGTCTGCATGTCTGTCTGTGTGGCAGAATGTCAGGGTAGGGCGTGGGTGGAGAGGGGTTTCCCAGATGAATCAACTGGGCCTCAGGGCCCAGGGGTCCGACTCCAGCAGGTGTGCCCTGGGGTTTCCCAGATGAATCAACTGGGCCTCAGGGCCCAGGGGTCCGACTCCAGCAGGTGTGCCCCTGGGGAGGGCTGCACACCCACATTTGCAGGGACGAGTGCAGAGGGTGTTGGTAGAAGCTCCTGTTGCAACAGGTCCTGAGATGTCGCGTCACCAGCCAGGTGGCCCCAAGGTCAAGTCCAGAGGCTGTACTTTCCTAAACAGACTCCGGCTCCTGGAAGAGGAGGAAATGTATTGCTAGAAAGGCTTACAGTTAAAGTTGGGTTTTTTGTTGTTGTTGTTGTTGTTCTTTTAATTGGTAATACACGTACCAATCTCATTTTGAAAATTGAGATACTTTGAAAGGATGTTGAATTAGCCTCCCACCCTCCCCAGCTGCCAGAGTCACGGGTTCCCCCTGAATCAGCAGGAGAGGCTGTCCCATGCCTGTCCCGGTGTGGTCCATGCAGGAGCATTCCGTCCAGAGGAAACTGAGCTGTGGGCCCTGCAGAGCCTCGGGGGTCATCTCAACCCAACTCCTTGCTTCCACTGACAAGGAGAGAGGCAGAGAGAGTGGGAAAGGCACCTCAAATTCGCAAGGCAGGTGAGGCCAGGGCAGGGCTGGAATCCTTTTACTTCCATCCAGCACTCTTTTTCTGACCCTGCTGCTTCCCCAGCTGTGACCAGTGGCGGCTGGGGGCCCAGGAGGACTGACCACACGAGCCACACGCTTAGCAAGGCCTCTGATCCCTGAAGGCCTCTGGAGTCTGAGCCAAAGCAGGAGCTGATGGCTGGGGCCCCCAGTCAGTCCTCCTTGAGGGTGGAGACTGAGGCGTGGCCCCATTTCGACTGGCTTGTCAACCCTCGCCAGTGTGGCGCCCTCGCTGGGGGCCTCCGTGTGGTCACCTCCAACATTGGGATAATCGCAGACCTGACTCTCAGGCCTGGAGCTGGGCCCAGGTGCTCTGCTCAGCATTAAAAGGAGGACGAACAGCATGACCCCTACAGTAGTTGCCACACCTGCACCCAGGCCTTGTTTTCTCCACAGCACCCTCGGAATCTGACAGTCGGTGTAGATTAATCACTTCTTCATCATCTCCATTTACCAGATGTGCCACGAGGACAGAGATTTTTAGTTGTTTTTGTTCACTGCAAATTCCAGCACCCAGGGGTTGCCTGGCACAGAGGAGATGCCCCATAGAAATTTGTGGAGTGAATGAAAGAATGAATGAATGAGCCAAGGAATGAAGTCTTTTGGTTTAGAACTTGAACACTCCATACAGTGAAGAATTGTGAAGGGACTCCCCTGGTGGTCCAGAGGCTGAGACTCCCCACCCACAGTGCGGGGGGCCTGGGTTCGATCCCCAGTGAGGGAACTAGATCCCAAATGCTGCAGCTAAGGGTTTGCCCGCCTCAACTAAAAATCCTATACGCCGCAACTGAAAACAAAGAGCTGTGCACGGAATGAGGGGGTGAGCAGGAGGGATGGAAGTGAGCTACCCCTGAGACCCTGAGAAGGTCAGGGTCCAACCGCCCATCAGGAAGGTCTCTGGCACCATCAAGGAGCTGGGGGAGGGGCTCGTGGTGTCCAGTTAGGTGTCCAAGCACTGAGAAGGTGGCAGACCCCAGGTCACTGCCAGGAGGTGAGGACAAGCCCCGGTGTACCCCTTTGGCAGGACCCTGGCTCCCAAGTGGTGAAACAATCCTGGGAAGGCTTTGGGCCCTGTGTCCCCTGGGCCTCCTCATGCTCCCAAACCCTCTGCGCTTCTCGCTGCCTCAACGGTTGTGCCACCAAGATCACTGCAGAGCGCCTAGCTCCAGGCTCCCCCATTATCTGAGGGCAGGGTCCAGGGATGACTGGCTCTTATTTTTCCAGTCCTTAGCATGGAGTTGGGCTTCCCTGGTGGCTCAAATGGTAAAGAGGCTGCCTGCAATGTGGTAGACCCGAGTTCGATTCCTGGGTCAAGAAGATCCCCTGGAGAAGGAAATGGCAACCCACTCCAGTATACCTGCCCGGAGAGACACATGGACAAGGGGTGCCTGGTGGGCTGCAGTCCATGGGGTTGCAAAGAGTTGGACACGACTGACTAACACACACACAGCATGGAGTCAAGGTGTCATCAGTACCCAAGGGATATTGAAGGTGTGAATGAAGGCGGGTAGGAATAAGTCCCACCCCACCCCCACACTTCCGTCCCCCACCCGTCACCCCAACCCAGATGGCTGCCTCCACACCAGTGCCATGCCGTCTGCCTCTAGTATCTCAGCCACTTACTCACTTGATGCACAGCCTTCAGGAAGCTCAAATAGACCCACGTGTGAGCACAGACCCTGCATCTTCTCCCCTCCCTCCCTCCTCTGCACACTTCAGGGTTGGTCTCAGCCTTCCTCTCATTTAAGCCATGTTATTTCTGGCCTCCTTTCTCTGGAGCTCCCTGCCTTATAGGTAGCTAGTTCAGTTCAGTCGCTCAGTTGTGTCCGACTCTTAGCGACCCCGTGAACCGCAGCACGCCAGGCCTCCCTGTCCATCACCAACTCCCGGAGTTTACCCAAACTCATGTCCATCGAGTTGGTGATGCCATTGAGCCATCTCATCCTCTGTCGTCCCCTTCTCCTCCTGCCCCCAATCCTTCCCAGCATCAGGGTCTTTTCCAGTGAGTCAACACTTCGCATGAGGTGGCCAAATTATTGGAGTTTCAGCTTCAACATCAGTCCTTCCAATGAACACCCAGGACTGAACACCCTTCAGCTCCATTAAAATAAACATCCATTTGACGGGACTTCCTTAGGGCACCTCCTCCTCCCAGGGAAGCCTCAATCCTGGGCTTGGAAAGCTGGCTTCCCCGCTTGGGTTTCCTTATAATTGCCCTTTCCCCTTTACTTGCTGAGGGCTGTTGAGGGTGGAGATACAGCTGGGCCATTCCAGCTGTTTCCCCAGCAGCTTGAAATGAGGTGACAGCCAGCCCGCCCCCACCCCCCCACCCCCTGCAGGCAGGCAGGGATTAGGTTAACAGGCTGCCAAATGTTCTGGGGCAGCCACCCCTGGCCCCTGGGCTGGGGTGCTTCCTGCAGCCAGCTGGTGAAGGGAGGGAGATGTGAGGGGGGCGCCGTCTCCCCCAGTCCAGAGAAGTGCTGAAACTCCGCAGAGCAGGGATTTGGGGGCTTCCTTCCAGCTGTTTCCCACCACCAACTCGCCCTTGATCTTGTTTCTGCTGCAGCTTCAACCGCCCCGGGGCTGTTCTGCTGGGTGACCTGAGGAGACCTCTAACCTCTCTGGCTTCCCATTTACCTTCTGGAAGGTGGGGCAGAAATAACGAGATTGAGAGGGTGTTGGACTTCCTCCATTGTCAAAGTCCCTTTGGACTCTGAGGTCCATCCATCAGTCCTGCCTTCAGGCATTGATTCACTTAGCAAACATTTTCTGGGCCTCAGTGTGTGCCAGGCCAGGTCCTGGGGATGCAGGGGTGAATGAAACAGAGCCAGTCTTCAGGGAGGCAGAGGGGAGAAAACAAAGAGAATTCAGGGTGATCAGAGCTCTTGATAAAGGGGAGGCAGAGCCCCATGGGACACAGAGAAGGATATCCCTGGTGCTTAGACCAGGGGAGGCTGACACCTGAAAGACAACTAGCAGTAGCCAGGAGGAGAAAGTCCTTATCAGACTGAAAACTGCCTTGTCCTTTGGCCAGAGCTGCTCCTGCAACTCAGCGGAGGCCCAGGCATCCTGGTCTCCATCTTGCCGATAATGGTTGTACTTCAAACTGGTGGTTGTGACCACCATCTGTCAGCTTCACTGGGGTCTTGAATGCCCTGACTCCTAGTGTTAGTCAGGGTTCTCTGGAGAAACAGAACTAGTAAAAGATAAACAGATAGATAGATGCTAGATTTATTATAAGAAATTAGTTTGTGCGATTATCGGGGCTGAGAAGTCCCACGATATATCATCAGCAGCCTGGAGACCCAAGAAAGTCAATGCTAATTCAGTCCAGGTTTGAGAGCCTGAGAACCAGGAGCACTGAAGTCAGGAAAGGATGGGCGTTCCAACTGAGCAATCAGGCAGGAAAGGCTGAATTAATCCTTCCTTTGCCCTTGTGCTCCATTCAGGCCCTCAGTGAACTGGATGCTGCCACCCACGTTGGGGAGGGCAAACTGCTTTACTGAATCTCCTGATTTAAATGTTCATTCCATCCAGAAACAACCTTACAGACACACTCAGACATAATGTTTAGCCAAATATCTGGGAACCCTGTGATCCAGTCAAAGTGACACATAAAATGAACCATTATACCCTGGTATGTACTTCCTTTCTGCCAACCACCTTCTACCCTCCCTTTCTGCCGTATGCAACTTGGGATCCATGGTGATCTACCATGTCAGTGATCCTCTGGCCAGTTACTGAATCACCCTTTTCCATCTACATTTTGCACCCATCTACAAAACTCCAACCCTAGACAAGTTGATGCTCATCTTTCTCTTTACCCGCACTAGGACAGAAGGAGAAAATTGCCGTCCGCCCCCACCCCCCCGGGGTGGGCTGTTCCCATGAAAATGCAACAGCCTTCTAATACCCACAATGCCCTAGTGCATCCCTGGATCACTCATCTCCCAATCTCTGCAATATCTAGTTCAGTTCCTACTGCTGCATAACAAAACACCCCAAACCTCATTGGTTTAAATCAATAATATTTATTTAACTCACAAGTCTGTGATTTGGGGCAAGGCTTGACTCTCTCCATTTGGCCTCAGATGGAGCAGTTCAGTGGAGATTGGAGAACATACCTCCAAGGCTGCTAAGTCGCTACTGTTCTCAGTTGAGAACTTGGAAAAAATTGTGTGTATGTGTGTTGGGGTCAGGAGGTTGTGGGAGGGAAGTGCGTGCATGCCAAGTCGCTTCAGTTGTGTTCAACTTTTTGCGACCCAGCCTCCTCTGTCTATGGGATTCTCCAGGCAAGAATACTGGAGTAGGTTGCCCTGCCCTCCTCCGGGGGATCTTCCTTACACAGGGATCGAACTGGCTTCTCTTGGGTCTCCTGCATTGGCAGGAGGGTTCTTTACCATTAGCACCACTTGGGAAGCCCAGGTTTGGGTGAAGAGTATATAAATGTTCTTTGTACTATTTTTATTTTTACTTTTTTGTAAATTTAACATTACTTCTAAATAAAAGGTTAAGAAAATAGAAGTGTATTACAAAACTTCTGAACATTAAAAAATTTTGTGGTTATTATCATAATTGATTTCACAATGGTCAAAGACCAGCCTGTACTCTGTATTATTTCAATCTTTGGAAATTTTCTGAAACTTATTTTATGGCCCCAGGAGAATGCTTTTGGCAAATTCCATATCCCTTGAAAATAATTCTGTCATTATTTGATATATTTCTCTGTATACATCAGGCATTGCTTGTTAATTAAGTTATTCATATCATCTATGTACTTGATTTTTTGCCACCTTGTTCTAAAGTTACTGAGGGAGATGTGTTAGAATCTCCCACTAATGTTATTGATTTGTCAATTTCTATTTGTAATTCTCTATGTGCTTTATCTATGACTCAGTTCAGTTCAGTTCAGTCACTCAGTTGTGTCTGACTCTTTGCAGCCCCATAGACTGCAGCATGCCAGGCTTTCCTGTCCATCACCAACTCCCGGAGCTTGCTCAAACTCATGTCCATTGACTTGGTGATGTCATCCAACCATCTCATCCTCTGTCATCCCTTCTCCTCCTGTCTTCAATCTTTCCCAGCATCAGGGTCTTTTCCAGTGAGTCTGTTCTTCGAATCAGGTGGCGTAAGTATTGGAGCTTCAGCTTCAGCTTCAGCATCAGTCCTTCCAATGAATATTCAGGACTGATTTCCTTTAGGATTGACTGGTTTGATCTCCTTGCAGTCCAAGGGACTCTCAGGAGCCTTCTCCAATGCCACAGTTCAAAAGCATCAATTTTTCAGCACTCAGCTTTCTTTATGGTCCAATTCTCACATCCATACATGACTCCTGGAAAAAGCATAGCTTTGACTAGACGGACCTTTGTTGGCAAAGTAATGTCTCTGCTTTTTAATATGCTGTCTAGTTTTGTCATAGCTTTTCTTCCAAGGAGCAAGCATCTTTTAATTTCTTGGTTACTGTCACCATCTGCAGTGATTTTAGAGCCCCCCAAAATAAAGTCTGTCACTGTTTCCATTGTTTCCCCATCTATTTGTCATGAAGAGGTGGGACCAGATGCCATGATATTAGTTTTCTGAATGTTGAGGTTTAAGCCAGATTTTTCACTCTCTTCCTTCACCTTCATCAAGAGTTGCTTTAGTTCCTCTTCACTTTCTTCCATTAGAGTGGTGTCATTTGGATATCTTAGGTTATTGATATTTCTCCTGGAAATCCTAATTCCAGCTTGTGCTTCATCCAGCCCGGCATTTTGCAGGATGTACTCTGCATATAAGTTAATAAGCAGTTAATAAGTTTATCTATGACTAGGTACATGTGAAAAAAAAACACAGATATCAACATCAAAAATATTCCATACAAAGCAACCTCCCACCAGTGCCCTCTCTTGCCTCCCTCACAGCCAATCGTCTCAAAAGATTTGCCTACTTCTCTGCAGCTCAGTGTAGTCTGAAGACCATCCGCATTTGCGTCACCTGGGAGTTTGATGGAGAAGCAAATTCTCTGCTCCAACCAAGACCTGCTGAATCAACCGCCTGAGGGTGGGGCCAAGAAATATGTCTGGACAGGCTCCGGGTGGTTCCCAGGCATGTTACACATCAGGAAGCATTCAGCTTCCTTGTTCCCCTTGTCCACGTGGGGTGAGTGCACACGTGTTCAGTCAAGGGAAGACTACTGGAGTGGGTTGCCATGCTGTCCTCCAGGGTAATCTTCTAGACCCAGGGATCAAACTTGCATCTCCTGCATTGGCAGGTGTGTTCTTTACCTGCTGAGCCACTGGGGAAGCCCCTTGTCCACACCTTCCATTTATTCCTCTACCCATCCAATCTGGCTCCTGCCCCTCATTCTTCCAAAGTGATGGCCCCCAAACGGTCTCCTAGCTGCTAAATCCTAAGGATTTTATTCCTCAGCAGTGTTCCATGGGTTAACCATTTCCTCTTTAATTCGATAGAACAACTCCTTGTTTTCTGTAAAAATAATAAAATTCTTATTATAAAAATGAGGTACAGAATATAGACCTTAATAATGTTAAAAATCACCCTAAATCCCATCATCTAGAAGCAACTGTTATTAACATTTAATACAATTCCAGACATTGCTTTATGTGCTTTTATGGAGAGAAAGATGGACACACAGATAATAGAAAAATAGAGAGGTGTATTGCAATCATATGGGATAACAAAAATCCTATTTTAAAATAAAAAGTATTATGTGTAATTTTACTTGACTCTAAAAGTATAAAAGCAAATTTAGTGAGGAAAAGGAGCTGACCTAATTAACTCTGAAAACAGTTTTGCTTTTCTTTTTTACTCTATATTAGAAAGAGGAGACACAGTAAACAAACACTATACTGTCACTAATTTGTTTCCCAAGGAGTCCAGGTTAGTCATTCTCTGTACTAAGGCTATGTACATATATACATATATACATATACTAGATAATGAGAGCCAGGTTTTTCACTGTCAAAAAAAGATATTACAAACAAGCAAGGAGAGACTAGAATGAATTCTGTGATGCTGGATTCTGATCAAGACATCATGCTTACTGTGACATACATATAAGTAAATAAATATAGTTATGTGCGTATACCTGCATTTCCTAGCTCTATCTGCTGAGAGGACCTGGAAGCATAACACTCCCAAAACAGCAAGCACATTTAGCACTCAGATCTTGATTCCTAAATACCATTCTCTAATAAAGGGAACTAGGACTCCCTGAAGAAGTGGCTGATTCTGGGACTGAGTTCTAAAAAAAAAAATACACATATATAAGATGGGCCTGGAGCATTTTGTACTATCAGAAAGAAGTAAGAAAGTGCTTTAGTTCAGTTCAGTTCAGTCACTCAGTTGTGTCTGACTCTTTGCAATCCCATGGACTGCAGCACGCCAGGCTTCCCTGTCCATCACCAGCTCCCAGAGTTTACTCAAACTCATGTCCATTGAGTCGGTGATGCCATCTAACCATCTCATCCTCTGTCGTCCCCTTCTCCTCCCACCTTCAATCTTTCCCAGAATCAGGATCTTTTCAAATGAGTCAGTTCTTCATATCAGGTGGCCAAAGTATTGGAGCTTCAGCTTCTGCATCAGTCCTTCCAATGAATATTCAGGACTGATTTCCTTTAGGATGGACTGGTTGGATCTCCTTGCTTACAAAGTAAAAAAAAGGATGGAGATATAGCAAAGACACAGTAGGATATACAACATCATAAGTCATTAGGGAAATGCAAGTTAAAGCAACATGGAGACACCACTATACATGTGTTAGAAAAGCTAAAATGTGCAACACAAACACCACCAAGTACTAGTGAGGATGTGGAGCAGCAGGAACATTCACACCCTCTAGTGAACATGCAAAATATTAGAACCATTTTGGAAGACAATTTGGCAATTTCTTACAGAGCTAGACATAGTTCATCTAGCAATTGTCCAATTTATTTGAAAGCTGTGTCCACACAAAACTTATACATGAACGTTCATGGCAGCTTTAATGGCAATTGCCAAAACTTGGAAGCAAACAAGATGTTCCTGTAGATGAATAGTTAAGTGGATGGATAAACAAACTGCGGTACATTCATACAATGGAATATTACATAGCAATAAAAAGAGATGAGCTCTCAAGCCGCAAATAGGATGCAGGAATATTAAATGCATATTACTAAATAAGAGAAGCCAAGCTGAAAATGCTATGGACTCTAATTCCAACTACGTGACATTCTGAAAGAGGCAAAACCATGCAGACAATAAAAAGATCAATGGTTAAAAATATCAATTGCCTGGGGTTATTGGGAGGAAGGATGAAGAGATAGTACAGAAAGGATTTTTAGAACAGTGAAACTACTCTGCATGTTACTACACTGGTGGATACATGTCACTATATACTCTTCAAAGCCCATAAAATGTACAAAATAAAGAGTGAAACCTAGGACTTTCCTGGTGATCCAGGGGCTAAACTTTGCACTCCCAGTGCAGGAGGCCTGGGTATGATCTCTGCTCAAGGAAGTAGATCCTGCATGCCACAGCTAAGACCATGCATAGCCAAATAAATAAAAATAAATAAATAGTAAAAAAAAATTTTCAAAAGTGAACCCTATTGTGAACTGTGAACTATGGACTTCAGTTAGTAATGATGTGTCAGTACTGGCTCATCAGTTGTAACAAATTATGCAAGATATTAGTAATGGAGAAAACTGTGTGTGGAGCAGTGAAGAAGGAACTTTCTGTATTTTCCACTCAATTTTTATGTGAACCCCAAACTGCTCCAAAACATGAAGTCTATTCAGTGGAAAAAAAAAAAAGTAGGGGAGGGGAGTACACTGGCACCAGTCTGCTGCAGCTCTCAATGGCCAAAGCTGGAATAATTTAGATAACAAAACAGATAATCATAGTATTGGTTATAACCCAAAGAATAAAATGAATATTCATGAGTCCATACTGCTATAAACAAACGATTAACTAAATAAATAAATGAAAGGGATACATCTTCCTTGGAGAGAATTCCAAATAATAAATGTAGAAGGGATAGGGGCAGCAGAATATCATCATTTGAACACAAGAGCAATAATTACTACAGGCAAGATGCACTGGATAATGTCCTCAAAGTATCTCTCCAAATATGTCTGTTCATTGCTGTGGTGGTTTTAATAAATATTCACAAATTCTTTCATACTCCTCCCTCTAGGAAGTGGGGATTAATTCTTTCCCCCTTGAGTAAGGCTGGACTTACTGACTCACTTCTGTCCGATGGACATGAATTTGAGCAGACTGCGGGAAATAGTGCAAGACCGGGGAGCCTGGCGTGCTGCAGTCCGTGGACCGCAAAGAGTCGGACATGACTTAGCGACTGAACAACAGCAGCAGTCTGTCTAATAGAGTGTGAGAGGGGACAGAGTTTATTTTCACAGAAGAACCTGGAAGACACCACCGTAACCAAGTGAGACCAAGTGATCAGGGTTAATATTATCAGTGATAAGTCATGTTGATTTCATGTACTTCCTGATATGATGTTGAAACTTTGTTTGCTGAATCACGAAAAGGCACAGGGATTCTTGGCCTCCAGAGGAGAAGAATTCAATCCGGGGTCAGAGACAAGGCTTGATCACTCAGAGCTTTTGTGTAATAAAGTTTTATTAAAGTATAAAGGAGACAGAGAAAGCTTCTGACATAGGCATCAGAAGAGGGCAGGAAGAGTACCCCCTTGCTAGTGTTAGCAGTGGAGTTATACACTCTAAGATAACAGGATTAGCCAGAAGATTTAATCCAGAGACTGTCCTTCAGGCAGGATACATTATTGTTATAATCCTTGTAAAGACAGACCTACTCCCATAATTTACATTTTAAGATAACAGAATTAGAATCCAGAGAGTTTAATCCAGAGACTGTCCTCAGGCAGGATATATTATTGTTATATAATCCTTGTAAAGACAGACCTACTCCCATAATTTACATTTTAAGATAACAGAATTAGCCAGAAAGTTTAATCCAGAGACTGTCCTCAGGCAGGATACATTATTGTTATATAATCCTAAGGAATGTAGGGAGAAAAGAAAAAAAAAGTTTGTCCTTTCTTCCTCCTTGAGAATTCCAGACCCCTCTCTCCTTGGGGACCCCTAGACTTCTTATCAACCTGCCTAGGAAATGACTCTCTCAATATGAGAAGGGCATTTTTACTTTTTTGGTATCCTTCTCCAAAAACTAGTCTCTCTATCTAGCCACGAGGAAACATCAGACAAACTCAAACAGAGGCACGTTCTACAAAATGCCCAACCAGGACTTTTCAAAAGTGTCATTTGTGAAAGACAAAGAAAGACTGAGAAACTGTCACGGATGGGAGGAGGTGAAGGAGACAAGACAACTAAATGTAAAATGCAACCCTGGACTGGATCCTGGAACAGAAAATGGATGAAATCCGCGTAAAATCTGTACTTTGGTAAATGACAGTGAAAGTCGCTCAGTCATGTCCGACTCTTTACGACCCTGTGGACCATACAGTCCATGGAATCCTCCAGACCAGAATGCTGGAGTGGGTAGCCTCTCCCTTCTCCAGGGGATCTTCCCAACCAGGGATCAAACCCAGTGAGCCACCAGGGAATCCCAGGAATGGAGTGGGTAGCCTGTGCCTTCTCCAGCAGATCTTCCCTGACCCAGGAATCCAACCGGGGTCTCCAGCTTTGCAGGTGGATTCCTTACCAGCAGAGCTACCAGGGAAGCCTAGTACTGTTTCAACGTCAGTATCTTAGTGTGGACCAATGTGGTGTAATTATACAAGATGTTAGCATTAGGGGAGGTGAGGAAAGAGTGTGTGGGGACACTTAACAACTTTTCAATCTAAAACTATGTCCAAATAAAAGGCCTAGAAGTAGATCAGTAAATTGAAATGGAATAAACTGCTAAATTTCAGGTAAAAAAAATTTTTTTTACCATAAGCAACTTTAGTTCCTTTAAGGCCTTTTAAAATGAATAAAAATAATATGTAAAGTATTAATTATGAAATTAGAAGAATAATGTTATTTTTAAAGTGACATTTTCCAACTTTATTCCAGTTATCTATTGATCCTTGCTACGAAAAAATGAGGAAATTAATGTGTTCACACTTCTTCCCACCTTCTTCCCTCCATCTCCCAATTCTTGTTAATCCTATTGTCCTATGGTTGTTGATATTTACAACATTGTACTGTGTCCTATATTCCAAATTCACAAAGATTTTTCTTTCTTATTGAATTATGGCTGAATTTGTATTTTTATATTTAAATGGGCTCGGTGTTGAAGACCAGTGTGCTTCTCTGGCTTCTCCACTCTGAGCCATTTATTTTGATAAACCCCTTTGTTGACCAGATTTCATTGCGCAGTAGTTTGTGTGTTTCAAGAAGGACTAGGAGGGAATTGTCATTCCCTATGTTCTTGGATGTTTGGGAATGTCTGTCTGAGGGCTTTCTTTGAAGGAAATTTATCTGGGTATAATTCCTTGGGTCACAGTTTCTGTTCTTCAGCCCCTTGTCAATGGTATCCCCTGACCCTGGCACAGAACATCTATAGAGAGGTGTCTGCAGCCAGTCGGACTTCCCCTACTCATATGACTTGAGATTTGTACCTTGATGCCCATAAGATTCTTTAGCCTTGATGTTCAGTAGCTTCATTAGAATATCACACTTGATGCTGATGATCCTGAATCAGTGTTGTATCTCCACATCCATATTTTTATTTCAGGAAAGTTTGGGCCTGTTGTCTGAATATTTCTCATCATTGTTCCATTTCTTCTATTTTTCTTTTCAGGAACCCTAAATGTGCAAATGTTTTATCTCTTGGGTTAGTCCTCCACATCTTTTAGTCTTTCCAATAATTATTTGTTGGGTTTACCAGGTGGCTCAGTGGTAAAGAATCTGCCTGCCAGTGCAGGAGACTTGGATCCAATACCTGGACAAGGAAGATCCCCAGGAGAAGGAGATGGCACCCCACCCCAATATTCTTGCCTGGAAAATCCCATGGACAGAGGAGCCTGGCGGGCTACAGTCCATGGGGTCACTAAAGAGTCGGACACAACTTAGCAACTAAATGACAACAAATAACTATTTGTTATGGGCTGAGTTGTATCCCCTCAAAAAGACATAATGAAGTCCTCGCTGCCAGTACCTCAGAAGGTGATCTTGTTGAGAAATAGAATTATTGATATAATGAATTAAGATGAGGTGAGACTGGATTAGAGTGGGCCCTTTGTCCAGGTGACTCAGATGGTGAAGGATCTGCCTGCAATGCAGAAGAATCGGGTTCGATCCCTGGGTTGGAAAGAGCCCCTGGAGAAGGGAATGGCAACCCACTCCAATATTCTTGCCTGGAGAATCCCAAGGACAGAGTAGCCTAGTGGACTACAATGGGGTCAAAAAGAGTCGGACACCACTGATCAACTAACACTTTCACTTGCACTTTTCGTTCAATAGGACTAGTGTCCTTATAAGAGGAACATGTGGTGATGGAGGCTGAGATGGGAGTGAGCCACAGGCACAAACCAGAGAATGCCAGGATGGCCTGCAGTTCCCAGGAGTGAGGGCACAGCTGTGGCACAGAAAGAGCCAACTCTGCTCACACCTGGATTCCAAACTTCTGGCCTGCAGAACTGTAGTAGTAGTGAGTCCCTCGGTCATGTCCGAGCCTTTGTGACCCCGTGTGGGAGAATACATTTCTCTTAAGACACCCCATTGGTGGTACTTTGATACAGCAGCCCTAGGGAAGTAATATACTCTATCTGTACGCTTGTTTGCTCTTTCCTATTTATTTCTGTGTGCTTTCCTTCAGGTGTGCCTTCTCTCGACTCCAGGCTTCTGTTTATTCTCAGTTGTTTTTCTTCTTTGCAATGTCTTTTTTATTTCTAAACGTTTGTACTTGTTGCTTCCACTTCTTTCCTGAGGGCCGCCAACTCACTCTCTGTCTGCTGCCTTACACTCCCTTTAAAACCTTGATATCTTAGCTCATTCAGAGAGGTCCGACCGCCTGGAGAGCTGGGCCTGAACTCCCACTCTGTTTTCGTTTGTTAAATAATTCCTCTTGTGCTGTAAGCTCTTTTGCTTTTTGCTTACTTCCATTTCCTCTTTTCCACCGCCAGTCCCATGATGTTTCTTTGTGATTATCATTCATCTTGGAACAGGCCTGCCATTTGTTGAAGGATGATGTTGAAAGAAACAGCATAGGTAATCTGGGAGTGATGAGGGTTTGTGTTCTCTGACTTGTTTTTACTAAATCCTTCATTTCCTTGTCTGGGAGCTCACCGCCCTTCAGTCTCAGACCTCAGGACTTGCAGACTCTCAGGAAAAGCCTCCCGGCTGCCAAGCTTCAGAGTTACAATCTGCAGTTTCCGCTGTCTCCCTCCTTCCCCATCTCAGCCTAGCAGTCTCCTCGTGCTGGGAGGCGTTGGGTGCTGGGCAGGGAGAGGTGCTGCTTCCGCAAACTGCCTGCCCACCCCCACACCATCCTGTGATATTGAGCTGGATCTGAACCAGAAGTGTCTGGTGCCTCCATGGTCTGTACTCAGCCCAGACCCTGTCATCCGCTGAGCAGACCTCACAACTGTGCCACCTGGAGAGACAACCACTACCTCCTCAGACCTCTGCCTCCCCTCTTGATTGAGGTCGTCTTTTGTAGCATCAGCAGATGTACTTTCTGCGTTAGTAACAGCAAGAGGTGCACAGAAAAGGAAACCGTCAACAAAATGAAAGGAAACCTACTGAATGAGAGACATTATTTGTTAATTATATATCAAATAAGGGATTAATAATTAGCATTATTAATTATTTTTATGAATTAGTTTGAATTAATGTCCAAAATCTATAAACAAATACCACTCAATAGCAGAAAAAAACAGACCTCCTCGCAAAAAAAATCCAGTTGAAAAATGAGCAGATGATCTGAATAGACATTTTTCCAAAGAAGATGTCTATACAGGTGGCCAATGGACACGTGAAAAGATGCTCAACATCACTAACTATTAGTGTTAATCACTCAGTCATGCCCGACTCTGTGCAACCCCATGGACTGTATCCCACCAAGCTCCTCTGTCCATGAGATTTCCCAGGCAGGAATACTGGAGTGGGATGCCATTTCCTTCTCCAGGCCACTAACTGTTAGGGACATGCAAATTAAAACTACAGTGATTTATCACCTCACACCTGTTAGAATGCGTATTATAAAAAAAATAACAAATAAGTGTTGGCAAGGATACAGAGAAAAGAGAATCCTAGCGTACTGTTGATGGAAATGTAAATTGATTGGTACAGCCACTATGGAAAACAGTATGGAGATTCTTCAAGAAATTTGAAATAGAGCTATCATTTGATCCAGCTATTCCACTTCTGGATACTTATCTGAAGAAAAGGAAAATATCAGTTTGAAGATACACAAGCACCTTTATGTTCATCGCAGCATTATTACAACAGCCAAGATAGGGAAGCTACTTAGGTGTCAATCAATAAATGAATGAATAAAGATGTCTACATATATATGTATATACACACACAATGGAATGCTACTCAGCCATTAAAAAAAAATGGAATCTAGCCATTTTCCACAACACGGATAGGACTTAAAGGTATTATGCTAAGTGAAATAAATCAGAAAGACAAATACTACATGACTTCATTTTTGTGTGGAATCTAAAAAACAAAACAAACAAAAACAGAATGGTGGTTTTCAGAGGGGGAGGGGCTGGGGGGCAGGGGGTGGGTGAAATGGGTTAAGGGAGTTAAGAGGTACAAGCTTCCGATAAATAATCATGGGAATATAAAGTAAAGCATGGTGACTGTAGTCAATAGCATTGTATCACATATGTGAAAGTGGTTAAGAGCAAATCTTAAAAATTCATTTCATAATGTGTACAAATACTAAATCATATCGTATACCTGAAAGTAATATAATATGTCAGTTACATCTCATTTTTTTAATTATTAAAAAAAAAGAGAGGGCTTGCTTTTTTTCCCCCCTCCTCCAAATTAATTGTTGTTTTTAGTGGTTTTGGTTACATGAAACCGTCAATCAGCCTTCAATCTGCCATTTTAAGCTCCTGTATTCTTTGAAAACCCTTCCCTTAGCTTCTAGGACCTGAAATACATGGCTAATATTCCTCTTTTCTTGCAGACCACTCCTTCTTTGTGGGCCTTGCTCCATCCTCTTGTATCCATGCGATGTGGGCAGGATGGAGGTGCCTCTGCAGGCCACACCACTGGTAAGGGGAGGAGCTGGGATTCCAATGTCGGGCACCCCTCCACCACTAAGGGGCAGGGCTTCTTGGGTATGAGCTTATTGCTACTGGGCACAGTCTCCCCTGTAGCTCCTGAGGAACTGCTATGCCATTCTTGCTCCCTTCTCAGGCCAGAGTCCCTGATATAACAACCAGAGGCGCTCACAGGAAGAGGGATTTTTCCTACCGCCTTCCATCAGCCACAGGTCTGGGAGAGGGGTCTGTTGGCCTCCAAGAATCCTGGATGCTGACTCACCTGGAACATTATGGGGATTGCAGTGACAGGAACGCCAGTTTCCAATTATAAACAAGCCCTCAGGAAACTCCCCAGCCACCTGGTACCATGTACTCGGCTAAGAAATAGATAGTAGGTCCTCTCAGCAGTGAGGATGGGGATGAACCCTAGACTCTAAACTGATTGATTTAGGGAGCACCTTGGGAATGGCCACCCTCTTTTACCTCTGAGTCTCCATGTGTCCAATGGGTGGTGTGGTCTGGAGGATCTCTGTGTCTTTGCTGCTGCTGAGGCTCCTGGATTATGGACACCCCTCTCCAAGCCATCTCCCAGGGGCTCGTCTTGCTCCTCATTCCTCCTGCAATTCGGCTTGGGCATCTGTGAGTCAGGCAGTCAGTTCAGCCGCTCAGTCGTGTCCAACTCTCTGTGACCCCATCGACTGCAGCACGCCAGGCTTCCCTGTCCATCACCAACTCCCGGGGTTTTCTCAAACTCATGTCCATTGAGTCGGTGATGCCATCTGAGTGGGGATCCTTCCCTGAGACTTCTCCAGGGTGCGTCTGAGACTAGGGCCAGTGGGGCAGCACTGGGATGCTTGTTTCTGAGGTCCTCAGGGCACCATGATATTCACTCTTTCTTGTCATCGGAAGAGGAGCTCAGGGCTTCTCTTCCCCAAGGAGCAACTTCATGGCTGGTGAACTGGAGGTTCCCGGGGCTGTGAGGGAAACTTTCTGACCAAGGGCAGTTTTCTGGTCCATCCAGCATTTGGCCCTCTGCACTTCCAAAGGAAGTCTCTACTTACTCCAGGGACACGGTCTCAAGTCAGCCTAGAGGCATCCTGGGGGAGGCTACATTAAGGGCAGAGTTGAGAACTGGACTGTGGTCAAAGGTTGGGTGACAAGTGGACTTTGCGTCTGGTCTCCAGTCACGGAGATTTTGATCTTCCTGTCGCTTCCCTTCTTCTAGTCTCAGGTTATGAAAGGAGAGGATAGACCTTCCATCTATCCTTCTATTCATCTATCCACCCAGCGTCCATCTATCCATCCGAAGGCCATCTGTCCATTCTCTGTGCATCATCCATCATTCTCCATCTTCTCATCTTTTCAGTCATTAACCATCCATCCATCATCTATCGATTCAGCCTCTCCTCCCTCACTCTGAAAATCCCTTGTTCAAAAAACCATAGGCTTAATGACAATATCAACAGCAGTATTGCTGTGGACAATAATGATCATTATCTATTGAAACCTGACAATGTGTTAGCTGCTGTGTTCATTGCTTTACTTGAATGATCTCATTTAATCTATGCCTATCCAGTATCCACATTCACTCTACTAATGCATCCAATGTTACACTGAGGAAAATGAGATAAATAATCAGCTAAGTACTCCCTGAGGATACAAGAATGAAGAAGATGCCAGATCTCTAACTTCCAGTTCTCACTGTGGCATGAAGGAGACTGATCTGCGAAAATACACGGTCTCCATAATGTCTAGAAGATTAAAATAAAAATTTATAAAATTATAATTTTAAATTAATAAATTTCATTTTAAAATTAATAAATTTATTATTTATTTAAATCAATAAATTAAATTAGTTAATTTAAACCAATTAATAAATTTTACATTAATAAATTTAAATTAATAAAATTATAAATTTAATAGATAATAATTATATATTTACACATATGTGTGTTTTACATATTGCAGATGTCCTTGACAACCTTACATATTGTAATATATATATATATTAGGGCTTCCATCTGGTGGTCCAGTGGTTAAGGATCTGCCTTACAATGCCAAGAACAGCAGATGGATCCCTGGCCCCAGAAGATTCCACATACCTCGGAGCAGTTAAGCTTGTGTACCACAACTACTGAAGCCCGCGCACCTAGAGCCTGTGCTCTGCAACAAGAGAAGCCACCAAAATGAGAAGCCTGTGCACCACCACGAAAGAGTAGCCCCGGTTCCCTGGTGGCTCAGATGGCAAAGAATCTGCCTGTAATGCAGGAGACCCAGGTTCCATCCCTGGGTCAGGAAGAGCCTCTGGAGAAGGAAATGGCAACCCACTCCTCTATTCCTGCCTGGAGAATTCCATGGACAGAGTAGCCTGGTGGGCTACCATACATGGGGTCACAAAGAGTCAGACACGACTGAGTGATTAACATTTTCACCATCTGGCTTGCCACAATAGACAAAACCTGTGCAAAGCAAATAAAATATATAAATTAAATAAAATATATATTATATACATACATATTATACTATATAATATAGTTATAGCCACTGTACTGTAGAAATGCATCCTATGATAATTTTCAAAAAAATGTTGGCATGCTTTCATTTTGGTGATAAAATCTAAGAAATGAGTTCTTACACATAAAATATTAAGACTTATGTCTGGTAATAATAATTACCAGTAAACCCTCCTTCCAAGGGAGTTATTTTTAAGAAAAAAAATGCTATTGCCTTTTATCAAGGCAATGCCTCTCTTTCTAAATGATAATTTGCAATGGAAAGACATTTTCCTAGGTGGACACTTTGGTTCTTTGGCCAGTATATGTCAAATCAGGGTCTGTGGACCTTACAGTCCCCAAGACACATTTTTTTCCCATCACAGGGCCTACATGCGAGTCGAGTTGGAATGAGAAACACAGATTTCAGGGCGCCGGGGAGCTGGGAATGTGGGCTCAGGGTATCTCTCATCTCTCCTCTCACTGCTTCCTCACAATCTGGATGACTTGCCTTTTCCAGAGGCTGGCGGAGATCTTGGAAACATGCGTACCTTTCCCAGGAAAATGAGTCCCCGGGGAGACTTCCCGGCCCACGGGCGCACTCCAGCACCTGTGTTCTGTAACGTAGCCCTAATTGAAATCACATTAACATTATGATTCCATTACGGGGAACAAGAGGCTGGCTGCAGGAACGTGCCCCGTGGGGCCTAATCAGCTGGACTGGATCATTTATAAAGGGCTGTACATCTGCTTGGAGCTCAGTGTTAAGTAAGACAGACAGGGGCCTATTCATTATTAACAAGGCTTGATGCGTTCGGCCAGGCAGAACTGCAAAGCCAAGAGGCGAGTCTGATGGAGAAGAAGAATTGAGGCACTGACTGCAAGTTCCCCGTCTGCCTTGCCCGTCGGTGGAGTCCAAATGCCTTCAACCAGCCGGTGGTGACTCCGATTCCCAAAGCCTTGGCTGTGGCAACCCCTCCTGCCAATGGGAGAGATGGAGTAACTTGCTTGAGGTCCCAGATCTACAATGTGGTGGGGTCAGAATTTGAACGCAGGCAAGCTGGGTCCAGAGCCTACAGGCTTAGCTAACCTGCCGTACACAGTCCAGGCCTTGGCAGCTCACTCCTATCCTGGATTGAGGCATTGTACACTTGGTGTTCTGGCAGCTCCAAGTCTCTGAGGCTGTGATGTAAAGGAAGGAACCCTGAAAATCAACAAAGGAAAGTGGCAAATTGTGGTCAGAATTTGCTTATTTTATTCATTACTCAAATTTTCTACTTATTTTATTCATTATTTCAGTTTCAGTGCTATGACGGGCACTGTGTTTAGTGCCACCACTGAAAAGATGAATGACCTCTCGTCTTGCTCCAGAGGAGCTGAGAGCAAATTATAGTACAATGTGCAGAAACCATAGCCATAGAGACTCATGAACTCTAAGTATTCCACTATAAGTGTATAAAATTAAACATTAAATTAACTAGATATGATTGGAGGTGATCTGTATCATAGTTAGGAGGACAGTCTCTGGAATCTGACAAACCTCAATTCTAACCCTGGATTGGCAGCTTAACTGCTACGTTGAGCCTGATGGTGCTATTTCAGCTCTCTGGGTTCACCTCTGCCTGTTCCTTCTGCCTTGCCTCGTCCTGGGTGTGGGGGATGAGGTGGAGGGACAAGCAATATTGACATCGTATAGGAATATTGACACAGGAAGAGGTTCACATAGTGTTTACAGCTTTGGAGCTGGGGAAGGAAATTTTGGCCAGTAGAGTGGGGTGGTTGAGGGTACGGGCTCTGAAGGATCTGGAAGGCTCTGAAGAATGGATCTGTTTCCCAATCACGGCTCTGCTCCAATGGCTGTGTGACTCCACAGCAAGTCCTGCATTAGGAATCTCAGTTTCTACACCTGTAAAACGGGCACAACAGTAGCATTTACCTTACCAGCTATTAGGAGGGTTGAATGAGGTGACAGATGTAAAACACAGAGCACCTGATCTGAGGTACAGTATGGATTAAAAAGGAAACAAACACTTTGGTTACTATTTTAGAGGACTACTGAGGTGTGAAGGGAGAATCCTTAGCCTTCCACCAGCTGTGTGACTTAGGCAAGTCCCCTGGTCCACTTGAGCTGGTGAAACAGGGGTGGATATGTTCTGTAGACGGTAATGTGTGTGTGTATTAATCGCTCAGTCATGTCTCTTTGCGACCCCCATGGACTGTAGCCCACCAGGCACCTCTGTCCATGAGATTCTCCAGGCAAGAATACTGGAGTGGGTTGCATTCCCTTCTCCAAGGGATCTTCCCAACCCAGGGATCGAACCCGGGTCTCCTGCATGTCAGGCGGATTCTTTACCATCTGAGCCACCATGGAAGCCCAGATGGTAACATAATGCACAAATGTGTAATTCTCCTTATTGAGCACCCATTGTATACCAGTGTAGAATGCAGACATGGGGGCCAGAGGAAGGGAGACCAAGTCTCCCTGCTCTCCGGGGATACCCAGGTGGTGGTGGGAGGCATCACGACAACTCATATATGTGTGGTGTGTGGTACCCGTATGTGTGATATCAACTGAAAACGCAGGCCCTTGGAAGTGATGCCCCACCTACAGCATTTCTGGGGGCAGTTTGTTCGCTGGGTATGAGCATGACCTCTCCTGTATCTTTTTTCACCCCCACGTTGTACTTTTTTGTGTGTGAGAGCATTTAAGATCTACTCCCTTAGCAAATTTCAATTATTCAGCACAGTGTTATCAACTACAGTCACCATGCTGTACATTAGACCCTCTGACTTTATTCATCTTATAGCTGCAAGTTTAGAGTAGAAAATGGCAACCCACTCCAGTGTTCTTGCCTGGAGAATTCCACGGACAGAGGGTCCTGGCGGGCTACAGTCCATGGGTTGCAAAGAGTCAGACACGACTGAGTGACTAACACACACACTCGTGCCCTCTTCCAACCTCTCCATATTTCCCCCAACCTCCCACCCCAGACCGTAGCGACCACCTTTTTATTCTCGGCTTCTCTGGGTTGAGCTTTTGCTTCCTTTTTCACAGACCACATATAAGTGATACCAGGCAGTATTTGTCTTTCTCTGTCTGGCTTCTTTCAGATAGCCTAATGCCCTCCACGTTTACCCATGTTGTCACACATAACATGATGTCTTTCTTTTTAAAGGCTAAATAATATTCTATTGTGTGCATATGTGTATATATTTTATTATATATCGTATTTTCCTGATTCATTCATCCATGGCAGACACTCAGGTTATTTCTGCATCTTGGCTGTTGTGACTAACGCTGCAGTGAACATGGGAGTACAAATATATTTTGAGATACTAGTTTCATTTCCTTCGGATAAATATCCAGAAGTAGGATTGCCGGGTCATATGGTAGTTCTAGTTTTACTTTCTTGAGGAGCCTCCATGCTGTTTCCCATGGTGGCTGTATCAGTTTACATTCCCACCAACAGTGTATAGGTTTCCCTCCCCACCATCTGTTATCTTTTTGCAATAGCCACCCTAACAGCTATGAGGTGATAACTCATCGGGGTTTGAGGTTGCATTCCCCTGATGATTGGCGATATTGCTTGTGCGTCCCCCTCCACATTCCAGGGAACAGCTAGGTTTCCTTCCCTCCGGGATGCTGCTGCTGCTGCTGCTAAGTCACTTCAGTCGTGTCCGACTCTGTGCGACCCCATGGACTGCAGCCCACCAGGCTCCTCTGCCCACGGGATTTTCCAGGCAAGAGTACTGGAGTGGGGTGCCATTGCCTTCTCCGCCTCCAGGATGCTAAGGACCCTAATGCTGTCCAAGGAATAATTTTTCTGAAAACAATCACCCTCTACTATGAACCGGGCCCTATGTGTTTACATTCAACCGTAACAGCTGTGCTGGGAGGATTCTTACTGGTGAAGAAACTGAGGCTCAGAGAGGGGAAATGATTTGTTCCAGGTTTCACCGTCCACAGGCACAGCCTGTGTGATGCTGGAGCTCCAGCTCTTATTCATGATGCTGAACTGACCAGCACCCCTTCTCTAACCCAAGGACGCACTTTGTGACCACGAGAGGCATCTTTCCACGTCATTTCTTACTCTGATGATGGGAGATGAAGGACCAACTTTGGAAGACCTTCAGCCTACAACAACCCCCTCCCCAGCTATATAGTCTAGACCTCATCCTATAGCAGTGACTTTGGGTTATTTGTTCTTTCATCCCAATCTTCTCATGAAATAACAACAGCAGCAATCATCACAGTAGCTGCCATCTAGCTAGTGCTTACTATTTCCTCTGGCGCCGTCACTCTCCTAATCATCACATTAACCATAGGAGGTGGATGTCTCTCTTACAGATGTGGAAGTTGAAGCTTAGAGAGGCTAAGTGAGCCTGAATAGGAATCCAGGCGGCCTTTCCCCGGGAGTTCACCTCCATTTCCTTTAATGCTCATCAAACACTTCTGCAGGTATCACATGTGTTAAGCTTTGCACACACACACTCCCACTGAACCCTCAATATGTCCCTGCCAGGTGGTATTATTGTTATCCCATTTCACAGATGAGGCATCTGAGGTTCTACAAGATTAAATTAGGCCTTCCCAGCTAGGACTAGTGGTAAAGAACCCACTTGTCAATGCAGGAGACTTAGAAACGCCAGTTCAATCCCTAGGTGGGGAAGATCCCCTGGAGAAGGAAATGGCAACCCACTCCAGTATTCTTGCCTGGAGAATCCCATGGAGAGAGGAGCCTGGCTGGCTGTAGTCCATAGGGTCGCAAAGAGTCGGACACAACTGAAGCGACTTTATGTCGTATGTCAAGATTAAATTAAATATGCAATTTAAATGGCAGAGCTGTAGCTTGAGCCCACTGTTTTTTGAGGTCTCCACCTCCCCTGTTTACTTGGGAAGGGCTTCCGGTGGGTGACCTTTCTCATGCTGGGGCTGCAGTGGAGGACAAGGCAAAGGCAGCCCCACAGGGAAGACCGAGGCAGAGCCTCCTTTCAAAGCCACCCAAAGCAACCAGTTGTCTCCACCCAACTGGCCCTGAATAAAAATAGAGTCTGCCAGCCTGGCTGCCCAGCAGCTGATCCAAGATCAGAAACCATTTCCAGCAAGCTTGGGTCTTTTAAGTTATTTATCTGCCTGCATTTTTCATCATTTGCCATTGATTTGCAAGGGCCCTTCCCGAGAGCCCCTCTGGTGTCTGCCTGGCAGGGCAGCTGGCTCTTTTCCTCCCTCACCCCTGGGGTTCTCCCCATTTCCCATGAAACAGCCCAGCACCAGCTGCCTGCTCAGTGGCCTCTGAGCTTGGCTCCTCTGTAACCAGAACTGTCTGACCGAAGGGTCTTTGTCTCCCCCTTTTCCTCACCTGCACCTCCCGACAACACGAAGCTGGGAAGTTCTAGAGCAAGCAGATCTGACCCTAAGTCCCCCTGCCCTCCCCTCTCGTACCTGCCCCTACCCCCCTCCAGGCTCTGCCCTTCCCTCCCTGCCCCAGGAGGTCAATCTGTAAGGTTTGTATCCCCCAGGCTCCCTTATTTTCTCCGTCACGGTTGGCCTCAGGTACTAGGAGATACTGATGGGAGATCAGAGAGTGGGAAGAGAGAGGGATATTTCCATCGTGGCCTTGGCTGCACCCCTCTAGAGAGGTAGCTCTTGTGGGGGGTGACTCCCAGTTGCAGCCCTTGCAGGTGCTGATGAGTGTGTCAGACTTCCCTCAGCCCTGTACACACCTCTGTAAAGTCCCTTCATTAAATCCTCCTCCAAATCCTCTTTGATGTGATTTCTGTTTCCTTCCAAGATTCCAAGTGATCCACAGAACTCCTGGCTCCATGAAATGGGAATTGTAGACAGAAATAAAAGCTTTCAGGGTAAAGCTTCCAGGGACCCAGGAGAGACTCACATTTACTCCCAGTTAGGGAGCACAAGTCATGCTCCCCCCACCACATATCTTAGGTGGAATGTCTTCACCTCTTTCTCTCTCTTTCTTCTTGATGGATATACAGAGAGGTTCTGTCTTCTCAATGCTCTTTTGATAGTTGCTTCGGCTAGAAAAGTCTGAGGCTGGATTTGCACATCCTAGATGGAAAGGGTAGAACCTCCTGGGAGTAGAGTGGGCTTGGGTCACAAAGCCCCAATGTGCTGTGGCCCTCCACTGTCCCTGGCCAGAGTGTGACTTTAGGCAACTCTACCACAGATCTCTTGGAGTACCTCAACAGGCATTCTTTGCCTGCAAGTGATAGAAAGACCAATGAAAATAGCTTCAATAACAAGAAATGTGTTATCTCACTGAACAAGGTGTCTGGAATGAGTGGCTACAGAGTCGGCAAGTTCAGCAACTCAATGGAAGTAGGACTCTCACTTGGCTTCTCAATTATCTTCTTTGTTTTCCCCTTATGGTTACAATATGGCTGCCACAGCTCCGAACAGCACAACAGGATCTAAAATAAGAAAATCCGGTGTCAGGTAGGTCAGTGCTATTACAAGACCCAAAATAGCAGTGTATTAAACAACATGGAAAAAAGAAAAAGAAAAAAAAATAAAGAAAGAAAGAAAAAAAACAAAAAACAACAACATGGAATTCTATTTTCCTGACTCTTTATGGTCCAACACCAGTTCAGAGTTAACATGGCGACCAGTGGAACTGAGGACTAGATTTCTCTATCTTACTGCCCTTACCTGCAAGGATGAAAAGGGTTCATCATCATGTAAGTATTCTAGTCATCAGGAAAGAAGAGATGAGGGAGGAGAGACCATGTACCTCTTCTGGGCACAACCACAGAAGTCACAGATATCACTTGTACTTATATCAATGGTTAGAACTTGGCTTTGAGGTTGTCGTTCAGTTGCTCAGTCATGTCTGACTCTTTGTGACCCCATAGACTGCAGCATGCCAGGCTCCCCTGTCCTTCACTATCTCCCAGAGCTCAAACTCATGTCCATTGAGTCGGTGATGCCATCCAACCATCTCATCCTCTGTCACCCTCTTCTCTTGCCCTCAGTCTTTCCCAGCATCAGGGTCTTTTCCAGTGAGTCGACTCTTTACATCAGAACTTGGCTACATGGCCACATCCAGCTGCAAGGGAGTCTGGGAAATGCAGTCTTTGGCTGGACAACCATGAGTCAGCTAAAAATTCCTCCTATATGGAAAAGGGATAAAATAGTTGCGTACAACAAACTATCTCTTCACAGGCTCTGTCCCTAGTCCCCTTTGAATAATAAGGAAAATCTTCCCAGGTACCCTCTATCACTGCCATCAAATGCTCCCTCCATCTCATTGGCAGAGGTTCATACTGGATCAATCCCCTGTCTGTAAAGAAGCCTGACCAAGGTACAAATTCTACCAGGATGAAAGAAGGGCAAGAATGGCTGGAAAGCAGCTTCATTCTCGTATTCTTCTCCCCTCCTCTTCCTTCTCCTCCTGCCTCTCCTCCTCCTTTCCCTTTTTCTCCTTCTTTTTCTTCATCTTCGTGGCCAGCAGCAGAAACTGATTCCCCTTAGCTAGGCCAACAAACATAAGTAGGGATGAATAAGCAAACAGTGAGAAGGCTGAGATGTCCCTGGTTCTCAGGGACAGAAAGTAGAAAATCAAACGCCAAGGGACTCTCTGTCTTCTCTGCAGGCTATGCATATCCCCTCTCCTTGCAGACAGAGCCCTCCATGGGTAGATGATGTGGTCAATGAGATCTCTGGAATCATATCCTGAGGTCCTTGCCCCAGGCAGAACCGCTTCCTCCGTTCCAGAGTTGAGGCACTCTGATTGGCCCAACTGAGATCAAATCCCCACCAATCAGCTGCGATCTAGGGGTGAGGTCCTTTAAGAACAGGGCCACCCCTCCTCGAAGGACAGATGGAGTCGGGAGAGGGCAGTACCACCAGAAAGAAGGGTCGGGTGGGGCAGACAAAACAGTAGGTGAGCATTTCCATTCTTGGGGAAGATCGGCCAGAAAGGTCTCTTGCCTGACTCCTGGGAGAGACAAGGAGCAGTCCATCTGGCACCCTCCACCAGGCCTTACTCCGGGGCCAACAGACCCCGTTCATCGACTGGGCCCTAAGCCCCACCTGTCAGAGCCTTTTAGATGAGGCCTTTGACCTCGCCTTCTGTCCAGGCTGCCAGAAAAGGAGGGCTCAGGAAACGGAAGCAGGGCTATGATGGCCCCAGACCTTCACCAGCCAGGGCAGCCAGCCGTCCGCCCCTCTGAGACAATGTTGGTCATGGGGAGCCCCTCTTCCCTCCTTCACAAGCTGCAGCCTCAGAAACCTGACATTGCCATCTGGGTACTTTCTAGCTTCCTCTGAGTATGTTCCTTTGACAGCCTAGTGCAGGATTTTACAAAGAAGAGTCACCTGGGGCGCTTGTCAAAATTTCAGCTTCCAAGGCCTCACTCCCCGGGGGGTTCTGACTTAGTGAGTCAAGGCAGGAATCAAGAATCTGCATCTTACCAGCAACAAAGTTGGAGAGTCACAGAACCATTGAGAATAACAGAGCCAGTCCCACTTCAGGCTATGGATCCCTTCTGACCTGGGTTAGATGCTGTGTGATCATAGGCAAATGACTTAACCTCTCTGGTTCCATCCGAGACAAAATGGGAAGAACAGAGTACCTGCCTCAGGGGATCATTGTGAAGCCCGAGACCAAGCAGAGACATCGCTTAGGATCTGCTTGGTAAGCATCAGCCATTGGTAGTGACCATTATTATTTTTGTTATTAGTATTAATTTTATTGCTAACCCTGGCCTGCAGTAGGCCTTTGTGCTCCTTAAGTGAAGAGGGTGAGGGCCCACAGGGCACCTGTACCAGCATCTAGTCCTGCATTTTGTCCCCTCCCAGGGCCCCAGGAGGAGATTCAGCCCTGTATGCCCGTAGGGTCTGTTAATACCATCAGCTCTCTGGCCACACTCCCTCCTGCCACACTCAACACCTCCCCTCCCTGGAGCCCCATCAGGCAGCCCGCCTGCTTCTCCCATCAAGACTGCCCTCCAGGCTGTGCCCTTGGAGGTGAAGGGAAGTCAGTCCCACTTCAGGTGATGAGTGGAGAGCTGCTGCAGGCCCCTGCTGGGGGCTGGGGAGGGGAAGTGGGCAAGGTAAGAAGTAGGTGGGTGAGTGGGGGTCAGCCTGGATGGTCTCCGGTTCAGGGTCTGCCCTTTGGGCTGGGCTAGCGCTGAGTCCCAGACTCTCACCTGGGTGGTATGGAGGTTGGGAAGAGTTGCCTAAGTGGAGAGGAGCAAGATGGGGGTTGTCTAAGGAGTCCCCAATGGGCCTGCCTCTCTTTCGCTCAGCCTGAGTGTGTGGGGTCTGAAGATCCGGAAACCAGATGTCTTTGCTGGCTCCACAGTTCAATCCGGGTCCGCAAAAGCATCACCCCACCGACTTCTCATCTCAATAAGATGTCTGGGAAGGATAGCTGTGGGGGTGGCAGGTCTGAACAGTCCTGGCAATTGCTTACTCCCACAGCCTCCAGGAACTATATTTCCCTGGTGGCTCAGTCGGTAAGAATCCACATGTAATGCAGGAGACAGCTTGCAATGCAGGAGACACCCGGGTTTGATCCTTGGGTCGACAAGATCCTCTGGAGAAGGGAATGGCAACCCACTCCAATATTCTTACCTGGGAAATCCTATGGACAGAAGCGCCTGGCGGGCCTCAGTCCATAGGGTCACAAAGAGTCAGACAAGACTGAAACGATTTAGCACACAGGCACAGCCTCCAGCCTCTTGTCCCACATCAGCCAATGGAATGGGGAAAGGAGGATGACCCTAGAGGAACTTGTAGAGGGGAGGGCTGCAGGCTGGGTGTTCAGGGATCCTGGGTTCCAGTTCTGACTCCTCCTCCCCCTCCTCCTTTTTGTGTGTTCTAGGCATTGCCCACATCATCTGATTTAATCCTTGCATCAACTTTGTGTGGGAGGCTGGCTACTGCCCTCTCTTACAGCCAAGGCAGCCAAAGGCTCAGGCAAGAGAAGAGACCTTCCCAAGGTAACATTAAGTGGGGTCAGGCAGGAGGGCTGCAGGATTTTAGAACCAGGGCCACTTAGAGTCAACTTAACTGACATGTTGACATTATGTTGGGGAATTCGAAGCCCAAGGAGGTTGGATTCCCTGCCCCAGGTTGGATTTTAGAACCAGGGCCACTTAGAGTCAAGTTAAGTGACATGTTGACATTATGTTGGGGAATTCAAAACCCAAGGAGGTTGGATTCCCTGTCCTGGTAACAGCCCAGGACTGGTTCCAGGATGCCTGCCCTGCATACTCAGGCAGACCGAAGCCCCTCCTCCTTTGGTTTCTTTACCTCTGTCCCTCCATGTCCTCATCTCACAAGTAGACAGATATAGGGTCCACTTAGGAGCATGTGATAAGGCAGATGAAATCTCACTGGCTGATGCTGACCACAGAGACTGGCACGGGGAACATCTGGTAAACCCTCAGCAAATGAAGATTCTCTCTTTTTTAAAGATTATAATCTAGGGCTGTGTTTCTCCATCTGTGACATGAGAAGTGAGGCTCAAATGAGCTAAGGAGTATATCCATGCTTTGGAAATCCTAAGATTGAAGCAGTCACAGAGAGGGGGCTTACCGCAAATCAGTGTCATTGTTAGGAACACAGACCAGCTGGGGCTCCACTCCTCATTCTGTCACATAGTAGCGTCTTGGGTGAATTCCTCAACTTTTCTGTGCCTCAATTTCCTCATCTGTAAAATGGGTGCAATAAAGTTGACACCTCCTATGGTTGTGAGGATTTAGCAAGTTCACATCTATGTGAAAGGCTTTGAATGATGTGAGAAGCAGGTTAAGGATTTTATATGTGTTAACTGTTACTAAACGTGGTTATTAGCCTTCGATCTTTCCAATCAATTGCAATTACAGTATTAAAATAGAATGTGAATGCTATCCACCTTGCCAATGTAAAAATAAAATCACACAAGCAACACAGATTAGGGATTATTCATTAATTTCCTCACTTTTCTTGAAAAGTCATCAGTAGATATTCCATAAAATGGACAAGTGAAGAAATGAGAGTGTATTTTAACTTTATTTTTTTATTTAGGCTGTCCTGGGTCTTCAGTGTGACACATACGCTCCTTCTCTAGTTGTGGTGCAAAGGCTTAGTTGCCCTGCCTCATCCAGGATGTTAGCTCCCTGACCGGGGATTGAACCCACGTCCCCTGCACCGGAAGGCGAATTCTTAACCACTGGACCACCAGGCAAGTCCCAACAGAGTGTATTTTTTAAAGTTTTAGTTCAAACGGGCAAAAAGCAAATGTGGAGTGTTTAGCAAGGTAGGGAAATTCATTTTTTTATTACTTTTTTAACCATATCATGTATTCTTTCCATGAGAAAAAAATAGTTTAACAAAATTTTAAGGCCAAATAAATTAAATACATCCACAAAATGACAAGCAGTCTCTCTGAATGGGCTGTCTTGGAAAGAGTCCTCCACACAGTATTTAGTGGAAAAGCAAACTGCAGAAGATCCGAATCAAGGTGATCTGGGTTTTGTAAAGGAAAAACAAAATTTAAGTGAGTGCATTGGGTGTTCAGCAAAAATGTGGAGCAGGGCACATACTCAATTATTAATGATGGCAGGCTGCCTCTGGTTGGTAAGAGAGAGTACATGCCAGGGAAAATCCCACACTCTCACACCACTTGAATCGCTCTGACAGCAAGCATGAATTACCTGTAAAGAGAGAAATGTGCAAACGAAGACATTTGAGGCAAATGTGATGATTTTTATTGTTGGAGGAAAGAGTATGACACGCAGAACCACGTCTCTCGCTTCCCCTCACTTCTGGCCAGACTCAGGAAGCCCCACCAGCATCCCTGGACATCACAAAGGTCTGGAAGGTTGGACAGTGCGCCTGGTTTTCTGGATGGGCCTTCAAATCCAGATGGCCTCTGCTCAGGGACCCTATAGCCAGGACTAAATTTATCCTGAGTAACTTCCTGACCCAGTGAGTAGCTGGCCACCAGGACCAAGAAAGTCTACGGTTAGGTTCCAGGAAGCTTCCTAGTGGCTCAGTGGTAAAGAATCCACCTGCTAAACAGGAGACACAGGTCCAACCCCTGATCCAGGAGGATCCCACATGCCTCAGAGCAACTCACGAGCCACAACAATTGAGCCTGGGCTCTGGAGTCACAACTCAAGCCCTCACCCACTAGAGTCCATGCTCTGCAAAAGGAGAAGCCGCCGCAGTGAGAAGCCAGGGCCCCGCACTAGAGAGGAGCCCCTGCTCTCCACAACCAGAGAAGAGCCCATGCAGCAATAAAGACCCAGCATAGCCAAAAACTAGAAATAAGCACATAAAATAAAATTATATAAGAGAGAAGCTTCTGGGAGCAGACAGAGCGGGCAGCCTAAGCAGGTGGTAACATAAGTGGCACCAGAGAACCTCCTTCAGCAACAGGTCTCCAGTCATCTATTCATTCTCCCATCAGACAGGTGCTGCGTTCTGACAATTATGTCTGAATTCTGACGACTTCGTAAGTCTCTGTGTCACTGAGCCTCAACCTTCTCACACCTGACACCTCTTTATGTTCAAATATGTAATATCCTCTTTAATACTCTGAAATGAATCTCATATATCCTGTTACCTACCTACACACTCCTTTTTAAAAAGTATCCGTCTGTAAGTCCCTGCTGTAATGCAAAGTGCAAATACAAAGAATGTTGTGCAAAATCAAATCCACAGCTGCTGCAGAAGATGTAATGAAGTTGTCAGGAGCTTGCGGTCCCTGCAGAACCACCGAGAGGGTGGCTGGTCCAGATGTGGGGTTCAGAGCAGAGATTCCAACCCTTCAGAAGGGTCACCGTCTGAAACTGTGAGCCGCTCCTGCAGGTTCTGAATAAAATGAAATATAGACTTCTCTTGTCTTTAGTTAGTTGCACCCGTGGAAAATTCAGTGTGTATTCACACTGAAAAAAATGCTTAATATTTATACATAAAGCAAGTTAAAGTCTAGACTCATAAAATCATAAACATCTTTCCTCCCTACAGGAAGGTCCAGCAGGATGCATGAAAGCCATGTGGATCCTGTGACCTTTCTCACGGGGCCCGGCTGTCCTGCTTTTTGCTCATCACCTGCCTTACCCACCTAGCAATTAGAATGGTGCTCCCTGCCTGTCTCCAGGTTTGTTACCATCCTAGATCCCCGAGGTCCTGCACCCCCTTTCCCCTCCCCACAGAGCTCCTCAGAAGGTTCTCTGTCTTCATGATAGAAGTTAAACCTCCTCAGTCGTGCTGTGATGTCCGCTGTCTCCCTTGAGTCCCACGCCGGCCCTGGAGACGAGCCATCACTAGCCCCATGTCAACAGACGGGGAACCCGAGAAAGAGGGCGGCTGTGACTCAGCGAGCACAGAGCTGGGCAGAGGCCAAACCATGTGCTGTTAGCCGCCTGACACATGCATCGTCATCACCATTGCTGTCCCACGGGCAGGCAGCCCACACATCTGGATGCCCTGTGCTGGTGGGGGGACCTGATCAGGGGCCCCACACATCTGGGTGCCCTGCCCTGGTGGGGGGACCTGATCAGGGGCCCCACACATCTGGATGCTCTATGTTGGCGGGGGGACCTGATCAGGGGCCCCACACATCTGGATGCCCTACACTGGTGGAGAGAACTATCAGGGGCCCCACACGTCTGGGTGCCCTACATTGGTGGGGGGAACTGATCAGGGGCCTCACACATCTGGATGCTCTACACTGGCGGGGGGGAACTGATCAAGGGTGTGGGGCCCTCCAGCCCTGAGCAGTCCACCTGTCCTGGGAGCCTCTGAGAGGCTAGCTCTTTCTCTCTCACACAAACACTCACGATGGGTGGGGGGCGTGCTTCTGCCTCTCTCTCTCTCTCTCTCTATCTCCTGGGGCAGGAAATGTGCCAGAAGAGATAAGAAGAAAAGAAAGGAGGGGAGAGGCCTCTGAAAGGAGCAGGGATAGGAGTGAGGGCGCCACTGCCTCCCCGTGATCAGGGCAGAAGAATGGAAGGAAATGACCAGAGAGAGGCAAAAGTCGGCCTGGAGGTTATCAGCTATAAATAGCCCTTTCTCTAGGATCCCCAGGAGTAGAGCGAAGGGGTTGAGACCAGAGGGTCTGGTCTCTGTGGCTGGTGGGGGGGGCAGTGGTCATTAGTGGCTGCCTGGGATTCAGATCAAAGAGCCAAGCGGCAGATAAGAGGCTTGGCTCAGGACCCTCCCCCTCGCCTCCTGCTAGAGGTCGGTGCTCTGACCCTTGTAGTTGGCCAAGCATGTCCTGTATTCTTGCATCTTCCTTGTATCCATCCATCCACCCACCCATTCAATCAGCCACCCATTCACCCCACATGCTCACCTATCTGTCTACACATCCTGCCTCCCTCCCTGCCTCTGAGCTTCCTACTAGCTGTTCCTTCTATCCACAACACTCTTCCTTCCCTTTTGACTTCCCTAACTTGTCCTTTAGGTCCCAGCCAAGACACAACATCCCTCACGAAGTCTTCTCAAAACCCCAAGTTCAAGGTAAGGTATGTAGCCCATCGACTCCCACAGTTCTGGTCTTCTGTTTCAAATGGCACTCATCACAATTATTTCATTCTTGCTTCCAATTCCCCGGCTCTCTGAGGGGGCTTGCAATTCTGCAGCGTATAGGATGATGCCTGGCACATAGTAGATGCTCAAGAAATTCATTGGGTGCATTTATGTCCATATCTGTCCCATCTCTCTTCCCTTCCTCCTTCCTCCCTTGAAGGCTTCCTGAGCTCTGATCTGAGTCAGGTCTGATGGCTGTCACTGCCCTTGAGGATAGTTGACCCTGGTGGGAGGAGAGAAGGGGGAGGAGAGGGGAGTGAGGCCCATTCAGTAATCACATGACACAGGTAGAAAAAGAGATGGACTCCTTAGACATCAGGGGAGTGAGCTATCAGTTGGGTGCAGGGGATGAGGAGGTAATGAAGGTGGGCTTCAAGGAGGAGGTGGCCCTTGAGCCAGGACTTGACCGTGCGGACATGGCAGCGGGATGAAGGGTAGGCTCTGCAGGCTCAGGAGACACACAGGCAGGAGAGTGCAAGGTGGTGTCAGGGAGTGGGAGGTGTCTGGAAGGTGTCCCCCTGAAGCAAGCGGGGCAGAAGGAGAGTGATCAAGCAGTAGAGAGGTGGGGGGTGAGGAGAGATTTGGGGGACAAGACGTTTCAGAGAGACACAGAGGCAGAACAAGAGCCGTACCAGGACCCCCTAAGATGCCAGGGGGTATGCTGAGAGGGAGGCCAGAGGATGGTCCAGGAGCCTGGATGTGGTGTGTCCTGCTTATGCCTCTGAGAGAGTGGACAGACAGCTGGCTCCTAATCTCCTCTAGAGAAGTGGTCATGGTCAAAAGGCCTCAGTGGAGCCGATGACTCACAGCTAGAGACTGCAGCCTTGTGTGTGTGCGGTGTGGGGTTCGGCCCATGCAGAGAACAACATCAGGACAGCTCCAAGGATGGAATGCTGGAGCCAAGGCCGGGTCCTCCAAGGCCGGCTTAGTGTCTGGGTGCCCCTGGTGGGGAGAGGCTGGCCCCCAAAAGAGAGGCCAGGCTGAGCCCGCGTCTGACCCTCTGGCTGGGCTGTGCCATCCTCCCACGCCCTAACCCCTTCTGCTCTGGGACAGGGGAGGGAGGTCCTTTCCCCAAGAAGGGTTTCTGGAGGAGGGGAGGCAGGAGCACGAATCCTGGGGTCACTCTGAGTGCAAACCGGTCCAGGACCCAGCATGCGATCGGCCACATCATGAGCGTCAGCATGACCGGAAGGTCCCGGAAGGGGCCAAGTGAATCAGCCAGGGATATCCCTGTCCTCCGAGCGGGAAGGTCAATCCCGGTCTTTCAAAACCTAGGTCTTAGCAAACCCGTGTGTCCTTTGTGCTTGAAGTCCAGGGAGTACAGCTTTCTCATTTGCCCTCTGGGAGGGCTTAATTATTAAAGTGAAAACAGTTCCTGCTCTTTATTGAGAACTCACTTTGTGCCAGACTCCAGGCTACCTACTTTATAGGGAACATTGTGTTTAATCCTCTGCAACACCTATCAGTGGTACACAAGTATTCTCTCCTGTATTATTAGTTATCTGCTGCTGGGTAATAAATTACCCCAAATCTCAACCTCTTAAGATCAGACACACTTATGTCTTGAAGTCTCTGTGGGTCAGGAAGCTGGGCAGGACTTAGCTGGACCCTCTGCTTCAGGGTCTCTCCTAGGCTTCAGTCGAGCCAACTGCCATGGTCTCAGTCTCATCTGAAGGCTCAGCTGTGAAAGGGACCACTTCCCAGCTCACTCGGTGGTTGTTGGCACAATTCAGCTCCTTGTGGGCTGCGGCCAAGGACCGCCCTCCTTACACATGGGCCTCTTTCTTCATCAAAGTCTGCTTGTGTGTGCTCAGTCGTGTCCAACTCTTTGTGACCACAGACTCTAGCCCCCCAGGATCCTCTGTCCATAGGATTTTTCAGGCAAGAATACTGAAGTGGGTAGCCATTTCCTCCTCCAGAGGATCTTCCCAACCCAGGGATCAAACCCACATCTCGTGCATTGCAGGTGGATTCTTCACCACTGAGCCACCGGGGAAGCCCCAGAAAGTCTTAGAGAGAGTCTCCCGGCAAGATGGAACTCATGATCTCTTCTCAGCGAATCAGGGATGCAGCATCCCTCAGCACTGCTGTATTCTGTCGGTTAGAAGCAATTTACTGGGTGGAGAAGATTACACAAGGCTGTGAACACCGGGAGCAGGATCACGGATGCCAGGTCTGAGCCCATCTGCCGCCCCTTCATTTTATAGAGGCAGAAATGGGGCCACGGGAATGTAGTCACCCAGAGTCATAGCTAACAAGTGGCAGGGCCAAGGCTGGGGTGTGGGTCTGTGGATCTCCAGGCTACCGGGAGGCCAGCCTAGTCTCTGGTAACGGCCTGGCTCCACCACTTGCTACTGGTTTCCTTGGGCAAATGAGTGACCACCCAAGCCTCAGTTTCTTCTTCGTCTGTAAAATGGAAAAGCAACAATCCTCGTAATAGAAAATATATAGCACTCCTTTGAAGTGTATGAAGACTTCTGGGGAATTAAGGTACCTTATTCTTGCAAGCAGGCTTCCCTGGTGGCTCAGTGGTAAAGAATCTGCCTGCAATGCAGGACACCCGGGTTTGATCCCTGGGTTGGGAAGATCCCCTGGAGGAGGGCATGGCAACCCACTCCAGTACTCTTGCTTGGAGAAGCCCCATGGACAGAGGATCCTGGTGGGCTACAGTCCATGGGGCCGCACAAAGTCAGACACGACTGAAGGAGCTAAGCAGCAGCAGCATTCCTGCAAGCACTGTGCAGTGTGAGCCCTCCCGCCTGTCCACGGCAAACCATGCCGTGTCTTCCTGCCACTCACCCTGGTCAGTGGTTTCCCTTCCCACTGGAAGCGAAAGCCAGCATCCTCTCCACGGCCTCTGAGCGCCTGCAGCAACCTCGCTCACCCACCTCCAGCCACACTGGCTTCCGGCTGCTTCTCAAACACGCCAAGCACGTTCTTCTCCTGGGTCTCCTGCAGGCACAGTTCTGTCAGGCTGGCATCCTGTTCCTGCAGACACAGCTCCTTCCCCACCCTGAGTGGCTCCTCACCTGCGTGTCACCTCTCAGAAGGCCTTCCTGGACCCCTGTTTTCAACACCACTCTGTCTCAGTGTCCATCCCCTGCCCTGCTTCTCTTTTCATCACGGCACCTGACATGACATCCCAGAAATACTTGTCGGTTTATTTATTGTCAGTCTTCCTCCCTAGATTATAAGCTCCATGTGGCCAGGAACCACCGTATCACTGGAACCCAGAATAGCCCCCGCCCTGCCTAAAGGTGCTTGATACATGTTTGTTGAATGAATGAGTGCCTGGATGAGTCAAGGATGGATGGCTGAATGACAGCATTTGGCCTTGAAGGGCATGGCCATGAGGCACCTCTGACCCCCTGTTCATCCTGGCTGTCCTTCCTCCTCCACTCGTTGCCTTCACCCTCCCAGAAACCAGCCTCTGTGAGAAGGAATCCTCTGGGAAAAGCCGAAAAGCAGCTCAGAGTAGCGATGCAGTCTGTCCCCAGAGGCCAAGACTGCTCAGGGGCCTTCCACTCATCAGCCATCAGCTGCCATGCCTGATGCCCTGCCCAGAAACTGGTCTATCCCACCCCCAGGACGGCTGATTTCCTTGCTGCCAAGTGGTCCCACTCAGCTCCAGTCAAAACCAGAAGGCCAGGGAAAATAGGACGCCATCACTAGGTGGTCCTCAGGAGCAATCAGGCAGGAGCCAGGGGACAAGAACACATTCCCTGTCCTCTAGGGGATACTAGCCCTGAATCCTACCAGCAGTGACTCCTCCCTGAGTTAGGATTTTTGTTTGCAAAGTAATATGCCTTATGCCTGTGTGCTAAGTCGCTTCAGTCATGTCCGACTCTTTGCGACCCTATGGACTGTAGCCCACCAGGCTCCTCTGTCCATTGGGATCCTCCAGGCAAGAATGCCAGAGTGGGTTGCCATGCCCTCCTCCAGGGGATCTTCCCCACCCAGGGATCGAACCCGCATCTCTTATGTCTCCTGCATTGGCAGGTGGATTCTTTACCACCAGCGCCACCTGGGAAGCCCAATCTCTCTTACAGATGTTTGGTGTTGAACAATTCAGTCAGAGCAGCCTTCACTTTCCATTACAGGGATGCAGAATGCAATTGAAAAAAAAAAAAATCAAAAACCCAAACAAGTGTGAATGCAAATGCAAATACACATACTAATAACTCATATTTTCTGAGCTATTACCAGGTGTTATGAGCTGTAGTGTGTTTTCTCAAAATTTACACTGAAACCCTAACATAACCAGTGCCTCAATCTGTGATCTTTCTCAATCTTAAAGGAGCAAAATTAGGTCATTAGGATGGGCCCTAATCCAATATGACTGGTGTCCTTATAAGAGGTGATTAACTGCTATATTTAAAACGGATATGGGGAGGGAGGTGGAAGGGGGGTTCAGGATGGGGAACACATGTATACCCATGGCTGACTCATGTCAATGTATGGCAAAACCCACTACAATATTGTAAAGTAATTAGCCTCCAATTAAAATAAATAAAATTAAAAAAATAAAACGGATAGCCAGCAAAGACCTACTGTATAGCACATGAAACTCTGCTCAGTGTTATGTGGCATCCTGAATGGGAGGGGGGGCTGGGGGAGATTGGGTACATGTATACGTATGGCTGAGTCCCTTTCTATTCACCTGAAACTATCACAACATTGTTAATCAGCTATACTCCAATACAAAATAAAAAGATTTTTAAAAATTCAAAGGAAAAAAAAAAAGGTTGATTAGGACACAAACATGCACAAAGAAAATACCATGTAAAGACTCAGGGAGAAGATGGCCATCTACATGCCAAGGAGAGAGGCTTTAGAAGAAACCCTGCCAACATCTTGATCTTGGACTTGTAACCTCTAGAATTGTGAGAGAACACATCTCTGTTGTTCAAGTCACCCAATCTGTGGTACTTTATTATGGCGGCCCCAGCAAACTAAGCCACCAGGCACGGAGTTAGAACATATGTGTAATTCTGGCCAATAGGATGCCAGGGGAAGTCTGATCATGATTTTCTAAAAGGTTTTTCTCTTCCTTAAAAAAGGAACAGGAGGAGGAAGGAGCCCACTGTCTTCAGGTCTGTAGATGTTGTTTGAGCATGTTATTCCTGGAGCTGCTGCAGCCATTTTGCATCACGAGGCAGGCATGAATGGCTGAGCAGAAAAATGGAGGAAAATGGGTCTTTGATGCCATCATGGAGCATAAATTATGTACTCTAGTTCTAGACTTCTGTTTATATGAGAAAATGATATGTCCTTACTCTTTAAGCTACTTTGAGTTGGGCTTTATGTTATTTGCATGTACATTGATGTAGCACCCTCGTGATTGCAGAGGGACCCTGGACACATCTGAGGCACACTGAATTTGTATCAGGCAGCAAAGCAGCTCTGTAATGTTGTGTATGGAGCCCCACAGGCATAATTGGGATTCAAGGAAATGTCTGGGGGAAGGGATGGCTGGTGTTGAGTGAATGTCACAGCAACATCAGAGCTGCCAGCTCTCTGTGAGATGGGAGCTGAGCATGATTTGGGAAAGTTAACGAGCAGAGTCTGCCACAAGACACTCAGGAGTCAGAAAGAGATTAGAAAATTTGGGAATGTCTTCTATCTTTATCTTCAGCAGCCTTTTTTATTAATAATCATTAAAGAGTGGCAAACTCCTGTCCATTTTAACTCCATCATATCCTCTTAGTTTGTCCCCTTCTTGTCATCACTTCTGGGTGGACTTTGGGCTACAAAGGCCTGGGAACCACACCAGCTCCTAAGCAGTCTCTCAGGTTCCTGCCCATCCCCCTTCATCCAACGAAACTCATCACATACTTGCAATGTGTCAGGCACTGATTTAGGCATTTGGGGTATTTCAGTGAACAAAGCAAACAATTCCTGCCCTCATGGAGCTTATATCATTACCGGTGGAAAAAGTGTTGAAAGTGTTAAACCTTCAGTCATGTCTGACTCTTTTGTGACCGCCAGGCTCCATGGGATTTCCCAGGCAAGAATATTGGAGTGGGTTGCCATTTCCTTTTCCAGGGGATCTTCCCAACCCAGAGATTGAACCTAGGTCTCTTGAATTGCAGGCAGATTCTTTACTGTCTAAGCCACCAGGGAAGCCAGCAACATTCATAACAAACAAGTAGGTGGGACAGTGACAATATAGGATAAAAAGAAATGTAGATCCAGATGAGGAAGCTCGGAGACAGGGCTGCAATTTTTAATTTGTGGACTGTTGGGAATTGCCTAGCGGTTCAGTGGTTAGAACTCTAAGCTCTCACTGCCAAGGGCCAGCGTTCAACCCCTGATGGGGGAACTAAGATCCCACAAGCCATGAGGCACGGTTAAAAAAAAATTTTTTTGGGGGGGACTGTTATGGATTGAACTGTGTCCGCCTAGTTCAATTTGTTGAAGTACATATCGTCCTCAGTACCTCAGAATGTGACCTTGTTGCAGATGTAATTAGTGTAGTTAAAATGAAGTCAGGCTGGGTAGAATAGGCTCCTATCAGGTCCTTATAAAAAGAAATTTGGACACGCACATGCTCATAAGGTATTGAAGGCAAAAGGAGAAGGGGGTGGCAGTGGATGAGATGGTTAGATGGTATCACTGACTCAAACAAAGGACAGGAATCTGAGCAAACTCCGGGGGATAGTGAAGGGCAGGGGGCCTGGCGTACTGCAGTCCATGGGGTCGCAAAGAGTCAGACACAACTTAGTGACTGAACAACAACGACAATGCAGATAAGGAGAACACCCCACGAAGAGGGAGGCTGAGATCCACAAGTCCAGGAATATGAGACTATCATCCAGCCACCCAGGCTAGAGGAGACCGTGGAAGGGAGTCTCCCTCGAAAAGGATCAAGCCTGCTAACACCTTGATGCTAGACCTCCAGCCTGCAGTGCTGTGAGACAATAAATTTCTGTGGTTTAAGCCACCTAGGATGTATTCTCCGTTACACAGCCCTAGGAAACCAATACTGTGGTCATGTAGACCTCATGAAGAAGATGACTTCTAAATGAAGATGTGAAGGACGTGGGTGGGAAGATAGTGAGAGTATCTGGGGGAACGGCGCACAGGCAGCGGGAATAGCCAGTGCAAAGGCCCTGAGGCAAGCACTTGCCCGAAGTCTTTGAAGAAACATTAGGAGACCAGAAAGTAGTGAGTGAGGAGTGTGGTGTTGCAGGAGAGATGAGATAAAGGGTCGATCCTGCAGGGCCCTTAGGCCATTGCTCAGACTTTGGTTTTTACTCAGCATGAGATGGAACCACAGCAGAATTCTCAGCCAAAGAGTGACGCAATCTGACTTACATTATAATAGAATCACTCTGGCTCCTGTGCAAGAAGAGACTTGGTAGGGGGAAGGGGGGGATGGAAGAGAAGAGGGGAGGGGAAACAGGAAGTTAGTGGGCATTGCAACAACCCAGGGAAGAGACGAGGGTGTCTAGAGAAAGGGTGGTGGTGGTGGAGGCGGGGAGAAGTGGACGGAGCCCATGCACTTTTTTAAAGTGCAGCTGACAGGATTTCCTGAATGATCAGATGGAGGGGGACAGAGAAGGAGCTGAGTCATGGATGACACCAGATTTTAGCCCGAGCAACTGGAAGGGTGGAGTTGCCATCAGTGGGGTAGAGAAAACCATGGTATACTTCCTGCTTCCTGCAGGTTTGCGAGAAGCTGGGATGGGGAAAATCAAGTGCTTGGTTCTTGATCTGTCAAGTTTACAAGTCCCAACCCCAGTTCATCTTCAAAACAGCTGCCGAAGTGATGTCTCTTTAAAAAGCCAAAGAACAGGACTTCTCCAGGAGTTCAGTGGTTAAAAATCTGCCTGTTAATGCAGCGGATATGGATTCCATCCCTGGTCTGGGAAGATTTCAATGCCACAGGGCAACCGAGCCTGCAAGCCACAACTATTGAAGCCTACACGTCCTACAGTCTGTGCTGCAAGAAGAGAAACCACCACAAAGAGAAGCCTGTATGCCACAACTAGAGAGAGCCCCTGCTCACCGCAGTGAGAGGAAGCCCTCTCAGCAGCAAAGACGCAGCTCAGCCATAGATAAATAAGTAAAAAAGCAAATGAACAAATGAATGAACAAGCAATAAAAAACTCTAGGTGGTTAAGGCACAAAGTCCTAACTCGAGCATGGATGGAAGGGTCGTTAATAGTGTAGTGTTATACACTCAGTTGTGTCCAACTCTTTGTGACCCCATGGACTATAGCCCATGAAGCTCCTCTGGCCATGGAATTCTCCAGGCAAGAATGGTGGAGTGGGCTGCCATTCATAAAATCTGCCAAACATATCTTTCCAGCTCTTCTTCCTCAACCTCCTCCATGCTCCTTATGTGTTCAGCCCCACTGAGCTTCTAGCATCTCATTCATTCATTCAGCTCATTCACTCACTCAGCATTAGCATCTACTATGCCGGGCAGTGAATTAGGCATCAAGGCTGCAGCCCTCATGGAGATCGCAGTCACTCCCGCTATCACATTTTACACACTTCAGTGACTTTGCACAAGCTGTGTCATTTGCCTCAAATCCAGTCACCTTTCTCCTACCCCTATTCACCTTTTTTCACCAAGGCCCAGCAATTTTCCTCTCCTCTGTGGACCTTTCCGCTGCCCTAGACTCAAAGAGATGGGCATTTCCAGAGTCTTCTACCCTGTTATCTGAAGGGTTTTCTCAAAGGCAGGGACCAGTCTTTATTCATCCCTCTATCTCCAAGTATTTGAATAACTGAATGACTGAATGAATGAGGGTTAGTAAGGATTCCCCAGCTTTGATTACAGTTGACCCACCCTTGGCCAATGGTATCTGGTCATGAGCTCAGCTGAGATGAGCTGGCTGTGGGTCTAACATCTCTTTGGAAATGAACTGTCAGCAATGTTCTTTGGAGAACGGTGTGGCCTCCTAGAGAGTGATGGAGGGTTCTCCAGGCCGGAATCTCCTGGACTGGAGGAGAGAGGTCTGTTGAGGAGGGGCGCAGGAGCCTGGGAGGTGTTTCTGGTCCCAGCTAGTTCAAGCCACCAGCGCCAGCTGTCCCCTGTGGCCTCTGAGGAGAGCTGAGGTAACCATGGCAACCAGGCACCGGAGCCAGGAATGGATGGAGCCAGACCCGTGGAGAGGCCTGCGGGGCCGGCCGGGCTCCAGGGTCACCGTGTGTGTGTGTGTGTGTGTGTGTGTGTGTGTGTGTGTGTGTGTGTGAGGTACAGGAGGAAATAATGGGGTGCTCCAGAGACCAGGGGATGGACTGGCTGTAGGAAAGGGGTGACCGTAAGGCAGAGATTTAGGGCTCTGATTTGGTTAACCATCATTATGCATCATATGGCACACAGTTCTCTGGGTCCCAGCCCCCTTCTCTGAGAACAGGAAAGAAAGATGGAGTGAGGAATATGGAGAGAGAAATTGACACTGGGAAGAGAGAGGCAGGAGGCAGAGAGGGAGGGAGAAAGAGAGATTATTAGGAGGAGAAAGGACAGACAGAGGAGAGAGAAAGAGGAGCAGGGCAGATTCCCACATAAAGTACCAACGGAGGACAGACAGAAAGAAAGAAAGGGACATGGAGACTGAGAGACATACAGACGTGCAGAGACGCACGGAGAGATGGAGGAATAAAGGTAGCAAGAGATGGAGAAAGAAAGAGAAAAAAAGGGAAGGTGAGACAGAGATAGAGGAAGGACTAAATACAGAGATCAGCAAAGGGAGGCTGAAGAACACGGGGGCAGGAAATCAGAATCAACAAGAGGGTCACAGAGAGAAGGTAGGCGAGAGAGACCAGCAGAGAAAAGACAGGGACTAAGAAGAGAGAATGGTTAAACATAAGGAAAAGAAAAAAGAATCAGAAATGGAGAGATCAGCAGGAAAGGGGGCAGGAGGATAGAGGCTGAAAGATGATCAGATTGGCAGTGGTTGCCCAGCCCCGCCCCACCGGGATTTGAGCCACAGCCATGGGAGGGACCTGGGAGAACCTCAATCCGTCCTAGGAAAGGTCATGAGCGCTGTGCCCCTTGCCTCCCCAGGAGAACAGCCAATGTCCCATCAGTGCCCCCAGGCCCAGAGGGGCCTGGCTGTTCAGCGGGGACCACTGGGAACAGCGGCAGTGACGATGCCGCAGGAGGCTGGCTGCCGAAGTGTTTCCTAGTGGAGGCTGCGTTCCCCGGTCCTCCATATGTCCCGCGCGTATGTTTAGCAACCTGCCTCCAAACTGGAGCCGTATTTACGCCCAGGGCGGGTGACAGTCTATTGTCGGAGAAAGGAAGCTGGCAGTGTTTTACATTTCAAGGTGCTACTGCCATCTTTGCAGGTTGGGATTCCCGGGAAACCTGCAGCTCTTGCCTAAAGGAAAAATAAGAGCTACTGTGTTGCCGCCAAGAGATAAATTCCTCCCAGACGGTGGTGCCAGCAAGGAGGTTTTTCCCTTTCAAAGAACTTAAGATGTCTTTTCCCTTCTGAAGATAAACGAGAGCTACAGAACCTGGTTATCACGTTTTTCCCTTGGCTGCTGGGAAGCTCGAATCTAAATGGTCATAATTCATGCATGTATAACCAGTTTCCAAGTTGGTGATTCTTCGCTTGACTCCTTTGGATCACCAAGGCTTTCTACAGCCCCTGAAATTGTGTGTGAAATGATTTCTTCTGCTCCATCACAAAGCACCACAGGTTAGATAGCTTGAACCACAAACATATATTTTCACAGTTTTGGAGGCTGGGAAGTTTAAGATCAAGGTGCCAGCAGATTCAGTGTCTGGTGAAGACCCTCTTTCTGGCTTGCAGATGGCTATATATATATTTTATTTTATTTTATTTTATTTTATTTTTTGCTGTATCCTCATGTGACAAAGAAAGGAGGCTCTGGTGATTCTTCCTTTTACCAGGGCACTGATTCCATCATGGGGGTCTATGTAACAAGCCTAATAATCTCCCAAAGACCCTACCTCCAAATACCACCACATTGTGGGTAGTAATTCCACATATGAATTTGGGGGGACATGTTCAATCTATACCAATTCCACGAATGTAAATTTTTCTGCGAAGGAATTTTCAGCTTCTCAACATTCTCAAAGCTGTTCATGACCTCGAAAGGGTTAAGTAAAAGGGAGCAGGGACTGGCTTGGTGGTCCAGTGATTGAGACTCTGTGCTTTCACTGCAGAGGGCATGGGTTCAATCCCTGGTTGGGAAACTAAAATACTGCATGCTGCAAGGCATGGCCGAAAGGAAAAAAAAAAAGGGAGGGGGCAGTCAGGGTTAGGCTTATACCATCCCTTGGATAGCTAACCCTTTCTTTGAAGCCACACCTTCTGTGAAGTGGGGGCAACATGGTAGGTGTAGCTGATAATTGCTGTCATGAAGATGAAGCCAGCTGACACACACACAGCCTGGGGTAGAGCTGATAGCAGGACTTGATCACTGTTGGTTGTCCCGATTGTTTTACCAAGTTACCCTCTGGTGTGACTTCTAACATGGTGCCGTGTATACAGTAGGTGCTCAATAAACACATACCTGCCTGCCTAATTTACTATCTGAGCTTCTCAGTGCCCCTAGCACCTCTACTGGGCCTCTGTAAATGTGGCCTGAACTAGAGGACTCTGAGAAGAAAGGGCATGTGTAAGAAGACTTACAATAAATCCTGTCTCTGAGACTTCTCTGGCTGTCCAGCGGTTAGGACTCCGTGCTTCTACTACAGGGGGCGCAGGTTCAATCTCTGGTTGGTGAACTAGAATCTTGCATGCCATGTGGAAAAAATAAAAAGGAAGATAAGTTCCAATTCTGTCTAAGCCCCTCTCACAAAAGGACTCTCCCCTCCCCCCCACCACGCCCATTTAGACCAAGCAAGCTCACCTGTCCTGTCTTTTCTGTCCTTGCACTTACCGTGCTGGGGGGGACTTGAGCCCAGGTGGGGAGAAGAGGCCGCCAGAGGGCTGCCTCCTTCTGCCAGGAGCACCAGAGCAACTGATGAAGACAAGAGGGGCAGACGCATTTGTGCTCAGTGGCGTCCCTTTCCCAGGTAGAGGGAATAGCCCGTGCAAAGGCCCTGGGGCGGGAATATATCTGGCATGCCGCTGTTGGAGCCAGTATGACTGGAGCAGGGTAAGTGAGGTAGGAGATGGAAGGAAATGACACAAGGCTGAAGTGGGGAGGTCAGGTTGGGCCTGCTGTTGCATTGTCAGAACTTCAGCTCTTACTCTGAGAAGCAGCATGGACATGCAGGGCTGCCCTTTGATCTGTCCTTCACCTTGGTTCTCAGAGGTCTGCACTGGGGTGGGGATGATCTCTGGGAAAACCCCTAGTAGAAGTGAACGCCCCTGTGGATGACAGAAAGGCCTGGATCACGGTCTCTGGTAAGCCACAGGATGGCCATGTGTGCAGAGCCCCGAGCCCAGATAGTCCCTGTGTCCCTGGACCACGAGCACTGACATCTTTGGCCTTTGACTTCTGAGCCCAACAGTGAAGGTTGGAGCTCCCTCCCAGAACTGAGGTTGGCTGAGTCTTTGGGGCTGGCTGTTGTGGCCAGTGGTTCCCTAGGGAACTTGCTTTTGAGAGTATACACAGGACAGACCAGGCAAAAGCAGGATCCTGAGTCAGGGGGATGACAGGTAAAAGGCGTGGACAGGGACAGGGCAGGGAACTAGAGAGATTTATATAGACACCAAGGTCTGAGCTGGAAAGGAATTCACAGCTCATCTTATCCAACCTGTACAAGTCAGAGAGAGTAAGGCCTTCTCCACTCACAAGCCTATCACTAATTCCAACTAGAATCTTCACCTACTGACGACCAGGGTGGTCAGACCCCTCCACCCCTATTCCCGTTGCCCCCAAGTTTTGAGCATATTCAGGGCTCCATGGAGCCCCTCTTTGGGCTTAATTGTTCCCTTGAGTTGTCAGTTTGTTTTAGAGGGTAGCAGTTCTGGGCTCTAGAAAGTGAAGTATGAATTGTACAGTGAGTTTTAACTATATTAATAAAGTGGTAATGCTCAGCTTGGCCTCATAGGAAGTGTGGGAGGGTCACCCCCTATTCCCATAAGTGGCCTTGGGGTCTTTCCTTACCGTGAACCATGAGGAGGGACCGGGGCCACTTCTGCCTCCACTGGGCAGTCTCATATCTAGTCAGTCCCAAGATAGCTTTTCCCACGGTCTGTGAGCATCTCAAAGGAAGGGACTGCACCTGTCAGGTTCACCTTTATACGCCCAGTGTTTATCCAGCTGCTGGACCATGGGCAAGGACTCTAAAATATTGACCGGATAAATGAAATCTCTGAATTGAAGGATCTTTCCCCAGAATGCAGCACACTGTCTCTAAATACAGGGAGCTCAAAGGCAGAGATTATCAGAACAAGATTCTTTTTGTCAGAACGAATATGCTATTTGTTACTTTCCCTTTAGAGAAATTTATCTTCTAATTCTGCTTTGCTAAAGCTAACACTTATTGATTTATTTGAGTCACTCCTTCATTCACTAGATATTTATGGAATCTTTACCAGGTGCTGCAAATTAGACAGTAGAAGTGAATGGTTCTTGAACCCTCGGTCGTGAGCCCCTGTGATCGGCTCTGGGTCTGAGTGGACCCAGGGTCTTGTCGCAAAGCCTGGCCTCGAAAAGATGGAGCAAGAATGCAACCATTCTGGGGGTGCTTTATGGAGTGAAGCTGTTTATGCTGGGGAAGCACTTCTATAAACTGCACATGGGGCCTTTTATCCACCTTTTAATTGGCTCGGGTTCCTCTGTAACTGGGGATAAATCAGACGTAAGCCTGTCTCTAGGTTTATTAGAGGTTTACATATTTGGAATAAAAAGTAAGGGATCTGGCAGGCAGTAGCAGAGAAAGAGAAAAACCTGGGTAGAAGGAAAAAACAGAAGGAGAGAAGCTGGACCAATGGGGTTGACCCTCATTCTGCTGCAAGTCAGCGGACGAACTTGGCTTCCATGGACCTGCTGGGTTCTGTGAGGCTCCACAGCTGCACAGCAAGTCAGCTGGCTAAAATCACTTTTGATAAACCAGGAAATACTCCCCTTTACCTCTCTTCTGGGAATTTTTATTCCCTATCTTCCTTTGCAAGCCTCTCAAACTTCCTCTTTTGTCAGAATGCTAGACGGAGGTCAGTAGACATTGCTGTGCAAAACAAGACAAAGTCAGAGAGAAGCTGACCGCTGCCTGATGCTTGTTAACTCAGGAATGAGAGCCACTCCATATTTTGTTGGTGGAGGGGTCTCGAAGGTCAGTTCACTTATTGGCACATGGACTAGCTGTTCCCATTAAATGAGTCAGTCACCATGTGAACATTAATTTGAGTAAATGAATCAGCCTCTCTCTGAGAAAGAAAAAAGATGCCATTAAGCAGTGTGGACATGCACCAACACACACACTTACATAAGTACAAACATGTACCATCACACACACATACACAGATATATACCATCACATGTAACATATATACACATCGTAAGCATAGATGTGTCCCCTTACACACACACACACACACACAAGCATGGGCACGTACACACACAAGCACAGACAGATAGACACACACACACACACACACTCAAGCAGAAGTCTAGCCAACCATCCCAGTTCCTCCCATCTCTGAGGTCCTGGGAGCTCACAAGTCCTGTCACCATGACAGCCAAGCGCAGATCTGTCCTTGGAGTTGGCTCGGCAGGGAGCCAGGTTTCTCAGCCTTACTCTCTGTAGCTATCTGGCACCTGAGCACGTGGAATGAACATCAAAACCAAGGACCACAAGGTGGCCTCACCTTCTTGTCACCACACCCAGTACACACCCCAGTGGCCCGAGAGCCCTGCATGACCCCTGAAGGGTCACTTAGCTTCACACAGGCAGCCCTTCCTGTCTCGACAGAACCTGTAGGCCAGTCACCCGGCCTGGGTCACAGAAGCTAAGGTCATTGCAGTCAGAACATTCAGGGTTCTTTCCAGTTCTGCTGCTGCTGCTCTGCCCGGTGAGTTACTCTACCTCCCTGAATCTCACTTTGCGCATCTGTAAATGGGGATGGTTCTAACAACCACAGGGTTATTGGGAAGAACAGAGAGACAATGTGTGTGAAGGAGTGAGTCAGGATATAGAAACTGGGCTCTGGAATATGGCTGACTGCCTGGGTTCAAATTCCAACTGTTACCATTTACCAGCTAGGGCATCGAGGACTGGCAACTTAATCTCTAAGCTTCAGTTTTCCCCTCTGTAAAAGGGGGACACTAATGGACTCTTCCTTACAGGATTTTTGGGAGGAACAGAGTTACAGTGTTAAGTGAGATTCTTGGGCTTCAGTAAGAACTCAGTAAAGTTCTTGGCTGTGGCCTTTGTAGTTTAGCCTTCTTCTAAGCACACAGTAGGCTCACAATACTTAGTGTATCAATGAGACTAGGTCTGCAAGGAAAATAAGTAGAACAGTCTTGAATACTTACCCTGTGCCCTCTAGAAGCACTTTCCATGTGCTATTGCAGTGAATCCTGTGGAGGAGGAAACTGAGCTTCAGGGAGGTTAAGTCACAGCCCCCTCTAATCTGCCCCTGAGTCCAAAGAGTTGTAACATGCTAACACTGCAAGGAAATTGTTCTTAATCCCCATGACTTCACTGTTGTCTTGAGTGTCCCAGATGAGGGGTCCAGGGCCCACGGGCAGAACTGCCCTTGGCCAAAGATCCATCTCTAAGGGCTTTCTGCAGTCAATTCCTGGATGTTGCCTAAGGCCCCCAATTGACCAAAAATGTGCATGGCCACGTCCTTCTTCAGAAGTTGTTTTCATCAGTGGGCAGAAAGGGTGGACACAGACTCTTAGTTTAGGGGGTAGAGGTGTGGGAGTCTGCTAATAGGTCAAAGTGGGAAGACAGTAGCCACTAGCAACTTAGGCACTGACAGCAGAAAGTGAGGCAGGTGCTTTGGTCAAAAGAACACCGATTTGGAAGCAGGACTCAAATTTACCTAAACTCTGAAGTCAACTTGCTGGCAGATGGATAAATGGTTGCTACCCACCCCGGGCTTAAAGTCAGTGTTTTCATCTGTGAAGTGAGAAGTCTGTTTTACAGGATGAGTCTTAACTTTAAAACTTTTCTGATTGCATTGATGGTTCAATCATCCAAAGAAAGGTAGGGACCATATACATTCTGTGTTCTTACTCAGGTTTGGATGTCCAGGGATGGAGCCACTTCCTTGTTCATAGTTGCACCTTCAGGAATATTTATTGGATTGACTGAATTATACCAGGAGGACTCTGAGTCCTAAACACGGATGATAAAGATGATTTAAAAAACCAAAAATTGGAATTGTTATGTGCTTTCTGGTTTTCAAAGCCCCTTTGCAGATGTCATCTTCTTCAATGTTTACAACTGCCCCGTGGTGTAGAGCCTATCATCTTCCTTTACAAAAGCACAGGGAGACTCAGAGAAGTTAGGCAACTTGACCAAGGTCACACAGCCAGAATGTTCAGTGCCAGGATGACCCTCTTTCTGACCTCTTCCCTGCTCACCACTCTCTCCCTGTCTCCTGGGTATATACCCCCAAAGGTGGTGAAAAGAGAAAGGTTTGAATTCTTGTGCATTTTTTTGCTGGGCAACTTATGGGAAGTCTTTGAGCTTTTTCACTAGCCGTCCCCATCTAATGGAATTGTTTGGAGGCTTCAGTGAGCTGGTGCTTTAACAGCCTTATCATAGTGCCTGTCATACAGGGTACATTCCTCCTGTTAAAGATTAGGAATCTAAAGCAGTCTTCCCATCTCTCTTTAGTCTACTCTAAAGAGAGGGAATGTAACTTGCCCAAAGCCACACAGCTGGCACACAAAAGAGCCAGGTTTATGAACCTGAGTTTATCCAATCTTAAAACCCAAGTTTCTACCCTAGTAAGCACTCATGAATGGTAGCTACAATTGGGCTGGCCAAAAAGTTATTTCAGGTTTTTTACCCTAAGATCTTCTGGGAAAACCTGAGCCAACTTTTAGGCCAACCCAATAGTATTGTATTACTTACTATCAGTTGATAAAGAAAATGCAGGTAATGATGAAGGTTCAGAAGTATCCTTATCTGGCAGGATCTAGTCGAGGAGCTGCTTTCTGGAATATTGGGCTACAAAACACCCAAAGGAAGCTCAACCTTGGGCCCTTCCCAGGGCAACTATCCAGTGTTAGTGTTAGTCTCTGAGTTGTGTCCAGACTCTGCAACTCCATGGACTGTAACTCACCAGCCTCCTCTGTCCTTGAAATTGTCCAGGCAAGAATACTGGAGTGGGTAGCCGTTCCCTTCTCCAGGGGATCCTCCCGACCCAGGGATTGAACCCCGGTCTCCTGCATTGCAGGCAGATTCTTTACCATCTGAGCCACTAGGGAAGCCCAACTACTAAGAATCCACCTCTTTTCCTGCAGAGGGTGGGAGAGGGAGCACAGGCCATCCCTTTCTCCCAGCTCCCAGCCAGCAGCATTCCTGGGGGTGGAGGAAGACCTTGGCAGGCAGGCCCTTGGGCCTGGTGCTGAAAACTCTCAGAAAGACTGGCCAGTGTCTGTGGGTAAGCTAGTTGGAGGCAGAAAAAGAGAAGGGGTAGGGGTGGGGAGGATCCTGTAACTGGTCCAGGCTCTGGAGGGTCAAAATCATATTCATCAAAGCTCTAAAGAGTGTTCCAAGGATTTGCAAATTTATTTCTATGAAGATCATTGCAAAGATAAACAAATTCAATCACACTCAGTTGTACATTTAATGAACTGTCATTTTGGGGGAAATGATTGCAAATTACATATAAAAAGAGACAATTCAGAGAAAAAAAATCAGGGAGGCAATGATTAAACATTTATAATGCAGACTGCCTTGGAAAGGCTGGGTTGGGAGGTCAAGATGTCTTCTGGGGAAAGGATCTAACCCGACTAGCATTGGTTCAGCCAGCCATCCACACATGAGGTGCACCTTGACTGAGCATTCATTATATGCCAGGGGTTTTCCAGGAGACTCCCACAGCTACTCCAATTTACAATAGTAAATTGTATTTACAATTCCCAACTAGAAATGCATCAGTTCACTGAGACTTAGAGAGTTTTGAAATGGTCAGTTCAAGGTGGTACAGGTAGAAAGTGCCACCCATGTCCCCTGAGCACTGATTCTGCCAGGTGCCGAAGGCCGGCAGATGAGCAAGGCAGGGCCCCAGTACTTGAGAGGCTCACAGTCTAATCAGCCATAAATTTATAAGTGTCAGGAGCAAAAGCCCATCTCTTTTAGTGATTTCGAATTCTTTTCAAGTGAAGGACACTTTCTCCTTGAAATCTTAATGTGAGACACCAGCGTGCAAAACAGAGGAAAAGGGACCTTGCTTCTGGCCAAAGCCTGGAGGGAGATGTCCTTCCCTCTTCCATGATCTTTAGGAGCAGGAACTGCCAGCCTGAACAGAAACCCACTGAAACCCTAAGCAGCTCATGTTACAGATGGGAACACTGAGGCCCAGAGAGGGAAGGGAACTGTCAAGATGGGCAGGACTGGACTTGGCTCCATGGACTCGTGTTTTGGGGCTCCTGGCTCTGCCTTAGTGCCCCCAGGATGCCAATGTGTGGCTGCTCACTCCAGGTGTCCTGTGCCCAGTGACTGCAGCACAGTACTCAGGTTGCCCGACTGGTCACACTCTGTGAGTTTGGGGCTTTCATGCCAATTCAACATTGTTTACAGTGACAGAGAAAAATAATGTCTAAGAATCCTTTGGAGGAGAGGTGAGTATTTTCAGAAGAACCATTTGTACTAGACCCTCAAACACCAGGCGAGTAGAAAGAGCCCTGACCTCGAAGTCAGGAGGCTTCATTCAATGCCCAGTTCTCTGACCATGAGTGGTAGCTAGTCCGTGGTTCTTCCTCACTTTTCCCATCTATAAAATGAGTGGTTGGATTACAGGGAATTCTCCACAAGATTGCTGCCAGGGTGGGCAAGTGGGGAATCTAGAACCTTCCCTGCCAGGCCACTTCTGGGTTTATGACAAGCATAGATGTGAGAATGGACCATAAAGAAGGCTGAGAGCTGAAGAATTGATGCTTTTGAATTGTGGTGCTGGAGAAGACTCTTGAGAGTCCCTTGGAAAGCAAGGAGCTCAAACCCATCAATCCTAAAGGAAATCAACCCTGAATATTCTTTGGAAAGACTGATGCTGAAGCTGAAGCTCCAATACTTTGGCCACCTGATGTGAAGAGCCTACCCATTAGAAAAGACCCTGATGCTGGGAAAGATTGAAGGCAGGAGGAGAAGGGGAAGGCAGAGGATGAGATGGTTAGATGGCATCAGTGACATAGCGGACGTGAATTTGAGGAAACTCTGGGAGACAGTGAAGGACACAGAAGCCTGGTGTGCTGCAATCCATGGGGTGACAAAGAGTCAAACATGACTTAGTAACTGAACAACAACAAACTCCAGTCTGTCTGCAGTGGCCTTAACACCACCTTCACTCCTTCCTGGGGACTGCTAACCCTTCCCCACAATCCCCCCACCCCACACACAACATTTTCTCCCTTACTGGCCTCACCCCAACCCACGCCCTCTCCTTGGTGAAGCCATCTCCCTCTCTGTCTTCCAACAAGCCACAATCTTAGCTCCTTCCTTGCTTTCATCAAAGAATGATCTCAAAAAGGACCCTAGAAGCCATCTGCCCTGGCCCCTTTGGTGCAGGAGGCAACACCGAGGCCAGACAAGGCAGGACTTCCCCAGGGCCATCCTGTGAGAAGGAACAAGTCCGGCTCTCTGGAACCCAGATCACTTTCTCTTGTCCAGGACTAAACTCTTGCGGTTCCTGACTTTTGCCAAAAGGTACTTTTTGCCTAAAAAATTTAGAATTGGGTTTCCCGATTATGGGGCATCAAAGATTCTCAAGGAAACTTTACGGGGGCCTTTAATACCCCAATGGACCTCCCGGGGAGGAGGGGTGGACGTCCCTTTCCAACTCTCAGTCCTTTTGATCTAGAGTCTTGGTTTATTGCTGCTGTGTCCTTAACACTTTTTTTTCCTTGTTAATCTTTCTTTTTCAGAGACAGAGGGGCCTCTGGCTCCACACCTTCCCTAGGCATCAGTATCTTGTCGGATTTTTTTTTTTTACTGTGGTTAAATATACATTGCTAGAATTTAATAACACTATTTTATTTTCACTGTATTCATTTTTATGGTTACTTCCTATTTATAGTAGCGTGATGCCCGTTTTCCATTTATGGTAATGATATAACATTTCTTTGTGAAAACAAGCACATTTAAGTTTTAAAAAAAAAGGGGAGAGAGCAATACAACAAACAAACAAAAAATCCAAGAGTTGATTTAAAGGAAGCTATTAAGCCAATGGTTCTGTCTGGGGTGCAGATATGGCCAGATTCTCCACGGAGGCAGGAGAAGGGCTGAGGTCTGGGAAACTCTGCCTTGGAACCAGAGCTGTCCTCCCAGCTGGGTGTCCAAATGTCCAAATGGCCTGCTCGGTCCTCCTCTCACTGGGCTCCCTTCTCCTGCTTCGCCCTGCCTGCTTCTGCCAACCCCCCGGACCCTCAGCAACTCCACCCCTCCCTCCTGGTGCCTCTGGCCCCCACCTCCTAGGCCCCCAGCACCCTCATGGTAGGTTCACGCTTTCTTCCTCTTTAAATTTATGTGGCGCCTCGCATCCAAGGAGGCCCACACAGCCGGCCTCTTCCAAGAGCATTCCAGAAACACAGAGCCTATGGGGTTTCTCAGTGCAAAGGGTCAGCCTCTCCCCCAACCCTGTTTTGGCAGCTGAAGGGGTGAATGTGGAGCCTGAAGCCCTTTCAAGGGTTCTTTGTCCTTGTTTTACAGAAACTGCACTAGTAAAGATTTTTCTTCCCTTGGGTTAGGCATTGCTCACTCTGAGTCCATTTAAAAACTATGGATCCACGTTTTTTTTTCTCCCAGTCACTCCTCTAAGGTATTAGCCTCAGTGAAATAGTTGAAAGGACCAGACATGTTCCAAGTCCTTAGAAGGATGTATCCTTTTCCTGGAATGTGGGCAAGGAAAGGCAGCGGCTTCCTGCCCCTTGCAAACACTGCCCGGTGGCCTGGCATCACCAGCATTCCTATCCAAGGCTGGGGTAGCTTCAACTCCTATCAGTCACTCACTGGTTAGTGCGAATCAGTTGACCAAGGGGCCTCCCGCAGAGCTCGAGCGCGTTTGAATGTCCAGGCAGCCAGACACCGGGTGTGGACGCTTCAGAACTGGGACTCAAAACATTGTTGCCCAGGGAAAAAGAGTGGGCAACCCAGGCCCCCTCTCCTCTGGGGAGTTAGGGGGCACTTTCACTTGGGCTATATAGTCTGCTTTGGTCGGCTTGCTTGCCCATTTTGTCTGGGGCAGGCGGTGGGTTAGCTATTTCACAGAAAAGGTTCAGAGGTTAAATGTCTCGGTGAAGTCTGTGCCAGTGGCTGGAGGGGCCTGTGGCTGAGGCAGCGGCACAAAGATGAACAGATAAGCCCTGAGATGGGGACACAGGTCTGGCCTCTTGAAATCAAGTCGTTTGCATCTGGTCTGGGATCTGCACCCCCCAGCTCCCCTGGACCACCCGCCCTACCTGCAGCAACCCCTCCAGGGGTCTCTGTTAAGGACAGTAGTCCAAAGCAGCGCAGGGAGAGTGAATCCCCCTGGCTTTCAACAGGTCCTTCCAGGGCAGCGGGAAGCCGAGGAACGAGGTCCACACGGAGGATCATCCCGCTCCCAGCCCTGAGGTCCGGTCAGGGACGTGGAGGGGGCAGCGTGGAAGTTTCCCTGGAACACATCCCCTGTCTAGGGTACCCCTCCCCCCACAACCCCCAGCGGATCTCCTGAATTCGGACGAACCAAGGGCGGGGAGGTAGGCAGGAGGGAAGGAAGGGGAGAAGGGCAGAGGGAGGCCCCAGGGGCCCCCGAGGCGAGGCCGGGATGCCGTCCAGAAGGCAGGGACCGAGGCCGGGAGGGAGCGAGGGGGGCCGGCCCGCCGGAGGAGACGTGCCTTCACGGCAGCGGTGGCGGCAGCGGCGGCTGGAGACTGAAGGGGAGGAGGTTCGGGGAGGGGAGGGCGCGCGGGCGAGAGCGAGGGAGGGACAGAGCGGCGGCGGGGAGGTGGGGCCGGCGGGCGGGCGGCTGCAGCTGCCGCCGGCGACTCCGGGGCTCCAGGCTGCGGGGCGGACGCAGCGCCGAGCGAGCCACTGCGGAGCCGCGCGAGGCCGCCCGAGCCCCGAGCCCTGAGCCTCGACCGAGCGCCGCGGCCGCCGCCGCCGCCTCGCGCCAGTCGGTCCCCGGACGCGCCGCCGCCGCCGCCGCCACCGCCAGGAAGGCAGCGGGCGCCGAGCAAGTTGCGAGCGCGCCTCTCCGCCCGGGGGAAAGTTTCCCCCGCGGCCGCCGACGCGAGTTGGCGCGGGGTCCGGCCGCTGCGGCTGGAAGGTAGGGGCCCCGCACCTCCGCGCCCTCCGCGCGCCCTCCGCGCGCTCCGCCGCCGTGACCCCCGGGGACTTGGGGACCCAAGCGCGCCCCCCACCCCCACCCCGGCGCGTTGGGGGTGGGGTGGGGGAACTCCCAGGAAGGTCCTGGGGAAGCCCGGGAACCGAGTTCTACTTTGGCTATAGACTGGGGAAGCGGCGGGGAAGACGTGCTCGCCCGCATCCGCGCTCCGAACCCGCCGAGGGCCGGCAGCGTCCCCCGGGGACAGGTGCAGCGCGGCCCGGCGCTCCGGGCCGGGTGAGTGGGGCGCGCCTGCAGAACGGCGCGGGGCGGGGGGCAGGTGTGGTTACGGGGTCGAGGGGCTCGGCGAGGGCTGAGTCCCGAGGGGAGGGGCTGCGCGCCACGCCGCTCTCTAAGGGGACGGGGAGGGGGCGCAGGCAGGGACTAGGGGCCAGGAGCGAGGATCAGGGCTATGGCGATTGCCCGGCCCAGCGGGGCCACTGAGGGCCGGCCGCCTGCGGGGTCCCTGGGAGCGGGGCGGGGCGGGGGCGCCACGCTTTCCTTTAGGGTGGGGGGTCCCCCTTAACTCCGAACGCGGTGTGTGCGGTTTGGGGAAGCCGAGACTCTGGTAGGTGCTTGGTGGATCCGAAACTCGAGCACATCCAGATTTAGGGGCGCAGCGGGAGAACGCTTGGAGGGTTGGCGGGCGCGGGTGGGTTCGCGCCGGCTCGGCGTCCCGGCCGGCTTGAGGGGAGCTAGCTCCCGCCAGGGGGCGCCATTCTCTGGCCCTTTCACCCCTAGAAAGGCGAGTTCTGGTTCCAGCGAGACAAACGCACGGAAGTCCAGGACCTACAGACCGCAACCACAGACCACCCCACAACGCACGAGGGACCCCCCTGAGGAGCACCGCACCCTAGCCGGAATGGGGCAGGGGGTCGGAGTGTGAAGCTAGGGTGCCCCCAGTTATAACTGTGCATTGGAAAGCTTGGCTTTCAGGAGCTGGTTTTTCTTGGGCCACCGGGCAGGATGTCTGGGTGAATAAAAAAAATTCACCCCCAGAAAAGCAAAAAGGAGGGGAACTTTACATTAACAGCAAATCAGTGTGAAGTGATTGGATGGGAGAATTAACTTTCTGAGGTTTCTGTGGAGCCTGAAACCTAAACGGCTGAACGCACCCTTTTTGTGAAAGTTGTACCTTTGTTCCACGGATCTGGCCAGATCCCTTTCTGGTGTGGGTGGGTTGAGGGTCTTGGGGTGGATCCTTTCTCTGGGCACAGGGTGGGGTTGATGGGGGCGCCTTAAAGACTTTAGCAGTCCGGTGGTAAATTTCTCAGTCAACAAGAGCCCCTCCTCTTGGGGTCTGGAGTCCACAGGCCACATTCATCCCGTCGTTTCACAATTATTGGTGGAAACCTGCTGTGCGTCCCGCTGTGGGACCTCAGGGCCCCTTTGTGTTGAATCTGTGAGCCTGTGCTAAGGCCTTGGAAAGCAGAAAACTGCTGACTTCTATGAAAAGCATCATCTTTGTCATGTGTGGGTCTGTTCGACATTGAAGGGACACTAAAGGGACTGTGGTCTCATCTTTCTCTAATTCTCTCCCTCCTCCCGGCACCCTGAGTGAGCACAACTGAACAAATCTAAGGATGTGCAGTGGCCTCATAGCGGCCGGTGGAAGTTTTCATCTTTCGGCTCCAAACAGTGGCTCATTGGGCAGCCCCCCCGCCTTCCTCTCATGTCCCCAGAGTTCCCTGCAAAGGTGATGGAAACGGGGTGGTCCTTGAAAGAGAGCTGAGGTTCTTGCTTTGGGTGTAGCAAATGTTTTTTATTGGATGTTCTCAAATTGCTGTAGGACAAAGTTGCCATGAAGAAAGAGCAGCATGGTTTTTATTTTGAATAGAGGAGAACATGAAGGGAGGAGACAGAGGAAGGGGTGGAGAGGCCTGCTGTCTCTGGGTTTGTCTTCAAGATGTTCCATGGGGCCAGAAAACAAAAGGAGTTGTTTTGTTTGTGTTCAGTTTTGTTTTTTATGACTCGTTTTTCTGCAGAGGGAAGCCTGCCCGGAATAGCCCTGCCCTGGGAACCTGGGAGTGAGCAGGGGGCCCCCAGAGGGCTGGCAGGTCTGCATTCTACCCATCCTCCCTGCCCCCCGCTTCACACCCAACCTGCCCCCAAAAGAGGAGGGGATTGAGACTCCAAGGGCAGCTGACGTCCATGTCTGAGTACCATGTGTGAACTCAGTCTGCTCCCTGGGAAACTCTAAGATCTCTGATCCAGTAGAATTTCAGGTCCCCTGTTCAACAGTCCCCAGATGCATCCAAATGGCAGACCTCTGGGGTATCTTTACCCAGCCCGAGGCTGAAATGGCAGTATATGGGTGAAAGTTCTGGGCCACTTTTTAGAGGAATCGGTTCATCTAGAGTAGGAGTTAGGACACCTTGGGTTGATCCAGCAAAAACTGCTCCCCTGCCTCCTTTTAAAACTGCCTCATCAGCTTGGAAACAGCTCCCTGAATTACTGAATGAGTTTTTAGTGGTCTGGGGCTGGGGTGGGGTTGGGGGAGACAGAATGGGGATGGAGGACAGGGTAAACCTGTAAGATGAGGGTGTCGGCCCAGGAGATTCTGAGGGGGCCTTGCAACTTAAAGTCAGCAGAGTCTGACATTTCAGGGCGCTAGGCAGCCCTGTCTGTCTTCTGTCCAGTGGGGGGCACCTCTCCTGGCCATGTCTTGCTCCGCTCTGCCCCTGTGCAGCAAAGTGAACCAGGAGCCTGTCAGCCATCAGACTGTGGTTTGGGGACAGAGAGGGTTGAATAGAGGAGGTGACCAGTTCTGTTGGTGACTGTTGGTGACCAGTTCCTGCTGGGCTCCTCATTTCTGCCTGCAAGCTTGTCCGCTACATTTCTCTGGATGTCTGTCCAGCTTTCACTGTCTCTTTTCCTGAGAAGAGCAAATGGTGGCCCCTCTTAGGGACCCCTCCTTCCAGAGGGCTGCTTTTCTGATCTGTTTCATCAGCCATTGAGAAGGAAAACCAGGAACCTTTGTTCATGCTCAGCTGGGACACAGCCCAGGGAGGGGCCCTTTGGAAGCCAGCACTTTGGTCCCCCAGAGCAGATGATGGATTGGTGGGTATTTTCGCAATCTGATGCTGTTAAGTAACCCGCCAGCCTGGGCTCCTCCTGCTGCACGGGCTGCCACCTTGGACCTGCATCAGCGCTCTACCCTGGGTGGTTGGGGGATAGAGTGTGCTGATAATGAAACGCTGATTAAGAAGAGAGGGAGAGAGAGAGATGAGCCCCAGTGTCTGCAACTGGCAAAGCAGATCTTTCATCTCGGCACTTGTCATCTTAAGATCCAGCCCTTGCCCCTTGTTGGTACCCAGGACTACTGGCTTAATTAGTAATTAAACCACTTGGAGATGAGCAAAACCATGTGTGCCAGTCATATGCATGTGTGTACTTACTGATTGGCAACAGGATTCAATGGAAAGGTCACTGGACCAGCTGGATCAGGAGTAAGGAGACCTGTGTTCTAGCCCCAATTCTGTTACACCTGGAGCTGTGGGACCTCGAGTGAGTCACTACCCCTGTCTCAGTTTCCCCATCTTTAGACGCAGCATGGTGAGGCAGTTGGGCTGCTTGGGTTTGAATGTCAGCTTTCTTCTACTTACTAGCCGTGTGACCTTAGGCCATTCAACCTCTGGTGCCTCAGTTTCCTGATCTGTAAAATGGGAGTATTATTAAATACTCCCTCAGATTGTTGTGAAACGTCAACAAGATAAAACATGTGAAACACTTAGCACTGTGCCAGGAAGGTAGTAAATGCTCAACAAACATTCAGTGTCATCACTGTCATTATTATTACTTCTACTGTCGCTGTTATTATGAAATGGGGGGAGTCAACATTGATCCTTTCCAGCTCTGATATTTTGCGGCATGGTATATGTGTGTGTGTGTCTGCTTTTGAGATAGAAGACTAAGGTGAATATTTTTGTTGCTTGTTTTCTTTTTTCTTCCTTTCCCTGCCTCACTGGAGGGACTCCTGAGTTAAGATCTTGTGCATGTTCTCACGATAGCCCCATCCTTGTGGCAGGAAGCCCAATGTGACGTCACTGAAAATATCCTGCTTTCTGGCACTTGAGGGATGATATTTCATCAGCTAGTAGATGCCCATCCTTTGTCTCCCACCCTTAACTATAGTACGAAGACCATATGTGCAGATAATGAGTTTAAGCTGATAAACAACTCCCAGTTCAGTTCAGTTGCTCAGTCATGTCCGACTCTTTGCGACCCCATGAATTGCAGCACGCCAGGCCTCTCTGTCCATCACCAACTCCCGGAGTCTACCCAACATTCACCCAAATAAAAGGCCATCCTCCTAGAAGACTCTTTCGACTTTAAAATAAATAATCTGGCTCCTCGGCTGCATTGCACTATGTCTGGTTGGCCCTGCTTCCCTCTCAGTGTTCTGCCCCTTGGTCTGTTGCACGGACGTGGGCTGGCCCAGACCCGTGGTCTGGGCTATGTCAGCCTTCCTGGCGAGGCAGCCTCTAGCGGCACCGCGGCCTCATCTCCCTCCAGCAGAGGCTGTTCTCTGAGCCATTCCAGCGATGATCTTCACGATGGCAGATGTTTGGGGAGTGCTTACCGTTGGCCAGGACCTAGACAATGCTTCATCTCACCTCCAACCCTGAAAGCTGGTTCAGATATCACCCCCATTTCACAGATTTGAATGTAGGGCTCAGAAAAAGCAAGACAGTAAGTGGGGGGGGGACTGGAATTAGACCCTAGGTCGATCTGTTTCTCCCTTTTGTGCTTGAAACCATTCTGTGATGTTTCTCTCCCATCAAAACTGCCTGTGGAGCCCCAAAGCCCAGGAAAGATTTCCCTGAGATATGATCAGGCCCCCTTCTCCCTGCTTTTGCCCATCTTCCAGGCTCATAGTGCTTTCCGAGATGCTCTTTTTTCATCCTGCGCTGATTACTCAGCCATCCTGGGGACGCTGAGAGGTAGGAGTTTTTTGGGACAAGGTTGCTTACAGGAAGGGGACGATCTCATTCAGCCACAGAAAGTTGTAGTTGACAGAGGACGCGTGTTGGAGTCACAGGTGTGAACGTGCTTCGTGTGCCTGCCGTTTACTGGCTCTCTGGCCTTGGTTCCCAGTGTTAAGTGAAGTAACACCAGCAACCACAGCAGATGACCCCAAACTCTCAGTGACTGAACCTTGTGGGTTCAGCTCTCACTCTGGCTACTCGTCTAACGTGGATCTCTGCCCCACACGATCACTTAGGGACCCAGGCAGATGGTGGCTCCACCGTCGCTGTGGCTGCACATCCTGGGTGATGTGGCATCCATGGTTACTGCAGAAGGAGAGGAGAGTGATGGAGAAGGAAAAGACCCAGGAAGACTCCACTGCCTCAGCTGGAGGTGACACACGTCACTTCAGCTCTGGTGCATCGGTCAGAACTGCACTAACTCCTTACATTTCTATTTCCTGGATAGAGTACTTTGAGGATTCACCGAGATGATGCATTTGAAGCTTCTAGCATAGACCTGGCACGTAGTCGGTTCTTAAAACATGGATGTTTCCTTTCCTTGATGATCCTTGATGTGCATTGATCTTAAGAGATTACAGACCGTGTACCTGGAAACGATCTCTGGGCAGATGATGTAGTGCCCATAATACACTGGAGAGAGGCTGGGCTCGGAGAGGCCAAGGGACTGGCTCGTGAACACACAGCAAGGGTGCAGAGCCAGGCCCTTGACCTCCACCCCAGAGCTCCCAGGCCTCCTTTGCCTTACTGAAATTTGCTGCTCTGAGAACTTCTTCCAAGACCCTCCAGAGCCTACTTCTTCTTCTGTCTCCTCTTCCCATGCCCTAATGGGGAAGAGCTCTGTGTTCATCTGTGTGCGCAAGGGGCAGGGGGAGAGGAGGCTGGGGGAGGCTGCAGGAACTATCTGGAAGCTGAGGTTGTAGCCCTGGGGCATGAGAAGGCTTGGTTGTAAATACTCATAGTGAAAGCCATAGGCATTTGGACCCTACATACATTGCTTTTGGAACTGCTGTGCATTCAAGCTTTGGGGTACCCCCCAAATGACACAGAAGATTACCTGGGTTTCCTGTCCCATCTCTGCAGCCTCCTTCTTCCCCTTTCACTGCTTGTGGAATTGAGCAAGTAAAGAGAGGGGGTCTGATGAGACTTCCCACCCTTGTTTTTCTGAGAACAGTAAGATGGTCAAACTTAGGTTCGAATCCTGACTCCTCTGCTTAGCATGAGTGCATCTTTCTGAGCCTCAGTTTTCTCCTCTGTAAAACGGAAATAATGTAGAAAGCTATAAAGCTAATTAAGCGCCTGGCACTTAGTAGGTGTCAGGATGTTTGCGCATTGCTCCTCGCCCACTTGAGTTAGAAGGGAGCAACGCCTCTGGCCATTGGCCAGCATCTGAGGCGAGGCTCCAAGTGCTCCCCGCCTCCCCAGCATCCTCCCCCCCACGCACACACTCATTTTTCACTCCCGTCTCTTGGAAGGAGAGGCTCTGGGCTCCCATCCTGGGTGGCCTCAGGCTGGGCTCTCGTGTTGAACTAACACGGCTTCCATTTGAAATGGGAGAAGAATTTGGAGCCCCTGCCTTTGGATTTAGGCCCGTCTTTTCATGTCTAATTACCAATGTGGGCGCGGGGCCTGGGGGTGCCGCTGAGAGAGGCCCCCTCTCTTGGTGCCGCCTCTCCGGCTGGGACAGATTGCCGTGTTCTCGCTGGCCAAGAGCGCCTGAGCCTCCTGGGGGCGCGGCAGCCCGCCGCCACCTGCTGCCTGACATACAGGGCTCCCTCCCCAGGGCGAGCCCAGGGTACTCATTTTGTCTGCTGTTTAGCCCCCAGGGGAATGAGGGGCTCCTCCAGCCAAAATATAAACACCCCTAAGATAATGGGGATTTACTGTCCCCCTTGCAAAAGACCTCCCAGGAATAGCTGGTGGACCGGACACTTGGGTGGAAGGGTCTTTGGGAAGGTTTGGCTCCTCAAGACAGGATTCAGAGGTGGCCTGTGTCCCCCTGAGTAGAGGGGACGAACGATTGTTCCTGGGGGCACAGAGAGACTGGCCTCCCAGTGCAGCTGCCACCAAGATGCCTGTGGCTTCTCTGAGAATCAGTGATGGGGGGCAAGCCAGTTAGGCTATGAGTCAGGCACTGTGAGGTCCCTAAACACATCTCATTCGCTCCTGCCCCCAGACGTCAGCTGCTGCAGCCCCTCCCCGCTAAACACGGGGGCAGAGCTTTGGACCAGCTCAAGAGCCCGATGAGGCTGCATTGGTTTCCTAGGGCTGCAGTGATAAACGCCCTACACTGGGAGCTTCAAACCACAGACATTCATCCTCTCACAGTTTTGGGGGCTCAAAGTCCAACATCAAGGTGTCAGCAGGGCTCTAGGGGAGGGTCCTTCCTTGCTCATGGTGGCTGTTGGCAGTTGTTGGTGTTCCTTGGCTGGTAGACTCATCACTCCAGTCTCCTCTTCTGGCATCACAAGGTGTTCTTTCTGTGTCTGTCTTTGCTCCTCTTATGAGGACTCCAGTCATATTGGATTAGAGCCTAATCACCTCATCTCAACTCAATGACATTGGCAAAGACCCTGTTTTCAAATAAGGTCACGGACCAGCGGTTAGGATGTCAACACAGCTTTGGGGGGCACACAGTTCAATCCATAACAGGTGGGTATGTTATCACTCAAGGTCATTCAACTATACAATTAGTAATTGGTAATCTCTGTACATCTCAGTCTTCTTATCAATAAAGTGAGGATTTACACCCACTTCATGGCCTAGTTATAAGCATCAGAAGAGTCAGTGTCTGCATCAGACATACTCTGTCCACCACTGGCATTTGTCAGATACAGTTTTCCATATTTGTTCCCTCCCAACAGACTTGGAGGGGCTTCCCAGGTGGCACTAGTGGTGAAGACCCTGCCTGCCAATGCAGAAGACATAAGAGACATGGTTTCAATCCCTGGGTTGGGAAGATCCCCTAGACAAGGAAATGGCAACCCACTCCAGTATTCTTGCTTGGAGAATCCCATGGACAGAGGAGCCTGGTGGGCTACAGTCCGTGGGGTCACAAAGAGTTGGACGAGTCTGAAGCAACTTAGCATGTAGCACACAACAGGCTTGGAAGGATGTTGGGTGTTCAATATGGGCTTAAGAAACATCAATGCAAGTGAATTGTAACTAATTGCAGATAGGATGTTTGCTAGAAAGAATGATTTGAAAGGATTGCAGGAAAGGCACCATTTACTTTTTTTTTTTTTTGACCTGTCTTTCTAGGGGGGTGAGGTGCCTGTTGTCTCCATCTCCTCTCAGGCTAAGAATGTCTGGTCCTGATAAATTATCCTTGCTGTTTATCCTAGGTTCACCTTCAGCACCAGAGATCACTATGATGTTAGCAAGTTGGGTTCCTCTTCCCCGGGGGCAGTGTCCCGGCTTCTCTGCACGAGAAGGGGGCCTAGGACAGACTAGCTGAGGCTCCCAGCCCCCGAGCCCATCCCACAGGGACCCTGTAGGGTTTGGAGGCTCAGCTGTGGGAGGCTGAGGTTCAGATACACAGCTGCATCCCATGCATTGAAAGCAGAAGAGGCAACACGCCATGCATGGTTAGGCGTTCTGAGCATAAGGGCCCTGGTTCAAGTCCCAGTTCAGCCACAGTCCATGACTTTCGATGGCCTTTAGCCAAATACTTAAGTTCTCTGTACCACCATAAGGTGTTTTTTTTTTTTTTTAATTGAGGTCTAATTGACATAAAACATATTACTTTCAGATGTACCACATAATTATCCAATTTTTGTATGTTTTGTGAAATGATCACCGTCATAAATGATCACCGTTTTATGAAGAAAAAATAAGATTAAAATGCATAAATGTATCTTTTAGGATTGAATGTGGCACTTCAAAAGTGTTCAAGGAATGTTGGAATTAATCTAATTATTTTATTTATGATGTGTTTTCCTCAGTGGGATAAGGGCAGAGACGTGTCTGTCTCATTCTCCATGGAGCCCACAGCATGTGTAACTCAGTGCCAGGACAGAATAGATGGATGTTCATAGGTGTTCATACATGATGAATGACTGAGTGAATTCTTAGAGCTTCTTTGGGATCTCATCCTTCTTTGCTGTGTACTAAGGCCTCTACCGGTAACCCCCTTAGGTGCAGACACTGGGGACAGTATGGGGACAAACCCAGCAGGGAGCCAGGGGTGCCGGGACAGACTCATGAAAGACAGTTATATGTGGGGGCTGGGGCAGCAAAGGCCTCCGCATGGAAGTAAGTACAAGTTAAAGCTTGGGGGATGAGGAGGAGCTGGGGAAGAGGAGCCTGGAAGGTTGTGGGTTCCAGGAAACAGGCTGTGTGGTGGCCCGCTGGGGAGAGCCATGTTCACAGCTTCCGGTTCCCCGAGACTCATGGGGGGAACAGACGCCCACACGCTGCTGCACAGAAGGCCAGTCCTGCTCCGGTATTGTTACCTAGCCGGTGTACCTCACTCGAGATGGCTGGATCTGTGAAATGCAGGCTGGATCAGAGGCTCCTCATTCCATTTACAGACAGTTAACTCTCAGATTCCCGTTCCTCCCTACTGCCTTAAAAGTAAAATTCAATTTACTGACGTTCAACCTGCATGCTTTGTTAGGGGAAACATCTGTTGTGTAATGTGATCATGCGAGACATGTTGCACTCTTTTGGAAACCCTTCCATAGGTTCTCACTTGCGTTTATTTTAGTGTATCTGCTGCCGGAGCGAGCACCTCACTTGCGTTTCTAAGACTTTCTGGCAACCTCTGCCCCCTCTGCCACCCAAGCCTACCACCCTCTGCTCCAGCCTACTGCCACCTGGCTTCCTTCTCTTGCTCCTACCTGCACAGGGCCACTCTGAATGCTCTTCCCCAATCACTACAATCTTTTGCTCCTTCTTTAGCTACCCAATTCCCCTTTATCCTTTGGATCCCATCACTTCCTCCAGGAAGCCCTCCTTGACTTCCAAGTGGGCCAAATTTCTCACCCTTTGGCTCTGATGGCTCCATTGTGCTGTGTGCTTAGTCCCTCACTCGTGTCCGACTCTTTATGACCCCATGGACTATAGCCCAGCAGGCTCCTCTGTCCCTGGGGATTCTCCAGGCAAGTACACTGGAGTGGGTTGCCATGCTTCCTCCAGGGAATCTTCCCAACCCAGGGATAGAACCCAGGTATTCCTCATTGCAGGCAGATTGTTTACCATCTGAGCCACCAGGGAAGCCCATGAATACTGGAGTGGGTAGCCTATCCCGTCTCCAGGGGATATTCCTGACCCAGGGATTGAACCAGGGTCTCCTGCATTGCAGGTGGATTCTTTACCAGCTGAGCTACCAGGGAAGCCCCAATGGCTCCACTATCCTCTTCTTAACAGGAAGTTTGTCAAAATTGGGTGACTATTGACTTGTCTGTGTGATTATTTAACTTCCATCTCCCCATTCTATTGTGTCCCCTGGAAGGCAGGGACCCTGTCAGCCTTGGCTCATCCCTGGATCCCAGGTACCTGGCAGGTGCTCACAAAATGCCTTCCTCCATTTTTACCCTTTGCAGACCAGTCTTTTTCAGGTTGTTTTGGGTAATGAGTGTAGCTAACATGTATTGATCAGTTTCAGTGTGCCAGGCACTTACGAGCCCTATCTCATCCAAAGGGATGGTCTGCATTCCCAACTCTATCACTCACCAGCTCTGCAGCATTGGGCAAGTTACTCAGCCTCTTTGTTCATCACTTTCTTGTCCATAAAATGGGACTAAAAATAATACCTAATTTATTGGGTTGTTGCGAGCACTAAGTAAGTTAATTCTTATCAAGTTTATTTTTCACAGTTTTGGGTAGAAGGGTAGAAGTTCACGATCAAGGTGTTGGCAGACTCAGTTTCTTCTGAGGTCTCTCTCCTAGGCTTGCAGCAGGCTGTCTTCTCATTGGGTCCTCTGTACCTCTGGTGTCCCCTGGGGGTCCAAATCTCTTTTTATAAGGGCATGAGTTGAATTGGATTGTGACCCACCCTAAAAGCCTCGCTTTAATTTGATCATCTCTTTAAAGACCCAGCATCGCATGGTCTGTTCCCTGGCTCTGCTCCTCTGTGGGACACCAAGGTCTCCTCTGTTGGAGCCAGTTCATGTCTTATCAGCCAGAGTGGGAGGAAATCAGGATCCACGGGTCTTAGAGGCCTCTCACCTGGCCCTTTGCTCCCCTCCAGTCCTTAATTCCTTTGTTTGACAGCATCTGCCAAACCTCTAAGGGCACTGGGACCTATGGTACTGCAGGTGGACTGAGAGGGAGGCCACGGGCCCGGGGAGGTGAAAAGGAAGTGGAGGGTTCTAGGAAGTCAGGGGGATCATTGATTCTGGGTTTTTCTCCCTTTCTATAGTTCTTTTCTTTTTTTTACTTTCCAGAAGCTCTTTGAAATGAATCACTCTTTATTGGTAAAAGACCAAAGGAAAAAATAATCAGAATAAACATAGTAAGAGAGTATAGAAATACAACAAACGCAGATTCAGTGGAAACCGAGTCTTAAGCCCATCTCCTTACCCAGAACCACTGTGAGCGACCCCCTACTCTGCTGAACTGTTTGCCCAGTAAATGAGCACAGCTGTGTATATGGTGCCTGTTATTCCTATATATGGTAGGTCCCTCATGTATGAAGGAGTTGCATTTCCAAGAAGACGTTCGTAAGTCCAGTTTGTAAGTCCAACAAAGTTAGGTACCCAGCTAACACAGTCTGCTATATAGTACTGCACTGTAACAGGTTTATAATACTTTTCACACAAATGATACATAAAAACAAACACAATAAATAAATAAAACATTTTTAATCTTTCAGTACAGTACCTTGAAGAGTATAGTAGTACCAGTATAACAGCTGGCACCCAGGGGCACGTTTGCATTGTTGAATGTTTGCAGCTTGAAGGGAGGGGACTTACTTCCCCTGGAGGCATTTCACCCTTTCTACTTTGCATCTTGCATTTTTTCATTTGTTCTGTGTTAGCATGTACGTTTCTGCCTTGATCTAGATGGGGGTCTCCAAAAACATACCCTGAGCAAGGATTTGGGTACAAGGAGTTTATGTATGGTGAGGTTGTCCCAGACAGGTGAGTGGGCAGGGAGGGGAGGAGAGCCAATCAAAGATGTGCTAACAGGCTGCCTCCTGCTGTGGGCAACCAGGGCCCCGTCCCACTGGGGACCCTCCCAGAGACTGTGTGGAGCACCCCTCAGACTTGGCCCAGCAAGTGGTCACCAACTTCCATCTGTCACTGGTTGAGGGTGGCTCCTGGGGACATCAGCTTCTGGAAGCTTCCAGCCTGCCTTCAAGCCAAGAGACTGAATGGGGGTGCTTGAGTAGGGGCTCCTGGAGTCAGCGGAACTGTCCCCAAAGGCGTAGGGAGCCTCCAGAGTGGACCACGGGGCAGGGTAGAGGCACGGCTCCTGTGTCAGTTACTTGCCGTGTCATCTTGGGATGGCTGCCTGGTATACCCCTGTGTGGACCCCATGATGCCTTTGCTGGATTCCCCGCTGCTGAACTGAGTTTCTTTTCTGGGACACACCTCTTTCTCGCTGCTCCTCCAAGCAGAGAATCTGTGGTGACCACCTCCTGTGGAGTGGCCAGCCTGGGTCAGTGGCCATCTTCTCTTTCCATGGTTTCTGGGTCCTCTCTGGCCTCTTCCTGGCCCCTGCCCATCCCCACGTAGTCCCTACAGATGTCATTTTGACCCTTTCATCTCATGGGGCCGGGAGCCTGGCCTAGTGGGGTCTCTGGAAGACCCTGGGCCCCTTTGGAGAGCATTTGTGAGAGAGGGGTTAGCAGGTCACTCCAGAGAGTGGTTTCCACCTTCCTCCAGGGTTGGACGAGGACGTCCACTGGCAGATCAAAAGACTTTTTGTTGTTGTTTTATTTTCCTTTCCAGCGGCTTCTTGCTGGGGAAGCAGGCTGCAGAGCCAAGGCAAACAGAGCCACCTCTGAGGCCGCTGCTGCTGTTTCTGTGAGGCTGAGGAGATAGAGGTCAGGTTGCAGGGGCTGAGGAGGGGCTGGAGCAGGGGCCACGAGTGGTGGCTCTCCCCGGGGGGGCCCTTCCCTCCTCTGAGCCCAGAGACCAAACAAGGACTATGGGGGCCAAGCTCAGAGGCTGGGACGGGCTCACGGAGGCCTGGGAATTGGGTAGGGGCACCAAGAGGGCTGAGGAGAGCATGGCAACCCACTCCAGTATTCCAGTATTCTTGCTTGGAGAATCGCCATGGACAGAGGAGCCTGGTGGGCTACAGTCCATGGGGTCGCAGAGTCAGACATGACTGAAGCGACTTAACATGCACGTGCCAAGAGGGCTGGACTAGACCCAACCCCTGAATTGCCATCCGTACCGTTGCTCCCCAGCTGAGGAGGTGGGGCAGGCCCTGGACTGGGAGTCCAGACAGTCAGAACCTAGACCTGACCCTGTTTGGGCTGCAACCAGCTGCAGATCTCTGACATCACAGCCACACCCTGGGGCGCACTGGCTGCTGGTCCTCCAGGTCTCCTCTGACTCCAGAATCTCCCCTAGTGTCTCCAACAGGGACTACAACCGAAAGGCCTCAAATCCCCTGGAGAAAAGCGCTCAGGAAGCCAAGGCGTGGTTGTTGATGGAAGCGGGGGTGTTGTTTAAATAAATTAAAAGTGCAAGAGGAAAATCCATCAGCATTATTCTCAATAGCGGGGATGATAAGCCTAACATTTCCTCCCTTTCATTTGATCATTTTCCCTTCTCAAAATAGTTCGGAGAAAGAAAATGTCTGATGATTTGCCACACAATAAGCTCAAATAAATATACTCTTTAAAAAAAAAAGTAGTTGCTATGTAATTAAATTGAAATAATAGGCGATTTTTGTTTCTAAGTAGCCCTACCACTCATAAAGGTCTATTCAAACCTGTTGGAGAGGTGCATGTGTGTGTGTGTGTGTGCAAAGGAAGTAAAAAAGATCTCTGTTAAGGAATCTTTAGGCAAAGCAATAATAATGATAACAATATATTTAAATAAAGTTCTGTGCATGTCTGCTGGGGAGAAATGTACGGGATTAAAATTAAATGCTCTTCTAGAAGGAAGAGTTCCAGAGGCAGTTGTAGAGCCCGGGTGGTATTTGAGTAGGGACATAAATAAGTACGGGGGAATTCTGGCTTCTGAATTCCACACTTCAAATCCTGACTGTTCAAATCCTCACCAGCTACATGGCCTTGGCACGTTTCTTATCCTAATGAACCTCAGTTTCCTCATCTGGAAAGAAGGGGACAGTACAAGCTGCACCCACCTGGTGCTGTGTGTGGCATGACCTTCCACACTGGTTCTCTTTCCTCCCCTTTCCATCCCAGAAGCACAGCAGAATTTTTCCATGTATCCATCAGACACCCATGTATATGATCTCATTTGATGCCCAACAGTCCGATGGGGGTGAGATTTTTAATCCTTGCTTTATGGAAGGGAAACTTGAGGTGCTAAGATAACGGAATTCCATAGATCACCCGGTTGTTTGGAGTGGTATGAGAAACTGGAAGGGTTTCTCTGAACCATTGCAAGGCCCCGGCCTTTTCCATTGCAAGAGCATCCTTGCCTGGGAGATATGTTGAATGCAGAAAAGGGTTCCTGGTGTTGCGTGGCATAGACATTCATTCATTCTTTCTTTCTTCCATTGTGTGTCCAGTCAGCTCTCTGCATCCACAGATTTTGCATCGGTGGATTCAACCAACTGTGGATTGAAAATATTCAAAAATAAAATTTCAGAAAGTTCCAAAACAAGCAAAACTTGAATTTGCCACACTCTAGCAACTATTTTGGAGAAGGAAATGGCAACCCACTCCAGTGTTCTTGCCTGGAGAATCCCAGGGATGGCAGAGCCTAGTGGGCTGCCGTCGATGGGGTTGCACAGAGTCGGACACGACTGAAGCGACTTAGCAGCAGCAGCAGCAGCAACTATTTGGGCTGCCCCGGTGGCTCAGTGGTAAAGAATCCACCTGCCAGTGCAGAAGATGCAAGAGACGTAGTTTCGATCCCTGAGTTGGGAAGATCCCCTGGAGCAGGAGGTGGTAAACCACTCCACTATTCTTGCTTGGAAAATTCCATGGACCGCGGAGCAAAGAGTCGGACAGGACTGAGCAACTGAGAGAGAGAGAGAGAAAGCAACTATTTACATAGCGTTTACATTTGGTGGTTCAGATGGTAAAGAATCTGCCTATAGTGCAGGAGACTGAGATTCCATCCCTGGGTTGGGAAGATTCCCTGGCAACCCACTCCAGTATTCTTGCCTGAAGTATTCCATGGACAGAGGAGCTTGAGGGCTACAGTCTATGGAGTTGCAAAAAGTCGAACATGACTGAGCAACTAATACTTTCACTTTTCCCTTCGGGTATTATAAGCAATAAGATGATGTCAAGGATACAGAAGGATGGGTGTAGGTTATATGTAACTACCACACCATTTTATATGCGGGATCAGTGGATTTTGCTATCCATGGAGGTCCTGTAACCAATCTCGAGAGATGACTGTACTAGACTTTTACTGAAGATTTGAGGTGGAGGGTGCTACAGCCAGAAGGTGTATAACCACCCCGTTCAACACTGGTCTTGAAGCCCCTGAACCATACCCACCATGAGGAATTCTCTCCTGGGCCCCTGACTCAGGCTGCACCCTCTTGCTTACCCCTCTCATGTCTCAACCTTCGCCCCTGTCTCAGGCCCCCTCTGTCCCTCCCTCTGAAGACATGGAGTTTCTGGTCTCTTGGAAGATCCTCTGTCCCTTATGTGGGTGACTCAGGCTTGGTATTGCTCTCACTTGGAGAATGATGGGAATACAGCCTCTCCAGCACATTTCCTCCCATACAACGCCGCCCTTTGTCAGAGATTTTTTTTATCAGTCTTGGCTGGGCTCCTGATGCTGCTTGATTTTCTGAGACTATCTGTGCCTTGGTACCTAAAGGTTCTTGAGAGAATATTTTTCTTAAGTGTCCTCCCTTGGGGAGCGGCAGGTCATCTCCCTGGTTCACATCTGTAGTCTTGTCTCTCCTGCCAGTTAACAGGATGGTATGAACAGAGGTCGTATTTATTCCCCCAAAAGAGAATTAAGGAGCTGATGTCACACCGATGCGTACACATGTGTGCACTTGGATGGGTTTGGTGGGCCCTGACCCTGGGCCTTGGGCTTCCCAGGTGGTGCTAGTGGTAAAGAACCTGTCTGCTAATACAGGAGACATAAGATATGCAGGTTCAATCCCTGGATCAGGGAGATCTCCTGGAGAAGGGCATGGTAACCCACTCCAGTATTCTTGCCTGGAGAATTGCATGGACAGAGGAGCCTGGAGGGCTACAGTCCACGGGGTTACAAGGAGTCAGACACGACTGAAGGGACTTAGCACACACACAAGAACCTGGGCCTTAAGGCGTCCCCAAGGGCCACATTGGACATCAGTGTGATGTTGAAGGCAGCAGATGACTGTACCTTTGGGATGGGAACATTTCAGGGCAAGGTCCATTCCAGCCAGTTCAGTAGTAATGGAACGAGAACCTTGTGGGGCAGCGGTCAGAGCCTGGGCCTGGGGTCAGACCATCATGGGTAGATTCAGACCCTGTCACTTTCTGGTGTGTGTGTGTGTGTGTGTGTGTGTGTGTGTGTGAGAGAGAGAGAGAGACAGAGTGACCTCGAGTTAGTTTCTTTCCATTCCACGTGAAACTAGATAACAGCGGTGCAGGTTGGTGGGAGGCTGAGTAACTCAGTCAGGTCCCGCCATGAACACGAGTCCTCAGAAGTTTGGGGAGAGGTGTGTGCGAGAGTAGGAACTCCCCACATTTTGAGCTGGATATTTCCCAAGCACTGCAGGCATTCCGGGTCTTGCCTTCAGTCTCCGATGTGGATGTGGGCATGGAAGGGCATGCTGGGTGCCTTCCTCTGCCACCCTGAGGAGCCCCAAAGCTCTATAGAAGGCGAAGACTTTGGAGGTGAAGATACAGCTGTTCCCAAGGGGGAAGGTGCCGTTTTAAGACAATCCAAGGACTCAGTTTTGGACACCTTTGGTTAAAAATGACCTTGAAAGGCAGATCTGCAGATGTTAGGGATCTTTTAGTATTTTTGAGCTTGAAAAAAAAAAAAAATTCTAGCATGAGCAAGGGGACAAGAGCGAGAAGGAGCCATCTGGCCTGGTTGAGGGGAGAAAATGAAATTGCTTGGTTTTCATTTGCAGCAAAGCACACTGCGAATTTTTTTGCAAATGTTAATAAAGACAGAAAACAGTGGGACCACAGAGGCCCCCCGCCCCCCGGCTGCTGCTGGAAGCTCCTCCATCTTGGAGCCCCTCCCTGGGTTTGTGTGGATTATCACATTGGAAAAGGACAATTTTCAGCCACGGTGGGTCACCGAACTCAGCTGCATTAGGGAAAATCTCTTTCTTGGAGCCCAGAGCTCAGCGTGAGAATGACTTCTTGCCGGCTCTTGGCCGAGGCCTTGTCTCTGAGCTGAGATCCCAGCCCGCGGCCAGCCTGGACGCTGTCTCCACTGTTTACTGCTTAGCAGGGAAGAAGTGAACCAGATGTGATTGGTTCGAGATGAATGAGGTTACCATTGTGTTTCTGGCTTTTCCAGTAGTTCCTAATTGGTTGTGAGAGGTCCCCTGGAGAGAGTGAAAGAGCCCTGGATTAGCAATGGGGAGATGGTTTAAGTTCCCCTTGGGCAGGGCACTAGCCCTTTCTGGACTTGTTTGCCACCCATAAAACCTGTAGCCAAAACCCCAAACAAACAAAATTATCCCAGGGCAGAGATAAATTATCTTCATGGCAAGCTTCTTGGGTTGGCGTGGGAATCAGAATCAAAGAAGCTGAAGAATGGGGCCAGGCTTGGGTTTGGTCCCATCTCTGTTTCTTACCCATCCGGATGTAAAAAGGCTGAGCCACTTAAGAAAGTAGCAAGCATTTCCAGGGGCCAACACTGAATAGCAGGAGTGGCAAATACATACATGAGTGCATGCTAAGTTGCTCCAGTCGTGTCCAACTCTTTGCGAACCTATGGACCATAGCCTGCCAGGCTCCTTTGTCCATGGGATTCTCCAGGCAAGAATCCTGAGTGGGTTGCCATGCCCTCATCCAGGGGATCTTCCCGACCCAGGCATCTAACCCACATCTCCAAAGTCTCCTATATTGGGAGATGGGTTCTTTACCACTAGTGCCAACTGGGAAGGTCCGGTGGCAAATACATTTAGTCTCAAATGCCAACTCTGATCGATTAGTAGAGCCTGCTGAAGGGTGGATCAGGCTGGGTTCCTTGGGCTCAGCAGGAAGGAAGGCCAAGATCAATTATTGATGTCTGTTGTGGTTGGAGGAAGGTGGAGTGCTAGCCCACAGGGTAGATTTGGGGAACCCTAGGGTGCTAGGTGGGCTTCCCAGGTGGCACTAGTGCTTAAGAACCCACCTGCCAATGCAGGAGACACAAGAGATGTGGGTTCAATGCCTAGGTCGGGAAGATCCCCTGGAGGAGGGCGTGGCAACCCACTCCAGTATTCTTGCCTGGAGAATCCCATGGACAGAGGAGCCTGGAGGACTACAGTCCACAGGGTCACACAGAGTCGGACACAACTGAAGGACTTAGCACCTACAGGGTGCTGGAGACTAGCTGCTGGGAACCTGGGTGCTCTGCTGTCACTGGCTTTGTGCACTATGGCCTCAGACAAAGGTTCTTAATTAGGATACATTCCAAAATAATCATGCCTGGGTGTCTGTGTTCTCGGGAAATCTGATCGGTACTAGTGCAGTGCTGGGCATGTGTAGTTTGAAGACATCGCTCAAATGATTGCAATGTATTGGGCTGGCCAAAAATTCTTTTGGGTTTTTCTATAAGATGTTACAGAAATGCCCAAACAAATTTTTTGGCCAACCCAGTAATTTTATCCTCATAGAGAAATACTCACTAAAGGACAATTAGCCCTTGACAGCTAACTGAGGTCTCAATCACTCAGCGGTGTGGTGAGGGGGAATGTTAGACTCTTCCCTACTGTATCAAATGAACTTGTGAGGCACTACAAAAGATGGTTTGGCTGGTGGCTACAATGAGTGAAGTGCATAGGCCAAAGGTGCAACATGAACATGGAGGCCTGCAGGCCAGATCCTAGCTGGAGATGTGTTTTGTTTAAGGTGCACAATGTTTAAGACATAAAACTGACTCAACATTAAAATATTGGGTGTGAGTGCGTGCTTAGGTCGTGTCTGACTCTTTGCGACCCAATAGACTGTAGCCCACCAGAATCCTCTCTCCATGGGATTCTCCAGGCAAGAATACTGGAGTGGGTTGCCATTTCCTTCTCCAGGGGATCTTCCTGACCTGGGGATCGAACCCATGTCTGCCTGCCTCTCCTGCATTGCAGGTAGATTCTTTACCTACTGAGCCACCCAGGAAGCCCAGGTAAAGTATACATATACCATATGGCCCAATAATTCCACTCTTAAGTATACTTCCAATAGGAAGGTGTACATGTGGTCCTAAAAGGCATGTATAAGAATGTCCATGGTCTCATTCTCCATGAGAGAATGATACCTGGAAACAACTCAATGTTCATCAGTTCTAGAATGCGTATAGGAGTACTACACAGCAGAGAATGAATGAATGAACTGCTGGTGATGGCAATTTGGGGAGAAATCTCAGAAAACTGGTATTGAGCAAAAGACCCCAGAGGTGAAAGTGAATACACAGAAGAATTCTATTTATATAAAGTTCAGAGTCAGAAAAACGAAGCTATGGTGTTAAATTAAGTCACGATAGTGATTCCATTTGGGCGTAAGTCGGGGAGAGCCTGGAAGAGGGCTCCAGGGGCTTCTGGGCGCTGGTTTGTTCCTTTTCATGTTCTGCTTGCTGGTTTTACGGTCGTGTCCAGTTTCGGACTATTCATGGAGATGCGCATTTCAGATCCAGGTACTTTTCTGTTTATAGGTTATATTTCAATATATTGCATTGTTAACAAAACAGAAAGTCGAAAGAATTCTAGCCAGCTGAAAAGAGACGTAGCATAGAACTCTAGGTTTCTGCTTTCCTTGACAAAGGGGCCCCTTCATGGCAAGAGCAGGCTAGGGGTGAGCAGGGGCTGCCCCCTCGGGGCAGGTTTTCTGTTTCAGGTTGTCTGTTGGGATTTGCCTTTGATATGCTGCCCTCTGGGACTCCCAACCTGCTTCAGAGAGAAAGGCTTTGCCGGTGAGGGATGGGTGATGTAGAACGGGCAAAGTCTCCAGGTCAGGCTGGCTTCAGTCCTGACCATGTGGACACTTAGAATTTTGTAGCGTTGGGCGAGTTATTTAGTCTCTGTGAGCCTCGGTTAACCTGTTTGCAAAGCCAGAAGAGTAACACCCACTTCAAAGGATTGTTCGGGGGTCGGGACAAGATTAGGATGAGAAAACGTGTGTTGTGCCTCGTGGCTGTGTCTGCTTGGCAGAGTGACATTTGCCTGGTGCTCTCCCTTCATGTCCACTGGGAGCATGAGACTCTATGGTTGCTGAGATGTGGCCACCTGGACCCATGTCCCTTTGCTGAGGTTGACGTGGGAGATGGGTGACCTTCTCTCTGGTCCAGTCCTGTGCGCCAGGGCCTGGCTTGCATGGAAGGGCAGAGCCTTCTTCTGGCTGGTTAGGACCAGGCGCCCAGGCAAAGTGATGCCCATAGCTCCTCATAGCTAATACTGCCCATCACGGTGCCAGGCACTCCTGCAGAGGCAGACATCTGCTTTGCCCTGTGGACAGCTGGGAACCTGTCATCTTCACTCCCTTCTTGCTCCTGGTGCCTGCTTCTCCATCCTGCTTGCAGTGGCCAGAGCAGCCCTCCTTAAGGGAGGGTCCTCAGGAACACTGTGCCTCTGGAAGATGCTTGCTGGCTGTATCTCTACTGCTCATCAGGCTTCCTTATCCCAGGAATCACCCGGGCTTGGAGATGTAGGGGCCAAGTGACTTCCCCTCTCCAAGCTTCAGTGGCCTGATCTGGAAAGTGGGCGTTGATCACACCTGCTCCTCCGAGCTGTTCAAGAATCCTAACTATGACTGTGAATAGTCATAGTCGCTGTTACTGTCGGCCGTGAGAAAGCATCAGGTGGGCCATTGAGGGTCGACTTTGGGGTAAAGGATGTGGTTTGAAATGGCCTCTTTGTCTCAGAACAATCTGTTTTGATTTATTTGACTGTGGGAATTTGAAAACAGCCCAAATGCTTTTCCTCCTCTTGTTCTCTCTCTCCAACACTCGGATTTCCCCTCACTCGCTCGTTGACTCACTTCCCGCTCAGAGCCCTCTTGCTTACACTTGTTCACACTTACCTGCTCACAGTTGAAGTGCAGGTGGGAGGTCAGATGCCCCAGACGTTTCTCCATCTCCCTCAGAGGCTTGTGCTCTCACAACTACTTACACTCGGAGGTGTGAACGGTCATTTTCACACTCAGACTTCTCTCCTGACCCTTGCTCCCCCTCACCCCCTCCACCCTCCCCACCCCTCCAAGTCCCAGCAGAGCCTTGAGGTCAGGAGATCTGGGTCTCACTCAGTTTCTTTAACCCCAAGACTCTGTGGCTGTGTGACACAGGCAGAATCACTCAGCCTCTCTGGGCCTTGGTTTCCTCTCTCACAACAGAAGCAAAGCTACCAGTTTACATTTAGAGGGATCGTCACTTTCTTCTGCAGTATCTCAAAGGCTTGGAGATAAAGTTCTTTCCACATCTTAGTTTCCCTGATGCTGCAAATGAGTGGATTCGATCTCATTAGGCAGACTGTGCGCCAACCTGAAGTTGCTCTTTAGCCCTTTCCCGGTGCTGAGGAGACATCGTTTTATTTGGAGCCTAGAACTTAAAATGAGGTCAGGAGAAACCAGAAAGTTCAAGATGGTGATTCATGCTTGACTTTGGAGAGACACAACGTCATAACATCTCACTGGATCCCACTCCTCTTCCTCTTGGTGTCCCCAGGAGAGGTGACTTGGGAATCAGGGATGGTGGTCAGCTTGCCACTACTGATGCGGGAAGAGGGTGGAAATCAGGAGCAAGAGGCTATGTTTCCTGCACCGACTCCAGAGGAAGGATCCACTTGATTTTGTGTCCCTGTCTCTGCCCCAGGTTATGGCAAATACATGGCATATACTGTCCTCCTGAATACTTGCAACAGCCCTACATGTTATGTATGAAAATCATTCCCATTTTAAGGATGGTGAGACAGGCGCCTGGGAGGCACAACTGGGTCTGTGACCTGGCAGCGACCTGCACTTGTGCTAAGTTTTGACCCCCAAAGCACGCTGTCCTGAGCGGCCCCTTGGTGCCAACGTGGAGTGGGAAGAAATGGGATTTCAAGATGGGAGTCTGAAAATTGATCCTCCTCTGGTACAAGCTCATTATGAACCTTGGGTAAATCTCTTACCCTCTTTCGGCCTCAGTCACTCATTGTAAGGGCTTCCTAGGTGGCTCAGTGGGTAAAGAATCTGCCTGCAATGCAGGAGGTACGAGTTTGATCAGGGGTCGGGAAGATCCCCTGGAGGCAGGCATGGAACCTACCCCAGTGTTCTTGCCTGGAGAATCCCATGAACAGAAGAGCCTGGCGGGCTACAGTCCATGGGGTCACAAAGAGTCAGGCGCGACTGAAGCGACTGAGCACGCACGCATGCACATTCATTGTAAACTGGAGAAGACGATCAACTGATCCCTAAGTCCCTTTCCAGCGTGATATTTTGTGGCTGTCTGGGGTAGTATGTGCAGTGATTTCAGGCAGTGATTCAGAGATAGGGTGCTGGGGTTAAATCCTGCTGCAGAGCTGTGTGGCCTTGGGTAGGTTACTCAACTTGTCTGATGCACAGATTTTCCATCTGCAAAATGGAGAGAAGCTCAATGCCTATTGCATAAAGCTGCCATGAGGGCTGAGAGAGAGAGTACCTGGGACAGTGTTAAGTGTTGCCGTGTGAGCCAGCGCTCATTAGGCTTTTATGATCTGTCTTGGCCAACGCTTTCTCTAGGGGTATGGACATGCTGCCTGCCACAGAGAGCCCATCCCAGAGTCAGAGGCATTCCGTCCCCAAGTGCTATTACACACGGATCACCATGATGCCTTTGGATTAAAAACCATTTGCCCATCAGATGACCTTGGAGTTTCTTAACCAAGGTACCATCTTCGGCATCCCAGATTCTGGATGCCAAAGTGAAAAGGGTCTGTGATGACTTAGTCCAGTGGCATTCAACTTACTTGTGGTCACAGACCTCAAAGAAAGTTCACTGTGGAGCCTCTGAAACAATTCAGAGACGAGCTGCCCTGTTGAAGCAGACATAGGTGGCTGGTCCCCCCCTCCCCTTTCCCTCTCCACGTGGGTGTCTCTTGAGGAACCCCTGGGAAACCCATTCTGAGAATCACAGGCCATTAGGTGACCGTTAATGAAACTGAGATCCCGAAAGGGGCATGAACTCACCCAGGAATCAGAGGCCGACACGTCTGCCAGGATCATTTTCATTCACAGTAGCATTTTCCGTTCTTAGAAGAGGGCTCTCCTGTGTTTCTTTTGGCCGTTGATCTTAATTAATCACCTAGAGATGAGTCTTTCAATATTGACACTTCCTTAGCGTCTGAAATTTCTGAATTATTCTCTTCTGCCTTCCTCAAAGTCATAGGTAGAGGCGGATGGATATTTATTGTTAAATCAAGGAACATGGGGCTTTTGACTTGAAATCTTTTGAAAAAGAGTATTTACCCAAACAATCCTGCCCGACTCTGTAAACGTATTTGACCGAAATAAATAATAAATAAATAAATTGTGAGCAGAATGAATCCACAGATAGGGTAGTTTATAGGGGCTCTCAAGAGCCCTATTGAGATGAAGCATTTTCCCCACTCCTGCTTTTGCAGCCCTCCACCCCAATTTGGTTTTCCAGATCACAAGATATTCTTCCCTCAACACCTAGTTTCCGCACAGATTTAACCAGCAGTGACCTGCCACATGAAGAGCTTTACTAAGAATCAATAGTCTTGGGTCTCTGGTATGGGTTCCATGCCTGCTGCATATAAAACACCCTGGCAGTGACAGCAAGATTGATGCTGGCAAGACATCTGGGGCGTCACAGCACAGCGGGTCCCCCCTGCCCATTTTAAGGGCAAGGAGATGGCCCAGAGATGCTTGGTGGCTTGCCCAAGGTCACACGCAGTGATTTGGAGGCAGGAGCCCATGTCCTCCAGGATTCCAAGGCCAAGCCCCTTTCCAACATGCTGAATCCCCTCTTTGCTGAAGCCAGGCTGCCCTTTGCTTTAAGATACAGGTAATAAACCAGTCTGTAGTGCCTGCATGGGCAGGGAGAGAGGTGGAGTGTGCTATTAATTAGAGGCTGCCTTTTGGAGTCCCTGAACAGGGTTAGCTAGAAGAGGTGCCATCAGAGCAGGGAGAGAGGTATTCTGAGACATGTGCTGAGCATCCATTGAGTCCTGATGGGAGGTTCCAAGAATGGAGAAGAGCATTCCCAGGCTGCAAGTGTGGGAGAGACACATGTGAATTCAATTCAAGGCTGGCGAGGCTTGCGCTTGACTTCCCAGCACATGGTGCTCTGGGAGTGGGTGGGAACACGGTCTTCTCCAAGCCTGACCCTGGCAGCCCGGCAGATGTGTTTATTTCTTCCTTTTCCACTTGGGAGGCAGGCGTCTGGCAGGGGGGTTAGCCAGGCAGGCTGTGGGGGCCAGATCCTGGCTCTTGCTGTTGAAATCCGGGATCTGAGGCTAACTCATCTGCTTCCATTTCCTCATCTGTGGAACGGGGAGAGTAATGGTAGTGTTGGCATGGATGGTGTGATGGTGAGGCCTTAATGAGGTGGTCCACTTAGGTGCTTAGAGCCCCATGCGCCCTGACAGATGGGATGAGCAAGCAGCTTATATTAGCTGCTAGCCTGGGGATCTTACATGGGTGTGTATTTCTCCATTTAAAAAATAATGTTTATCGCTTTTTTTCTGATTGTAAAATTCACTCATACACAAACACCAGTTACCTAAAGATATCCATTGGTAACACTTTGCTGTAGGTTTTTCCACTTTTACTCCTGTGCATTGTGTGTATGTATGTGTGTGTGTGTGTGTGTGTGTGTGTGTGTGTGTGTAATTGGGCATGTACTGTCAAAGTATGCTTTTCAAAAAATTATACATCCTGAATCACATGTCAATCTAGAATGAACAAGGATCAAAGACTGATTTGACTTATAAGTGAGGGAGCCAACAGGAGGAGCCCATGGGTAAAGCTGGTTCTCAGGAGAACTAGAGTCAGCACTTATGCATGCATGGGGGGAAGAATACTGGGAGATGGCTGGGTTGGATACACAGAGCTTACTCCTAACTTCTGGGTTATCTTTTCTACCAGACCAAAAAATTCACCTGTAACCTCCCATGAGTCAAAGTTACATTTCTCTAGAATCCTCTAGATCAGTGGTCCCCACCCCTTTTGTCACCAGGGACCTGTTTCATGGAAGAGAGTTTTTCCACAGACCTGGCTGGGGAGGGGAGGATGGTTTCAGGATGATCCAATCTCATTACATTTATTGTGCACTTTATTTCTATTATTATTACATCAGCTCCACCTCAGATCATCAGGCATTAGATCCCGGAGGTGTTGGACCCCTGCCCTAGATAATCACTCCTTGGGTGCGTCTGCTTAACAGTGCTCCAATGTGATGTTGAAAGTTCAGTTATCATTTATCCTACCAGTATCTATATATTCTTCCTGATCATATGCTAGCTAACTGCACACTTCACCTTCTGTACTTAATATGCCCTCACATTCATTTCTTTTCAAAAGCAAGTTTCAAGGAAGGACCAGGAGTCCCCCAAGGGTGTGACTCACCCTTCAGCCCAGCTTGACTGAGGTGCCCCACCACCTTGGGGTCCCAGGGCAACGGCATTGGCCTCATTTGCCTGCTGCATTGTCTTGTGCCTATCAATTTCATTCTCTCTGTCTCCCCATCTAGACTGAGTTTTCTGAGATCAGGGATTTGCTGAGTTGATCCATCTTCCGGATCCTTCTTTCCCAAGCGCCTCTGCCATGCTTGTCGAGTGAGCGAACAGGGATGTTAAGAGGCCTGGCCTTCGTCAGTTACAAAAGCTGAACCGTGCTGTTCCGAACTAGCAGGGCTCCTCTCCAGGACTGGCTGTGTCCTTCTGTTGAGTCAGAGAAGCTCCCAACCCCCACTTAAGATCTCAGCCTTTTCACTGCACCCCCACCCCCACCCCCACCCCCATGCCTGATTCTGCCATTTAATTGCGTTTGGAGGGCTCTACACACTCGGTCTAGATAACTCGGCTCTCTCTTCTCTGTAGCACTCTTGAGACTGAGCTGAGTTCCTAACTTTCTTTTTCCTAATCAAGGTCTTAAAGGGGTAAAAAGTTCTTGGCCACCTCCAGCTGTGGAGGGAGACGGTGATGGAAGGATTAATCTCTGAGCGATGAATTTTAAAGCCCTCTTGTTCCACGTGTTGGGAAAAAAACCCCATCAAAATGCTAATAGATCTGCCATCACCTCCCGCAGACCCTTTTCTGCATTGGAATATATTTACAGGGAAATATATTGAGCAGGGAAGAATTACAAGGAGTTGGGGTGCCTTTTTCCCTGATTCCACCGCAGCCCCGTGGGTTGTAAAGGCTGAATTAATAGCTCCACGTTGCAGAGGAGAGTTGTGGTGGGCTGCAGGCTTGGCCCTTCAGTTATGAGTTCTCAGCTTTCGGCTTCCGGGCTAACGGCAGGGCGGCTGGTTTGGAAACATCTCTATTACTGTCGTGTGGCTTTTTAATCCTGATTCTCTCAGAGGAAGAATAGCCTCAGACAGGCGTTCCTGTAGGTGTAAAGCTGGCTGCACAGCGGATCCCCATTGAGTTCAGGGTCTGCAGCGTGTTGAGACTCATTTTGTGCCAAAGTCAGCTTCAGCACTGAGATGGTCTCAGCTCTTCTTGAACCCTGTGCTGGGAAACGCTGGGTTGTTCTTGAAGCCTTTGAAACCCCAGGCATCTTTGTCCAAACAGCCCAATGGCCTGAGAACTTCTCAGATGCATCCTCTGGAGACAGGATACTTACAGGGTTAGCCTAATGCACACTGGACTCCAGAGAAGTGGTCCCAGAACTTTGGCTACAGGCAGCATCATGAGTGCCAGTCCTTCCTCTGCCTGGTCCAGCTCTGTCATGGCAGACAAGTGACCTCTCTGAGCATCACTTCCTTCCTTTGTTAGTGAAGAGGAGGATGCTGACCACTTAGGACAAGAGTAATGGGGCTCAAATCTTTCATTTTTCTGTGCTTCAGATGACACAGTGAAGCCAGGGCCAAGCAAGCTAGGCTCCATCTTCAGAGATAAGTCCCTTAAACCGTTAGGGCTCCTGGGTCCCTCTGGGTGCTTGTCTGACAGGTCTGAGGGAGCCCCAATCTCCTTGTGAGAATGAGTGAGCCTTACTTAGCAGATAGTCTTGTTGATTCTTTTTCCCTTTCTCTATGAACTAAACCAATGTTTGGGCTTCCCAGGTGGCGCTAGTGGTAAAGAACCCACTTGCCAGTGTAGGAGACATAAGAGATGTGGGTTTGATCCTTAGGTCAGGAAGATCTCCTGGAGGAGGACATGGTAACCCACTCTAGTATTCTTGCCTGGAGAATCCCATGGACAGAGGAGCCTGGCCGGCTACAGTCCATGGGGTCGCAAAGAGTCGGACACGACTGAAGTGACTTAGCATGCTCGCAAACCAATGTTTAGTTACATAAAAACGCTGTGGCTCAGGTCACTTTCCTGTCTGTGAAATGAGAAGGGTGGTGATTCTGTCCTTGCAGTGTGGGAGGAAGAGGAGTGAAGATCAGAAGCACAGTCAGCTCCAGGGGAGGCACAGCCTTTGTCCCCCCGCCCCCCTGCCCCCTCGGGTACCAAAAAGTGCTTCCAGTCAGGAAAGAGGGGGAGTAGATGCAGGGCAATGCCTGCTGATGACAGGGCAGTCTCACCAGTTCTCCTTCCTGTTCCGCCAAGCATCATAGGGGTGGCATCTGTCCCATGGATCCCAGTACTATGCGGAGGGCACGGGAGACCCTGACTGGCATGTGCAGAAAAACTCCAGACCTGACGGCAGGTGCTGAGAAGGGGAGATGATCTCTAATGACAGTTGCAGTGAGAATAAACAGCTTCACATGTTAATTTGTGGGGAAGGTACATCTCTCTTTGGGGCCCTTCCACCCTCCCCAAGCCACCAAGAGCTAATGGGCTCAGATTGGGAGTCCCTCACCAACCAGGCAGATCCTCCTGGGCCCTGGCTAACAGTGCCAGCGCCCACTGCACTGTGCCCAATGGCAGGTGTGGCCCTCCCCTCCCAGACTGAAAATAAATCACGCCTCCCAGTCTTTCTGAGGATGTCATGGCTCCCACTTCAGCCCCATCGAGACCCTGGGACACAATTAACAGGCTCATTCAGGGACTCGTCATGGGAATAGAGGGTGATGGGGCTGAGTGACAGGGCTGGCGTCCCTGGAAGGCACTCTCCCTCCCCTAGTGATACAAGTGAAGGTGGAGAGACAAGGCAGAGGCGTGATGAGCTCAGGCGGCTTCATTAAGGGCTGCCCGGGGGATCTTTGAGATGCAGGACGCAGCAGGAACTCGTCCTGAACAAGCCTCGACTCCTCTCCCTCTCCCCCACCCCCACACCGACCCCCTGCATTGCTAATTTAAAACAAAGCAAAACAAAACCCCAGCTTTGCTTTGGAGCCATAAACTGCAGAGCTTTTATCCGTCAACAAGCGATGCATCTGGCTGGCAGCAGCCCAGCCTGGATCCTGTGGCCTGGCATCAGTGTGGGGCGAGGGGGCCCAAGGCTGAGTTGCCTTCCAGGACTCGCTGAGGATGCTGCCCCTTTTTTGGGCGCAAGACCCAGAGTCCTTGTGATCACAGAACTCAGAAGGATGGCTGGTCCACCTAGGGTGGCTAGTAGATAGGGAGAAAAACAGAGAGAGAGACAGAAAGAGAGAGAGAGATTTCTAGCAGGAGCTAGCCAGGAAAAGGCTCATCATTGAGCTGATCACCTTCTTCCGTCTCTCCTTTTCCTGCTGCCTCTTCCAGGAAGACGTCCCAGCTCTCCACTCTGAAATCCTACTGACTTGGGATTCTAGGATATCAGTCATCTTCAACATTATCTGGAAACTTAATATATAATCAGTCAGAAAGTCTCTGTTGTGAATTAAGTGGTAGGCTGTATATACAGGGTATAGATGCCATCTGTTCTGAGTGTAGACCCCTGAGGGAGAGAGGGCAGGGTCTGAGGACTGTGACTTTGCACCACTAATCATGGCCACCACCCTCTTTATAGAAAGTAGCAACAAGTTCTTTCATGTAATTTGTATGGCCTCTGAGGGCTTATTCTGTGCTGAGCACCGTGGGAATCACTTACAATCCCTTAGCTCATCTAATCGGAGAAGGCAATGGCACCCCACTCCAGTGCTCTTGCCTGGAGAATCCCAGGGACGGGGGAGCCTGGTGGGCTGCAGTCCATGGGGTCGCTAAGAGTCGGACACAACTGAAGTGACTTAGCAGCAGCAGCTCATCTAATCTACAGCTCAGGCCACTGAGGTAGGACTGTGGTGGTCCAGAATTTGCATGTGACTAATGTGAGGTTTAGTGGGATAAGGAACTTTCTCAAGGCCCCAAGGGTGGCAGGTGGCCTAGTTGAGACTCATACCTAGGCCTGTGGGAGAGGAAAGCCTGGCCTGTTGACCACGTTGTTTACTGCCATTCAAAGCTGAGGGCACTCCACCTACCACCTACCCTGCCCCACATTGCAGAGAGGCAGCAGGCTCTAGTGGGGGGGTTGCTCCCTTTGAGCCTACTCACAGGTAACCATCCAAATGGTTCTACACTGTCCACTGAACCTGACCTTTCAGCCATTTTGTTGTTGTTCATTCACTAAGTTGTGTCTGGCTCTTTGTGACCCCATGGACTGCAGCACGCCAGACTCCCTGTCCTTCACTATCTCCCGGAGGCTACTCAAACTCAGGTCCATTGAGTTGGGGGTGCCATCCAGCCATCTCATCCTCTGTCGTCCCCTTCTCCTCCTGCCCTCAATCTTTCCCAGCATCAGGGTCTTTTCCAATGAGTCAACTCTTTGCATCACACGGCCAAAGTATTGGAACTTCAGCTTCAGCATCAGTCCTTCCAATGAATATTTAGGGTTGATTTCCTTTAGGATGGACTGGTTTGATCTCCTTGTTGTTCAAGGGACTCTCAAGAGTCTTCTCCAGCATCACAGTTTGAAAGCGTTAATTCTTTGGCGTTCAGCCTTCTTTATGATCCCACTCTCACATCTGTACATGACTACTGGAAAAAACATAGCCTCTTGGGGTCCACAGGAAATTAAACAAATAGTTAAGAGTCTTTCATTCCTTCTCTTATCTCCATTAACCAACTTCTGCCTTCTCACTTTTCATATAAAACCTGTTCTTTTATAGATACATTCACTTCCATCTGTCCTATTCATTTCTCCATTTATCTGTCCATCTATCCATCATCCATCCATCCATCTATGTGTATCATCCATTTCTGTTTCCATGCATCCATGCATTCTTGCATTCATTTATCCGTACATTTCTGCATGCATGTATCCATCGTACGTCTTTCTATATCTTTAATTATTCATCCATCCCTGCAGCCAACTACAGTCTAGTTCCTTTTTCTCTTCTACCCTTCAGTTCTTGTGTAGATCCACTCTCTACCCATCTATTTATTCATCTATCATAACAACTATCCATTCATCCAACTATTATGTGCTGAGTCAGGAATTGAGACCACAGAGCAGGTAAAACATCACCCACATCCTTCAGTCTGATGGATGAGAAAAATCACATGAACAAAAAAATAGACTGTGCTCAGATGCTGACTTTACTAGCTATATACACAAATTATTATAAGAACCCAGAGAACAGTGATTAATCATGACTGTGTAAGTCTGGGAAGGTTTGTCAGAGCAGTTATTGAAGAAGGGTTTTGCAGGATAAGTAGGAGTTTGCCCAGTGATTTGGGGAGTGTGGGGGTGGGGCTGAAGTTCAAGATTAGGAAAGGCAGAATGGACTTCCAGGCAGAATGAAAAACAGCCAGATCTGACTGAGTGTGATGGTGTGGCATGAGTGTCCAGGTCAGTTCAGTTTAACTGCGGGGTCTGTGCATATTGCAAGAACCTGAAGATGGACCTGGCAAGTCGGATGATAAAAGGTCCTGTATACACAGGGGGAGGCCAGGAAACCCACTGAAGCAGGAGAGGAAGACATGGGCTCTGTCTGACAGCAAAGGAGAGGGCATGTTGGAAGGAACAGAGGCAGCAGGCTGGTAGACAAGAGGGAGCCTATTTGCAGCAAGCAAACCGGTGACCTCTGGCTGTGCCCAGGCTGGGACCAGCAGGGGCAGTGAGGATAGAGAAACAGGGATGACTGGGGAGACATGGGATGGAAGAGAAACAATGACTGGGAGAAGAGTGAAGTCTTTGATCTGGGTGTCCTGTTCCACAGGTACTCTGCTTTTGAAAAGCCAGTAGGCTATATACTCCTAGTGTGTACACCATTGTGTATATGTGTGTATGTGTGTGTGTGTATACTATTTCAACTTTAATATAGAGTAGAAAACATCAGGGTAGATTTTTAAGTCTCTCATCTGGGTCTTATCCAGGATACTGAAGTGGCTGTCAGATTTTTTTCCTATATATTTGTTTTAAAATGCAAATTTGCTTTGCTTCAAAGAAAGAAAAGGAGAAAGAAGATCTAAGTTTTGAACCAGACCTTACAAAATCGGAGCACTTAGCTAATATCATTACTAACTAGCATTGACTAAGCTCTTACTGTGCATTTCATGGATTCCAAGATACTCTTCTTTATATTTTTTGCTTCTGTTAGGTCCATACCATTTCTGTCCTTTATTGTGCCCATCTTTGCATGAAATTTTCCCTTGGTATCTCTAATTTTCTTGAAGAGATCTTTAGTCTTTCCCATTCTATTGTTTTCCTCTATTTCTTTGCACTGATCACTGAGGAAAGCTCTCTTATCTCTCCTTGCTATTCTTTGGAACTTTGCATTCAAATGGGTATATCTTTCCTTTTCTCCTTTGCCTTTCACTTCTCTTCTTTTCATAGCTGTTTGTGAGGCCTCCTCAGACAGCCATTTTGCCATTTTGCATTTCTTTTTCTTGGGGATGGTCTTGATCCCTGTCTCCTGTACAATGTCACGAACCTCCGTCCATAGTTCTTCAAGCACTCTGTCTATCAGATCTAATCCCTTGACTCTATTTCTCACTTCCACTGTATAATCTAAGGGATTTGATTTAAATCATACCTGAATGGTCTAGTGGTTTTCCCTACTTTCTTCAATTTAAGTCTGAATTTGGCAATAAGGAGTTCATGATCTGAGCCACAGTCAGCTCCTGGTCTTGTTTTTGCTGACTGTATAGAGCTTCTCCATCTTTGGCTGCAAAGAATATAATCAATCTGATTTCGGTGTTGACCATCTGGTGATGTCCATGTGTAGAGTCTTCTCTTGTGTTGTTGGAAGAGGGTGTTTGCTATGACCAGTGCATTCTCTTGACAAAACTCTATTAGCCTTTGCCCTGCTTCATTTTGTACTCCAAGGCCAAATTTCCCTCTTACTCCAGGTATCTCTTGACTTCCTACTTTTGCATTCCAGTCCCTTATAATGAAAAGGACATCTTTTTTGGGTGTTAGTTCTAGAAAGTCTTGTAGGTCTTCATAGAACCGTTCAACTTCAGCTTCTTCAGTGTTATCGGTTGGGGCATAGACTTGCATTATTGTGATATTAAATGGTTTGCCTTGAAAAAGAAAAGAGATCATTCTGTTGTTTTTGAGACTGCACCCAAGTACTGCATTTTGGACTCTTTTGTTGACTATGAGGGCTACTCCATTTCTTTTAAGGGATTCTTGCCCACAGTAACTCTTAAAGAGATGGGAATACCAGACCACCTGACCTGCCTCCTGAGAAATCTGTATGCAGGTCAAGAAGCAACAGTTAGAACTGGACATGGAACAGCAGACTGGTTCCAAATTGGGAAAGAAGTATGTCAAGGTTGTATATTGTCACCCTGCTTATTTAACTTTTATGCAGAGTACATCATGCAAAATGCCAGGCTGGATGAAGCACAAGTTGGAACCAAGATTGCTGGTAGAAATATCAATAACCTCAGATACGCAGATGATACTACCCTTATGGCAGGAAGCGAAGAACTAAAAAGCCTCTTGATGAAAGTGAAAGAGGAGAGTGAAAAAGTTGGCTTAAAACTCAATATTCAGACAACTAAGATCATGGCATCTGGTTCCATCACTTTATGGCAAATAGATGGGGAAACAGTGACAGACTTTATTTTTGGGGGCTCCAAAATCACTGCAGATGGTGACTGCAGCCATGAAATTAAAAGACACTTGCTTCTTGGAAGAAAAGCTATGACCAACATGGACAGCATATGAAAAAGCAGAGACATTACATTGCTGACAAAGGTCTGTCTAGTCAAAGCTATGGTTTTTCCAGTAGTCATGTATGGATGTGAGAGTTGGATTATAAAGAAAACTGAGCACTGAAGAAATGATGCTTGTAAACCATGGTGTTGGAGAAGACTCTTGAGAGTCCCTTGGACTGCAAGGAGATCCAACCAAGTCCGTCCTAAAGGAAATCAGTCCTGAATAGTCATTGAAAGGACTGATGCTGAAGCTGAAAATTCAACACTTTGGCCATCTGATGTGAAGAACTGACTCCTTGGAAAAGACTCTGATGCTGGGAAAGATTGAAGGCAGGAGGAGAAGGGGATGACAGATGATTGGATGGCATCACTGACTCAATGGATATGAGTTTGAGCAAGTTCTGGGAGTTGGTGATGGACAGGGAGGCCTGGCATGCTGCAGTCCATGGGGTCGCAAAGAGTCGGACACAACTGAGCGACTGAACTGAACTGAAGGCACCCTTGTTAAAAAAATATTTTAAGGTCTCTGAAATGGGGATGCATCATACAAAAAGTGATGTCATAATCAAATAGCTTAACAGGCACTATTTTCTCTTTATCAGAAACCCATAAAATAATGGTGCAATTACAACCCATGGAGTCTTACATTCAAGAAACAGGGTATTATGTGCCAGGCTCTTGGCTGAGTCCTCTGTGTACATTTGTCATGTCATCCTCAGATGCTGTGAGTCATCAGCTGTTGTTAACCCTGTTTCCCAGATGAGAAGCTGAGGTGTGGAGCAGGAAGTTCATTTGCTCAAGGTCTCAGAGCTAGTCAGAGTTGGACTCAGGATTCTACAGTTTGTCGTGATCCACATAGTCAAAGGCTTTAGCATAGTCAATGATGCTGCAACTGAAGCTCCAATAATTTAGCCACCTGATGTGAAGAGCCAATTCATTGGAAAAGACCCTGATGCTGGGAAAGATAGACGGCAGGAGGAGAAAGGGGCGAGAGAGGACAAGATGGCTGGATGGCATCACCGACTCAACGGACATGGGTTTGAGCAAGCTTTGGGAAATGGTGAAGGACAGGCAAGCCTGGCGTGCTGCAGTCCGTGGGGTCGCAAAGAGTGACTGAGCGACTGAACAACAACAGGATTCCAAGCTGTTTCACTTTAAACCTGCAGGTGGAGGGGGTGGGGGGGGGAATTTTTGGATAAAAGCTAGAGCAAGTCCACGGCACAAGACAACCTGGTCAACCGCGGCCGCCATCACCCTGCCGGCCACCTTTCAACGCTGCCTCTTGTCTCCAGCTGCCCCCCCACCGGCCTCCACATTGCCATCTTGGCCCTAAACCCTAGGATTCCTTTCCCCTCCTCAGAAGGCTCTGGGTCTAACATCTGTAGTGACTTCCCTCCCCCACAGAGAGGAGGGGGCTGGGAGGAGATCTCAGGGGAGAGGGGAAGACATTCCGAGCCCAGCTGGTTTCCCTCACACAATGCAGATTTGCTTAAATGGGAATTAGGATTAGTGCCGGATTTCACCTCTCCTGGCAGGCTGGTAATAAACTAATCTCCTCTTAGGCTGCAGGAAGACAAAATTCCATCGAAGACTGAAGACAGCTTCAGGCTCGGGAGTGCAAAACCCGAAAAGTAATTTTGTTGTTGACGGGCCTTGCTCGCACCTCCTGACATGCAGCCTGAGGCTGCTTCCCAGCGTGGCTGCAGCCTTTAATTTTGTTAATGTGTGACATTCACCCAGGCTGTGTGGCTGACGGGCACACTTGACATTAATACGTGTTCCTCGCGGTCCCTAGAGCTCATAAAAGCTCATTATCAGTTCTGAGCCTGTAAATGTAGTTCCCGGGCTCAGGTGGACCAGGGACACGGAGATGCTCCAGGGAAGTGGAACAGTGGACAGCTATGTGAGCCAAGAAATAAACTCCTGCCTCATCCAGGGAACAAGACCTCCCAGGCCACCGGGAGGTGAGCAGAAAAGCAACTCTGCAGGCTAAACTCTGAGTTCAAATTTGCATTCAAGCAAAGGGGCTCCTGCCCTGCTATTTGAAGGGAGTTAATCCTGTATTGTGGGGCTTCCCTGGTGGCTCAGCACTAAAGAATCCTCCTGCCAATGCAGGAGACTTGGGTTTGATCCCTGGGTTGGGCAGATCCCCTGGAGAAGGAAATGACAACACACTCCAGTATTCTTGCCTAGGAAATCCCACGGACAGAGGAGCCTGGCGGGCTACAGTCCGTGGGATCGCAAGAGTCGGATACGACTGAGTGACTAAACAACAGCAACAACAATAGGGGAAGGCAGTTTGTCAAATATGATGTGTGCGGAGCCTCTGCCTGGCCGTCCAACTTCGAGGCATCCAGGCTTTGGAAGTGCTTGAAAACCTCCACACAGAAGTGAGTGCACCAAGGGGACCATGGCCACAGGTGGTAACAGCCAGAAATGGAAATACGCACGGTGGGCGAGGTGAGGGGTTGCGGTCCACACCTACCGTGGAGAGTGTGCAACTGTGAAGAAGACTCCAGAAGATGCCTGTGTGCTCACTTGCAGGGGTAGACATGGTCTCATGGAGAGCTGGGGTTGTATAACACTTGGAAGATCCCATGGTATAAAAGGTTGCACTGTCTACATGTGGGCCCCCATGGGTACATGCTAATACACACATGTACACAAATATGGTGCTAGTGGTAAAGAACCTGCCTGCCAGTGCAGGAGACATGAGAGACGCAGGTTCGATCCCTGGGTGGGGAAGGTCCCCTGGATGAGGATATGGCAACCCACTCCAATATTCTTGCCTGGAGAATCCCATGGACAGAAGAGCTTGGTGGGCTATGGTCCATGGGGTCACAAAGAGTCAGGCATGATTGAAACAACTTAGCATGCACACACAGACATATGTGATTACATGGACTATAACCTGGAAGGTCATATTACAGGGATTGTACAGTGAGTCTATCTGTTAAACAGGATAAATGAGTATGGAAAAACTTGCAGTTTTGTAGTTAAAAATGAAAATTATATACATATACATCCTTATCCATATGTGTATGGATGTGTATGGAGACGGATATGGCTGTAGGTGTATCTGTGCATGTATATGTACCGTGAATTACTCTCACTGTAGCTTTAGTCTGGCCCACGACACTCAAGGCCCCCTGGACTGACACCGTCTGGATGGATGTCTGAGGCAGAGATAGCCAAATAAAACGAGGTCATGTCCTCCGGCCAAGCCTTGTTCCCCATCAGTTAGCAGGGAGTTCCGAGAACTTCTTTTATGCATCGGGTGAACTGGTGCTGGGATCTACAGGGCAGACCTTGAACTCATTGCTCTCCTTGAACCATGCTTCCCCCACCATGGAGAGGGCAGTTTCAAGGGCTTGACTTCCCCGAGTGTCGTCCCGGGTCTGTCCCTTTTCAGCAGTATGGCCGGGTGGGCAAGTTAACGCCTCGGAATTCATCGTGGTCCTCATTCCTAACGGGGCCATACTTTCTCATGGGATTGTTGAGGGCGTTGGGATCGTTGTCATTATTATTTGAGGCAACACGAAATTTGACTGGGGCTTCCGTGCGGCCGGTCATTGGAAGTCAGGGATGGGGGCCCCGGCCCTCCCTGTTTCTGCTCAGCTGTGTCTTTTGCTCAGCTGGGCATGTGAATGAGCTGATCCTCTGGAACCGGCCTAAGCCTTGGCTGACAGGTATGCAGCCTGGATGCGGAGAATATGATCCTTCTCCTGTGACCTGGGAACTCTTTGTCAAACTGACAGAGAGGAGGTAGGGGGTGGGGGGAGAGGCTGGACTTCTGGGTCCTGGGCTCTGAAGCTGAGTTGTTTTTCTCACCATCAGAGTGTTCTCCACTTACTACTTGTCTGTGCCTGAATACCAGATCTTGAAAGTGTGGGTCTGCCCCAGAGCCTGCATTCATTAAGCAATGATTAATTCACTTTTGCATTTTCAAAATGACTCAGAGAGCCTTTCCTTCGCCTGAGGAAAGCTGAGTCCCCACACCGAGTTGATAATATTCTAGCTAGAAGCAAAGAGACGCAGTGTGGTGCTGTGATCAGCATGCTCCCGTGTCATCACAGGGCCGTTGTACAGGCTCCCGGGGTTATTTTGGAAGACTGGAAATACACCCCGGGCCCAGGCTCTGAGGACGCCATCTTGCGACCCTCTGTGGGGCTGGGTGCTTGCTTCTGTCTTTCTGGGCCCTGGCTGGCTTCTGTATCACCTCCCACAGAGATGGGAGGTGAGAGTGGGTGAACATCTAAGTGACATGGCCCCCAGAAGCCACATGCCCCCTATCCCTTGCCTTATTTATTTATTTTTGGCGGTGCTGGGTCTTCGTTGCTGCATGGGCGTTTCTCCAGTTGGGGCGAGTGGAGGCCACTCTCTAATTGTGGTATGCGGGCTTCTCATTGTGGTGGCTTGTCTGGTTGTGGAGCACCGGCTCTGGGCACATGGGCTTCAGTAGTTGTAGCGTGTGGGCTCAGTAGTTGTGGTGCATGGGATCTTCCCGGATCAGGGATCGAACCCATGTTTCCTGCATTGGCAGGTGGATTCTGTACCCCTGAGCCACCAGGGAAGCCCCCTTAGCCTCTTAAAATGTGTTTGTCTTTGTTCTCCTTCTAGAGTTTATCCTGAAGCCACCATCAGAGAGAGACCTCAGGAGAACCTTGACACCCCAGTCAGGAGAAGACACCAGTTGAAAAAGGTAAGGTTGGTTCCCTGGAGGCGCGGATCTCAACTTATTCAAATAAGAGGGTCGAATCTTCTCTCCTCTCCCTGCTCCCAGACCCTCTGTGGCTGAGTGAGAAGGCCTTCAGCTCATACTAGAGGCTGCAGGGCAGGCGAAGGGTGGCTTTTCTCTTGTCCTCACCCCCAGATGTTTGCTCTGTGATGGGAGCAAAGGTGAGGGGTGAGGGATGAGGAGAAAGAGGCTGATGCTGAAGGAGGGATCTCACCAGACTTGGTGCTGCCCCACCAATGGGGCCGAAGGTCAGGGTTGGTCCTGAGACAACCCAGGAGATGAGGGTTGAAGGGCTGGAGGAAGTGAGCCCTCCGGGGGAAAGCAGAGCTCCTGGAGGCTCACAGAAGGTCCCACCTCTGTCAAGGACCCCTACCTACCCTGCCCTCCCCCACATGCCCCTCCCCCCACCTCTCCCCCACACCTTCCCTCCCCCCCACACCCCCTCCCCCACACCCACCATAATCTTGGGATTGTGGAAGGAAATGCCTTCCTAGGGTGATTTCCACCCCACCTCTCCCCTCATCCCCTCCCCCATTCCAAGATTCTCTTTTTGGATAAAGCTTAAATCCACAAGTACTAGGATCAGTCATCACATTCCCCAATGGATTGGGAATGAAAAAGCCTTGATCTACTTCTTGGGTTCTGGAAGCTTCTTGGGCTGCTCACAATCCCAGGTCTGGTGATAGGCTGGGTCACCTCATTTTTTTTCCTGAAGGTTCCTGAATGAGGAGCCAGGATGTTTTGCTTCTGGCTCAGTCTTTGCCTCGTTTTCTCATCTGTAAAAATGGGGCAGCAGTGACTTGAATCTCTGTTCCAACCACATGTCCCCAGTTGCTGAGGTCCCAAGACCAGGGCTGAGCTACAGTAGGAAGGGACAGGTGGTGGTATCGGGGTGGGGGGAGCAGCAGGGAGGCAGAGGTTTGGTCAAGTCTGTGGCGAGGAGAGGGGATTGGGAAGCTCTGAGAGATTTGATTGCTTGCCTTGGGTAAAGGATGACGCAGACCCTCAGGGGAAAGACCATAGATGCAGGCCACAGAGGTGCAGATGGAACTGTGTTTGAGTCCCAGCTAATCAGAAGAGTCAGATTTACTAACCTTAGTTGAAGCTTCTCCATGCCAAGTGCAGGGTTAAGTGCAGTCCCTGTACCAACAGCCATATTGTCGCCTCCATCTTAGGGAAGAGAAAACCAGGCCTCAGAGAAGTTAAGTGACTCGCTCAAGTTCACACAGCACTGTGTGGCTGAATTTGAAGCACCTCCCTGAACCACCCAACCATTCTTGTGTATTTTGCTTACCGGTTCTATGACTTGAATCTTAAGGTTAAAAAATTCCTTGAAACCAAATCACATCTCTGAACTTCATTTCTTGAAAAAGACACAAAAGTCTTTTTAACAATTTTTTTTTTTTAAGTTTGAGCTCTTGTTAACGTCTCTGAAGGTCTTGGTTTTCTGGTTTGAAACCCCGTGGTTGGGCTTGCATTTGGTCGCTTTCTGACTCACTAATCTGATGTTCCACCAGTCTCCAAGCTCGTCCTGTCAACGGTGGAGTGTGCCTCCTGGCTAGCTGGGGTTATTTTAGGTTGAAATCCGAGGCAGAGTGGCCAGGTCCTAGCAGTAGATAAAGCAGGACCATGTCAAGGGCCACCCAAGTGGACAATGCAGAGGAGCAGTGAGGCCAGGAATCGGGGTGGGGGGCTTCTCTGGAGCCCTCACAGCATCTGTCCTCCAGCTCCATGGGCTCCACCAGTTACCTCGGCCGTAATCTTCAGGGTAAACCTCCTGGCAGCGACTGCCCTGATCCCTGCAGGAAGCAATCACCTTATCAGAGCCTGGATTCCTGCCTGATTTTCTTAATCAGGGGAAGGTGCTGAAGTGAGTCAGAAATAGCTTAACTTCCTCAGGATCTTTCTGTAAGGGATGTTTCTATATCAGGGGAAGCCTTGGGCCTTGGGTGAGAGGAAAGAGTCTCTTGAAGTACAGAAAAAGAAAAACAGTAAGGGATCGTTGATCTTGGTTTACCATCAGCAAGGCTGCTGAGACAGCAGTGATCTCGCCTGGCCTCTGTTGTTAATCAGGAAACAGAAATGTTACAGTCACAGGGAGCACGTAAAGATGACCATCAGCAATGGGCAGATAGGCGTGCACTGTTGTGGGAAATGTTTGCTGGCGTCTCGTAGCCAGACTGACGGAGGGAGAGTCCCAGCTCTGCCCTTCAATAGCCGTTTGACTCCAGATGAGTGCTTTGATCACCCAGAGTGATCTCAGTTTTCTAATCTATTAAGTGGGCAAATAGCATGCGCCCCCACTGGGTGGTTGTAAGGGCCAGGAAATCGCCAGCGCAATGCTCCTGTTTGCTTTGAACGAGGGTCGCTCCCTGGAATGATGTGGGTGGCCTTCCGAGGTGACCTCTGTGAAGAGGCTTGGGCTCTTGACATGAGAAAGCTGGGTGTTTGTGAGCACACAGTGAGGTCACCCTGGAGACACATACCTCTTTCTGTACGTGATCTAAAAATGGCCCGAGAGGAAGCGCCTGGGTTGTGTCAGTTCTCTGTTCTGACACTCCTGGGGCGTGAGGCCACGTCGGGTGTGAACAGTTCTTCCTGAGCCTTAATTCCATGGTTTACGTTTAACTCCCAGTGATCTTTCCTGGACCCTCTCCGGAGGTAATCACGGATCCTCCCTACATCCAGGGAGGCAGGGATTAGTAAGCTCTTTTTAAGGACAACTGGGATTCTGGAAAGTGGTAAATTATTCTAGGGTTCACCTCTAAAAAAACCAAGGTTAGGACCCAAACCCAGGGTTCCTGCCCTAAAGACAATGTGTTTGCCATAGCACCCCACAGCACCCACAGTCCCCTCAAAGGCACCCCTCCACATTTCCAGAGGCACATTGTGTGTGTCCTTATGGACTCCACATAGTACTACAGTGGCTCCCCGTTGTGCCCACAGAGGCACCTAAAGCATTCAGGAAGCACCCCCAGGACTCGCATCATCACTGCATGGCGTTCATGGTGGTCTCCATGTGGCTGAACAGCACCCTGCATGCCTGCAGTGATGCACCACGGCAGGCACCCACATTGGCACTGCTCCTATGTTCTCCACCCAGCCTTGCATGGAGTTTGGAGCTCAGGAAGAATGGAGAGTGCCTTGATGTTTTTATCTCCCCAGCCAGCCCTTTACAGCAGGCTGAGCAAATGAGTGAAGGCAGCTTCCTGGAAGCCTCCAGATCATCCTCCTGCTGAGAACTCAGCAAGAAGCAGGGGGCTGGTGGGGGTGGGTGGTGGTGAAGAAGGCCTGGCTACCTAGAGCCTCTACTCACTTATCTATTTTCCTTTTGTTGCTTGTGCTTTTGGTGTCATATCTAAGAATCCATGGCCAAATCCAAACTAATAAAGATTCACCTCTGTGTTTTCTTCTGAGTTTTAAGACCTTAGCTCTTACATTTAGGCCATTGATTCATTTTGAGTTAAGTTTTGTATATGGTTTGAGGTAGGGGTCCAACTTCATTCTTTGGCACATGAATATACTTGGACAACCATTGAAGAGACTGTTTTTCTCCATTGCATAGCCTTGGCACCCTTGTTGAAAATTCATTGGCTATAGGTGTATAGGTTTGTTTCTGGATTCTCAGTTCTATTCCACTGGTCTATTTGTTGCTGTTCTTTAGTCCAACTCTTTGTGACCCCGTGGACTGCAGCACACCAGGCTTCCCTGTCCTTCACTATCTCCTGGAATTTGCTCAAACTCATGTCCATTGGGTCGTTGATGCCATCCAACCATCTCATCCTCTGTCATCCCCTTTTCCTCCTGCCCTCTATCTTTCCTAGCACCAGAGCCTTTTCCAATGAATCAGCTCTTCACATCAGATGGCCAAATTTTTGGAGCATCAGCTTCAGCATCAGTCTTTGCAATGAATAGTCAGGGTTGATTTCCTTTAGGATTGACTCGTTTGGTCTCCTTGCTGTCCTCTGGTCTCTATGCCTATCCTTATGCTGTTACCATGCTGTTTTGATTACTGTAGCTTTATGTGCAGTTTTTTTGAGTAGTATTAGTATATTTTAAAGCTCCCCAGGTGACTCCAAGGTACAGCCACCATTGCACACTACTGGTGTTTAGAGGAAGATGAAGCACAGTCAGGGAGGCTGCCAGAGTGATCCAGGGCAGTGCAGGGCAGAGAAGATGTGACCCTGAACTAAAGTTTCAGTCACTGAGGTGAAGAGGCCATGATAAAGTTGGAAGAAGTTAATGAGGGAGACATCCTGATTCTCCTTGATTCTGGAAAGGCTTCAGAGATGTCAAACAGAAGCCAGTGGTCCAGTTGAGTTTGATTAACCTCTTACCCAACCCCAGTGTGATTTGGAGGAAGACCTGAGTCCCAGTCCAGCTCGTCTACCTGTGACTCATGACAGTAACCTAGTCCTTCTCTGCTTTCCAGGATATTGTCCATACCAAACCTTTCCTTTCTTTTCTTTTTCAAGTTGTTTTAAATGTGCACAAGAAGGTCATCCCAGGACCACACACACATTGTCCCTGTGTTTTTCCCTCTGAAATGTCCCCTCTCCCTGACCTGGTTGGCTGTGAGAACAAGGCCAGACCGACCCTTCACTCTGTGGGGTGACCACTCCTTAACATCATGGATAGTTAATAATAAGTCTAAACTTTCTCATCTAAAGAATAAGCAAAGTATTACTTTTCTGTTCATGTAGCAAAAATGAGCATAACATGCCCTTAAAGTTTTTATTTTTTTTTAAGTAATGAAATACATCTACACTGTGAATCACAGCTGAAGAACTTTCAGATAGCCAGATGTGGCAAAGAGGGAGGGAGTATTCATTTTCAGATGCTTTTTAGCATCACAGAGGGGAAATGCCTTGCCCAAGGTCACAGAGCTGTGGAAGAGGATGGGCTTACCCTGCAGGTCTTCTGACCTGGACTGGTGATCATCCTGCTGCACCCAGCCATCTTTTTATTGGTTAACAGTGTGCAATAGGGCCTCCCTGGGTGGCTCAGTAGTAAAGAATGCACCTGCCAATGCAGGAGACATGGGCTCGACCCCTGATCCGAGAAGATCCCATATGGTGCAGAACAACTAAGCCCGTGCCCCACAACTACTGAACCTGTGCTCTAGAACCCAGGAGTTGCAACTACTGAGCTCAACTTGCTGCAACTACTGAAGCCTGCGCACCCTAGAGCCCATGCTCCACAAGAGAAGCTACCACAATGAGAAGCCCTTGCACCGCAGAGAGTAGTTGGGGACAAGAGAGTAGCCCCAAACTCGCCACAACGAGAGAAAGCCTGTGCACAGCAATGAAGACCCAGCACTACCAAAAATAATAATAATAATAAAAAAATGTGTAAAATAATGTGGGTTAATTAATAGCCTACAAATAAAGAAAAAAGCCCAAATCAGCTGGCAGCGCTGCTTTGGCGGCCGTGGTAGTATATTATCTGCCCAGGGCTGTTGATGTGAGAAGAAATGAATGGAGACGTTCCCTGTGCTTTGGGGTTTGCCAAGATGTCCTCCTTTTCTGGGCTTTGGGCAGAGCTGTGCTGTGGGATGGAGGGAGGAGAATGGGGTCTGGACTCTGAAGCTTTTTTCTTTTTTAAAGTAGACTTTGCTTTCTAGAGCAGTTTTAGATTCATAGTAAAACTGAGGGGAAAGTGCAGAGAATTCTCATATTCTCTCTGTCTCTGTGCATTCCTACACACACGTACAACCACCCCCACTACTGACATCCCACACCCAGTGGTACATACATTACCCGGACACATGGTTATCACCCAAAGCCCATAGTTTATGCTGTGGTTCTCTGTTGGTGTATATTCATTCTGTGGGTTTTGACAAATGGATAATGACATGTGTCCACCATTGCAGTATCACACAGAGTAGTTTCACTGCCCGAAAAATCCTCTGTGCTCCAATTCATCCTCTCTCACGCCCCCCACTAAACCCTGGAAGCCTCTGATCTTTTTGCTATCTCTATATTTTGCCTTTTCCTGAATGTCATAGAGTTAGAATCATACAGTATGGAGCCTTTTCAGATTGACTTCTTTCACTTAATAATGTGCATTTAAGGTTCTTCCATGTCTTTTCATGTTTTGATAGTTCAACTTTTTTTTTCCCCTATTTTTTTATTGTGGTGAAATTTATATAACATAATTTAATGTTTTAACTATTTGAAGTGCACAGTTCAGTGGTATTAAGTGCATTTAAAATTGTTGTGCAACCATCCCCACCATCCATCTTTAGAATGCTTTTCATCTTGTAAAAATAAACATTAAACAATAATTTCCTATTCCCTTCTCCTCCCAGCCTCTGGCAAACCCCATTCATCTTTCCTGTTGCTGTGATTTTAACTTCTCTAAGTACCTTATGTAAGTGGAATATCCATTATTATTATTTTTGTAATGGCTGATTTCACTTAGTGTGATGTCCCCAAGGTTCATCCATGTTGTAGTGTATGACAGAATTTCCTTCCTTTTTAAAGTTGAGCAATATTCCTCTGTATGTGTAAACCGCATTTTGCTAATCCATTCATCTGCTGATGGACACCTGGAGTGCATCCACATTTTAGCCATTGCCAATAATGCTGCTCAGTTCATTTCTTTTTAGCACTGAATAGTATTCCATCGTCTGGTTGTACCACAGTTTATTTATCCATCACCTACTGAAGGATATTGGGCTTCCCTGATGGCTCAGACAGTAAAAAAATCTGCCTGCAATGCGGGAGACCTGGGTTCGATCCCTGGGTTGGGAAGATCTCCTGGAGGAGGACATGGAAACCCACTCCAGTATTCTTGCCTGGAGAATCCCCATGAACAGAAGAGCCTGGCAGGCTATAGTCCAATGGGTTGCAAAGAGTCGAACATGACTATGCGACTGAGCACAGCACAACTGAAAAACATGTTGTTTGCTTTCGAGTTTTGGCAATTATGAATAAAGCTACTGTAAAACTTCTGCAGGTTCTGGTTTGGACATAAATTTTCAACTCATTTGAGTAAATACCAAGAAGCACAACTGCTTGATTATACGGTAAAAGTATGTTTAAATTTGTGAGAAACTGCCAAAGTGGCTATACTATTTTGCCTTCCAAACACCAATGAATGAGAGTTCTTGTTGTTTCACATGTTTGTCAGCATTTGGTGTTGTGTCAGTGTTTTGGGTTTTGGCCATTTTTACAGGTGTATAGCGGTATCCAATTTTGTTTCAGTTTGTAGTTCTCTGATCGCATATGGTGTAAAGCATCTTTTTATATGCTTATTTTCCATCTGTGGATCTTTGGTGAGTTGTCTGTACAGGTCTTTTGCCATTTTTAAATTGGGTTATTTGTTTACTTATTGTTTGGTTTTACAACAAAACAAGTTTACAAATTGACAAGTTCTTTGTATATTTTGGGTAATAATTCTTTATCTATGCATCTTTTGTAAATATTTTCTCCCAGTCTGTGACTTCTTGTTCTTTTGACAATGCCTTTCACAGAGCAGAATTTTAAAATGTTAATCAAGTCTAGCTTATCAATTATTTCTTTCATGGATTATGATGCTGTATCTGAAAAGTCATTGCCATACCCAAAGTCGTCTAGATCTTTCTCCTGTGTTATCTTTTATGAGTGTCATAGTTTTGTATTTTATGTTTAGCTCTGTGATCCATTTTGAGTTAATTTTGGGGATAGTTATAAGATCTGTGTCTATATGTGTGTGTATGTGTGTGTATATATATCTTTTGCTTGTGGATATTCAGTTGTTCCAGCACCATTTGTTGAAAAGACTACTTCTCCACTGCATTCCTTTTGCTTCTTTGTCAGAGATCAGTTTGCTGTATTTATGTGGGTCTGTTTCTGCTCTTCATTCTTTTCCACTGATTTCTGTGTTCACTGGTTTGCCACTACCATACTGTTTTGATTACTGTAGCTTGTAAGCCTTGAAGTCAGTAGTGCCAATCTTCTGACTTTGTTCTCCTTCATTGTAGTGTTGGCTATTCTGGATCTTTTGCTTCTTTATAAGACTTTAAAATCAGTTTGCAGGTATCCACAAAACAACTTTCTGGAGTTTTAACTGAGGTTGTATTGAATTTACAGATCAAATTTGGAAGAACTGACATCTTGACGATACTGAGTCTTCCTATCCATGAACATGGAATATCTCTCTAATCATTTAGTTTCTTCTTTGATGTCTCTCATCATAGTTTTGTAGTTTTTCTCATATAGACCTTTTACATATTTTGTTAGAATTATACCTAAGTATTTCATTTTTTTTGGTGCCAATGGAAATGTATGATTTTTTTAAAAATTTCAAATTCTACTTGTTCACTGCTTGTGTATAGGGAAACAATGGACTTTTATATACTAAGCTTGTATCCTGCAACCTCACTTTACTGTAAATACTTATTAGTTCCAAGCAGTTTTCTGTCAGTTTTTTCAAATTTTAAAGATAGACAATCATGTCATATGTGAACAAAGACAGTTTTATTTCTTCCTTCCCAATCTGTAAAATTAAAATACCTGTAGAAAGTAGCAAAGCTTCCTTCCTAATATGTGAAAATAAAAAAAACCTATGTCTTATTGCACTAGCTAAAACTTCCAGTACAATATTGAAAAGCAGTGGTGAGAGGAGATGTACTTTCCTCGTTTCTTAATGGGAATGTTTCTAGCTTTTCACCATTAAGGATGATGTTAGATATGGCTTTTTATAGACATTCCTTACCAAGTTGATTAAAGTTCCCTCTATTTCTCTAGTCTTCTGAGAGTTTTATCATGACTGGGTATTGGATTTTGTCACATGCTGTTTTTATATCTATTAATGTGGTCATGTGATGTTTCTTCTTTAGCTGATTGATATAATGGATTACTTTAGTTGGTTTTTGAATATTGAACCACCCTTGCATACCTGGAATAAATCCCACTTGGCCATATTGTATAATTCTTTTTATACTTTTTTCAATTCTATTTGTTCATATTTTGTTGAAGATTTTTACATGTATGTTTATGAGATATTTGTCTTTAGTTTTCTTGTAATGTCTTTTTCAGTTTTGCCATGCCAAGTTGCTTCAGTCATGTCCAACTCTTTGCGACCTCATGGACTGTAGTCCTCCAGGCTCCTCTGTCCATGGGGGTTCTCTAGCAAGAATATTGGAGTGGGTTACCATTTCCTTCTCCAGGAGTTCTTCCCAACGCAGGGATCAAACCCGAGTCTCTCTCATTGCAGGCAGATTCTGTACCATCTGAGCCACCAGAGAAACTCAAAAGTCACTCAGTCATGTCTGACTCTTTGCAACCCCATGGACTATACAGTCCAAAGAATTCTCTAGGCCAGAATACTGGAGTGGGTAACCTTTCCCTTCTCCAGGGGATCTTCCCAACCCAGGGATTGAACCCAGGTCTCCCACATTGCAGGCAGATTCTTTACCAGCTGAGCCACAAGGGAAGTCCAAGAATACTGGAGTGGGTAGCCTATCCCTTCTCCAGCGGATCTTCCCGACCCAGGAATCAACCCGGGGTCTCCTGCATTGCAGGCAGATTCTTTACCTACTGAGCTATCAGGGAAGCCCTGTTTTCACTTTTGGTATTAGGTTAATACTGGTCTCATAGAATGAGTCAGAACGTATTTTCTCTGCTAGTATTTTCTGGAAGAGATTGTTGTGAATTGATACATTCCTCCTTAAATGTTTGGTAGAATTCACCGGTGAACCCATGTGTGCCTAATGTTTTCTTTTTTTGACAGGTTATTAATTATTGATTCAAAATGTTTAATAGATACAGGCCTATTCAGATTGCATATTTCTTTTTGTATGATTTTTGGCAGATTGTGTCTTTCAAGAAACTGGTCCGTTTCATCTAGCTTATCAAATTTATGGGCATAGAATTATTCACATTATTCTTTTATTTCCCTTTTCATGTTTGTAGGAACTATAGTGATGTCTTCTCTTTCATTTCTGATATTAATAATTTGTATTTTCTCTCTTTTTTTCTTAGCCTGGCTAGAGGCTTTTTCATTTTTGCCAGTTTTCTCAAAGAACCAGCTTTTGATTTTGTCGATTTTCTGTATTGATTTCCTCTTCTTTGAAGCCTGTGTTTTAATCATGGATGTGTCACTAACGGACATGGATCTGAGGGGTCTTGAGGCTAAGTCCCTCCCTTCTCTGAGTCTCAGTTTCCGCATTCGCAAAATGGGTGTGATGATAGCAATACTTCACCCAGAGTTAGTCTGAGGGAAGATGTCAAATGTAAGCCCACTTCCTTGATTCAGTAAATACTGTTGAGCCCCTGGTATGTATGTACCAGGTTCTGCTTTATATGCTAGGAATGTAGTATTGTGAACAAAACAGCAAAGTCCTTGCCCTCATGGAGCTTGGGCTCTAGTTGGAGGAGACAGAGATCAAACAAATAAACCAAGTGTCAGGCAGTATTAGAGGCAGGAAGAGACACGGAGGGGCCAGGGATGTGCTATTTCGGATAGGGGGCATCCCGATCAGATGTCATTTGAACAGAGACTTGCAGGCAGTGAGAAGTGAGCCTTGACTTCATCTGTGGGAAGAGCCTGCCTGGTGAAGTGAACAGCAAGAGTAAGCGCCATAATGACAGCTGGCATATTAGAGCATCAGCAAGGAGGCCACCGTGCTAGAGCGAGGGAAGTAAGGAGGGGGACGAGGCCAGGAGGGAGCGGCCAGTCAGGTGAGGACTGTGGATTTGGATTCTAAGTGTGATGGGAAGCCAGTGTACAAGAGGAGACAGGATCGATTTTGTTTTACCCAATAAAATACTACATTTTACCAAGATCACTCTGACTGCGGAATAGAGGACAGATTATAGGGCACAAGGAGACTGGGATAGAGACTGATTCAGGCCAGAGATGCGGTGATTTTGGAAGGACAAAAGGGCGGTGGAGGTGCTTTGGAGCCAAATCATTCATCATCTGTTTGGAAAGTAGAGCTGACAGTTTCACTGATGAGGAGAAAGAAAAATAGAGGTGTCACGGATGACTGTAGAGTTTTATGCCTGTAAATGGAGGAGCCTGGGTGGCTAGGCTTTGGTGAAGGATGAGGGGCACATACATACTGAGCTCTCTTTTGAGCCATTTTAAGTTGGGTCATTGATCCATCCAAATGGAGGAAGGAAGGTATATACCTGGAGTTCAGGGGCGAGCTCTGCGCTGGAGAGACAAATATGGGACCTATCAGCTGACAGAGTATTTCCAGCCTTCATCCCTAATGAGACCCCCTCGGGGTGAGTGTAGATGGAGAAGGTGATGGAGGAGAGCAGGGTCTTGGAGAACCTGCAGAAGGTGCCCGTTGGCGGCTACCCGGAGCTGCCCAGAGGGCGGCCCATCTGGGACACCAGGGCGAACAAATCTTAGTTTTGCATTGTCCGGGGAACTGTTGTGCAAGAGAAGCCAGCTGCGAGAGCAAGCTCAGGCTTAGCTTGCCCTGAAGGCGAGCGCTGTTCAATTATCTGTGCTCGACATAAACTAGAACAGGGCAGCAGGACTATGTACCTCGGATATGCGACGCGCAGGGACGATGGCTCTTAACACCTGTCATCTCTGTACAGCAAGATTATTTTCAGTAATAGTGATGAAATAAAGCCAATTCTAATAATGGCCAGAAAAGAAACAACAAAACGTTCCTTTCAGTGGACTTTATATACAGAACAATGCCAGGCAACAAACATTACAGCACAAAAAAAAGCGAGGGGAGAAATAATGAGTTCATACTTTTTAATTACATTAATGGATTTTTTTGAAAAAAGAAAAAAATTGCACAAAGAAAGTTCCAAAAGCGTGAACCCCACAAGGCTGGGAGAATGAACAGAGGTGGCTGCCTTGGCAATAATCTGTTTCAATGTCCTTGCAGTCACTGTGCTGTCATTGCCTAGTTCAAGTTTACTATTTAAGACTTGAAGATCTGGTATCTGTGAGAATATCTAGTATCAGAGAAGCTGGTACAAAGAGAACTAGTGCAAAGTACTAGTACTAGTACCACCCCATCCAGAGAGAACTTGCTCGGCTCTGAATCCTTTTTCACAATGAACGTGTGCAGCAGAATTGGCTCGTGTTGGGGTCTGGCTGTACCAGAGGTTGTTCTCTGAACTCACATCCATGTAAGCACAATATTTATGAAATGTCAAGTAATAAAAATGTGCTCATCTGAAGCTTCCACACATATTATTAAAACTCACCCGTGTGGAGAAGGAAATGGCAACCCACTCCAGTGTTCTTGCCTGGAGAATCCCAGGGATGGGGGAGCCTGGTGAGGGTATGGGGTATGGGTATGGGGTATGGGGTATGGGTATGGGGTATGGTATGGGGCTGCCGTCTATGGGGTCGCACAGAGTCGCACATAACTGAAGCAACTTAGCAGCAGCAGCAGTAGGACTCTATACTTTCCCTTTATATGACTTACCATGCTTTGTAATCATTTAATTACCTGATTAATGAATTAATGTCTGTTTCGCCAACTCATTTGATGGGGACAGTGCCCATTTTGCTCACCACTTTTTTCTTGACTCTCCGGCAGGGTGCCTGGCTTATAGCAGGTGCAAAATAAAATTGGTTGACTAAATGCAAAAAACAAAACAAAACAAAACTCACCCGTGATTACAGCAGTTGTTTAGAACTTGGAGCAACAAGATTGTTTTTTTCAAGGCAGTATGTTTTATCGTTGACGTGGTTTAGCACTGTCAGCTTTTAGCTGGTTTTATGTTTGTTTTAAATTTTCCTGCAGACAATTCATCCCCTATTGCCTACACCTTGTGCAGACTGCTCCTACCACCCGGCCCTTGGGAGATATTGCAGGAAATGAATGGGCCTCTTGTCCTGGGCAGTGGAGGGGAGGCTGGCAGAGGACTCTGAAGAGGTGATGCTGTGGACAGGCCCTGCTGTGTGACCAGCTAGTTTCCAGGTGGAAATAGGTGCAGGAAGGCCTTGAAGGTGTCCTGTATACACTGAGGAGAGAAGCAGGAGGATCCTGAGTAGGTTGGCATTAGGCGCTAGTTCCTAAAGGTCACTCTGGTCTGAGCACCATCTGTGTACAAAGTCTAGCGTAACAGAGAGCTGGACATGGAAAGCTGCCTCTGTGGAGTGACAGTTTGCCTAGGTGGATATGAGACGATATCCCCCCTGGAGATGCATCCAGCCCTCCTCAGTGGGATCCCTGCTCTCCTCCCCTCCCTCTCTCTCTTTCCCTTTCCTTTTTCTGCAGAGCAGTCCCTGAAGACAGCCATTCTAATGAAAAATCTCATAAATACCAGGAGATAAGCATCCAGGACCTTGGGTTTTTATTTCTGCCAAGACTCCCCAGAGAGCCTCCTTGGTAGGAAATATCCCTCCAGAGCTGAGATTTTCTCCCGGGCTTCAAAGACAGTGCTGGCTTCTTAGGGACACAACATCTGTTTAAACTGAAGTTGAACCGGGAGGCAGGAGTGTCCCCCACAGGAGGGGGACAGGGTGGGGCAGGAGGGTGCAGAATCTGCTCTCTGGCCTAGCAAAAGCTCCCCAGGCCTGTTCCTCCTTCTAGCAGTACGTCCTGCCAGGGCGTGGCTCTGGGTAAGTGCAGACCGCTGCGGGGCGGAGGCTTTGGGTGTCTCAGACCTGAGGCTGAACTTTGTGCTGCCTGCTCCCCAAATAGCCCCCCAGCCCATGACTGTCAAGGCCTCCGCACCCAGGGGAGGGAGCAAGGAGATCCAGGGTGACAGAGCAGCTCCAGCAGCCTGGGCGGTCTTGTGGGCCCTGGGAGCCCCTGTTCAAGCCCAGATATCCCAGCTTTTGGCATTTGTACCAACAAATCCTCTCTCTCTCCCCCCACCCCCTTCCTTCTTTCCTTTCTCCCCTCATCATTCGCTGAGCATCCTCTGGGATACAGGAATTAAAAATCCCCGGTCCATAACTTCAACGAGCTTGAAATCTGATAGAACAACCTGATTGCGCTCCAAGATAAGGAAAATCGAGTGCTTTGTGTGCCTGGGCGGGCGTGCCAGCTCACACTGTTATTGTTAAGGCCGTAAGACAACATTAGAGAGAGCTTGGGAAATGGAGGGAAGAGAACTCAGGCAGTGCCCCTCACAGGACAAGGGGCCCATTCGCTTCCTGCTTTTGTTCCCACTCAGGCACACATACAGCAGAGATGCCTCCAGAAAGTTCACCGAGTTCAGCTTCCTGCTTTTCTTTGCACACCAGGTCCCACTGCAAAATAGCCATGAGGGACTCCTTCCTGGGCAGTACTGGGCTGGGGGCCCGCATTCAGAGCAGCTTGCTTCCGAGGTCCACCAGTGCTCAATGCTAAATGTGTGCCTCCTGGAAAGGGTTGCTAGGTTAGCAGATCGCACTGCAGGACTCCCTGGCCAACTCGAGCTTCGTAGAGCCAGCAAATCGTTTTTTAGTGCGAGTGTGTTTCCCATCAGTAGGAGTCCCTGGTGGCTCAGATGGCAAAGAATCTGCCTGCAATGCAGGAGACCTGGGTTCGATCCCTAGGTCCGATTCCTGGGTCAGGAAGACCCCCCTGGAGAAGGGAATGGCTACCCACTCCAATATTCTTGCCTGGAGAATTCCATGGACAGAGGAGCCTGGTGGGCTATAGTCCATGGGGTTACAAAGAGTCGGACATGACTGAGCAACTAATGCTTTATGCTCTTATGTTCCATCAGTATCAGTCCCACGGACTATTTGGAACAAAAATTAAAACATTCTTTAGTGTTTGTCTGAAATTCAGACTTCACTGAGCATCTTGGATTTTTGCTGGAAACTGTGTGCCTGGAGAGTCTTGTTGCATGTGTAGTCAAGGCTGCTTTATTGAACGCTACAGAAAGCTAGCTGGTGATATATTTCCTTTCCCATTTTGTGGGGAACACTCTCCCTAACTTGAATCTATCCCTGCTTTTTTATTGTGTCTCTCTGACAACTCTGATATCCATGGCTCTGTGGCTTAGCACACTTGGAGGTCAATGAATTCATCCCCTGTGGTCCCTCTGAGTATATCTCTCCCTCAGCCTCTTTCTGGAGGCTTCCAATGACTGCAGATATTTGGTTTGCTTTATGGAGGGAGACAGAAGGACTGGTGGGAGGCGTATATTAGCGCTCCCCCTTTGGTCCTTGGAGCTGCTTCCCCCAGAGCCCATCAGTTCTCTGGCTGCCACAGATATAAGCAGTGTGCCCACCTTTGCCCTGCTGGAAGGAGCAAAGATTTGAGGATGTTGGTCTAGGGCTGCAGACCCGCAGAGGTTCATGACATCTTTCTCCCCATCAATGAACTTATTTTTCATTCTAAGGCAGCTTCAGGGAATAAAAATATAAATCGAAGTGGCAGACAGTAAAGAAAAAAAAATGATTGACTGGAGAGTGGGACGACAGAGTGATGCCTTGTGGTTAAATGGATTTTCTGTTTAACTGAGGGTTAAGAAGAAAACTCGTTTTGATTCATCCTCTGCTCTTGCAAATCTTTCTGAAATGTATTAGCCTGCTCCCTGGTTTTCCTAAGTGCACCATAATGACCATAATTGAATCTCTTTGCTGGCAGAGCATCCTGTGGGGCGTCGGGGCATGCTGCTGTAAATGTCAGTCCTCTAGGTGCAGTCAGGACTTGGGCTTTGGAGCCTGTGGTGTAGGCTGTGTGCCATGCAGTGGCCCTTCCTTCACATCCGCTGCCACCTCATCTGGTCTTCCCAGCCGCCCTGGACTGGGGCTCAGGAAGGGACCCATTTACAGATGTGGAAACTGAGGTCCATGGTGTGACAGACTCGCTTCAAGTCACTCTGGCTGGTAGAGGAGCTGAATCTGAAGCCAGTAGAAATGGTGGTGGTGAGTTGGTCTGGATTCAAATCCTGGCCCTCACTTCCTGGCTGGAAGAAGACCATTAAGCTTCATGAACGTCAGTTTCTCCATCTCTGAATTGGGCATAATAACCTTTCCTTACAGAGCTGCTGATGAGATGAAGTGAGGTAATCGTGGGTGGTCGGCACACATGGATCTTCATATATTTTTTTAAAAAAGTGGCACATACACCTTCTTCTTCCCAAATGTCCCACACGCTCTGGTCCTGGGACTCTGCCTCCAGCTTCTTTCTACTTTGTTGTCCTGCCTCCTCTGTACCTTAATCCTTTTGTAAGACTGCAGAACCAGAATGTCCAGGTTTGAATTCTGACCTTGTGTCCCACTCCTTGTGTGGTTCTATTTCTGGGCCTCAGTTTTCCCATCTATAAAGTGGAGATAGTAGTGACATGCCTCCTAGGGTTGTTGTGAAGATTAAAAGCAAGAGAGCTTGTCCAGGCCAGTGTTATGCAAGGATTTGCCATTGTCATTCTAGGACTTGCTTAAGTGAGTCCAGGTTTATCAGGCTTTTAGGATTTGGTCCATACTCTGAGCATGTTAGCAGGAGTAGACTTGCAGACCAGGCTCCCTGTTGGTGCCTCTGGAGTTTGCACCGTCAGTCTGGGGAGAAGGAAAGAGCTGTTCTTTCTTCCTGCCATTGTCTGACGGGTGTTTACCCCTCCTTGGGTGCTCGGAGAAGTACACCCAGAGGGAGCCATGGGTAGGTTATGAGGGGCCCTACTTTGGCCCTGACAGGGGCCCCTGCCCAGAGGTCATCACCCTCCAACAGTCGGTCTGTCTGCGACCTCAGTGCTCCCTCTCCGTATGTCATGGATCCCTAGCATTTCAAGAAAGCATTTGTTTTTCTCTTTACCAAGGGATCCACTTGGAGCACAGAGGGCTCTCTGTGTGTGACCTCTAGACTCCCCTTGGGGCCCGGGGTGGAGGTGGGGAGGACACTTCATCAAACCAAACCTAGACCAGTGAGGCCACCGGTTCTGGGCTGTGGCCTGCTGGGTCCACACCTCCGTGGGTCTTCTGAGTCCAGCCGAGCCACCTCCTTGCTCTCCGAGTCACCCACTCTGGACACCCTCTGGTATTCTTTGCAGCAGCTGAATAGTCAGCTGGTACTTGGAGACAGGAACAGCAGCCTGTGTGCAAAGCCCCGGGTAGGCTGGTTTATTTATGCGTTTATCTTTAATGGGAAGGCTGAGAGAAACTGCGCGGTTTGTGAATATTTACAGGCAAATTACTACAGGGAGGAAATGAATTCATTCCGTCTCCTCTCCCGCTGTTAACAGATCACACTGTGGTTCCCCACCGCCTGCCTCCCACTGCCCTCCCTCCCTGTGCCTGTAATTCCGTGTAGTCTGTTTTGTTTGTTTTGTCTTTTGGCCGTGCCCTGGCAGTATGTGGGGATCAAACCTGCGATCCCTGCATTGGAAGCACAGTTTTAACCACTGGACTGACAAGAAAGTCCCCCTTGTAAGTTTTTACTTCAGCTCCAGAAGGGGCAGACAGGAAGATGCATCAGTGTGAGTCCCCCATGCACTTATTGAGCGCCTACTGTATTCCACCCCCAGTTTGGGTGCTGGGGATATTGGAGTGAGCGCCATGCCTGTTTTCCTGGCTCTTCCCATCAAGGGGGTCTGTGGGCAAGAACAGCAGTGTTTGTTGGAGGAAACCAGTTGCTTTGAGACCTGTGGCCTTGGGGGTGGGGATGGGCAAGATGGGAGCTGTCTGTATAACACCGGGGAAGGCTGGGCAGTAGCAAGGCTGCTTGTCCTGGGCCTGGGAGGACTTTTCCCAGCCTAAAGGGTCACTTGGGCAGAGGCCAAGCACAAAGCCTTGGGGGTGTGAAGGATGGATGGCACTTCCTGGGGGTGGGGTGGTAGGGAACCTTCTGGTGGGTTAGACATGGTACCTGTGGAAGGAAGCAGGAGGAGGAGGAGCTGGAAATGTGGGTGGGCTGGATCGTTTCTGGTTCTGAGCTGCGGAAGGAGGGGACCTAGAAGGGAAGACGGGGACCAGGGTTGCCCAGTTTCCAGAGATAGCCGGGCGGAGCACTTGTCCTGTGGTGAAGGACTAAGTTGGTGAATAATGGCCTCTATTGAAAGAGGGAGTTTCCCGTCCCCTCCCCTTCCCCCTCCCTCCTCCTCCCCCCAGCCCCCCTCTCCCTGGTCTGAGCTGACAGTTCTGTGGTCTGTGGTTCTCAGAATCTCAAGTGTTGGGGTCAGCTCTGACCAAGGGCAGGGCTGGCCCGGATTGTTCCAGACAGATGGCAGTCTGTGTGGCCACCTGTCCAATGGCCAGAAGGCGTGGGGGTCCCTTGGGACATCGAGCTTGGTCCCTGGTCCACACACGAGGCCTCCCCATGGCAGTTGGTCAGATGCCCACCACATCCAGCCTGTGCAGTGAGAACCTCAGCTCTGGCTCTGGGTCCTGCTGAGCTGAGGGAGGAGCTGGGCTGCCCACTGGGGACTTTGTGGGGGGCTCAGGCAGGGCCCCCTGTGTCGGTCCTGGGAGCCTGCCCTGGAGTTGACTCTGGACTCTTCTCAGTGAGGAGAAACTTCGATCATTCTCACTTGTCTCCCAGATTTGCTCATTCTTCCCCAACCCTCCCCTCCTGGGGTGCCCTGTTGGCTGTGTCCTCAGTTTACCTGAGATCGGGTGCAGTAAGACCAACCCTTTGCCCTCAGGATTCTGAAATGCGGCCGAACAGGAGCACCAATTTCAGAACTGTCTAGGGCCTCCCCTGGCCTGGATACCCTCAGACGTTAATAAAAGCCCTGGGTGTTTTTTGGATTCAGTGAGGGGCCCTCCTTGACCTGTGACTGGTGGGAGGGAGTAGGGCAGGCCAGCCGGTTCAGATCCTGGGAAGGGGTAGTGGGAGGCAGCGAGGTTCCCAGGCTGGGAGGCTTTGGGATCAGGGCTGTGGTTGAAATTGATCACCCTGGGAGCCTGCACCGTGGCCTTGTTAAGACACAGACTGCCTTCAACTGCTTCTAGTGGGCACAAGCACCTGCCACCCCCATGCCTTCATGCTCACCATCCTGGGCACGTGCTGATCACATGCCTGTGCATACCTCCAACATGCCTGTGTATACTTACTCACCCCTGCATGCACCCATTCATGCAAGTGCCCTCACATCCCAGCACGTGCCTCTCTTCCACACCCACCCCAGCTCCCGCTTCCTACCCACAGCCTTCCTATACACACCCTGTCCTTTCCACAAAGTCCCACCATTCATGAGTGCACACACAGACACGCACAGGCTGCAGCCAGACTTTTAGATGATCTTGCTTGTTTCTCAGCCTGAAGAACTCTGGATTATCTGGAACCCTTTTTACTCAGATGCTGAGCCCAGCAAAGGCTCCAGGGAGAGTGGGAAGGTTGAGTCGGAGAATAAGCCTGGACCCAGTACAACTGCCCTGTGAGGCAAGTGTCCTGACTCCTCCTGTTTCACACAACCATCCATCCATCCATCCATCCATCCACCCATCCATCTACCCATCCACCCATCTATCCAGCCAGCCAGCCATCTACCCTTCTATCCATCCATCCATTTGTCCATTCATCTATCCATTCACCAGTCCATCCATCTGTCCATCCATCCATTCGCTTATTAATCTACCCATCATTTATTCCAGCACGTACTCATAGCAGTGAACCAGGCATTTCTTTCATGGTTCTGAGATTTGTTAAGGAGGAAATGACATAGGGCCTTGATACTTGTTTTTGAAGCCAGAAACCTTGGAATCTAGTTCCTGCCTCTTGCTAGCTTTGTGACATTGGTCATGTCCTGTCATCCTTGAGCCTCAGTTTCCCCACCTGTAAAATGGGAATCACAGTGCCTCATCCCAGGAAGAGTACTGGGCCGTGTGGATGGCAGCCATGAGCACTAACTTGGGGACTTCTGTGTCCATCATCAAAACCCTTCTTGAAAACTCTGATTCAAAAATATACAGGCACCCCAGTGTTCACAGCAGCACTATTTACAATAGCCAACCATGGAAGCAACCTGAGTGTCCATTAATAGATGAATGGATAGGGAAGATGTCATATATACACATTCAATGGAATACTACTCAGTCATAAAGAAAGAAAGAAAGAAAGAATGCCATTTGCAGCAACATGGATGAACCTAGAGATGATCATACTAAGAGAAGTATTAATAGGTCAGACAGAGAAAGACAAATATCATATGATATCATGTGTATGTAGATCTAAAATATGACACAAACAAACTTATTTACAAAACAGAATAAACTCAGAAACATAGAAAACAAGGTTACCACAGGGGAAAGGGTAGGAGGAATAAGTTAGGAGTTTGGACTAACAGATACAAACTACCATATAGAAAATAGATAAACAACAAGATTCTAGGTACAGTACAGGGAACTATATTTAACATCCTGTAATAAACCTTTGACTGTGTGGATCACAATAAACTGTGGAAAATTCTGAAAGAGATGGGAATACCAGACCATCTGACCTGTCTCTTGAGAAACCTGTATGCAGGTCAGGAAGCAACAGTTAGAACTGGACATGGAACAACAGACTGGTTCCAAATAGGAAAAGGAGTACAACAAGGCTCTATATTGTCACCTTGCTTATTTAACTTATATGCAGAGCACATCATGAGAAACGCTGGGCTGGAAGAAACACAAGCTGGAATCAAGATTGCTGGGAGAAATATCAATAACCTCAGATATGCAGATGATACCACCCTTATGGCAGAAAGTGAAGAAGAACTAAAAGAACCTCTTGGTGAAAGTGAAAGAGGAGAGTGAAAAAGTTGGCTTAAAGCTCAACGTTCAGAAAACTAAGATCATGGCATCTGGTCCCATCACTTCATGGGAAATAGATGGGGAAACAGTGGAAACTGTCAGATTTTATTTTTTTGGGCTCCAAAATCACTGCTGATGGTGGTTGCAGCCATGAAATTAAAAGACACTTACTCCTTGGAAGGAAGGTTATGGCCAACCTAGATAGCATATTTAAAAGCAGAGACATTACTTTGCCAACAAAAGTCCATCTAGTCAAGGCTATGGTTTTTCCAGTGGTCATGTATGGATGTGAGAGTTGGACAGTGAAGAAAGCTGAGCGCCGCAGAATTGATGCTTTTGAACTGTGGTGTTGGAGAAGACTCTTGAGAGTCCCTTGGACTGCAAGGAGATCCAATCAATCCATCCTAAAGGAGATCAGTCCTGGGTGTTCATTGGAAGGACTGATGTTGAAGCTGAAACTCCAATACTTTGGCCACCTCATGCGAAGAGTTGACTCATTGGAAAAGACCCTAATGCTGGGTAGGATTGGGGGCAGGAGGAGAAGGGGACGACAGAGGATGAGATGGTTGGATGGCATCACTGACTTGATGGACATGGGTTTGGGTAGACTCTGGGAGTTGGCGATGGACAGAGAGGCCTGGCGTGCTGCAGTTCATGGGGTCGCAAAGAGTCGGACACGACTGAGTGACTGAACTGAACTGAACTGAACTGAATAAACCATAATGGAAACAAATACAAAAAATATACATATCTATAACTGAATCACTTTGCCATACATCAGAAACTAACATAATATTGTAAATCAATTATACTTCAATAAAAAAGTCAAAACCCTCCTTGAAATAGAGATGAAACAAGGCAAAATAAACTCCCTGCAACCTGCAGCTTCCTAGGGTTGGAATGAGAAGCGAGGATGTGGGTCCTGGTGGATCTTTGGGTCTGTCTGCGGAATGCCTACATTTCAGCCATGGTTGGTCAGTTTCTATTTTTCTGTCCTTTTAAGAGAAAGAGATTGAGAAAGGACTAGCTGTCACACACATTAAGGAAATGTGCTGCTCTAGAGGTTTCTGCAAAGGGCAGGAGGGGTAGCCAGAAACTGGCGGCGTAGCCATCAGGGGGCTGCACTGGAGGGCCCCCGGCAGTCGTGCCATCTCTAGAGACCAGACAGTGAAGCCTGCTGGAGGTACGGGAAACCTCGCTGATGGCGGAAGGTTGGGCCTTGCTGGAGGGCAGCCCACAGTCACCAGATCCCCCAAAGAGCCCCACCCGCCCTCCCCAACCCTGGGCCTCCTTGAAGTTAGGGCTGCCAAGGGTGCGGGGCAATGAAGAGGTGGCTAGTGGCTGTGTTTTGTTTTGTTTTTTCAACATTATCACACTTTAAAGTGGTTATTGGAAAATATTATGGCTAACTTCCTTTTTTAAAATAATTTATTTACTTATGGCGGTGCTGGGTCTTCGTTGCTGTGAAGACTTTTCCCTAGTAATGGCGAGTGGGGACTACACTTTAGTTGCGATGTGTGGGCTTCTTATTGTGGTGGCTTCTCTTTCTGCAGGGCACGGGCTCTAGGGTGCACAGGCTTCAGTAGCTATGGCACGTGGACTCAGTAGTTGTAGAACGGTTGCCCTAGAGGGCAAGTGTATGTTTAACTTAAAAGAAAGTGCCAAACTGTTTTCTAAAATTCTTGTACCATTTCACACCTCCACCAGCTGTGTCTGAGGGTTCCAGTTCCTCCACAGCCTGATCAACCTTGGTATGGTCAACAGAGCTTTTTGATTTTGACATTCTATAGTTGTGTGACATTATTTCATTAGTACACATATTTTCATGTGTACTTCCCTGTTTGGCTAGTGAAGTTGAGCATCTTTCATCTGAATGTCTTCTTTTGTGGACTGTCCATTCAAGTCTTTTGCCCATTTTTTATTGGATTGTCCTTTTATTATTGAGTTAAAGGAATTATTTAACTTTTGGAAGACAATCTGACAAAATAGCTTCACAATCTTGCAGTGGGCAGAGACATCTTAGACAGGACAGTAAAAATAGGAACGGTGAAAGGAAAAAAATGGATGAATTGGACTTCACCAAAATTTAAAACTTCTGCTTATTTCTATTAAGAAAAGTGAATATGAAATCCACAGACCGGAAGAAGAGAATCACAGCACATGTGCCCAGGATGTACCACAACCATTTCATGAGGACTTGCTTCTACCTGGCACTTGCCCCACCCTATGAGGTCCTACAGATCCCACTTGCCTAGCAGCCAGGGTGCTCTTTGTTGAAACGCAAGTCTAACCCTGTTGAACTGGCAGCACTCACAGGGTAAGTCCCAGCACCTGGAGGTGGCCTCAAGACTCTGCCCCCTGCCACTCAAGATCTTGTGTTCGCGCACTGGTCTTGAAGTCTCGCAAGGCTCTAAGCACCCCCCCCCCCCCCGAGAGCTGCCTTCATAAAGGCTGTTGCTGAAGAACACACTTTTCCTGGCGGTTCACGCAGTGGTCTTGCCTCCCCCTTCAGAACTCACCTGAGGTGAGCCTTCTTGAGTGGAATTTCCCTGGACCCTAGAGGTGGAGGCTGACTCATCAGGGAGGCTTGGATGGAAGGGGAGGGTCAGGACTCAGCCTGCATTGCAGGGAGAGATTGAGGGGTGATTTAGAACCCACCCCCCACCCCCCATCCTTGGACTCAGGGACAAAACGCCAGCTATTTAATGACAGGTGGGTGCTGGTACTGACCGGCCAAGGTAGACCCTGGTCAGAGTGCTGAATCGCAGAGGTCTTGCGGGGAGCAGACATCCCACCTTCAGCTGCTGGGGAGAGGCTGGGAGGCTGTGGGGAGACTTTGGAGCCCAGAGCAACAGTTAATTATTAATACCAACCAGTGCCAGCATATAGCAGGACTCTTGTCAGATCCGGTGCGTGCAGGCGAGCTCTTGGCCTGTCTGGTTGACCTTCTGTTCCTGGCTCACGGTCTTGCCTTCACCCTGTTTTCTCTAAAGCCTTTTTATTCATGTCAACCCATTATCATTCCAACAAGCCTTCAGATGATGAGACTGTGTTCAGGCATCAGTGCCCCCATCAGACCTGTTGAACCCTTTGCCATAGCTCTCTGGGGACAGTGTGCCGTCATTTCGATGTTTCTCTCAATGAAATGAGGCACTGTTATAATATTCTTTGCCCCCTGTCTCCATCCCAGGACAGCAGCTGCTGAGAAGTCTTCTGTCACACCCCCTGTCCTGTCCCCAGCACTTGGAGCTGAACCTGGGGCTTAGGAATTGCTCAATGAATATGTCACCAATCAGTGAAGTCTAACTAACAACCACCCGCCCTGATAGACAACTAAGTTATTCTTGTCTTGTGGCGAAGTCATGTCTAACTCTATGCGATCCCATGGACTATAGCCCGCCAGGCTCCTCTGTCCATGGGATTTCCCAGGCAAGAATACTGGAGTAGGTTGCCATTTCCTTCTCCAGGGGATCTTCCTGACCCAGGAACTGAACCTGAGTCTTCTGCATTACAGGCAGACTCTTTACCACTGAGCCATCTGGGAAGCCCAGACAACTGAGTACATACTTCCATTTTCTCAGTTGGGAAACTGAGGCTCCAGGAAACTCAGTGGCTTGTTCAGGGTCTCACAGCTGATGAGAGGCAGAGTCATGAGGGAAAGGCAGATCTGGTTTCTGGCATTTTCTACCCTACGATGGCTACATTCCTTCTTCCTAAGTATAAACCCAATAATGGAAGTGGTGAATGCTGTAAAAATGTGCAGTGTTATATAAATGAAAGGTATCATTAAAAATGTCTATGTTGATTTTAATCATCCCCAACTACAATAATGAGACAAAGCATCTTTTGAAACATGGGCAGGATTAGGGCTAAAATTTAGATGTTTTTTAGGGTCTTGATATATCTCACGTGTGAATGCTTCTGTTGAACATTGGGATGCAAAGGATATTTATCAAATAAGTGTAGGGGATCAGTTATAACAACACATTAAACACGTGAGTACCCATCACCCCAACCCAGAAACAGCAGAGGCTTCACCCGACCTGAGCTAGTCTCTTCCCAGCTCAGATTTTGCATTTATCCCCCTCTAGCCTTTTTTTTTTTTATGACTTTTCCACATCCGTTACTTTAATATTTTCTCTTCACCGATACATTCATCCAGCAAATGCTGGTAGAGCTCTACTCTCAGGGGGAGCCTTACAGAGTCTCCCAGTCCCACCCCTGCAGTTTTTAAAAAGGAAGAAAGATAGGTGATTTTTTTTTCCCCTCTGACCAAAAAAAAAAAAATTATTCCTCCTGGTGGTGTGTGTGTCCCACCCCCCCCCACTCCGTGAAGCCAGCTTTTCCTCTCAAGTGCCTCCTTTGTGTTTTGGCGCACACTGTAGCCCTCTGTGAGTGTTTTTCCACAAAATATTTGTGGCTTTGGCAAGGTGGTTTATACCATTAGTAGTGCTTCCTTTGTCCCGAGGTTCCCCTGCTCTGCTCCACTCTGTATGCATTGGGTCATTGACTGAACCAGGCAAAGCAGAACTTTGCTCCCGGGCCCTTTAATTCTATTTACATTTTATTGATTTAAATGTAATAGCCATGTGTGGCTAGTGGCGGCCACAGGGGACCATGCAGTCTGGAAGAGGGGTTTCCTCCAAAGGGAGGTGTTCGACAGAGCTGCTGGCACCTCGTCCCTGGCTTTATTTCTCCTGTTCCTGGAGAAGCCGGCCAGGATCGAGGAAGTCATGTGTCAAGAGTTGATTTCTACACGAATTCCCTCCCCGCTGCTCCAAGCAGAGAAGAGAGCAAGAGGAAGGAAGATCCCAGGCATCCGGCCGCCTTTGCCTTTCTGCAGACGAGGCTGTGCAGAGTGCCTGGGCATCCAGAGAGCGAGGAGAACAGCAAAAGGAGAGAGATGTGCGGGTATTTGGTGTGCGACAATCTTGCCCCCCAACCCTCGTGTCAGTGGCTGGGTTTCATTCACCCGGGGAGAAGGGAGTGCTGTATAAATTCATCAATGAATTCTTTTCACAGCTTATGAATGTTTACACGAGGCAGGGCTGGGTTCGGCAGAAAAGCTGAGGTTCTCACTTCCCAACAAAAATAAGTCACGGGCGGGGAAATAAAAAAATCACCCAATGGCAGAGCTTACAGGATTCTTACCCTCTTTAGCCATTGCTGCCAGAATTAAATTGTCTAATTTGGAGCCTTGGGAAGGAAAATAGCTCTATTGGCTTTTATATCTACTAAGAAAAAAGCTTTCCACGATTTGTCTGTTCCTTTGTGAACTTCCTGTGTGGCCTAAGACAAGTTACTTACCCTCTCTGGACCTCAGTCTCGCCATCTGACAAAGGTGGGCAATGGTACCTTGCAGGGGGCTTTTAGGAATTTGCCAAGACAAAAAGCTGGGCTGTCATACGGCAGAGGGAGGTGTGCTCACAAAGAGACTTCAAGATTAGTGATGCCGATTCAGGAGCAAGCCATGGGTGGAGTGTGTGCCAGAAATCCAGAATTATGGTATTTGTGGAATGAAAAGAAAAAAATACCCCAGATCAGTGGGAAATGAATCTTTATTTTCATAGTCTGTCAGCAGGACACTGCAAGCATCAGAAAAGGAAAAACAATAACAGTCCGTGTTTAAATGTAGCTCGGGCTCCCTCCACCCAATCCTTGTTGGTGGGACTGTGCATGGACCAGAAGACCACTTCAGGAGCCCTCACCCCATGCCACAGCCCCTTGGTGAGTGCTTTGAGGGCCTGGGGTGATGCTGGCTGGTATTCCAGGGAGCAAGGTGTCTTGGGATTTTATGAGCTGTCAGAAGGATACCCATCATGAGAATGTCCTTATCCTGCCCCCGAGGCCAGCACCTCAGGCATCATGGACTCATTGCCCTTGGTCCGTCACCTGGGCAGTAACTTCACTGCTGGGCTATCAGAGGCCAGGAAGGTACCTAGCTCTGTGTGTGTGTGTGTGTGTGTGTCCAGGCACCTGTGTGAATGCTTGCTCTGAGCTCTCAGAGAACAGAAAAGGAGATGGGATAGCAGACATCTACGGATACCCGGAACCTGGTCAAGCAGAGTGAGGTACCCCAAATAGGGACACCACGAGGTTTAGAGTCCTGCATTTCCCCCCTGAGCCTCGACATCCTTATCTGTGAAGTGGGACCGAGGAAAGCTAACTCGCAGGACGAGAGGACAGGTCGGTGCGGGCCAGGTGCACAAGGGGAGCCAGGACAGGGCGGCCCGGTGACGGAGTCATCCCAAAGTGGCTTCCTCTCGTGGATCCCCTTAGGAAAGGGCATTTTGTGTTGGAGGTGGGAATTCTCTAGTGCATCTAGGGCAAGGTCTCCCCTAAGCCCCTTCTTCAGGCCCTCAGAAAATGAAGGCTACTCTGGTCCCCATGTCGAGACAAGCAGCAGCCCCAAGCTGGGTACGAGGCCTTCTGAGGGACTCCATGCCCCGTGAACTTTGGAAACTGGGTCTGGGGTAGTCTATCCTGCCCCTGTCTCCTCTCTCACTACTGAAACATACAACAGGGACGGAGGGCGAGGTCAGCGGAGATGCCCCTGGCAATGCTCTGCCGTTGGCCGACTCTAGCCGGGTTTGGGGGGTGAGCAAAGGGACTGGTGTCATTGGGCCCCTGCTTCTCCTGCTTTGGTGGGGGAAGATGGAGGAATCCGTGAAACATGTTCATAATGATATGCATTCAAACGTTTGAGCTAATGGGCTCACATGTTCAATTAGTAACAACATATTGGGTCCCCCGAAGAGGTTTCAGAGTTTGCATCTGGACCCCCAACGTGGGGAGGCTGGAAGCCTTGGCCATGACTAATGAGCTGGTGGGGGCAACTTTCTGTTCTGAGGAATACCTGCCCCTGCCTTCACTGGCCGCATCTCCTCATGGCCACCGAGAGATGCTCAGAGGTGGCCCAGCCACCCCTTCTGTGGACCATCTCCTCCTCCAGGTCCCCGCTGTGTCCCCTGCCATGGAGGAGCCATCACCAGGGTCTGAGCGTCTGCTCTGGAAAGAGTAGCCAGGCTCTGGGGACAGTATGCAGGGGGTGGTGGTATTGGCGAGGGTTCATGGTCAAGGCTGGGCCCCGGGGCTGTAGAGTCAGGGTGTCCTTGGTCGGTGTGGCCTTGGGCAAGTCATCTCACCCAGTGAGCTTCAGGGTGTAACAGCACTTACATCTCAGCAGGCGATTAGGGGCTAAGACCATATTCATTCATTCAAAAATATTTGTTGAGCATTTACAGTGTGCTGGAGCCACCGTTCTGGGTATTGGGATTATAGCAGTGAACAAAGGTCCTTGTTTTCTGGATGTTATACTCTTGTGGGAGAGACAGACGACTAAATACATGGTCAATGTGAATCGATTTATATGTTATACACATAGTATTTACTTAACCGTATGCCTGTCATTAAATATATATTTATTTTAGGCTCATATATTATACATAAACAAATATGTACTTAAGGTAGTGAGAAAATCAGTGAGTGATGATGGCGGACGCTGTTTGCAATAGAGGGGATAGAGGGGTCGGGGAGAGCCCTCTGACAGGGATGTTTAAGCAGAGACCAGAGGAAGTGAGGGAACATGCCCAGGGCTTCTGTGGTACAGAGGGCTGCAGACAGCGGAACCGCAGGCACCAAGGGCTTGGCTTTCTAGGACTGGGGTGATGCGTGAGGGAGCGAGTGCAAGGAGGTCAGGGAGGCAGCCGGGCTGTCATATAGGGTCTTGCACGTGTCGTGAGGACCTTGCAGCTTGTCTGACCGACTACTTGGCACAGACGAGGTGCTACCTGAGTGCGCCTGCATTTGCTCATTCGGTGTTTGTTAGCACTTCCTCAGTGATGGACCCTGAGCAGGGCGTGAGGATGCGGAGAGGAGTGCCTGCCCTGGGGACTCACAGCCGGCTCTGGGACACCAAGGACATCCCCTTCAAGTTGGGGCTTTGGTGGAAGCGTTGTAGTCACAAGGAGGTCCCCATGCCCCTCTGAGCCCTTTCAGCGGTGGCTCAGGCCCAGGAAGGCCTCCCGGGCAAGGGGATGCCTCAGCAAGCCCTTGTAGGGTGCGTGGACCTCAGCCCCGGGGAAGCAGCCTGGGAAGGAGACGCTAGGCCGAATGCACAGACCAACGGCACGTGCCAAGGCCCTGAGGTTTGGAGGAACGTGGCTGTGGGGAAAGGCCCTCTTTTAGTGTGCCTGGGAGTCCAGACTGTGCAAGGGATGGGAAGGGCTGAGAGCCAAGGTCTGAGTATGGGAATGGCTCCAACATGACCCACTGTGTGCCTGAGGTCAGGCTGTCCCCGGAGCAGAGCCTGAGGGGAGGGTCCTGGGCAAGTGATTTGTTAAGGATCTGCCCCCAGGGGAACTGATGAGGGAGTGGGGGAGGGGGTCAAGGTAGGAGGATCCCAGACAACGTCAGGCAGAAGGTGGCTTCCATTTGAGCCCCGAGGAGAGCTCAGAACTTGTCCTAGGCCGAGACCAGGGAACAAGGCTTTTCTGTCGGCTGTTGGCTCAGCACACCCCACCCCACCGCCCGCCTGTCCCCAGCGCAGAGGAGGGTGGCTTGGAGCACTTCTGACTGTCTGCTGGGGGAGCAGAGCATCTCTGGGATGTGAAGGAGAGCCACAGGTATAGGCATTGGAAACAAACGCACGGGAGGTGAACCCACCATCCCAGTTTGCCAGAGACCAGGGGGTTTCCTGGGACGTGGGACTCTGAGTACTAAAACCAGGATGGTCGGTCACCCAGAGCATTGCCACAGTGGCCTCTACAATGACCTCACCTCCTCAAGCCTCAGTTTCCTCTTCTGTAAAATGGGATTCATAATTCTGCCAACTTCATGGGGCAGATGGTGAGATTCATCACAAATAGCCCAAGCAGAGCCCGTTACCCAGACTAGAAGCCACTTGAAGAATGTCCTCTGAACCCAACTTGCCGGGCACTAGGTGACCCCAAGCCTTAGAGGGTGGGAGCCGATATTTCCAAAGCCAGGTGTCCGCCTCCTTCTTCACCTCCAACCACACTCACCCCCTACCCACTCCCCAACCACTTGACAAGTGCTCATGGACTGAGGCCCCGAAGAGGAGGAGGCTGTGTCTTTAAGTGTTCAGAACAGGACTGAAATGTTATGACAGTGCATCTCACAAGGGATGCAGTTTCCACGGCAACCCCACAGTAAGATAAGCAAGCCGCCTGCATTTTTTTCTGAAAGGTTCAGAAACAGGGGGGAATTAGGCGATCTGTCAGCGGGTGGGACTTGAAAGCCAGAGCCAAGTCCATTAATCCTTGAGCTCTGATTGCGTTATCCAGCAATGAACGTGAGCTATTACAGGAGGGACAAGCGGGCCCCCTTCCCCTGGCGCCCCATGTCATGGGCCAGAGCAGCAAGAGGAGGAAAGAGAAAGAGCCACAGTCAAGTTCTGTTTGAGAAACTGTAATCCACTACGAGCTCCACCCCTCCACAGTGTTTCCTAGTTCCCAGAGAGTTAAAACCCAGTGTGTGTGTGTGTGTGTGTGTGTGTGTGTGTGTGTGTATCTTCGGGGGTGGGGAGGTGGTGGTGGTTAGTATTAAGGACTCAGTCTCTGTGCTCACACAGACATGGGTTCAAGTTCTGGCTTTGCCAGTGGCTGGGGTATTGGATAAGCTACTTAACCACTGGAGCCTCAGTTTCTCCATCTATAAAATGAGAAAGTACCGAAAATAACCTGTGTATTATTGTAAAGTAAATCATGTTGTAAGTAAAACTGTGCCATGGGATAGGCATGAGGATTTAATGAGAGAGTGAATGTATTGATATGGAACAGTGCTCAGCACAGTACCTGGCACACAGTAGAAGCTTAGTACATTCTAGTTGTTGTTCAATCATCTGGTCGTGTCTGGCTCTTCACGACCCCACGGACAGCAGCATGCCAGGCGTCCCTGTTCCTCACCATCTCCCAGAGTTTGACCAAGTACATATCCATGGCATCGGTGATGCCATCCAGTCATCTCATCATAACTCATATGCTAGCTATGATCATTTATATTTATTAGCTGAATCAATGGAAGTAAATGGTGCCACTTTGGTTGATGCATGAAAGATGGGTCATAACTGGCTTTAGGCAGAAATTGATATTATGCAGGCCTACCCCCTAAGAGCTGCTGCCCCATCTGCCATTGGAAGCCCCCTAGGGTCCTCCCATCACACTTAAAGTAAGATTTAAGCCCATCCTGTGGGCGGGCGCCTGCCGACCTACCTTACCCCTTCCCCTTTGCTGTTTCTACTCCAGCTGTATTGGTTTCCCTGGGTTCCTTCAGCATGCCAAGTCAGTTCTTGTCTTCATGCCACCTGCTTCTCTGCTGGGACCCCTCTTTCCTCACTGCGGGAGATGTTTGGCATCATCCGGCAGACACCACTGCCCAGTCCCCTAGTCCTAATATTGGCATCAGCTACGTTTGAGATGCTTGCCCTTTAGTCTTCCTATCTGAAGGAAATCCACAGTCCCACCTCACCTCTCCCAGTAAACATGAGCCAGATCATTTCTTTAACCTTAAGCTTCCTCATCTGTAAAATGAGCATAATGATAACCTTACCTCCCCTCATTCATTCATTCTACCAAACAGTAGGGCAGAGGCCCCAGAGACTGGGTAGGAGGCATTAGTTTAAGCAGACAAGGGTGGTAGCCAGGATCAGTCGTGCACCAAACCTCCAGTGAGTTCACACCCAGGAACTGCCACCCTCTGAGTCCTGCCGCTTCTGGTGGGCCAGGCCCCTGCTCTAAGGGCAGGGAGAAAGGTGGACTCTCACCAGACCCCTGGAGGGATCAGTCTCAGAATCTGATTAGTGCCCAGGTGGCTGGAGCCTAAGGCTCTGTAGCTGCAGGATGCACCTGCTTCCTTCGTGGAGGCACGTGGGACCGCCTCCGGGCCCAGAGTCCACAGCAGACTTGCTCCAAGGGTGTTCTGGGACTCTGGGGTGAATGAGGACTGGCCAGAGCCCTTGCCCTTGGGCCTGTTGAATGTGGAGCTGCGGCTCACAGACCTGACCTGTCACTGCCACTGACCACCCCAAACTGCGAGGTTCTGCCACAGCTGCATATACACCTGCTAGTCCTTTTCTGTGCCCCAGCCCATCGCCCTTGGGCCCCTTCCACATCGCAGCCACCTCTCACCGTCTCAGGGTCCAGGACATCCTTTGCCTGTGATCATCAGCTTTTGCAGAACAGTCAACTGAGGACTCACGGAGTGACAAGGAGGAGGCTCCTGGTTCTTTGCTCATTTATTTTGACAACTATAATTTCATTTTAATTATTTATGCTCATGCTTCAGAGTTTACCGGCAAATGGCTGGAGGTGTGTGTTTCTCGCGGTGGAGAAAGTGCAAATGGGAGATTTGGTTTTTAGGTTTTCTGCTCATTCACAGGAAAAAGATGTCAGAGTCCTCTCTTGTTCCCCACTTTCACTCCATGGGTTCCTCCACCATCCCTGGAGAAGTATTCTGGGTTCATACCAGGAGGTATAAAGCAAAAGCCCAGGGTTCAGTTTCACATGGGGGGCTGAGCCCCCTGTTTTAGGCTGGGCTGCTCCTTCTTGGATTGTACTGCTGGCCCTCTTGCAGAGGTGGCTCGTTCATGGTGCCCACAGTGGAACCTGGAATATTAGACTAAGCAGAATGCTCGTGATGACGGGTCTTGCCCTCTTGTTTGTGCACAGGGGAAATAATGACCAGAGAGGGACAGGCGTATCCTCAGTCACACAGCAACAAACAGCCCCCAGACCTGCTCACCCCAGGGGAGCTCGAGCCCACCCTCCCTCCTCTGTCTGCCCCTGTGCTCCTGCCCCAGCTGCAAATGAAAGCAAGTCCATTGACATGTGTGTCCCGAGGTCCCAGGGCCCGAGTCCACAAGGCAAATAGTCCCTCTTGAGATACAGGCTTGGTGTGGTCATGACTGGGGTTTCATCAGGGCCACCAAGTGGGTTTCTTCCATTATCAGCTTTGAGGGTGCCAAGGATACACCCCTGCCCCCAAGTAATACCCTCATCTCATTTCAGGTGTCACCAGACCTGACATTCTGCCATGGGAGGATCTGTCTTTAGGGATAAGCTTTACCCTTGGTGTTCCTTCTAATGAGGACGCACTTGGGAGATGCTGCTCATTAAGGCCACGAGGAAGGCTCTAATAATGACCATGTCTTTTGAACACGTTGCACGATTGGCTCATCTGATTTCTCACAACTACCCAGGAAAGCAGACAAAGCGAGGCTCACTCTGCCCATTTTACAAATGAGAACCCAGAGGCTCCAAGAAGCTGACTCCTCGTGAGGCTCAAGGCCATGAGTTCACAAACCAGACTCTGGACATTTGAGCCCTGCTGCACCCTGATGGGGGGTAGGTGTTAGGGAATAGGGGAGGAGGGGCTGAGGGTGGTTGAGGGGTAAGAAGGGAGAGGAGGAAAGGCTTTGGCCACCACACTGTTGCCCTCCACATTTTGGTAGTTACAAGTTCCATTCATTCATTCATTCTTCTGATGGCACACTGTTTTAGACTGAAAGATCTGTTACCGATCCCCTGCTTTACAGACTGGCTATGTGACCTCAGGTATAATTAGAGAGATGAAACCTACTTCTCAAGTGTTGACGTGAAGGGTTTTAAACTTACCTCCAGTATGTAATAGTGCCTAGCTCAGTGCTTGCCACCATAGCTGGCCTCAGCTACAACTCTCCAAGTGGGGCAGGCTCCTTCCTGGCTGTTTGCTCAGGACTTAGAGCCTGAGTCCCTGTCATCAGGCCTGTGGGTGATGACGCGCAGGAGTATTTTCTCAGTTGGACCAGGACCAGGATCATCCTTGGCAATGCCACAAGCCAGTGACTGTCCTCACCGCTGTCTGCTGAGCATTCTCCCTCACTCATCCTGTCAGCAAATATTGCTGGGACACCTGCAATGGGGAGATGTTATGCTAGATACTGAGACTAGGGCAATGCATAAGGCAATCTCCTGCCCTCACAGAGTTTCCTACCTTCTAGTTCAAGGAGAGAGAAAAGAAACATGGAAACAAATTAAATACAGAACTTTCAAATGGAGGTAGTGCTGGGAAGGAGACAGGGAAATGTGACAGCACCTATGACCATCAGGATGGGAGGGGCTACTTGGGATGGAGTGGTCAGGGAGGGTCTCCTCGAGAAGGTGGACAGTTAGGCAGAGTCCTGACATCTGCATGAAGTTCCAGAGGATGCGCATTGCAGGAAGAGGGACCAGCAAGTGCAAAGGCCCTGGGGTGAGATCTGAAAAGGCAACCAGGCTGCAGGACAGTGAGCGGCAAGGTGAATTGCATGCAAGTTGGTGGATAAGGTAGGATCGTGGGGAGCTTTAGAAGACAAAGGTTTTGGTTTAGCGTGAGAGAAAGCCATTCGATAGTTTGAAGCAGGGGGGCGGTGTGGTCTGATTGCATTTAGCTCATCTGCCTACAATACAGGAGACCCAGGTTCAATTCCTGGGTCAGGAAGATCCCCCGGAGAAGGAAATGGCAACCCACTCCAGTACTTTTGCCTGGAGAATCCCAGGGACAGAGGAGCCTGGTGGGCTACAGTCCATGGGGTCGCAAGAATCGGACACGACTTAGCGACTAAACCACTACTGTGGGGAAAAGGCCAGTGGAGCTAGAGGGAATCGGGAAGATCAGTGAGGAGGCAACAATAGCGTCCAGGTGAGAGATGATGGGGACTGGGGAGAGTGCCGTAGTAGTTAGAAATGGTGAGCCATGATTAAAGTTGGGACATATCTTGGGGTAGATCCAGTAGGACTTGCTGATGGAGGGGTTGTGAGAGATGAGGGGCAGGAGGGATAGAAAGTGGCTGGGAATTTGGACCTGAGCCTCCAGGAGAAGAGTCCTGCCATTATCAAAAATAGGGGAGCAGATAGACATAGCTGCAGGTCTCCCTAATAAGACAAAAAGATTCTTATGCAGGGCCTCGTGAGATGAGGTTACCATGACTGGTTCATGGAGCGCGGATGTGAATGAGGAAGGAGAAAGGGCTTATGAAGGCAGGAACGTGTGAATAAATGAAGCAGGAACGGGTGCAGCAGCATCCGGCCTTCCCCCCAAGTGGGTGACACAGAACACTCACCCTTGGCTCTAAAAGATTGTGAAGCAGAGTGTGTATTCTGCCTCCCTTTCTGGAAATTCTAGATGCAGATTGGGTCCAACAAAGACTTTGATGAGTCCCTCACAAAAGATCCTGTTTAACTTGGGTTAAGCCAGCATTTCCCAGACTTCACCGATCACGGGGCCTTTTATTGCTGGTGCACTTAACATCTGAACACACTTCAAGAAAGGCTCTGCTGGCCTGGCGCGGCGCCCCCCCCCCCCCCCCTTCGCGTATCTGCTCAATCACTGGCTGTCTCTGAAGAGGGTCAAGGGACGTGGTGCCTTCCCACACTTGGCTCTTGGGAAATCACTCCCTGAGGCTGAGGATTATTCTGAAGATGGTGCCATCATTAGCATCATAATAATGGCCACTCCTTACTCAGTCACACCCTGGACCAGGCGCTGTTGTGAGTAGTTCCCAGGCATCTTTCACTGAAAGCTCTGAACAGCCCTGGGACTTGGATACTATCACTGCCATCCTCATTTTCAGTTCAGTCCAGTGCAGTCACTCAGTCGTCTTCAATTCTTTGCGACCCCATGGACCACAGCACGCCAGGCCTCCCTGTCCATCAGCAACCCCCGGAGTTTACTCAAACTCATGTCCATTGAGTCGGTGATGCCATCCAACCATCTCATCCTCTGTCATCCCCTTCTCCTCCTGCCTTCTATCTTTCCCAGCATCAGGGTTTCTCAAATGCAAGACTTGGGAGGATTCAGGTCCCAAGGCTGGAAAGTAGCCGAACCAGCAGGTAGTCACTAGAAGGTCTCGGAGCGCACCCCTCCCCAAGCCTGACCACTACCCTACCCTGCTAGGGGCTGGTACCCACCCCCATCCGTCCCAGGCCCTGGCCAAACCACAGTGGTGGTAGGGAGGTTGGAGGGGTATTGGGGGAGCCCCCAGTTTGGTGTTTGCATTGTTAGCTGGCTGGGAAGCCCACCCCCTGCCCTGCCCCCAGCCATCCCGGAGCTGACGCAGAGCATCTCAGAAGCCCATGGAATTGGAGAGTTTTAAACAGGAAGCTGGTATAATTTTGGTCAGGAGCTCAGGCAAGAGGGAGAATTCTGCCAGGCACAGCCACGTCCAAAAGAAATAGGGAGGGTTTAGGGTTTCAAGTTTGTGCATTTAAGGGATATTAAGACAAATAAAGGACTTTTATTCAGCCCCGTCCGGGCTTGGCCGTCTCCTGCTTTTCTAGGCTCTCCCATCCCTCGCTGAATTGAGGGAGACTGGGGTCGACCAGCGGACCCCAGGGCAGGGACCCTCCACCTCCCACCCTGGCCCCTGTGACTTGGCATATGGCGCCCCCTCCCCGCCCCCTCTCCCAGGCTCCAGTCCCAACCAGTGTAGCCCCCCTATCCTTCCCCTCCCTCGGTTTTTTGTTCTTCTGAGAGCTCCCCAGAGACTGGGCCACTGTGGGGCCTGCTGGTACGGAGAGGACACAATGGAGCCCTTGTGAGGCTGTAGACCCCTCCTGCCCCCTCCCCACGGGGCCTGGGGAACATTCCTCAGCCTTGCCCAAGACCTCCCTGAACCTCCTCCCCTTGGAAAACCAGACTAAACCAGTCAGGGCGGGGTGGGGGGGTGGGCTCGGATGGGTTTTCTTTGCCCCAGGAGCCTGTCCCCCTACCCCACCCCACTGCCCTGGCACGGTCCACACTCATGGTCCACATAACACAACCGCAACACAGCTCCAGGCTCAGATTTAGCTGTTTTATTAGATCAGCCAGTTCATTCTTCCCTTAGGTTTTCCCAACCCCCAATCAATTGTATTCCAATTCTAGAAACATCTATTAGCCTCTCACAGCGTGGGAGAACAACCATGAGCAAGCAGTGACTTGCGAGTTGGGCGGAGGCAGTCGGGGGGCAGGGCAGGTGACAGCTACAGGCACGTATCGGAAGGAGCGTTACTGAGTCTTTATGATGTGCCAGCTATGGTCCAGGCGGTCACAACAACCCCATGAGGTCGCTGCTTGGCCTGCCTGCAGGAGAGGAAACAGGCCACGGGAGTGATGCTCCTTGCTCAGGTTTACGGTCAGCACAGCGGCAGAGTCAGGATTCGAACCCGGGCAGGCTGGTTTCAGAGCTGCTCTTTCACATCTGCCGCGTTTATCAGAAGGTCTGGTGAGCGTTTATGAGCCATGCATTGTCTCTGCCACCAAAACAGCCTTTCTCGAGCACACATGCTTCAAGATTCTCTTTCCAGTTACGGTCTTCAGGATGACCACGAGGGAATTACAATGCCTGTTTTGATGATGGGGAAACTGAGGTCACAGGGGGTGACCGGAATTGCTAGAAGCACCAGAGCCTGTAGATCCAGCATTGGGACCATCCTCTCTAGCTCAACTGATTTTCACCTGAGCCATCCGGTCAGGGTCAACCTGTGAATGAAAGCCAGTTTAATGCAGGAGACCAGCGCATGGGTCTGGACCAGCCCCTCTAATCTGTGAGAGAGCCAGCCGCCTGGTCCAGGGCCCTTCCAGACTGACTGATGGGCTTCTATTTGTATAGTGTTGAAACTGATCTCTGCAGGGGGGCTCTTCCTGGGCTGTCCAGCAGGACTCTGGGTGACTCCTGGCTGTGGAAGTTTCTGGTTTCCCCACTTGGACCAGATATCCCCCAGGCCACGTGTGGTCCCCTCCCCAAGACAGCGGCTTCCCAGAACTGGAGAAGGGTGCCCGCTGTCAGATCCTAAATCAGGGCCAGCTGCAGAGCTTTCCCCACCAGAAACGAGTGTTTTCAGGGAAGGCTGTCTCCTGGGAAAAGAGATTTCCAGAAGGCCACGATGGCTCACGACAGGGACCCCGCCTGGATTTTGGAGGCTGCCAGGACCTGACTTACAGCCTCAGGCCACACAGCTGGTCAAGGACAGCACCAGGACCTAAACTCAGATCTTCTGACCACCCCCACCTCCCAGTCTGATACTTTTTCAGCTACACATGCTTATTTATTTATTTTTTAAATAGCGTCAGAATAAGGATGGCGGGATTGTTGACGCTGAGTGATTGGTTCACGAGAATTCACTGCGGTATTCTCTCTGTGTGTATGTTTGAAAGTTTCCACAATCATCGGTTAAAATCTTAAACTACATATTACCTCCTCAGAAAGGCCTTCTCTGAAAGAAAGTATTAGATTACCATTCTCCTCTGCAGTGCTTCTTTGCTTCCTCCACAAAACTTAGGATAATTCGCAGTTCTTTTTATTTATTGGATTGCTCTAGGTCTCAGGTGTGGCATGTGGCTTTTTTTTTTTTTCAGTTATAGCATGTAGGATCTTTAGTTGAGGCATGCAAACTCTTAGCTGCACAGTGTGGGATCTCATTCCCTGACCAGAGATTGAAGCCGGGCCCTCTGCATTGGGAGGGCAGAGTCTTAACCACTGGAGCACCAGGGAAGTCCCCTAACTCAGTTCTTTTTATTATTTGTCTACATCTGTCTCTCTGTGGAGTGTATGCTCCTGCATTGGCTTGTTGACCGGTGCATCCATGTCTGCTAGCATGGAGCTGGGCTAAACTAAACTCCCGTGTAGGTCTTGAGAGTTTCCTCATTAAGAAAGGAGGGAGGTCCTCCGGTGTGTGGAGAAAGAAGTAGATAGGGGGAACCCTGGGGAGACCCCCAGGGTCTCTGATGGGTTAGGAACCCTTCTGGAGAGGGGACAACAAACATAGGGGCCTTGGGGTGTGTCCAGGGACTCAGAGAAGCGAAGCTCGGTGTGGCTGGGTGAGTAGGGGGCAAGACTAGGGGATAAAGTCACAGGTGGGAAGGCCATAGTCTTTGAAGAGTTTGGGTTTATTCTAAGCACAATGAGATGCAATGAGGTGGTCCAGTGGTTAAGACTCTGTGCTACCAATGCCAGGGGCGTGGCTTCCATTCCTAGCCAGGATACTAAGATCCCATGTACCACTGTGGCATGGCCAAAAAAATTAAAAAAATAAAATAAACACAATGAGAAACCTGCAGAGGGGTTAAAACATGAGCGCCAGGTTCTGATTTGCATTTTAAATAAATCTCTGGCTGCTGCGTGGAGAATGGATTACAGGGCCAAAGCAGGAGCCAAGGATCTGGAGGAAGAGAAACTGAAGTCAGGACTGCCCCACCCCGCCAGCACCCCCAAGAAGGACCTGCTGGGGGGTGAGCATTGCTCACACACACTCACTCACACACACACACACACACACACACACACACGTCTTCTGTCAGGTGGGCTCAAGAACCCGGGAGAGAGGCCACTGGGCGTCTACGGATGGGGACTACAAGTTAGGGAGAACCTTAGCATCTAGCTGGGAGGTAGGGACCCTCATTTGCCTAGACTGTTCCTCAAAATAGTGGGAGAGAAGAGGAAATGGAGAGAGGAAAATTACACAGAGGATTTTATTAGGGAAACGCCCCCACCCACCTGGAGTGTGCATGAACCTATTGATTTCGTTGAACCTATTGATTTAGTGGTTGTTTATACATTTCATCTTATTATTCAAACATTAATAAGAAATAATATTTTTAGTGTTATTTTGTAAAACATTTTAAAATGCTATTATTTTGAGATTGAGCTGCTATGTCAACTGGTACACCAACCTCTTGATGGTAAGGGAAAGTAGGGAGGACAGTGTATGGACAGAGGAACAGTGTAATTTCATTAGCCACCCATTCATTGAGACCCTGGTGTTTTCTGGACCCTACTAGGTATTAAAAGGTATTCACTAGTCCATAAGACCAGGTTTCTGCCCCTAGGAATTCAGCCTCATAATATTGACTATATATATAACTGAACTACTTTGCTGTACACTTGAGACCTAACACAACATTGTAAATCAACTATACGTCAATTTAAAAAAAAAAATGAAATCTGTGCAATAAAATAACAGACTGTCTTTTTAAAAAACAAAAACAAGGGGGTAATTACAGACTGTAACATTGAAGTAGGGTATGAATGGTGCCAGAAGCAAAATCCACAAGGATAGTTAAGACTTTTTAAGAGGATAAAAGTGAAAGAGGCGTCAGCAAAACCTTCACTGAGGTGGCCTTGAAGGACTGAGGTTGGGAAGACAGCATTTCAGGTGGTGGTGTAGCATTTGGCAACACTTGGACATGGGAAAGCATGGGGTGTATATTTTAAGCAAAAAAGGAATCATCTCTTTTGATGACAGTTCTGGCAACGTGTAGAGGAGCAGTGGAATACTAAATTGTAAAGGTAGGTTGGAGTCAGATTATAGAAGTCCTTGAATGCTGAGTTTGGACTTAATTGTTCAGCCTTTTGGAGGGATGGTGGAGCCTGGTGGGCTGCCGTCTATGGGGTCGCACAGAGTCGGACACAACTGAAGCGACTTGGCCGTTGGAGGGTAGGGGTACTTTGAAAGTGTTGGATCAAGCCAATGGTCAAGGGGGATTTGCTCTGACAGGGCTACAGAGGATGGACTGAAGAGGTGAGAGACTGGGACCTCTGCCTACTGTAGAGGTCCAAGCAGTAGAATATGCAAATGTCAGGTAGAGCAGGGAGGCTGGGGTAGAAATAAGGGGGCAAACGCAAGAAGCCACGGGAAGACTCTATAGGACTTTGGAACAAGTTGGGGAGGAGCAACAGCAGAAATGATGAGGTGACTGGGAGATTGTTGAGGCTGCTATGAAAAACAGTGGGAGCCCAAAGGATGGGGAAAGAGAAAGTTGGAGAGGTCAGGGAGATGATAAACTCAGCTTTGAGCAAAGAGTTATAATTCTTACTCCACCACTATATCCTATATCTTATATCAGAATTCCTTTCCAGCAGTACTCTCTCAGCCCTGAGATGGAAGTTCGACCAACGTTTATTAAGGCTTGAGAAGGAGGATAGAATATTGCCAGCCCGGAGCCTAACTGTGTGGTCTTTATCAGACTACATTGCTACTCATCTTTACTCTATTTCTTTCAACTCTTTCAGATGTTGAATTCATCTGGGGCCACAAGGCAGAGGCCACATTTGTTCTCTTTTACTCCTATGAACCCAGAATACGTTGCTGTGTTTGGTAACAGAAGAGTTCAACAAGGCGGCTGGAAGGGAGGGAAGGAGGGAGGGAGGCCTTATTCATCTCCATTGAGCACTGAGCCTAGCCCTCAGAAGCTTCTTAACTGATATTCATGGACCAGTGTGCAGTGGAGGAGTGATTCTTTGCAGGCTGAGGTTTCAGAGCTCCTCTCTGGTAGCTGCCATGTTTACAGTCAATGGTATATTTATCTTTAAGGTTTGGGTATAAATTTTCCTTTCAAGTCCAAAAGCATTTACCAACCTCAGCCTATAAAACAAGCGGGCTGCATTTCTGAGGAGTGGTGGGGGAGGGAAGAAGAAAGAGGAGAAAACAAGAAAACTTCTCCAGCCCCACCCCCTGCCGATTTCTGGGATAGAGGTTAGAGCTATAAAAACAGCTGGGGGTGTTTTAAGTGGGGTGAGCCACCAGCCCAGCCCCAGGGGTGCTGGGAAGAGGAAGGGGGAAGAAATCAGTTTATGGAGAAGTAATAGACCTTCTCCTGGCTGGCTGCATTTAGCAGCAAAAACCACAGCCACCCTGGGGGAGACATGGGGAGTGCCTGTCTGGCGTCTTGGTAGTGGGAGTGGTTGAAGCAGCCCCGCATTGTCCACCCAGAAGAAACTGCTCTGGTTATTGCTTTTTATAAAAGTTGGGTCTGATCGATGCCTGGGTGGAGCCCCTTGTTAGTCTCTCAGTCGTGTCCGCCTCTTTGCGACCCCATGAACTGCAGCACACCTATACTCCAGTATAAAATAAAAAGTTATTATTATTATTTTTTTTAAATAGCTGTTTCTGCTAAGGCAAATACAGTCTCAGGGATTTGGGAAGTTTGGAGGTAGGATCTGCCTACCTTGTGTGCTGGTGGCTGGTTTCTAGGATGCTCCTGTCTCTTTCAAGGAAAGATTAAGACCCAGCCTGGGAGGCTTGAGTTTCAGTCCCAGGTCTCAGATTAAGGAATCGTGGGACCTCAGCTCTCTCTAGGTCTCTGTACTCACCTTCTGTGTTAGTCTTGGGGCTGCTGTAACAAGTTACTGCAAACTGAGTGCCACAAAAAAACAGTATAGTCTTTCACATTTCTCAAGGATGAAAGTCTGAAATCAAGGGGCCAGCAAGACCTGAGCTCCATCCAGGGTTCTGGGGAAGAATCCTTCCTGCCTCTTCCAGCTTCTGGTGGTTGCTGGCATTTTGCGGTGTTTCTTGGCTTTGTAACTGCATCGCTCCAGCCTCTGACTCTGTCCTGCTCCTGTGTCTGTTTTTCTGTGCTTCCCCTCCTCTTACAAGGACTCAGTCGTTGGATTTAGGACCCTCCCTAAGTCAGGATGACCTCATCCTAACTAATTACATGTGCAAAGACCCTTTTTCCAAATAAGGCCACGTTCTGAGGTTCCCATGGTCTTGTGTTTGGGGGGAACACAGTTCAGCCCAATATATCTTCCTCCTTTAAAGAGTTGTATTTTATGGAGTTCAACATGCGTAGTTCATAAGCAATTATTGAGTGCTTGTTGGGTTCAGAGTGCGGGGGAAGGAGCCTCCAAAGATGAGTTTTGGATTTGTCAGCTTCATTCATAACAAGTCTACGTCGACAGAACTTGAGCTAGGCCTGTTGGAAGCTGGATGGGTTCCAAGAAGACAGGGCTTTTTCCCAAGAAATGTAGCCGCGTAACTACAACACCTGAGGTGTTTGCATTAGACAACCTCAGACTTCCTTGGACATCTAAAGAAAAATGTCAGAGCTATAATTTTTTATGTCACTTCTTCCATTATAAAACTCTGTCTCACTTGTCTTGGGGCTGAAAGAACATTTTCTGATTCCACAGACTCTCGATCCAACAACTGTTGGAATATTGACTGGATAATGTAGGAAGTCTTGGCAGATCTAAGTCAAACAGAACTTTGGGAGTCTGGTTCCTTCAACGCTTCCAGAGCAGGGAGAAAGGACATCAGGAGTCAGAGGCCCATGACATGTTCGATGATTTTAGGTGGAACACAGGTGAATTAGAGCACTTTTCATCTTCATGGTTGTATAGCTATTAAACATCTCCAACCCATGGTTTCCTGGATAGTGTTGCTTAAAGGTCAGGTTTTAAAAACTAGATTGTTTATTTAAGTCATTTGAAAGAGCAAGATTCAGTAAAGAACAGTACAAATGGGATATGTATATGATAAGATGAGTGAAGGGAGGTAGTATGCAATGGGTATGGATTATTGCAGATACTGTGATGGGGTTATGGGAGTGACTCAAGTTTGGGGAACACTAGCTGAGTGGATTAGAGAGGCTGGCATTCATACCTGGGTTTGGATCTTGGCTGTACCACTTACTGGCCTGGGAACCATGGGCAAGTCACTTAATGCCTTTGGGCATCAGCTTCTCCATCCGATGGCACAGAGAGGATCATCCCTGTGGAGCACTGGGCATGGAGGGAGAGCTGATGTGGGCTAGAAGTGGCTGTCCAATCAGAGGGGCCTCCTGTGGCATTCAGATTGGAAGACAGGTCCAAACTTCCAGTTGCCCAAGAGAGGGGGCAGTGTGGGGCTGGCTGAGTTCCAGGGCTCTGAGCTGGAGGGGTCCCCTAGAATGCTTGACTCTAGGAAGCAATCCTGAGAAGGCAGCCTGCTGCAGTTTCGAGGCTAGAGTGGGACCAGGAGAATAAACTAATTCAGGAAGCTTTAGTTTGATTTTTTATTTTTTTTAAAGCTCCTACTGTGTGCCAGTTACTGCACTTGAGTTTTTATTACTCCTGAAAGAACCCCATGGGGGAAAGTGATATTATTCCCATTTTACAGATGAGGGGACTGAGGCTCAGAGAAGTGAAGTAACTTGACCAAGGTCTTACAGCTAGAAGAGGTGGAAGGAGGGTTGGAAACCTTCCCTGTCTTTCTTGCTCCAACACCCTGGTCCTACTGCCCTCAGGATGAGTGTTTCTGTATCTGGATCCAGGGAACAGCTGTGGTGACAGACAGACCCGGCATAGGAGAAGAGACAGGGAATTGACCAGAAAATCTTACACCACTTTGTGCATAAGCATCCCCTAAGTAAATACAGCACCCCATAGGCTTATGCTCTTCATTTCACCTGTCTTTCTAGAAAGGAGACACAGGGGATCATCACCTCATCTGAGGCTTTCACATTTCTCTGCAGCACAAGAGCCAGTAAAATTGTCCAAATGCATCCTCTAGAGACCATGGGGGTGGGGGGATGCAATCTCCTGGGATTAAAAAGCAATTTGAACATGAAATTACTCCCCGGGGCCTGGCAGTTGCACAGGGAGGGAGATATAATTTGACATTTCTTGGAAATGGATATTCTCACTTCCCAGTAGATCTGAATTTGTGGACTGTCTCCTGGGCTACGTCTCTCTCACCACGGTCATGATAGCCGCCAATTGCCCTTATTCTTACAAGGCTCACACTTGCGCATGGACTTTCCCTTGAAAACAGGCCTGAGTACGTGCGACCTTTGGGTCTGTTGTGGTTCACCAGATGTCTGTCTGAACTTTGCGCCTTAATTTCTCCCCAGGCTCACACTCTGTACAGGCAGAGACCAGGGTGATGATAATAAGACTTAATGGTAATCATATAGCAATTACTACCTGTCAGGGCTTCCCTGGTGGCTCAGCTGGTAAAGAATCTGCCTGCAATGTGGGAGACCTGGGTTTGATCCCTGGGTTGGGAAGATCCACTGGAGAAGGGAATGACTACCCACTCCAGTATTCTGGCCTGGAGAATTCCATGGGCTATATAGTCCATGGGTTTGCAAAGAGTTGGACACGACTCAGGGACTTTCACTTTCACTTTTCACCTGTCAAGCCTTGTTCTAAGCATGTCTCATGTCCTCAATTATTTAATCCTCAGCACAACCCTTTGAGGTGGCTACAGTTAGCCTCATTTTAGACGTGAAGCCCAGAGAGGTTAGGTGACTTGCCCAAAGTCACACAGCTCAGCTGTGATAGAAGCAAGATTAGAACTGGGGTCTGCCTTCTTAACACTTTGCCACACTTCACCCCTCACCCATTAAGCAGCTTCTCTCCATTCCTCTCTTCCTCCAGCTCCTCATACCTGCCTTCTCTCTCAATAGATTTACCTATTTTGAAGATTTCATATCAGTGGACTCCTACAATATGCAGCCTTTGTGGATGTAACTTTTCTTTCACTGAGCAAGTTGTTTTAAAGTTTCATCCATGTTGTAACATGTGTCAGTACCTCATTCCTTTCTGTGGCTGAGTAATATCTAGGGGATGGATGGACCACAGTTTGTTATCCATTCATCTGTTGTTGGGCGTTGGATTGTTTCCACCCTTTGGTTGCTGTCAATAGTGCTGCTATGAACGTGCATGAACATAGGCTTGCTTTATTACCTATTTATAATCTCTTGGGTTTATAATACTTTCCTCAAATTTTAAAGAACTAGGCAGATGCGTGCTGCATTGTTATGTCTTAACATTACTAAGCCAGCAGGCATTTATAATTAAAGAATTTGGTTAGTGTCTGTCTCATCCCCCAAAATAAAAGACTTCCTGTCCTACAAATGCGGTTTAAATACCTCAACTTCCCTGGTTCATGTTTTAAACACACAAGCGTGTGCACACACACATACAAATACATGCCTGAGCCTTCTCAGGCGGTAGCCATTGCTTTTCCACCGGTTGCTCTCCAACTGGGAGGCTGTGTCTCTGTTGATGTTTATTGATATAATCTGATGTTTGGGTTTGTAACTGCCTCCATTAGGCACTCAGAGCCACTCAAAAGATGTGAGAAAAGAGAGGGGGGGAGAAAGCACAGCCACCAATTAGCCTTGGGGAGGGACTCAGAAATGCAAGAACACATTCATCTTCCAGTGATAAACTCCTTGATGGCACGTACAGTATTTTATGCTGTTTGTCTTTGGCTCCACACGTGGGGCTCTGCCCCTGTTCAGTTTTGATGTGCTGACAAGCGCCTTAATGAAGACAGCCGTGGGCAAAGTGAGGAACCCCCAGGAAGAGCGGAGAAGGGTCAGCTCACTTCCTGGGGTGCCCACTGTCACTGTTAGCCCCGTGAGTGGGCAGAGCCAGCAGCGCCACGTGTTGCCATCAGTCTGTTTCCCCTGGTGCACCTGGTGGAAATGCCCCTCTCCGTGATCAATCAAAGCAGGCCTCCCAGGTCGCCACCAGATGGGCCTCCAGGCTGGGCACGTTCTGTCCTCTGAGGCCAGATGGGCCTAACCATGGCCAAGAACATGTACTTTGCAGGTCTATAGACCTGGTTTCAGCTTCCCAACCTGGCCACTTCCTGGCTGTGTGACCTTGGACAAATGACCCAACCTCTCAGAGGTTATAGTAACCAAGAAATGAGCTTGAGCTATGTGCTTAGTGTCTGGTGCATATTAAGAACTCACTAACTTCTACGATTGTTCTTACTGTGCCCTCTTCCTTCCTCCCTACAGACTCCAGAGATTTTCTGTTTCTGGTATGTGATAGGAGCTGTGACTCCTCTGCTGTCCTGAAGGGCAGTCCAAAGGGATGTTATACAAAAAAAGAGAACTTCTCCGGTGGCCCAGTGGTTAAGACCTCGCCTTCCAATACAGGGGAGTGCAGGTTCTGTCCCTGGTCAGGAAGCTAAGATCCCACATGCCATTCAGGCAAAAAAGCAAAACATAAAACAGAAGCAATATTGTAACAGATTCGATAAACAATTTAATAATGGTCTACGTTAAAAAAAAAACACTCTTAAAAAAAACAAATAAACAAACAAATGAAATCATGGAGGACGTACCATGCACTGCTGGAAATCCTGCTGGGGGTGTGGACCCATCTTTTTGGGAGTGACTCCCTGCTTGGCCCCTGGAGGGTGACCAGCAGTCTGCCTGGTGGAAGAGGTGGGTTGGCATTCATTCCCATGAGGGCCTAGCCTGTGCAGAGGCAGGGAGGTGTTTCAGAACAAGATGAGCAGTGTAATTAGGTGGGTCGAGGTCTCCAGGTGTGTGTGCGTGTTTAAGGTGAGATCTGACAATACCTTACTGCGTGTGTGCGCAGTTGCTCAGTTGTGTCTGACTCTTTGCAACCCCATGGACTGTAGCCCACCAGGCTCCCCTGTCCTTGGGATACTTCAGGCAAGAATACTGGAGTGGGGTCCCATTTCCTCCTCCAAGGGATCTTCCTAACCCAGGATTCAAACCCACATCTCTTGCATCTCCTGCATTGGTAGGTGGATCCTTGAACACTGGGCCACCTGGGAAGCCCAACGCCTTATTGCATGAAGCCTAAGATGAGTTAGAAGTTAAGGCTGGAAGTTAGGGTCTGTCTTTTGTGTGTTAGGAGTACAAGGTGTGGCTCTTGTTCTCTGCAGAACTAGCCAATCCCAGCTCAAAGAGGGAACTCAAAGAAGAAACCCTGATGGGAAATGGGGGCTCAGCAAATGACGGGATGACCTTTCCAGCTGCCTCCCCACCTGTCCCACCCCCAAAGAATGTGGGACACCATGATCATTAAGGCACATGCCAGGTTCATGCAATAGCTTCCGTGGGCTGGAGCAGGGGCTGCTGGATTCTTAGCGGAAGCGAGTCTCTGCAGAAGGGAGGGGGAATGTAGCTGGCAGCCCCTCCTTCAGTGATGCTGCTGCTATTGGCACTAGTGGGGCCTCTTGGGTTTCCAGAAATGCCAAGACCTATTAGTGTACACATACACGCGTGCATACACGCACATACGCGGAGCCCACAAAGGGGCACAAATTACTTGTTTTGCTCTGTGACAGAGATAAATGCTCTGTGTGTGTGAGTTAATTAGTTAAATGACAGAGCAGAGCCGTGTGTCTCTGCAACCCTCCCCAGCCCTAGCCCTGCCCTTTCAGACACCACCCGTCCCCCGCATCCCTCACATGGCCGGAGCCTGCTGTTATTCATTCGCTGCTCTGCTCTTGGTCTCGCTCAGAGTGGCCGTGCAGCTTTGATGTCTCCAAGTCTCAGATTTTCTCCAGCCACTCCTGGCCTCAGCAGCCTGGTGCTTCCTGCTTCTGCAAGACAGGGTCTCAGCCAGGCTGTTTTTAAAGACACGACCCTATGCAGAAAAAGGCCAGCTGAATGTCCTGTGGACAGGGACTTGCAGCCACGACTTGCAGAAAAGACACAAAGAAAGAGGGCGGAGTAGATTCAAGCCTGATCCTGGCTCAGCCCCATCTCAGACTTTTCATGTGATCCAGGACAATTTATGAAACCTCCCATGCCTCAGTGTCCACAGACACAAATTGGGCTCCTGACACAGGCTTGCATCTGTGGTTGGGAAGATGCCTTGAAGGGCCTGGCACAGCCCCAGCACTCCACACCCGGGGTTATGAACACAGGGTGAGCAAATTGGAGACAGGTTTAACGTTTCTCACATCCGGGACAGGCTGCCAAAGGGCTCTTGAAATTTCCGTTCAGCAGACGCTGCTGGGCGAGAGACCTCTAAGAACTGGCTTTATGCCTTCCCTTGCTGTGTGACCTTGAACAAGACCGTGGGTCTCTCTAAATGAGGCTAAAAATGAAGATAGGACAACCACTCCCAGGGCCAGGGCCCCAGATGCATCCGCCGCACCTCAAGGGCAGTTATTTTGTGTGTTTTTTTTTTTGCAAGATGCACAAAGTCTGGTGCCGAGAGACCCTGGAAACAGTGTGTGGGGCAGAGGACAGTGGTCACTGCCAGACCAGCACGAAGGACCAAGCTGGACTAGCAGGAGACTTTCTGGGTTCTCAGACCAGAAAGTCCAAGCCTGGCTCTTGCACACCAGGAGTGCAAGCACACCTGGACTTGGAGGAAAGTTAGGGTTAGGGTTGGGCTTCCCAGGTAGCTCAGCTGGTAAAGAATCCGCCTGCCATGTGGGAGACCTGGGTTCACCGAGGAGGGTGGATCCCACAGGAAGAAGCGATCACTCATTCTGTCGCTCTTTCATTCATTCATCCCTGGGTTGGGAAGGTCCCCTGGAGGAGGGTATGGCAACCCACTCCAGTGTTCTTGCCCGGGGAATCCCCATGGACAGAGGAGCCTGGTGGGCTACAGTTCAGGGGGTCACAGAGTTGGACACGACTGAGGGACTAAGCACAGTTTAGCACAGGGTTAGGATTAGGCTTAGGGGCTGAGATGCAACAAGAATCCAGGGCACAGAGACCAAGGAAATGGGGCCTTGGAGATCAGTCCTGAGATCATCGAACTCTATAAAGCAGTAAAACTACTTTTTCAAAGGCAGCTCAAAATGGAAACAGACAAAAGCAAGGGAGTCTTGGGTGGTTGAATTCTTCATTGTTGGTGGAAAAGGCCTCATTGTTTGGGGCATGTCAGCAGAGCACCAGGGTGGAGGGGCCCAGACTTCATTTCCTTTACCAATAAAATTACCAAAAAAAGAGTCAGGACTGGCATCTGCATCTGGTTGACAACCTCTTCCTGTGACAGAGCAAGGATGTTAAAAAAAGACAACGACCATCTCCCAGCACCATTATTTCTCAGCCGATGGCCTGGCACCCTCTCCACCCCAGTGAGGAAGGACAGGGCTTTGCAAGGAGGACACCCGTCTTCCTGAAACCTCACTGCCTGTCTGGAGTTTGCTCGTTGGCGGATTTGAAATCCGCAGCAAGAGCGCTACCAGTGGGAACCGCTTCCAGAGGGTTTCCGGCCACACCATTTGAAGAGTGTTGACCTGTCCTGCTGCCTCATTGAATAGATGTAGAAACCAAGACCCTGAAAACAAGACAGCTCCTTCCCTGGATGTTTCCTGAGGGTATGTTTCACGCACTGCCCCAGGCCCCGGGTCAGTACTGGGGCTTCAGAGAGAAATTTCACCGAGGAGGGTGGATCCCACAGGAAGAAGCGATCACTCATTCTGTCGCTCTTTCATTCATTCATCAATAGCTTTTTGAGCCGCCGCAATAGACCAGCTGACATAGAGCCGTTAGGGACCGCCTAACAGGGTTTGAGGCCTGGTGGGGCAGACTGATAAAAGGAAAGACTAAAGGAAGCAAATACACAAGGTGATTCAGGGTGGGGGGAATGAAAATGATACACTGATGATGGAACAGGGTGACAGGAGAGAGTGGCAATGGGGTGGTCAGGTGATGAGGCGATATTTGTGTGAAGACCCAAAACATGAGAAGAACCTGGTCATGCAAAGAGCTGGTGGAGGAACGTTCTAGGCAGAGGAAGTGGCAAGAGCCATGGTTCTGAGGCGGAAGTGGGCTTGATGTGGGGAAGCACCAGCACGAAGGTTCCAGAGTGGCAGCTGGAGGCGGGGAATCGGGAGGGGAGAGGAGTAAAAGCAGGCGAGAGGCTCCAGCTGCTGACCCTCGGGGGAGAAAGCCCAGGGGCCGAGTACTCAGCCGTTAAGAGCCCAGGGCCCCATGGGCCTCACCTTGGGGTCTGCCTGAGCATTGGCCGGTGTGCAGATGGAAGCCCACCAGGGTTCTGGGCTGTCCTGGGAGGCAGCACTCCTGGGGGATCTTCCTGGGTCTCACTTGAGACCTGTTTTCTGTGACACATGATCTGGATGCAGAGTGGGGGAGCCGGGAACAAGGAGCTGGTCCTGCATTATTATCTCAGAGTCCTTCCCAGTCCATCTCAGGTCTGAAACCAAGGGACCAAAATAAACCTGCCCTATTCCCAGAAGGTGACCGAGAATGAAGAGGCAGAAGCTTAATTCCCCAGTCCTACAGCTGGCCAGCCCCTCTGCAGAGGGTGTGTGTGTGTGTGTGTGTGTTGGGATCTGGGTGAGTGGGATAGATAAGATTCATTCAACAAATATTTATCAAGTACCTACTTGATGCTGGGGATCGTTCTAGGCCCTGAGGATGCTACGGTGAGGATGACCTTCTAAAGAAAAGGAAACGAGATCATAGAGCAAGATAATGGGGGCTGCGGGTGCAGCCACTTCAGAGCGAGGGGCCAGGGAAAGGGCAGCCTCTCTGAGAAGGGGTCATTGAGAGTCAAGCTTAAGAGCCCTCCAGCTCTGGGACATCGGGAGGCAGAGGGGCCAGATGTAGGCCACTGCGTGGGGACAGGATTGTGTGACCCAGTAACATAAAGATGGCTGGGTGGCTGGAGCAGGGAAAAATGGGCGGGGGGCCAGAAGACGGAGGGTCTCCCTGAGCCTCATGAGTCAGAGACTGATGAGACAGGGAAGACCAGTCCCTTCCTTTCCCCCCGGTATGTCCAGAAAACAAAGCCAGTGTCAGTGTGAAAAATGCTGGTACAGTGGGGGAAGCAGCAGCATCTAGAGACCTGAGCTGTTGTGCTCCCCTGTGCTGCCTGGGGCAAGTCTATCACTCGCCCTGGGCTTCTGTTCTGTAAAACGGGACTGCAGGACTGGACCAGGGAGGAGAAATAGGTTTTACTCTTAGTGCCTCCTCAGACCACTGACAGCAGCTGCCAAAGCACTGGTCTGAAATGACTCTGAGGTTTCTTCTGTGTTGATCAGCAAAGAGTATTGTCATCGATTAGTGATGTCTGCCACCGGTGGGAATTAGAAGGTACAGTAGTTGCATGCATGCTACGTCTGCCTTTCCTGCATCGCTTGTGACTAAATTGGCAGGAGGCCGTTTGGGGTATGTTTGTGCTTGTAGCCATTTCAGCATCTGTGTGTTTTCTCCTCTGGTTCATCAGAATCGAGTGCTTGCGTAAACACCCTTGGCACAGACCAACATCAGAGAATCAGTTCAGTTCAATTCAGTCGCTCAGTTGTGTCCGACTCTTTTGTGACCCCATGAACTGCAGCATGCCAGCCTTCCTTGTCCATCACCAACTCCTGGAGCTTGCTCAAACTTATGTCCATCAAGTCGGTGATGCCATCCAACCATCTCATCCTCTGTCATCCCCTTCTCCTCCCACCTTCAATCTTTCCCAGCATCAGGGTCTTTTCCAAGGACTCAGTTCTTTGCATCAGGAGGCCAAAGTATTGGAGTTTCACCTTCACCATCAGTCCTTCCAATGAATATTCAGGACTAATTTCCTTTAGGATGGACTGGTTGGATCTCCTTGCAGTTCAAGGGACTCTCAAATGTCTTATCCAACACCACAGTTCAAAAGCATCAATTCTTCTGTGCTCAGCTTTCTTATAGTCCAACTCTCACATCCATACATGACTACTGGAAAAACCATAACCTTGACTAGACGGACCTTTGTTGGCAAAATAATGTCTCTGCTTTTTAATATGCTGTCTAGGTTTGTCATAGCTTTTCTTCCAAGGACCAAGCGTCTTTTAAACATCAGAGAATAGTGTTAGCTAATGTGTGGCACTGCTTTAGCGTTTACACCAGGCCCTGGTGCTCATAACCCATGAAGTCTTCATAGCAACCCCGGGGATGGGTCTTAGGTCTTTTCTCCTCATACTGGGTTTTGAGGCTCAGACAACTGGTTTCTGGCCATGCAGCTAGGAAGAGGCCTGGATTGGAACCCCTCTCACTGCAAGCAGCACATTCTTTCTGCTGTAACTGCTGCCTTCTCAGAGAAGGAGAGGACCCTGCACACATTTGGAGACTATACCCTGGCAGAGACTCACGTGGAGAGTGAGACCACGGAAATAGATACTGACTGCCTGCTTCTCCTATGCCCTCCTGCTCCCCCTCAAGCCTGATGCCTGCCAATCAAAATGAAGTTAGATTTATTCAAAGGAGCTGGCTCCCTGGTTGCCCGGTGTCCAGGTGCAGGAGGTAGGTGGGCCCAGCAAGAACCTGACAACCTCCTCTTCTGACTGCTGTCTGCTTTCCCTCTCCTTCCCTTTCACCCTGGTCTGTCCCTGCCAAGGGTGTGTGAGAGGGTGATAAATCAGAGTGCCCAGCCTGGATGAGGGCAACCTTTAGGGCAGGGGATCTGGTCCTGTGGGCAGCTGGGCTCTGGTCCCAGAGCTGGGGTTAGTGGCCTGGATGCAGTCTGATGGGGCTACTCCAACCAACAACCCGCCTGCCCCACCCCCACTCAGGAAAGCGTGGGGAGGGGAGGATGTAGGGGTCTGCTTGGCAGCAACCCCTCAGGGGACACCTGGTGGGCATCACTGCCTCAGCCTGCTGGGGGTGGGGGGCAGCTTGAGGGCCTGTCTCAGAGGGCTGTCCTGGGTTTCAGCCCTTGCTTTGCTATCTGCCAGCATCATGAGCTGAGCAAGTCACTTAACCTCTCTTCCTCATAGTACAATGGGAGTTGCCTTTGTTATCATCAAAATAATGCCGCATAACAAAAGATCCCAAAGCTCAGTGGCTTAAAGCAACATTTATTCTCATGTTCGTGGGCTGTGAGACAGCTGCACCTTGGTTGAGCTGGCCTGGACTCCAGGCTCTGGCTGCAGATTGGGGTTTGAGTCTGTACCACATGTCTCTCATCCTCTTTAGACCAGCAGTTACTGGGGCTTGAGGTCTGTTCTATGCATGTTTATTCTGCAGGCCAGGCTACTGAGACATATTCTTTTCATGGCATTTGACCAGTGCCCAAGACGGCCCTCCCAGCCATGCAGGGACAGCCATGCTCTGCTCTGACATCCTACTGGTCAAAGCAAGTCACCTATCTAGGCCCGAAGTCAAAGGGTGGGCGATCACTGCCCATGTGAGGCTGTGGCCAGGGTGTGGATGAGTAATTCTACTATGGGGGCGTGGAGGCTTGGGAACTCTTAATTCTACTCCAGCCACCACTGAGACGTGGAAGGACTCGCACACCACCCCCAGCACAGACTCAGCACGCACCCACATCATCCAGTGCCTCAGGCACATCAGTTATAGTGGTGGTGGCTCTTCCCCACCCTGTCTTCTTCCCAGATGGGAAAACAAGGCCTCAGGAATGGACGTCTCACCAGGCCACCCTTCCCTGGGTCCAAACCCTTAGCCACTGTGGTCCAGGCACTTCCTTTGGTGCCGATTAACTTATATCCAACTTGCCAACGGTCCCCAGAGGTACCTGCTTTGTACACGGCCTGGCTGAAGCCAGAGAGGGGAGTCCCATAGTGAGATCACCCATCCATCCAAGGAGCCAGAGAGTCTGTCCACAGACTTGCGATTCTTTCCACGCTGAGTGCTCATATCTGTTCCTTTTAGCCCTAAGTATGTTTTAGGCTAGGAGGGCTGGGAGCAGTAGCCTGCCAGTCAGGATATCCAGGTTTTGCCTCTGGCTAGGTGTGTGATGTGGGCGAGTCTCTGTTGTTTGACTTGGCCAGTGCAGAACAGACGGTGAATGACCGGAAAGCCCATTTCCCTCTGCGAGCCCTGCCCGAGCAGGGGACGCTATTTCTATACATCCTCCAGGACACAGCTCTCCTGGGCCCTGACCCTGACCTTCCTCTGCCCAGGGCTCTGAGGCTGGGGCGAGCCTGGAGCCCCAGAGCTGGAGGATTTCCTGGCTCAGCCCCACCAGGTGGCCAGAGGGCATGTGGCAGGACCCCCCACCCAGGCCCCCAGCCAGGGTTCTCTGTTTCCAGCTCACCAGGGCAGGCGGGGAGGCGGCACGGGTTTTTGAGCCATGATTGGCCCAGTGTCCTGCTTTTGTCTGAGATCCGGCTGGGAGTCAAGAGGCCTAGGCCTGAGTCCTGGTCCTGCAACTGAAAGCACATGGTCTGCTTTCCCTGAGCCTCAGTTTCTCCATTTGCCAAGTGGCCTAGCATCTCTCACAGCGGTCCTAACCCTGATATTCTAGAGACAGGCCGGAGAGGGCCCTTGTGAGCAGATGCTGCAGGCCTTTGCCTGTCTGAACAGGGAGCGTCATCTCAGACCCAGGTTCTGTGGATCGTTTAGAACATCCACCGGTATCGAAGCTTCTGGTTTCTAGATGTGAATGTGGTTCTGAGGATGGAGTCAAGTTGTGCTGAACATCCTTCCTTCAGGCTCTTCTGAGTGGTTGGAGCTGATCTTGGCAGAGGCAGTGGTGTGGACAAGAGCCTCCTGGCCTGTGCTCCCGTGTAGGAGTTTGCACCCTCAGAAGCATCTTAGTGCTAATTAGAGAGCTGGGAGGAGCTGCTAATTATAAGGAGTGGGGTTGGGATATCTTGACTTCTGGAGTTGGAGGTGGGGGTTACATTTCATGCTAATCACAGGGGCCCAGGGAACCCAGCTGTGTGTGTGTGTGTGGATGTGTCTTGGGTTCTTTAAAACTGCTAATTGTCAGGATGAAAATATTTTCGCACATTTGCTCTCCAGGAGAACCATTATTACTGAACCCACTGGCAGTCTCATTGAAGTCAAACGGCCACAGTCAACATGGAAATCCTAATTAATAGACGCTCATGCTGCTCTTGGGCATGGCAGCGGAAGTAATTATCATGATTTAATTGACTTTTCTCCCCTCTGTTAGGCACTCTGCTTTTTCCATTTTCTTGAGCTAGGAAGGGTTATTTAAAAAAAAAAAGCACCTCCTTTCTCTCTCTCTTTTTTTCCCCCTTTTATACAGACTGTCTCTCACACCATTGCTCTATTTGTCAAATCCTGTTACAGTAAATATTGTGACAGCACAAATCTCTGTGTTACAGAAAAGTCCAGCGCCTGAGCCAGTGGCTTACTTATAAGGAGCGTGTTGGTTTTGTAAAGGTGCTGGCAGACCCAGCTAAGGTGTCTGGCAAGCAGAAGGGGAGTCGGTTTGCTCAGAGGTGCTGGTTCCAGCAAGCTCCTTGGGAATGGGGGGTGGACAGAGGACCGTGTGCTCTAGAGCCACTCGAGGGAGGTAGCTGTCGAGACATATCCAGAGTTCAAGGCAACCTGAGGGACCGAAGCGGGCCACTTCCAAGCTCCGAGAGCCAGAAAACCCTCTGAAGAATTCTAAACTCCCGACAGGCCCCTTCAGGGTGGCTCTGGGCTTTCACGGCTTCAACTAGCAACGGCTGCTAATTTGGACTCTGATCCTGGTGAGTGGATCCTGCGTTCTCCTGGGTTTCGGTCTCATGCCCAAGGGCCCTTGGAGCTTCCCTGGGCGAGCCTGCCTGAATGCCTTCCCCACCAGGCTGTGCCTTGTACTGCCAGTGGTCAAAGAGTGGGCTGCCCCGGGCCAGGCGTCCTTCCTGATCCTGTCAGCTGTGGAAGGTGAGGCGGGGTCCTGTGGTCTGCTGTCCACTCTTCAGAAGCTATGGGAAAGCCTTCTGTGGATAGATGGGACTGTGGGTTTTGCCAACATAGCCCTTGAGAGCTTGACTGCCTGGATTTGAATCCTGGCTTGACCACCTACTTGCTGTGCATCCTTGGGCAATTTACTTAAACTTGGCTGCATCTTGGTATCTTCATCTATAAAATGATAGCCCTTACTTCATAGGTTTGTTATAAAAGATATATGACCACTCTGTGTCACACTGGATAAACACTCAATAAGATGTTCACTTATCAGTAGGGGCAGGTGAACAGGGGAGGCAGTTCCTCCATCAGCAAGCGAGAAAACTCTAGAATCACAGACATTGAAGACTGCAGGGAGCCTGAGTGACTGTTAGGTTAGCTCTTTCATCATACCCAAGGGGAAACTGAAGCACAGAGAAGGGCTGTAACCTTTTAGTAATTTCATAATTAGTTAAATAATTTTAACTGATATAATATTGGGCTATTTGGCGTGGAGCTAAAATTAAAACATCCCCTTAGATCTCATTTGGGGCTGCTTAAGAGTGCTTGACATTTATTAGAATATTACACATTATAAAATAAAATAGAAGGGAAGGTGAACCTGGGATTGTTATATTTCTTTTCTTTGTCTCCATTTGGAAATTCTGCTTTTAATCTTTTGAAGGAAGTACATCATCTTCGTTGATCTCCTTTTTCTGATGATTCCTATGTGTTGGGTCAATGGGCAAGATGTCACCAATCAGCTATGTTATTTTAGACACTTAGCTTTTCTGAGCCTCAGTTTCCTCATCTGAAAAATGGGGATATATTACCCTACCTGGAGTGAAAGCTTCTCAAGGGCACGGATGGTTTCTTTTTTACCCCTTCTTCCTCTTCGTTCTAGAATGTGTGTTGCCTAACACACATTTCTAGGAATTTCTAGAAATGCTGAATGATCTTTTGAACTGTAGTGAGGGTCAGAAGGAGTCAGCTTTGTAGACAAGTTGTATGGACAGCTGTGCTCCTGAAAGGGGAGGCCATTTGACGCAGGAATTAAGATTCCAAGAAGTCAAGATACTCCAGACCTTGACAGATATAGAGAGAGAATGTTTGCTGGTTCTGTTTCTTAGGAGAGCTGGAATGGAGGCTAGACTGAAGGGGGTTGAGAAGTGAGTGGAAGATGTAGAAATGGTGACAAGAGGTATAGACAACTCCAGGGAGAGGTATGGCTTCAAAAGGGAGGAAAGAATCATTGCTGTTCGTGGGGGTGGAGATAAAGTAATGGGTTTATCAGAGAACATTTTACATGTTGATGAGACAGGGCCAGGTATAGGCAGTGCTCTGTAAATGTTTCCTGAATTAAACAGACTTCCAGCTGAACCCTTGGGGTTGCCAGGGTCTCTCCCAGCATTCTCAATAATGGTTATTGATGAGATGGTTATAATAAATGAGAACCTAAGACTAGTGTATTGGTTAAGACAGTACTGAGTGCTATAAGAGGTAAAGCCTGAATTTCAGTAGTTTAACACAATGCAAAATTATTTCTTGCTCAGCAACAGTTCAATGAAAGTGGAAGGTGGCTTTCCATACAGAATTGAGGGCCCCTATTTCCCTTCATCTTCAACATGTGGCTTCCAAGGTCACCATGGAAAGAGGACGGAAAGGTAGAGAGGGTCCGTCTGCTTCCTTAATACATGGACTAGGAGGGCTCACATCACTTCCCCTCCCATTGGTGGAAATGACTCACAATGGCCCCAACGGTGCAATGGAAGCTGGGAAACGTAGTTCCTGGTTAAGCAGGCTTTTTCCAGCCACAGTTCTTCACTCTGGAAGGAGAGCATGAGTATTTAGAACAGTCAATCTCTCTGCAGTGGAATTGCAACCCTTTTCAGCTCTCTGAGGAGCACTTTCCAACAGCTTGTGGAGACACAGTCTAACTAACCGAGAAAATGTTAGACTCCAGATGAAGACCAGGCCCTGCTCCTGAGGGCGAAAGAGAGACGAGTCTTTGATCTGGGCCCCGTTTTTCCCACTTGCATAATATTAAGTCCTGCCGGTCCAAGTTAAGGGCGTTAAAGGAGCTAAGGGTTGACGGGCTGCGATGGAGCACTTGATCTTGCACCTACTAGCTGGATGGCACCGGACGGGTTTCTAAACGTTCTGAGTCGTTGTCACATCCTCCCTGAGTTGCCATGAGGATTATTAGCAAGACACTCCTGGCATATAGTCATGCTCAGTAAATGTGAGCTGCCGCTGCTGGTACCCAGGTCCTCTCTCCTTCATTACCTCAACAAAAGTGAACAGCCCTGACTCAGGTTTAAGGGCAAAATGAATAGAATTGATACTGCCTGGAGATCAGCATATTAAAAAGCAGAGACATTACTTTGCTAACAGAGGTCCGTCTAGTCAAAGCTGTGGTTTTTCCAGTAGTCATGTATGGATGTGGGAGTTGGACTACAAAGAAAGCTGAGTGCTGAAGAATTGATGCTTTTGAACTGTGGTGTTGGAAAAGACTCGAGAGTCCCTTGGACAGCAAGGAGTCCAACCAGTCCATCCTAAAGGAAATCAGTCCTGAATATTCATTAGAAGAACTGATGCTGAAGCTGAAACATCAATACTTTGGCCACCTGATGCGAAGAACTGACTCATTTGAAAAGACCCTAATTCTGGGGAAGATTGAAGGTGGGAGGAGAAGGGGATGACAGAGGATGAGATGGTTGGATGGCATCACCAACTCAACGGACATGAGTTTGAGTAAGCTCCGGGAGTTGGTGATGAACAGGGAGGCCTGGCGTGCTGCAGTCCATGGAGTCACAAAGAGTCGGACACAACTGAGTGACTAAACTGAACTGACTGGAGATCTTGTCTTCTGCGTTTTCCATCCCTCTCTGTGACAATTAGAGAGGGTGTTTGGAGTCAGAGGAGCTGGAGCTGGGCAAGATGGAGAGAGGGGACAGAGGTCAGCGTCTGGGGGCTTCCATCCCACTCGCGCTGGAAGACCAGGATCGAGGAGGCGTGTTCCTTGCCTGTCTCTGACAGCCACGGGAGCTCTGCTCTGTGGCAGTGGCTGTAAATCAATTAGAAGATGAGGCTTGGTGCTGAGCCCCACCCGCCACCCCCTGCCTCCTGTCTTCTGGGTCCTCCCCTGGTGGAAAACCTACCTCACCACCTCCAGTCCAGGGTTTGGAGTTAAGGCCTCTGAGTTTCTCTGAGCAGCCTGAGTTCTGAGAAATCCAGACTCCTGGTGCTTTCAGGTGCCTTCTTCCTCCATGGACTTTCCTCTCTGCTGAGGGGGAGGGCTTGATGCACCCCATTCCTTGCTCTTCCTGGCAGTCCTTATTTAGCATTTAAAGTCACCGGCCCTGGTTACTTATTTGGCCTAGAGCTTTGTGGCATAATCCCCACTTCAGATAATCAGTTGGCTTCCTGGGGGCCTCTAGACTGGACTACCAGCCATTTGGGGTTGGAGGCAGGAACAGGGCAAGCGGCGGCCTCCCAGTTTCTGAGAAAACCAGGCTGTGCGGGGGAGGATCCCTGGGAAAGAAAAGTCCCAGAAGGGGAACTGGCCACTCTGCTCTGCCCTGCACTTCAGGCACGCAGGACCACTCAGTGACCTCCATACAAAGCCGGGCCCTTGGCCTGGGGCTGTGGGAAGCCGGGCAGGGACAATGGGAGGAAGGAGAAAGCAGGGAGATAAAGCCCAGGGCCCTGGGGTCTGAGCCTGGGATTCCGGAGGCCGGCTCCTCTCACCCCAGGGATAGGAGGCTGCGGTGTAAACACGACTGTGCTTCCCGTGGTTACAGGGCCAGCGCCTTCTTTATTATGCAGTGATGGTTGAGATTATTGTTCCATTTCAGGAGAAGCCTGAGCAAGGACAGACTGCCTGTCTGATGCTTCTACAGGGCCACTGCCATCATTCATTCATCCATTCATGCCATAGACATTTATTTGGCACTAGCTGGTACCAAAGGCTTTGCTTGGTGCTAGGAATGTAGAATCAACATCCACCCATCCCTGTCCTTTGTAAGCCCTTCTCTGGTCCTGGAGATAGACACCGAACAGACCCTTGTGGTTCCGTGTGGCCAGCTGAACAATCAGAACAAACCCAAGGTTTAAAAGTGCTGCTGAGAATGAAGCAATACACTGCCTTTGAGGGGTACGCACTGGTCAGGGCCCGGTGGGAGGTCAGGGGTGTTCTGATCTGAGCACCTTAGATGCCTGCTGAGTACCAAAAGTGGTCAAAGAGCTCGCTTTTTTAAATCTCTATCCAACTCCAAACCAAAGTACTCTTAGAATGCAACCAATTAGGAGGCTGAGGTTTATCCAGCATCTTCCATGTGTCAGAAACTACTGTGGGAGCTTATATAGATTATTACCCCAGTGATCTTCTAATCTTCAGGACACACTCTGGGATAGGGCTGACTTTTCTCCCCATTTCACAGATGAGAGGACTGAGGTCACTGGGCCTGTTCATGTCACTGAGGAAGTGGGCGGCTGGGTGGTAACCCAGGTCTGTGGACTCCAGGGCCTTCACGCTTCTCCCTGGGTCTCGCTTTTGCAAACCTCTCCCCCTCTGGGTGCTCTCTGCAGGGTTCTCAGGTACCTGCAGAGGTGGAGCCCCACCTAGGACAAGGCTAGCCTTGCCTAACTTGATGCACCCAAGAGGAATCCCCTTCTGTGGGGGGCCTCCTGGTGGACCTGAGCCGGGAACAGGAGTCAGGGTCTGGCTGACTTAAGGATTCCGGCAGGTCTCTGAATCAGCCCTCGAGCCTGATAGAAATGCATCAGGGTAGGTTGTCTGTGGCTTTCCATGTCACGTGGGGCCTGTATTCTTTTACAAGGCCATTTCATGGATTTTCAGCTTCCCCATTTATACGTGGAGCCGCTGCTGGACTTGTTTTTCCTTTAATACGTTTTGAGGTGGGTGATTTCTCAGCGTGTCTTGCAGTACGTGCAGGGCGAGGTGGCCTTGGAAATCAGGTTCTGTGCCCTCACCCTGCTTCTCTCCTGGCTGTGGGGCCTTGGGCCTGGAGCTTCGACACTTCCTTCCTCTGTTTCCCATCGTTAAAATGGAACAACGATAAAATCTCCCTTAATGGGCTGGAAGAAAGACGGCAGGAGATAGGGGATATAAAACACTCTTTACATTCCAGAGTTAGAGGGATACAGCTGAAAGCAGGGCTTTCCTGGAACGGAAAGCTAAACAAAAGTCTGTGTCCACCAGTACATGAAGTGCAGGCGTTTTGGGATTGTCCCTGTGTCTGCCGCCTGCAAATGTCAGCAACATTAGCACCTCAGCTTCTGTTCACAGGGCTTTACCTGCCTCACTTCTCCCTAGGTTTAGAGGTGAGGAAACAGATGCACAGAGTGGTTAAGTAACTTGCCCCAGGTCACGTAGCTGGCAGGTGGTAGAGGCAGAACTAAAACCGGAAATCCGACTCTGAAGCCAGAGCCCCTCATCCGGTGGATCTGCCTTTTAACGTCCGGGTGGCCTGTGGCTGGACACACGCAGGTGCTTGTGTTCTGAGCTGGGCGTGAGTCGGCCATGGCAGGGGTCGGGGCAGTGTCTCTCTGGGAGTCCAGGTGAAGGGCATAGCTTTACCCTCTGCGTTGTGTCATTTCTCCTGTCTGCCTTTTTCAATGAGGCGGTTTGGGTCCACATGCCTCTCCCAGCATTCTGTGCCCCCGAATCAAACCCCTGCTCCTGTGACAGTCTGGCCCTGCCCTACTCCCCAGGTCACTTCACCCACGCCCTTCCCTTTGCCTGTTCCCTGCCATCCCTGTCCCCTCAGCCCCATTCCAGTTCCCAGAACGGGGCAAGCCCTTTTCTTGCCTCAGGGTCCCCACAGAGGCTGTTCCCTGTTCAGAACACTTGTCCAGCCTCTGCACGTGGCAGGCCCTTCTCTCTCTTCAGTGTTCAGCCCGGGGAGCCCTCCTTCCTCTTCTCTCGCATTCCACTCTATTTATTGCCGTGGTGGCACATGTCTCATACCAGATTTACAGATGATTTGGATTTAATAATAGCGATTTGATTTAACAGTAGTCTGGAAGTGCCACGGAGGCAGTGACATGTCCATCTGTTGTTCAGACGCATCCCAGGGTCATGCCCGGCACTTGGCATAAAGGTGTTGCTTGGTATTTATTTGCTGATTGGAGGATGAAGGGCTGGGCCGGTTTAGCCAGACAGGAATAGGATGGGGAAATATTTATGGAGCATCAGTTAGGTACCAGCCATAGTCTGACCACCTTCATTCCTCTTCTTTGATTTTAGGAGGAAAGATCATTTGTACTTTATAAGTGAGGAAACCGAGGCAAAGGATACTTAGATCAGGGATCACTCCAATTCCTACATGGACCGAGCAGCTAATGCAAATAAGTGAGTAGGTTGAGTGACAAATGAACAAATAAACCAGGAACCTAGGCTCAATGATAATGGGCATTTAAACCACGACTTGATTGTCTGGGAGTGGTAGACACTGCGGTGAGCTTCAACACACACTCCCTCCGAGGAAAGAAGCTACATTTTAGTTCCAATATTTTTAAATCTTCTGCAATTAAAAAAAAAAAAAAAGAAGTCCAAAACTTGGATTTTTAAAGAGATATTTTCCAACTGTTAAATATTGCTGACTCATTCATAGTTTTGTTTTTATTTTTAAATGCCCATGTGCTACCACTGTGCTAGGCCAATGGAGCTCTGGCTTCCCAGACACTGACTTTCCACTCTGGTTTAGAGCACAGGAAACAGAAAAGCAAAGCTCCTCAGGAAATCTCAGCCTGTCTTGCCCTGTGAGACCTGTTGAAAGGCTCTCTCCTGCCTCAGGACTCCATGGCACACTACTGCTGATGAGTGGTGTTACATTTTCTGGTTCATCACTGCAGGCCTTTGCCTTTGCCAGCCCCAAGGACCCCAGAACTTGGCTTTGGGACAAGCCAACCCACAAATCCAGACCTGACCATTACTGTGCTTGTTCACATAGCTCATTCCCCACTCCCTGGTCCTGCTGGAGAAGTCCAGGTAATCAGAGTGTCTGGGTCATTCATTTATTCACTCATTCATTCATTCAGTCAGTCACAACTGTATTTTTTTTTAATTTAATTAGAGTTGATTTACAGTATCATGTTAGTTTCAGGTGTACAGCTTCAGATTTGCTTTCATGATACGTTATTATAAGATATTGAATACAGTTCCCTGTGCTCCACAGTAAATACTTGTTGTTTACCTATTTTATATATGTCTGTGTGTTAGTCGCTTAGCTGTGTCCAACTCTTTGCAACCCCATGGACTGCAGCATGCCAGGTTCCTCTATCCGTGGGATTCTCCATGCAAGAATACTGGAGTGGGTTGCCATGTCCTTCTCCAGGGGATCTTCCTGACCTAGAGATTGAACCCAGGTCTCCAGCATTCCAGGCAGATTCTTTACCATTTGAGCTACTTGGGAAGTCCCATTTTATATACAGTACTCTGTATCTGTAAATCCCATCCTCCTAATTTATCCCTCTCCCCACTTTCCTCTGTAGTAACCGTAAATTTCTTTTCTATGTCTGTGAGTCTGTTTCTGTTTTGTAAATAAGTTGATATGTATTTTTTGTTTAGATTCCACATGTAAGTTGTATCATACATTTGTCTTTCTCTGTCTGACTTAGTGTGATCATCTCTAGGTCCATCCATGTTGCTGCAAATGGCAATGTTTTACCCTTTTTGTGGCTGAGTAATATTCCATTGTAGACATATACCAGGTCTTCTTTCTTTATGCATCTGTTGATGGACACTTAGGCTGCTTCCGTATCTTGGCTGCTACACAAATGGATGTTGATGTCCACTCTGTGCTGGGCAATATCCTCTATGCTGGGAAACCAGTGAACAAAGTCTCCATCCCCCAGAACTTTCCTTCAGCGAGTAACTGGTGGAGTGGGGAGCTGCCTGAGACAGAGTGGCCAGGAGGGCCTCTTGGAGGAGGTGACATCTGAGCAGAGACCTGAATGAGATAAGGGAGTGAACCGAGCAAAGATCCAGGATAAGAGATTCTCAGCAGAGGGAGCGCCAGTACCCAGACTACCTGAGTGGAGCATCTTGGGGACTTTACTTTCCAGCAGTGCCCCTTTGACATCAACTAAGTGAGGCTGTTCACTAACACCTCTCTGCACTCCCACCCTATGCCTTTGCCCACATAGTGCTGTCCATCAGGAATGCCCTTCTTCCCTTCTCTGCCTGTCCAAAGCTCCCACATTTGGAAGACACCTCCTCCAGGAAGCCTGCCTATGCTGCTCCAACAGAAGCACTCTCTCTCAGCTTGGAGCTCCACAGCATGGTCTGCCCCTTACTGTTCACTTCTGTGTCCTGCTGTTCATGACTTAGGGCACAGGACAGGGCACGTGGACCTGGGCTTAAATCCTAGCTTTCCTTCCTGTTGGCTTAGTGACCTTGGGCAAGTAGCCAAACCTCTCTTATCCCATTCTTTCATATATAAAGTGGGCTAGTAAGATTACCTTGGGGCTTCCCTGGTGGGTCAGTTGGTGAAGAATCCGCAGTGCAAGAAACCACCTGCAATGCAGGAGACCCAGATTTGATCCCTGGGTTGGTAAGATCCCCTGGAGAAGGAAAGGGCAACCCACTCCAATATTTTTGCCTGGAAAATCCCATGGACAGAGGAGCCTTGCAGACTACAATCCATAGGATCAAAAAGAGTTGAACGTGACTGAACAACTAAACCACCACCATCACCACCTTTGTGAAATGGGCCAAATCATTAATCATTAACCAAGATTACCTTTCTGGGTTCATTTAATGCTTAGAAGCTAAGTGAAACCCCCACCTTCATTCTGGCATGCCACAAATGGTAGCTGTGTGATAATTACTCCTCCTTTGCCTTTTACCTGTGCTGACCCCAAGGGTGTTACCGTCCACCTCTTCCAGGAAGCCCTCCCTGGCCTCCCAGGCTGAGTCCTTCTTTCCTCTTACATCCCAAGCACTTCGTTAATGACTGATTTTCCCCCTTAGAACAGTTGTTAAATGATTTTATCTTTTATGCTAGATTCATCTTATGAGGACGAATGACATAACCTTATATCATGGAGCTCTTCTGTGGTGGCTAAATTTGCTGTGGATCCTGGTAAACCCAGAAGGGTAGCCAGCAGGGAAGAGGAACTGGGAGCATCAGAGAAGGTGCTGTATACAGACAGCAGCCCTGAGCTACACCTTACCTCTGCCTTGATTTTTCCTTCTTAAAAGTCACCTGGGTCTCTGGGATCTGGGGACTTGCAGGATCATCCGTAATTGAGTGTTCACTCCCATCTAAAGATGGAACCTGCTGGGCAGGTAAATAACACACAGAAAAGGAATTTATGACGGCAGCTGGGAGATCATTAATTACTGCTGCCTCCCTCTGCCCGGCCTCACGCAGTCCAGGGATCAGCCTTTGTTGCCAAGGTTTAAACCCAGACGGGTCTCGGAGACTAGGAGCAAAGAGGGACCTGTCTATGATTTTTTTTCTTCCTTTCAAAAGGACCCCATGGGGAGATGAGGGGACCAAGGCACTGAAGAGCAAGTCATTAGCCCCTTCCTAGCCTTGTACCTCAGCCCCTCTGACACAAGGACCTGCCAGCTCCCACGGCCCCTTAGAGCCCCCCTTCTCTGCTGAGAAAGTAAACCCCTGCCTGAGCTGGGCCTTGCGTTGGCTGGGAGGGAGAGTCCAGAGGGTTCCTTCTCAGGAAGCGGGAGAAGCAGCCCCGGAGCAAGCCTGCCAGATGGGCTTCAGATCACACTGCGTGCCTGAGCTGGCGAATGATGAATCTGGTTTATTTGTATTTATTTTTTACTTCGATGAAACCCAAGACCCCACAAGGACTTCTCACCCATCGTCCTTTACTAGATGCCTCTCCCCAGGCCTCTTCTTCCATGTTCTCATATCTCCAGGGAGTTGGGGAAGTCACCACACAGAGAAGAGGGGAGGCGGGAATGCTTGGTCTCAGGCGGATTGATGGTGGTTCAAGTCCCACTCGGCTACCCACTTACTTTGTAACTTGGTTGCCGTTCGGCCACTCAGTCATGGCCGACTCTTTTCGACCCCAAGGACTGCAGCATGCCAGAGTTCCCTGTCCTTCACTATCTCCTGGAGCTTGTTTAAACTTATGTCCATTGAGTTGGTGATGCCATCCAACCATCTCATCCTCTGTCACCCCTTCTTGAGCATATTGTTAAATATCTCTGGCCCCAGCTTCCTCATCTGAAAAGTGGGAATCATCACAGCGTTCACCTCGAAGGGTTGATGTTAAGTGAGATGACATATGTATCCTTGTCTGGATGTCCCAGAAGTAGACTCCAAGATAAGCATTTGTGAATAAGGGATTTATTCAGGAAGAAACCAGTAAGAAGTTGTGGGAGCAGAATGGGGAAGGAATAGAAGCCGAGAAAGGGAACAAAGTCAGGCTGAGTCCTGCGGAGGCTGCTCCCCTGACCCCGCTGGGAACACTAGGGTGTAGATTGCATCTCTGAGTTTGTCTCAACCTGAGACAAGAGAGCTGGGCTTGCATCTGCCCATGCCCTCAGACACTGGCTGAGGGCCACCCAAGCATATGGGGGAGGATATAAGCTCCCAGACACTTCTGGTTCCCTACACACGGGGACAAAGGGCTCTGGCAGCCCAAGGGCAGTCTTCTCATGAGGGTGGCAGGTGCAGGCCTTGGGAGGAAGAGACACACAAAAAGGGGACCTTGGAGGTCCCCCGACAATACTGCCCCCATATGTGAAGCTCTTAGCTAGCGCTTAGGGTGCAGGCTGTGGTACCAGGGATCAGAGTCACTGGACAAGTAATGAAGGTAAGGGTAAATCCGCCTGCAATGCAGGAGACACGAGTTCAATCCCTGGGTCAGGAAGATCCCCTGGAGAAGGAAATGGCAACCCACTCCAGTATTCTTGCCTGGGAAATCCCATGGACACAGCAGCCTGGTGGGCTATAGTCCTTGGGGCCGTAAAAGAGATGCATACGACTTAGCAACTGAACAACAACCCAACAGCCAAAATGGTCCCAGAGAGGCCTGTACCTTGACCTGTAGATGCACAGCACACTCAGGCAGGGAGTCAGTAAATCCTTTGTCAGACATCACAGTCCTTTGGAGTTCTAAGCTGATCTTACTCTTATTTCCTGAGAGCTCTTCTGTGCCTTCTATAGGGTCTGGACGGCTCTCAGGGGTCTGATTTTGCTGGGAAAGCCATCTACAACCCAACTCTGATCACACTGCATCCCGTTTCACTGGGTAGGTGGTGGCACCAAGATGTGTCCCCTCCACTGTTGGTGAGCCTCCGGGTGGAGTTGTAGGCAGAGTAACGAGCCTCCAAAGGTGCCCACGTCCTAATGCCTGGAACCTCTGAATTTATTTTCTTATATGGCTAAAGGGACTTTGTAGACAAGTGAAGGGTCTTGAGATGGGAGATTATCCTGGATGATCTGGGTGGGGTCAGTCTAATCACATGGATCCTTAAAAGAGGCAAAGGGGAGTTTGACTACAGAGGGGAGTGTCAGGAGGATACATCCTGAGAAAGACGAGGCTGGCCTTGGCTGACGTTGAAGACCATAAGGACCACGAGGCAAGGAACACAGGCAGCATCTGGAACCTGGAAACAGCTTCCCCCTAGTGTTTCCAGAAGGAACACAGCCCTGCTAACACCTTGACTTTTGCTGAGTCCCATTTCAAAGGACTTCTGACTTGCCAAACTGTGAGATGATAACTGTGTTTTGCTTTAAGCCCCTACATTTGTGGTAATTCATTTAAAACCATATGGAAGGAGGAACCAGGAGGAAACCATATGAGGTGGGGTGGTTATCAGCTTGGCCAGGGCTGTCATACCCAGTGACTGAAGCAAACACCAATCATGGCGTTGCCCTGAAGGTCTTTTGTACACGTGGCTAGACCGTCTGTAATCTGTTGACTTTAGGTGTGTAAAAGGGCCTTATTCAATCAATTAAAAGGCCTTAAGAGTAAAAACTGAGGTTTCCCAGGAAAGAAGGAATTCTGCCTCGAGAATGCATCAACTTCCATCTGAGCTTCCAACCCATGTTTTAGATTTGGGACTTGCCAGCCTGACAATGGCATGAAGCAGTTCTTTAAGAGAAATCTCTCAATAGATAAGCACACAGATTTATTACATGTATGTAATATTGTGCGTATATGATATATGTGATATCGTCTATATGAGATACATAGATATATACATGTATATATGTAAAACTGCTCTTGGTTCTGTGTCTCTGGAAAACTGGCAGGTATAGGTGGCTTCCTGAGTTTTTAGCTATTGTGGACTATGCTGCTATGAACGTTGTGGTGGCCACACAAACGTGTTTCTGCTCATTTTACCTCCAAGAGGAGCGGCCCTGTGGTTCAGAATATTAGTATCCTGGACTCGGGTCTCAGCTCCCACCCTGCCCTCCGTCCACGAAGGCTGCCTCCCTGGCCTCCTGCAAGGGGAAACCTCTTCCCAGACACCCTCTGGGACAAGGCCAAATACATGAGCCTGTGTCCGCTGAGGTTCTCCCTCGGGCTCTTCGTCCCCTTTTCCTGGGGCCTCTGGTCCCTCTGTCTCCCTCCCACGGGCTCCCGGGGTGTCCTGGCCTCTCTGTCTCCCCTGCACATCCTCCCTCAAGTTCAGATCCCGCTGCCTCGCTCCCTGTCTCATCCAGCCTGCCTCCTCTCTCTGTCTCCCTCTCTCCCCACCCCCTGGAGTCTGTCTGCCCCGGGGTCCCTTTCTGCCTGCTCTTCCCCCCACCACCTGCCTTCTCTCTGCTTGACAAATCTTCTCTAATGGCTTACTGAAGCCAAGACTGGCTCCATCAGAAGTGAGCATGTGGTCGGGGGAAGGGTGACAGAGTGATGCCCCCAGATGATCAAGGGCCGTTTAGGAGTGGGGGTGGGGCTTTGGCCAATGGGGAGGAGCCAGGGGGCAGGCTGGGCCCGTGACTGTCTAAGGAGGCCGAGGTGAACGTGATGTGTTGAGTCCCCATGGATCCCCACGCAGGAAGGTCCTCTTGGGACACAGAGCTGGGTCCTGCCCACCCTAGGCACATTCCCGTTCTGTGTGCACATTCCTAGGTGCCACATTCAGGGTGACTGTGCTTGGTCCCTTGTAGAGTGGAACCCACGGCCAGCACCTCCCCGAGTGCAGGGCCACCTCGGGAATGAGCAGTGTCCCAGGTCACCCTGGACCTTGCTCTACAAGAAACGAAGGTGCCGGCTTGGCCAAGTCCTCCACGGGGAGAAAACTTCACCACGACAGCCAGGGAAGCTTGAGCAAGGTTAGCTGAGGCTCAGTTTATCATTGTTCTTCAGTCACTCAGTCGTGTCTGACTCTCTGTGACCCCATGGACTGCAGCAAGTCAGACTTCCCTGTCCTTCCTATCTCCTGGAGCTTGCTCAAACTCATGTCCATTGAGTCAGTGATGCCATCCTACCATCTCATCCTCTGTTGCCCCCTTCTCCTCCTGCCCTTAATCGTTCCCAGCATCAGGGTCTTTTTCAGTGAGTCGGCTCTTGGCATCAGGTAGCCAAAGTATTGGAGCTTCAGCTACAGTATCAGTCCTTCCAATGAACATTTAGGATTAATTTCCTTTAGGATTGACTGGTCAGTTTACCTATCTATTAAATAGGGCTGAAGGTGAAGCAGAGCACACTGCTAAGCGCACAAGGAGACTGCTTGAGAGGGTGCCCCGCAGTGCCAGGCAAGCTGTGAAGGCCCATAAAGCCTAGCCAGCCTTGTTACCTGGGGGTGAAGTGAGTATCCTTGCCTGTTTCACCTGCACAGGCCTCTCTCTCTCTTTAGCAGGGAGTTGATATAATCAGAGCTGGAAGCCACAGGACATCAAAAGCAACATTTGCACAGTGCTTTGGAAGGAATAAAGCCCTTTTCATAGGTGATCACACTTAATGTTCTTAACTGCTTGGGCAGGGGGGGAGGGGAATTATTCTCATTTTGCAGAGAAGACTCAAGTTCAAAGACATGTATCATGCGCCTGAGGGCACTCAGCTCCGAGCTGGGATGCAGCAGGATTCCAGTCCGGGGCAGTGTGACTCCAGAAGGCTCTCCTTCCCCTCACTGGCTGCCTCTGGGAGGGGCAGGCGCAGACTCTGATGGGCAAAGCAAACCTCAGTTTCAACATCAGTGCAGCTGCATGCTGTTGCCGGTGTGCAAAGCATCCCTCCTTAATTATCCTGCTTGATCATGACACAGCTTGCAGCGCAGGCAGGAGACCTTAGTCCCACTTTACAGACAAGAAAAGCACAGCCTGGAGAGATGGAATCACCCGCCCACAGATGGCACAGAGCCATCTGTGTCCAGGCTCAGGGCTTCAGGTATGTGACTGTGGGCACATCTCTTCACTGCACTGAGCCTCAGTTACCCAACTAATCCTGTCTCCAAGGGCTCTAGTGAGAATTAAATGACACAAGGATGCAGAGAGCCTGGCATCGTCACAGTACCTGCTGGGTCCTCTATACCTGAACATTTTCTTTCTTTGGGAAATTCTGACATGAGCTTCTGAAGGCAGCAGGAGCTCTGGAGTGCTGCCTGAGAGGATGAAAAAAAAAATGCAGAGATATACTGAGTGTCTACCGTGTATATGTCAGAGGGTTTAATGGTGACAGACACTGTGGCTGGCCACATGGAACTTACACTGCTGTGCAGAAGACAGAAAATAAGAAAACCATGAGTTCCTCCAGTGATTCCATGTTTTAATCAGTGGAATGAAGGTAGAAAAAGCAAACACAGGGAGGGACTGCTTCTCTGGTCAGGGAAGGTCTTTGAGGCGCAGAGCTGAGTCAGGGTCCTGAAACAGGCAAGGGTTGGCCATGCAGAGCTAGGGAGAGGACGGTTCCGAGTTAAGAGGGCAGGATGTGCAGAGGCCCTGGGGCAGGAATGGATTTGAGTGTTGTAGGCTGGAGGGAAGAGCATTATAGCTGGGATCTAGTGACAGATGAGAGAGAGGTTCAAGCCCAAGCTGGGGAGGTTGGCAGGGATCTAACTATAAGGATCTGGTCATGGATTTGGATTTTAAGTTGAATAAGAAGCGGTAGCTAAGGTTTTAAGCAAGGAGGGACATGGTATAATTTTGACTTTAAGAAGTAAGCAGTTTATAAGCTCATAAACATTTCTCCCTGGAGAAGGAAATGGCAACCTCCTCCAGTATTCTTGCCTGGAAAATCCCATGGACAGAGAAGCCTGGTGGGCTATAGTTCATGGGGCTGCAAAGAGTCGGACACAATGAGCAACTAAGCACAAACACTTTTAGCTGAAAGGATCTCTAAATAGGATCTAGTCCATCCGTTTATAGTACAGTAGGGAAGCTGAGGCCCTGGAGGTGAGAAGTTGGTGGGCAACGTCATACAGCATATGGAGGCAGAAGCAACCCTGGAACCCAGGGCCCCAGACTCCAGCTTCAGTTCTCTTTCCCTTGAAAAGTCAGCCGAAGCCCCAGCCCAGAAACCACCTCTGTCTCCTTCAAGGATGAGCCCAGCACGGTCCTGGCCCGATAGCCTGTGGATCATGCTAGCATCGATGCTTTCCCAGGTCAAACCAGTGGCTGTCCGTTTCCCATGATGACTTTTGTTCCATGGCCACCATCTCTAGATCCCTCGACACCAAAGAAACACACATGGGCCAAGTTTGAGTTTTAAACCACACCCTCGCTGTAGTAATTGCAATTCTGCCTGAATGTACTTGACTCCATGCAAAGAGACATCTGCTAGCAATTCTGGGAATGCAGTTAGCATTTTTGCTCTGTGATGCTCAAGCATTTCCCGTGCATAACCATGTTTCTCCCTCTTGGAGGGGAGTCCTGGCAGCAAGACCCTCTCTTGTGCAGATGGGGTGATGAGGCCAGGAGTGGCCGACTGACTTACACAGAGTCAGGGAGGGAGAGCAAGCAAGAGAAGGGGCCTCTGCTGGCAAGTGAAAGGGAAGAGAAAGAATAAAATGAACATACCACCTTCAGATTCTAGCATCAGACTCTAAGAATCATTCACCAGGCTCTGAGAGTCATAAAATGATAGCGCTGACATGCCTTAGAGATGGCTGAGTCCAGTGGACCCTCTAGTTATTCATTTATTTGGCTGCACTAGGTCTTCATTGCGGCATGTGGGATCTTCTGTATTTGCTGCAGTATGCAGGGTCTTTAGTTACCGCATGTGAGATCTAGTTCCCTGACCAGGGATCGAACCCCGCATTGGGCTCCCTGCATTGGGAGTGTGGAGTCTAAGCCACTGGATCACCAGGGAAATTCAATCTTCTGGGAATTAAAAAAAAAATCTTTTTAGGAATAACACATATACAGTAACATATATACATCTCCAGTATACAGCTCAGTGATTCTTTCATGGACCGAGTAACCACCATGCAGACCAGACTGGAGGTGAAGCCTGGCCATGCAGAACTGGGAAAATGAGGGTTCCGGTTTGAGATGGCAAGATGTGCAACAGTCCGGGGGCAGGAATGGATCTGAGTGTGCATGATTGGAGTGAAGAGTATAATATGGCCTCATGACAGATGAGGGAGAGGCTCAAGCCAAGGCCAGGGAGGTGGGCAGGCACCCATCCCATCAGCCCAGAGGCACTCCTGTGTCCCATCCCAGTTGACACTCTCCTTTCCTCACCCCCTCTTACCCCCAAGTACCTACTGTTCTGGCTTCAGTCACAATCAAGCTGTTGTTCTTGTTCTTGAACTTCATATAAATGGAATCATTCAGCATGAGTTCCTCCAGGCCTGGCTTCTTTTGCTCAACACAGTGATTTTATGATCCTTCCATGTTGTTGCACATGACAGTAGTTCTTTTTTTTTTTAACTGCTGTGTAATATTCCATCACACACACACACACGCACACACACACACGCACGCACGCACGCTTCCTTGGGCTCATCAGTAAAAGAATCCACCTGCAACGTGGGAGATGCAGGTTCGATCCCTGGGTTGGGAAGATCCCCTGGAGAAAGAAACGGCAACCCGCTCCAGTATTCTTGCCTGGGAAATCCCATGGACAGAGGAGCCTGACAGGCTACAGTTCATAGGGTTGCAAGGAGTCAGACAAAACTTAGCGACTAAACCACCACCACCATACATATGAAATGACTTAGCCAGCACACATACACACACACACACACACACATATATATCTATATATCTATATCTATATCTATATATATATATGAAGAAGGCAATGGCACCCCACTCCAGTACTCTTGCCTGGAAAATCCCATGGACAGAGGAGCCTGGTAGGCTGCAGTCCATCAGTCCATGGGGTCGCTAAGAGTCGGACACGACTGAGCAACTTCACTTTCACTTTCGTGCATTGGAGAAGGAAATGGCAACCCACTCCAGTGTTCTTGCCTGGAGAATCCCAGGGTCGGCGGAGGCTGGTAGGCTGCCGTCTATGGGGTCGCACAGAGTCGGACACGACTGAAGCGACTTAGCAGCAGCAGCAGCATATATATATGTATTACAACTGATTCATCTATTTTTCTGTGTGGGCATCAAGTTGTGTCCCATTTGGGGTGCTTATAAATTGAGCTGCAACAAATATTTTGTGATCCAGGTCATTTTGTGGGCACATGCAGGCTTTTCTCTTGGGTGTGTAACTGGGAATGGAAATGCTGAGTTGCCATGGGTTTGACTTTAAGAGACAGTACCAAAGAGGATGGTTGTGTCATGTGAAGGTCCTGCCACCCGTGTATGAATGTTCTAGTCTCTCCATCTCCTCACCCAAGCCTGATGTCATCCCTCTGTTCAATTTTAGTCAACTGGTGGGTCAGTATCTCATGGGTCAGTATCCCAGTACCACAGTGAGATTCTGTGGTTTTTATTTGCATTTCCCTGGCAAGTAATGATGCTGAGCACCTTTTCATATACTTACCAGCTATGTGGATCTCGTTGGAGGGGTATCTTTTCAAGTCTTTCACCCAATTTCAACTGGATTATTTTCTTATTGATTTGTAGACATTCTTTACATATTCTGGATATGTACAAGTCCTCTGTCATACATATGTATAATAAATACAGCTTTCAGTCTGCGCCTTTTTTTTTTTTTTTTACTGTCTAAATGGTGTCTGGGGATAGTTTGAGAAGGAAGAGAATAAGTACTATGGAGAGTTTCCACTGTGCGAGTCCAGATGCTCTGCACGTCTGTCTCACCTTTGCTGATGCTCATCACCACTTAGGGAGGTGAATATCATCACCCCATCTCTCCAGGCCCCCACACCACCTGACAATAAGGGATTTAAGGAACTAGCCTGCCATCTCAGAGTTGGCAAGTGTCTGGGCTGAACTTCTCTGGTCCCAAGCTGCCTTTTTCTGTTTTGAGTGTCAGTTGGAGAGGTAGTGGTCCCCTCCACCTTCCACCGCCCATCTCCATTCTTAGCCTGTCTTGCCATCAACAGCCAAGTGGAGAGAAAGATCAAGGAGGTGCATATCTCTTTGCCTTTCCTGGAATGAGGGCTTTCTAATTTGGCCGCCTTGTTTTATTTGAAGTGAATTTCTTGGCATCTTTAACTAATTCACATTCCATTGCAGATTCAAAAGAGCTTCCAAAAGCATCTTGAAAAGGTTGGCACGGCCTGGTGTTTGGGATTATTCTTAATGCCAATACCTTAAATGTATATAATTCATTTAGTTTAGAAAGTGCTTCCATGATGAACGTCTTATTGCATATTCATTAGTTAAGCCAGTGAAATAAGGGGGGCAACACTCATTAGCGAGCTCACGTTCAGAGGCCAGAACTGATTTGTGCTGATGTGCAGAAGCTGGGGCTGGAGATGCCTGGGGAAACAAAGCATCAGGGCTCAGTCGGGGCCTGGCTGGTCCCAGGAGCCTCAGACGCTCAGCAGAAACAGCCGACGCCAGGTGTGTGCGTGCCGGGCCAGTGTGGCCGAGAGGAAATGGAGTTGCATTTATTATAAACCGTGAACCAAGACAGGCTTCCTGCCCAGCGGGAGGACAGGTAGGGAAGTGCCTGCTTGTCTGGGAGTTTTCTGTCTCTCCCCTTGCATTCCACAATTGTTTGAGGAGTTCCGCTGGGAGCAGGACCTGTGCCAGGCAAGCAGAGATGAGCCAGCAGGTTCAAGTCCTTTCGCAGTGAACCTGGCCCTGTTAACAAGCACCATTGATTGAGCGCTCTCTGCCTGCCAAGCCCAGAGTGGAGAACTCCGTGGGCATTCATGCCCTTTAACCCTCACCAGGACCTGTGAGTGTGATGACCCCCTCAGGGTGTTGGCGAGCCAGGGAGAGGCCTGTGCACTGAGAACCCTGCAGGAGGCAGGAGGCAAGGCTAACCCAGACAGGGCACAGGGCCAGGGCCTCCAAGGAGAGAAATCAGGAAGGCTTCATGAAGGCGGTGGCTTTTAACTAAGGCCCTTGAAGAATGGGTAGGATTTTGAGGGCAGAAATGGGAAAAGGGGGTTATGCTGGCTGAGGCAACAACAGAGGCAAAGGCCAGAGATGGGTGAGCAAGGTCAGTCAGCTGAGGATGGTGGCCAAGGGCATTCCCTGCAGTCAGCAAGACCCAAGAGGGAGCCTTGGCTCCCCACGCACCTACTCTTTGATCTTCAGTGAATTGTATCACCTTCCCCCTCATCAGTCTCCCTCAACTTTTAAAAAAAATTTGAGGTAAGGGAATTCTCTGGCAGTCCTGTGATTAGGACCCAGCGCTTTCACTGCGGGCACCCAGGTTTAATCTCTGGTTGAGGAATTAAGATCTTGCAAGCCACACAGCATGGCCAAAAATAATAATAATAATTACAACTTCATTTCATTAAAGAAAATTGAGGTGAAATTCACATGACATAAAATTAACCATTTTAAAGTAACAGTCCAGTGGCATTTAGTCCACAGTGTTATGCAATCACTGCTTTTATCTAGTTTCAGAACCTTTCCTTCACCCAAAAGAAAACCCCAGACACATCAAGGGTACCTCCATGCAGCCTCTGGCAACCACTAATTTGCTTTCTGTGTATATGGATTGACTTATTCTAGAAATTTTATATAAATGGAATCATACAACACATGGCCTTTTGTACCTGACTTCTTTCACTTAGCATAATGTTTTGGAGGTCTATCCATACTATAGCATGTATTGGTACTTCCTTTTTCTGAGAGAATAATATTCCATTGAATGGATCTATTACATTCCTATGTTTATCCATGTAAATATTGGTGAACATTTGGGGTGTTTTTCACCTTTTGACTACTGTGAATAGTGCCGCAGTCAGCATTTGAGTACAAGCATCTGTTTAGTCCTATCCTCAGTTCTCTGGGGCACAGATCCAGGAGTGGAATTGCTGGGTCATAAGGTGGCACAAGGGTAAAGAATCCTCTTGCCAACGCAAGAGATGCAGGTTCGATCCCTGGGTTGGGAAGATCCCCTGGAGGAGGGAATGGCAACCCACTCCAGTATTCTTGCCTGGAAAATGCCATGGACAGAGGAGCCTGGCAGGCCCAAGTCCATGGGGTCTTAAAGAGTCGGACACAACTGAGTGACTGAGCTTGCATGCACACACATGGTAATTTTATGTTGAACTTCTTGGGGATACCGCATCATTTTGAACCTCAGTTTCTGCATCTGTAGAATGGGGATGATAATGATAGCTTTCCCATACAAGGTCGATGGAACAGGGTTTTTGAGGATTAAATGAAGTTCAGCGCCCAGGGTAGCCAGGGCTCAGGGTTCATTGGGAGAGCTCCTGTCGCAGAGGGCTGAAGGGTGTGGGCGGGAAGGATGAGGGGCTGGGCTCAGCTGTGTCCCCAGGCGGTGGGCTGACTGAGGCATTTTGCCCTTTCCTCTACAAGATGGGGTAGAGTGAGCAGGTGGCTGGTGCTCTGGGAACCAGAGCCTGGTCCTGCTCTTGGATCCAAGGAGGCTAGCCTGCTGTGGCCTCACTGCACTGCCCTCACTCAGGGGCCTAACTGTCAGATTCATGCCTGGGGCCTGGCGGCAGGGGAGCCACCACTGCCTGCAGAGGTAATTTTCCCCCATTTGCCTCCTGCCTCCTCCCCCCTCCACTCCTTTCAGAGACTGACATGGAGCTGTTCAGGCTTGGCCAGCAGCAGGGGCTCAGAAACCAAATTAACAGGTAAAAATTCCCATTCTCTGCCTGTTACCCGCCTGGCTGAGCTGCAAGATCTGTGACATAACAAGAATTGAGGGAGGGGTGGGGAGGAGCCTGATGGGTGGGAATCATTTGCGAGGGAGAGAGCCCCAGGCTTGTGATGTGGGAAGGGGCCAGGACGGCACCAGGGAAGCAGTCACTGGTGAGCTACACTCCCTCTCCGCTGGCGAGTTGCCTCCTGCTGGCTCCCGTGCACGCCTGTCCCAGGAGGTGGCAGAGGGGAATAGTGAGCTATTTATGCATCCCTGGGGCCCCTACCCACTGGGAATGCCTGCCCTCCATCTCAGATGTATTCAGGTCCCCTCTGTGAGTGGGAGGCAAGCCCTGGGGTCCAGCAATCAGGCAGAACTGAGGTCAAATCCAAGTGCAGCCACGTAGGAGTTGCCAGTGACCCTGGGCAGATGATAACCTCTCTGAGCTTTGGCTCCATCTATCAAGTAGGAGCTAACGAAACTTCTTGGCTGGGTTGTTGTTGGTGTTCAGTGATGTCAGAAGGGAATGGGGGTCGCCGGGCATGTCTGAAGCTCTTGATGCTCAGTCCGGTGAGGGAGCGGTGGTCGTGGTTGAAGGGACCGTGTCATGATCAGTCTGTGTCTCAGGTTTGACTCCGGCTGGGTGCGGACTCCCAAGACGGCAGGAGCCGTGTCTGTCTCCTTTGTGACTTAGGTTGGGTTGTTTAAAAGCAGAACCTGAACAGGGACAGTTGTGCAACTGAATTATCGAGGGAGGATACTCAGGGGCTGGAGGAGGAAATGGCAACCCACTCCTGTATTCTTGCCTGGAAAATCCCATGGACAGAGGAGCCTGGCGGGCTACAGTCCACGGGATCGCAGAGTCAGACACGACTGAGCATCTGAGCACAATAGCCCATAGGGTCCACGGGAGGATACATCAGATGCCACGTGGTCAGCGGCTCCATCGTAGCCCCCAAGTACCTGTTAGGTGGGTGGCATCAGGCTTCCTGCTCTCACCATCTGCGTGGTGGCCATCCCAGGACCTGTCTCTCCTGCCTGGCCCCGCCTGCGGGATCTCCTTCCCTCCTCCAGACGTGAGGTGGACTAGTGACCTCTAGTAACCCCTGTCCCCAGGGCCAGGAGTGGGGAAGGCTATTGTTCTTAGCTCCCTTCCTCCAGGAATGAGAAACACAGCTGGAGCTTTCAGCATAGGGGTCAACCAAGGCCTGGGATTTCCCCAGAGGTGTTTGTACCCTAATGATTGACGTGTTCTCGTTGGTATTTAACAATATGCGGAGACATTCCCCTCATGAATAAAAAGGACACGTTTCAGGGGAGGTTAGAAGCCCTAATGGTGGGTTCCTTTCTCCAGAGCTCTGAGAAGTGGCCACTGTTTGTCCAGAAAACTGATGTTAAGTCCAGAGCCGTGTTTGCATGTGGCCAAGCTGTCATAAGGCAAGCCCCCCTTCAGGGTGGGCCTACCAGGGGTCTGGGAGGGCTGTACTCCGTCCTGTGAGGACCAGCCACGTTCCAGGGTCCCAGCTGACCTGAGGATAGCATAGAGCAGTGAGGGAGCTGTAGCTGAGGTTTCCCCCAGATGTGGCTGGAGCTATAATTGTAATACTAATAAAAGCTCCCACTTACTGAGGCTAAGTCAGTCCAGACACTATGCTGGGCAATCTCCTTGTGTCTTCTCATTTAACTTTATGAATGAGAAATGTCATTGAACCCATTTTACAGGTGAGGAAACTGAGGCTTAGAGGGGTTCACATAAGGTTTCCAATCTCATAATGAACTGTAATCTCATAATTCCAATCTCATTATGGACTCAGCCTTTGAATTTAGCCTCACCCCCCACCCCCAGTGAAGCTGAAGGAGCCCTGGATTGTTGAATCTGTCAGCACCTGGCTGGCTTTCTCCCAGGTACAGGACATGTCACCCCAGGGACTCATGCTCTTCAGATTCTTCCTCATCTCAGTTTTGCCCATCCACGGGGACTTGGCCCCCTTCCATTCACTTGAGCATTAAAGATCATTGTGCTAGTGGTTAAGAGCCTGCCTGCCAGTGCAGGAAACAAAAGAGACACTGATTCAGTCCCTGGGTTGGGAAGATCCCCTGGAGGAGGAAATGGCAACCCATTCCAGTATTCTTGCCTTGAAAATCCCATGGACGGAGGAGCCTGGAGGACCACAGTCCATGGGGTCGAAAAGAGTCGGACACGACTGAAGTGACTTAGCTCACACATCTCATTTTGCAGAGGAGAAAACAGAAGCCCAGGGCACACAGCAAGGCTGTCCCAGAGCTGAGACTAGAACAAAGGTTTCTGCCTTGTGGTCAGCATTCTTGATGTTTTTGACCTTATTGCTTTAATCCAACACCAGAGTTTGCCTTGGGTGTTGGCACGTGCATGTGCTTGTATGTGTTCGTGTGTGCATGTCTGTATGTGTATGTGTGAGTGAAGAGCCAGAATGGGTCGGGGGAGGGAGGGGGCCCAGGAGGCCCACGGGGCGAGGAAGGAAACCTCCCTGCTCAGCCACCTTCATCGTGTACAGCTGAGCGTGGGCCAGCAGCGAGCCCGGCTGGCTCTAAGTGAGGACAACTGCATCCTGGCTTTGCACACCCCTCCCTACACCTACCTGGAGGGTCATGCTTCCTGTTTGTCATCTGGGTTAGTACTGCATCCGTGGAGGTTGGTGGCCAGAGCACTGGCCCCGTGGCCTTGCCCTGTGGCTGAGCACGGAGCTTTATGTAAATTCCAGGCAAGAGAAATGTTCGATCGGACTTGCCCTGGAAGCGCTCCCATCAGTTTCCCAGGACGGGGGCTTCAGAGCTCCAAAGAACAAGGTTTGAACTTTAGACAAAGAAGGAAAACCCTAGACCTGAAATGGCCCCCATCAGCCCCTCCATGAATTAATTCCCTTTGGCTCCCCACTAGCCCAGGCTTTGCCGCGCAGCCGTGACCACCGGCTCCCTCTCCTCTCCCCTTTCCTGTCTCCGCCAGAGCACAGCCTACTGGCTGCTCCCTCCACCTGTCATGCAAGGGAAGGTTCCTGAGCCACTGCCTGGGCTGTGCCCTGTGCCTTTCCTCCTCTTCACCTTCTCCTTGGACCGGAGCTACTCATCTAGGAGCTATCTCCACACCTTCATCCGTGCTGCCATCCGTTCCATCTAGCGCCTGGGGATGGCCAGCAATTTGAGCCTTTGGAGCTACAGCAGTGAGTAACCTTAAGATGAAGGTTTGAAGCACTTCCCAGCCTCTGCCTCTGCTACCTATAAACTACATCTTCCATGTCACCTCTGCCCTCCTGCAGCACCTAACACGGAGATTTTACAGTTGGCACTTGGGGAATGTTTACTGAATGAATAAATGAATGACAAATATCACTTTCCTGCCTTCCGTTGTAATGATTCTCCAGGAACTTCTCCACCCATAGGTCTAGAACTACATGCCGTGTTCTGCTTTAGACACTGAGTTTCTATATGTTCCCAGGGTTTACTATTCTTACTGTGGTTTAATCACTAAGTCGTGTCCAACTCTTGTGACCCCATGGACTACTGTAGCCCACCAGGCTCCTCTGTCCATGGAATTTTCCAGTCAAGAATACTGGAGTGGATTGCCATTTCCTTCTCCAGGGGATCTTCCCGACCCAGGGATCAAACTCGGGTCTCCTACACTGCAGGCAGATTCTTTACCGTCTGAGCTCCCAGGGAAGCCCCATTATTCTTACTGATAAAAGCAAAATAGCTAACACTGTCTGGTTCTTCCCATGTGCCAGACAATGTGATCAAGGTGTGTGTGACCTTCTCACAAGAATGCAATTGGTAGGAGCTATGATTAGCCTCATTTTACAACTAATAACTGAGGCTAACCCTTGGACAGCAAGGAGATCAAACCAGTCAATCCTAAAGGAAATCAACTCTGAATATTCATTGGAATGACTGATGCTGAAACTCCAATAATTTGGTCACCTGATGTGACAAGCTGACTCTTTGGAAAAGATCCCGATGCTGGGAAAGATTGAGGGCAGGAGGAGAAGGGGACAACAGAGGATGAGATGGTTGGATGGCATCACTGACTCAATGGACATGAGTTTGAGCAAAGTCTGGGAGATAGTGAAGGACAGGTAATCCTGGCGTGCTGCAGCCCATGGGGTCAGAAAGAGATGGACACGACTTAGCAACTGGACAACAACTGAGGCTAATAACTAAGAGAAGTTCAGGGATTTTCCCAAAGTCACATAGCTAGTCAGAGGTAGAGACAGGACTCTACCAGTGGTCTGACTCCAGAGCCCAGTGTTTTATGTTATCAAGTAAGTGAATGACTCACGGTGCTTGATATTTTTGTAACTGAAGGAGTTAAGTCACATGAGAAGTAGCTCCATTGGCCCTGCTTGTGCAAAGAAGTGTGTACATGATGCACACCAGGCACACCTGCACACACAAGCACACCACCACCACCCCTTGGCTGTCTCCAGTGTGTGCCATCTGTACCGGAGTTTGTCACCATGTCCCTTACACTCACCTCTTGAGCAGACCACACACTGGCCCCTGCATCTGAGGTTCCTGATACAGTCTCTTTGCTCAGCTGGACTCGTGGTTTCTGTGCCTGAAAATATGGGTTTTTATTTTTATTTTTTTCTTTATGGATGTGGTTGGTTTTATTTGTTTGGGGTTTTACTTTTTGGCCATGCTGTGTGGCTTGCAGGATCTTAGTTTCCCAACCAGGAATTGAACCTGTGCCCCCTGCGGTGGAAGCGCAGAGTCTTAACCGCTGGGTCTCCAGAGAAGTCCTGAATACTTTTTAAATGCAGCTCGTATGAAGATTTTTGTGGGGGTGGGGTGGGGAGGGGAAATAACCAGTGAAGGATAAACCCCAAATTCCAAGATAAACCTAAGTCCATGGAGATATGCAGGCTCATAAAATGCTCTGGGGCATCCCAGCTTGGTGGGTGTGAATGCCTGTCAAATCTTGCAAGACATTCATTCCTTCATTCATCCTCAAAAGCTTAGGTGCTCGTGCAACCAAGCAATGATGGAATTTGGAGCACTGGTGATCATCCAGCAAGGGCAGATGGCATAGGCAATAGTGAGTTACAGATGGTTGTTGAGCAGGAGAGTGGCATGGTCCAAGCTCTGCTCCCTAAGGAGCAGAATGGAGGGCATCTGGCCAGTAGAGGATGGAATAGGCGGAGGGCAGCAGGGAGATGGTGTGGAGGCTAATGGCCGTGGACCAGGAGAGAGGATGCAGGCTTGGATTCGGGAAGTGGGACCCAAGGAGGTGGCCGGTAGAGGGGAGAGGGCAAGGTGGGAAGATGTTTCCTATTAGACGAGACCAAGCTCTAACTGAGGGATTGAGAGTGGAATCCAAAAGCCTGAATGTCTGGGAGACTCTCTGATTGGGAGAATTCCTGGAGAGGCCATTTCTGGGTAAATAATAGCTATGTGTTAGAAGTTTAGTCATGTCCGACTCTTTGTGACCCCATGGACTGTAACCCGCCAGCTTCCTCTGTCCATGGAATTTTCCAGGCAAGAATACTGGAGTGGTTAGCCAGTCCCTTCTCCTGGGGATCTTCGCAACCCAGGGCTTGAACCCTTGTCTCCTGCATTGCAGGTGGATTGTTTACCATCTGAGCCACCAAGGAAGCACAAATAATAGCAGTAGTAGTTATAATAGATATTACTGGAGCCTGACTCTGTGCCAGGCACTGTACTAAATGCTTTATGTTTTCTATCATATGCAATACAAGACCCCTCTGAAGTAATGACTGTTCTGTTTCCATCTTGCACCTGGGGAAACTGAGGCGTGGTTGACCTGACAGAGGTGACACAGTGAGTAACTGGTAGAGCTGAGATTTGGCTCTAGGCAGCTGCCTGCAGAGCGCCCCCAGGTAACCCCTGCCGGCTGCTGCCTCTCCATCCACAGGCCGGTGGGAGGCCGGCTTCATTTCTGCAAAGGACGTGCTAAGCGGAGAGGACCAGGATGAATGCTCCTGCTGCTGCTGCTGCTGCTGCTAAGTCACTTCAGTCATGTCCGACCCTGCGACCTCATAGACGGCAGCCCACCAGGCTCCCCTGTCCCTGGGATTCTCCAGGCAAGAACACTGGAGTGGGTTGCCATTTCCTTCTCCAATGCATGCATGCATGCAAAGTCACTTCAGTCATGTCCGACTTTGCGACCCTATGGACAGCAGCCCACCAGGCTCCTCTGTCCACGGGATTCTCCAGGCAAGAGTTCTGGAGTGGGTTGCCATTTCCTTCTCCACAGGACGAATGAGGATCACATTAAAACCAGTGTCAGTGCAGAAACAGCACTGCAGGGAGGAGGCCGGTAGCCTGCCTGGGCTCCTCGCTCTGCCTGGTGGGGACATCAGCCCAGAATATTAACGAGAGGGCAGGGGAGGAAGGAAAAGGAAGGAGAGAAGAAAAATCGCTGCCCGTCATACCTGTCCTTTGGCGAGGCAGGCTAATTATCAAACCCTCGGCAATAAAATATTTCGTTTCGGTGTAATTGCAAAGTAATTATGTGGTATGGGTTGTGTATTAATCGTGTTGATTAATAACACTCAGGTATAATTAAACATCTGCTTCATAATCGAGTGTGGGTTGAAGCTTACCATACATGCGTGCACGCATGCGTGCCTGGGCCACATGCAAAGCTCCTTCGTCCCTGTGGGTGTGTGTGTATGAGAGAGAGAGAAAGAGAGAGAGCCTCGCTGAGTTAAGCGACCCCTCCCCTCCCCACCATACAATAGGCCTTTGTGCCCCCTGCTCACTGGAACACGGGGAGGAACTGACCTGGGCCTGGGCTATGCCAACCTGCAGCCACTCTCAGAACAGAACCCCAGGCCCTCAGTGTGTCTCCTTCCTGTCTGAGCTGCCTGGCTAGCAGGGTGGGCACAGGGACTCAAGGGTTCCATACATAGCAATGTGCTAGAGGGTCTTAGAACACCCTTTGCTATCAGTATTGGATGAGTTGGGCTTTGAGGGTCCTTTCTTGAGCAGATTACTTTTCCCCAGAGCTAGGAGAAAGTTCTTATCACAGGATCACCAGGACTAAGGCCCAGGTAACAGCCCTGCACACCCTGGATTTAATAATCTGATCCCAGACGATGCAGGGACCAGAGCAGGTTGCTGACCCAGGTGCCTGGAGCCTGGGGTTCTAGCCTGGATCCTACTACCCCTACCCGCTATGTGATCTTGGGCAACTAGTTCTCCTTCTCTGTCCCTCCGGTTCCAGGTCTATAAAACAAAGAACACTGAGCTTACATGTCTCTAGGGGCCTTTCCAGATCTGCTGTACTTGGATTCTAATTTGGTTTGTACTAATTAGGAATCAGAGAGAATTTAAATTCAATACATATGATCCTTAGTGGGTAAACAATTGGAAATAATTCCTTCCTTTGTGACTTCTCAAAGGCTCACTCATGAGCAATGAGAACCCAAGCTAAAATCAATAGCTTTTATTTTTAAGGCAGAGAAATTGCAGATTTCTTGAGCTGCTGGGCATTGCAATTCATTCTTGTATTTTAAAATTTTATGTTTATGTTTATGGACTGCCATTAGGTAATATGGATCCATCCTGAAGGTTGATTTTTTTCATTAACTTAACTCATTTTACTTATTAGTTCACATTTATAGCTTGGGTTTAATAAGCACAAGGCGCAAAAGTCATAAAACAGCCCTTTTCTTTAGCAATATTTTAAAATCAAGACTCTTCTCTGAGTCATCCCACATTTATTTGCTCATAATTTGCTTCTCCTGTGGTTTGAGGCCCAACACAGCCAATTCCAGCCATTTCTTTGACCTTGAACTTCAATGTCTTCGTTTATATTAGGGGAAGGTCGCCACTAATTAATAAAAGCATAAATGCTTACCTTTTAGAAAGCAAGCATACAACAGTCACTTAGTATGTTCAGAATACCTCTTATAGATTATCTGGTTGAATTCCACATCTCTTTATTTTTTTTCAGTTTAGAGGGGAGGCACCTGAGGCCCAGAGAGGTAAACTGACATGCCTGAGAGAATACGTGAGGACAGTGACAGAGCTGGGATGCAAACCCAACATGTCCTAATCCAGTCATCATCTGCCCACACACCTGTGTCACCTCCCCACAACCTGCCAGTTTCAATACCCCCCCCACCTTCCCCACCCCTCCAGCAACCTTCATCCTCCTCCATCCCCACCATCAGGCCCTGCCCATCCCCCTTCCATCCTCTCACTATCTGTTTCCCCTTGCCTGGTCTCCTTGCTATTGTCAATCTCCTAAAGCATGTTTCTGCTCTATGCCCTTCAGTGGCTCCCCATTGCCTTTGAATAGAGTTCATCGTCCTTGGTCCTGCATTCAAGGACCTTAATCATCCAGCCCCTTCCTATCTCTCCTACCCCTAGGGGCAGACTTGCTTCCTGGTCCTGAATACCCACTGCACACTTGAGCTCCTCTCTGCCTTTGCTTACCCTGGTCCCTTTGCCCACTGTGCCCTCATCTCCATGCATTCAAATCTGCCTCCTCCTCCAGGAAGTCTTCCCTGAGGCCCAAGGAGGAAGGGGCCCCTTCTTCCTCTAAACTGAAAGCAAAGTGATGAGCCCCCCGAAGCTGCTTTGAACTATGGAGACCAGGGCACAGTCACTCTTCCCTGTAACAGAAGCCCTTTTGAAGGCAGAGTTGGTACCTCATCTGGCACCCCCAGAGTCCCAGTACACAGCAGATATTCCATTAATGCTCACCAAGTGACTGAATGCTCCTGTCCCTTGAGGTCTCCAGGAAATAGAATGCCTTGTGTCTTCTCTGTGGCTTTCAGGGCCAGCCCAGTGTAAACTTGGCGAGAGAGTTTGTCCAAGTTCTATCAGCTTCTAGCAGCTCTGCTTCCCTCTGTTCCTGCGTGCTTCCTTCTGTCTGCTCAGAGTCATTCCTTCTTGGCAGTGACTTGAACATGCAACCATGAAACCTCTCTCCACCCGTCAAAACTTGCCCATTTGGGCCCCAGTTACTCAGCTTACTGCTGCAAGAATAGCCCTCTGGTTTCTGACAAGTGAAATCCAGCCGTGACCTTAATAGCGAATCATGATGAAGAACAGTAGACATGGAGGGGCCGAGCACAACTCTGCATCCAAGCCTGAAGACCCTCTGCTTTATGGATGGGGAGACTGAGGCCCGGGGAGGGGGCAGGGGAACTTAACATAAAGGCTGGATTCCCAGTCATTGCTCTCTCGGGAACTCTCTGCTACTTCCTGGGTTGTCTTGGCCCCTAGATTTTGAACCACAGCCCTGTCTGTTTGCACAGAACGTTATGGTTTGCAAGCCTTTTCCCTGAGGCACTCATCTTAGCAGCTTGGTGAGGGGGTCACTGAGGCTCAGAGAGGCGGGTTGCAGCTGCGATCACACAGCCAGCAACTAGTGGCTGGAGTCCAGGTTTGGCTGGTCCCCAGTGGGTGTGAGGTGCCACTCACCTGCTGGCTTCCCCGCTCACTGGCAGCAGCCCCAGGTGTCTCCTGGTCTCTGTCTTCAGGATCTGTCCCCAGCTGGGGCGGGCAACCCCAGGGGCCACGGAGGAGACTGAGCCAAGAAAGAAACCAAGGGCAGGATGTGCCACCCTCCTGGGTAGCAGTCAGGGGAGCATGGGATCCGGGGATAAGTGATGCAGGCCAGGCCGCATGGCAGGACCTGTGAGCACAGCCCCAACCCGTGGCCAGCAGAGCAGGGCTTCGGGGGCCACCATGGGGTGGCCCGAGCCCTCTGCCTGCCCACACCCCAGCCCCATTGGCCACTCGGCCACGTCCTCTCCATTCGGCATTTCTGGGCCCCGGCTTTGGGCAGCAACTTCATTCAGCAGTGACCCACCCACATTTACAATGGCCACACGTTCACACACGCAACTGCCCAACTCCTTGCATGTGTTATATGACACAAAGGCTCCTGAATTTCTCTAGTGCTCCTTCTATTTTAAACAGTCTAGACAGCAGCATCCCACAGCAATCAAGAGCTTCTGCTCTTAAATCAGCTCTGGAGTTCAAATGCAATTGGTGCTGTTTTAACAACCCTGTGTCTCTGCTCATTATTTAACCTCTCTGAGCCTCAGTTTCTCATTGATAAATTGGGAAAGCTAGCAATGTTAGGATTAAAGGGGAACGTGTGGAAAGCACTCACCACAGGACTTTTCCATCTCATTTTCCAACCTCCTCATGGGCAGCCTTGACTCCAAGTCCTCCCCCACCACTAGGTCTCCCCATGCCTTTGCTCACCCAGCACCCTGCCCACAACACCCTGCTCTCATCTCCACACACACACATATCTGCCCCCTCCTCCAGGAAGCCTTAATGTGCCTGCTGGTGTCATCAGTGCCAGCATCATAAGGGCATTAGAGGAGGAGGAGCCTCAGACTTCCACAGTGGTCCACGGTTTGAGACTCTGAGCTTCCACTGCAGGGGGCACAGGTTTGATCCCTGGCCAAGGAATTAAGATTCCGCAAGTGTGCGGCACAGCGAAAAAAAAAAGAGAGAGAAGAAAACTTACATTGGCATCTCTGCCTGTGAGTTGGTTGAGGTGGGGGTGGTGGTGGTTAGAGCTGACTTGGAGAGATTGTTGGGACTGGGGGTGAGTCTGACACCCCCTGTCACAACTAGAGAAGCTAAGAACCCCACGAAGGGGAGGATGTGCCTGAGTGCTCAGGGCAAGTTAGTTCCGTGTTGGGGCTGGAACCCAGAACTCCTCTCTGTGGATCTAAGGGGTCCAATGCTGCCACCTCCTCCTGGGAGAGAGGACGCCCCCTCCCATTGCCATAGTAATTGAGGGGGTGGTCTACTTCTCTCATCAGGATTTAGGGGTGTGGGCTGGGATGGAAATGATAGGTGGAGGTTGAGTGTCCCGCCTATGAGCTGCTTCATCAGTTGGGGGAGGGGGTGGAGGCCCAGAGAGGCCGAGACACATCCATCATCTGGATGGGGGTTGAAGCAGGGACCATGGGCGGCCATGGTGAACCTGGAAAAAGTCGCAGCTGCTGAGAGGCTGTCAGGACGGTCTCCACTGTCAGCTCTTTCCTGCAGCCATTCATTTAGTTCTTCATCATACCCTGATTGGGAAAAGCTGAGAACGCCACCCCTCCTGGGGAATTCACCCCCCACCCTCCAGCCCTCCTCAGTTCTCATGTGCCGTCTGGTGACATTAGCTCACCAGCTTGCAGAGTGCTAATGACATTTGCATTTTGCTGGCTGGTGAAACGTGGGCTGGGGTGTGGGGAGCCCGTGGGTAGGTGGGGAGTTTCAGCCAGCAGGGAGAGGCAGGTACTCTGGGCTCGGGCCCCACGCTGGGCTGTGAAGGGAGAGACGGGGATGGACAGTGGGAGCTAAGAACATGAATCACTGGTAACATCGAGAGATTTTCTTTGTCTAAAGATTTGCCAAGGGTGCAAAGCACCTCCCAAGTCCAGCACTCTGACTCTCACAGACCCTGCTCTGGGTCGCCACCCTAGCTTTTTGGAGAGATGGCTATGAGCCAAACACTTTGCTGTGGCTCCACAGACTTAGGAGAGTCGTTTTCACTCCCTGCAATCCTTCAAGAGAGATGCTGCTACTTGTTTTCTTGTTCTGGAGACTAGGAGACTGATGCTCTGAGAGGACGCCTGCATCCCCCCAGGGTCTCTCAGTCCTGGAAAGAGGTTGCCCCGACATGTGACTGAGGTCCATTTGCCTGCAAGCCCATGCTCCCAGCCACCGTGGGCACTACCTCCTATAGCTTGTCCAGGCTTGGACGCAGCCAGAGAACCACTCTCCGTTCAGGCCTGTGAGCAGCATTCATCTGTCAGGCCAGGAGCAGAGCATGCCCAGGCTGCTCCAGGGGTGCCCGTCTGACGACCACAAGGGAGGGCGTGGCCCGGGAGAGAGCACCTGGCCGTGGGTTAGGTGAGACCCGGGGTTTAGGCCTCAGTCTGCCACCAACTTGCTCTGCGACTTTGGGCAAGTCACTGCCCCTCTCTGGGTGGGGGTCTCTTCATTGGTAAAATGAGGCCATTGGTCTGGCTGGATGGAGCATCCCACGAGTGTATTTTCACAAGAGGAAAAAAACTCTCTCCGCCAATGCACGTGAACTCTCAGTTTCCTCCCACTCACTCAGACATATAAAATGATGTTTCACATCAAAGCAAACCGGGAGACATTCATCAAGCCTCCCTCTCTGCAAAGGGCGCCGTGCTAGACACAGTGGGCGTGACGCTTGCGTATTTCTATTCAGGACGTACACACACAGGCATATGCATATCTTTGTGTCTTAGAATTGTTTGCAGGCAAGTTGAGCCAGGACCTAGAGGGTGACTCCCGAATCCTGAGGCCCAGGCCCAGGCTCCAGCCCTCCAGCCGCCCTTGGCACTCTCTCCTCAGGGCTCGGAGCACATTTTAAACAAAGAGACCTTGGGCAGTGTGAGCTGGTGGGGTCCCCCACTAGCAGTCGTGACCGGTTCTGCTTGTCTCTTACAGGTGGGCATCTCCTGGACAGCCGGGGCTTGCAGGGACCAGACCTTCCGACACTGCCATCAAAGCACCGTGAACCCTTTGCACTTGAACTCCTAAAAACGTAAGCACAATCTTTTTCCAGACTTCTCAACACCAGCTACCCAGGTAAGGGAGCTTGGGGTGTTCAGCAGCTTTTGCTGGTTTTGTTGCTGCTAACAGCAGCCGTCGGAGGACACCCTAATCATTCTTTATCACTGTGTCTTATTGTATTCCCTTCATTAGCAGGAGATCCCAGTGGTTAAGGCTTTAAAGTTGAACAGAGTTAGGTTCAAATCCTGAATCACCAGTTACTAGCTGTGTGACCTTTGGCAGGTTTCTCAACCTTTCTGTGACCTTGCTTCCTCCTCAGTCAAATGAGAAAGCAACAGCACCCCTCTCTTGGGTCTGTGGTGAAGATAAAATGAAGTAATATATGAAAAGCCCTTAGAACAGGACATGTAGTAAGCTTAGAATGCAGTAAGCATTAGCTGTTACTAAGCATCACTGTACTTGTGACAATCTGTAATTAAATCATCCTCACGTTGAGTCCTCCTCTGTCTCCTGCAATAGAATATGGACTCCAGAGGACAGGGGTTTGTCTGTCTCATTTTTAGTTGAGCCTCCAGATCCCAGCAGAGTAAACTGGCTGTTATTTGCTGAAAGAGTGAGTGAAGCTGTTTTAACCTGTATTATGCAGAATCCTCAGGACAATTCTTCAGGGTTCTTGCACTTATAAGGATAATCACTTGGTTGTATGTGATAAAAATGCAAACTAAATTTCCTTAAGCAAGAGACAGGTTGATTTTTCTCTAAGGAAATTTCTAAGCTAAGGGGATCCTTTGACACAAAAATATTAGGGACCCAACTTCCTTTTGTCCTGTGGTTGTACCCATCGCTTGTCTACATGACCCACGATGGCCCGTGACAGTCTCTCCATTCTGGTCAGCAAGAAGGAAGAAATCGGAAAAGGAGAGGGTGCCCCTTCCTTTAAGAGGGTGCACACATCACTTCCTCTCAGCTCCCATTGGCCGGAATGGAGTCCTGTGGCACAATTAGCGGCAAGGGAGGCTGGGAGTTAGAGTCTTTATTCTGGGGAATCATCTGCCCAATTATAATTCTATTAAAAAGAAAGGAGGAGCAATGGATACTGAGGGACCCTCTGCCTTGCCAGATGATATGATCCCCCCTTTTTTTTATCCTCCATGCCTTCTTCCTCACCCCCAGAAACCAGTGACCCTTATACCACCTTCTTTCCTTTGTGCAGTTTCCAGAATGTCATATAATGGAATCTTATAGTAGGCACCCTTTTCAGACTGGCTTCCTTCACTTTGCAATATACATTCCTCCATGTCTTTTCATGACTTGATGGCTCATTCATTTTTATCACTAAATAATATTCCACAGAAGGCACCACAATTTGTTTATCCATTCATCTGTTGAAAGAAATTTTGGTTATTTCCAGTTTGGGGTGATTATGAATAAAGCTACTATAAACATTCATGTGCAGGTTTTTGTGTGGACATAACTTTTCAATCAGTTGGGTAAATGTGTAGGAGCATGATTGCTGAATTGTATGGTAAGAGTATATCTAGCTGTTTAAGGAACTGCCAAGCTGTCTTCCAAAGTGGCTGTTTCACTTTGCATCCCCACCAGCAACGAGTGAGAGTTCCTTTTGCGCCATCTCATCACCACCAACTGGTGCTGTCAGTTTTGTAGATTTTTGTCCTTCTGTGAGGTATATAGTGCTATGATCCTCGCTTAAAGTTGAGGATCCTGCAACAGAGAGAGCAGCTTGCCCAAGAAGATACAGCGGGTAAAAGATCGAGGAACTGTCCTCACCTGCTTGACAACTGAGCCCAGTCATACCCCACTGCCTCTGCCCTCAGCAGGTCTCTTTGAGGCATAGGCCAAAGCCATGGGGTGACTCTTCCCACCCCAAGCTCAGGAGGGCCCTCATTCACTGTGTGGCGTCTGTTTCCCACAGCAGAACTGAAGTTCAGTGAACAGAACAATGAGGGATGGGGGCAGAGTGAGTGGATTTGAGTCCCAGGTTGGAGGGGTCTCATGAGATCAGCCAAACGGGACCCCTAGGTGGGGCAGCAGACACAGGCGGGTGGGGTGGGGTGGGGTGATGAGCAAAGTGTTAGTTTCTCAGTCATGTCCGACTCCTTGCAACTCCATGGACTAGAGCCCACCCAGGCTCCTCTGTCCATGGAACTCTCCAGACAAGAATACTGGAGTGGGTTGCCATTTCTTTCTCCAGGGGACCTTCCCAACCCAGAGGTTGAACCCGGGTCTTCTGCATTACCAGACAGATTCTTTACTGTCTGAGCCACCAGGGAAGCCAGGCAGAGCCTGAACTGAGGTCAGATGCTGCATCATTTGGGAGCCAACACTCATTTCAAACCTGATAAAGCAAGAAGATACGCAACGTATTCATTTTTTTGTTTGTTTTGTTTTCCAATATCATGGCAATCTGGGGCCTGTTTAGTGGTGTCCAAGGCTCAAGAGATGCCCAGGTCTGTGCCTTCTGCTTCATTCCTTGTAGAATTCAGTCCCTAGTAAGCATTCTCCACGTGGCAGTAGGGCAGCAGCCAGGAGCTCCAGGCTGACATCCTGTTCATAGCAAACCCAATGAAAGGAGAGCTTCTATTTCCCAGGAGTGAATTAGAGCCCAGGTTGGAGGGATCTCACTAGATCAGCCAAGACACAACCGTAGGTGGGGCCAGACAGCTGGGAAGGCTGGGGTACGGGTGAGCCACACAGGCTGCTGGCCTGTGCCCAGTCCTTGGGTCTGAGGGGAAGACTAGAGCTGTTGCCCAGGTCAGAAGAACCAGTGACGAGCCAGAAGTGAAGGTCGGCTGCAGGGAATACCGAAAGTCCCAGAGTCGAAGTTTAGTGGCTGGTCTTGGGTCACGTGACCACTTCTGACCAGTCACTGAAGGAGAGAATGTGCTCATTGACCAGACTAGGCCAGTGTGGAGTGGTCTGTGTTTGGAGGTGTGTGTGTATGTTGTGGGTGGGAGGATTCAGCCTGAAAGTGTGAGAGGGCTGGTACCCCAAAGGGGAAACCCGGGTGCTACTTTCAGAAGAAGGAGGAAGGGATGCTGAGCAGACACGACAACAGGTGCTCCCTACTGGTGCAGGGGGTGGGGGCTGGTTTGTCCTAAACGGGCCCTTCCTGTGGCTTACAGTGCCCTGGTAGCTTCTCTCTGACAGATAGATTCGGTTTCAGTGGATCTGGTATCTGAAAGCCTCCTCACACACACACACTCTGCAGGTGGCGCTTCACTTTCCGAAAGCATTGTCCAGAAAGCAAGGGCTTCCTAAACTGAGTCCTTGTGTTCCCTAGCAACCACCACACTATTTCAGCTACCGCTTGAAAGTGAAAGTCGCTCAGTCCTATCCAACTCTTTGCGACCCCATGAACTATATACAGTCCATGGAATTCTCCAGGCCAGAATATTGGACTGGGTTGCCATGCCCTCCTCCAGGGGATCTTCCCAACCCAGGGATCGAACCCACGTCTCCTGCATTGCAGGCAGATTCTTTATGGCTGAGCCACCAGGAAGCCCACTTCAGCGTTTATTTGCCCTAAATGGCCTCCCAGAAGACCTGGCCTATAACAGCCCAGAGAGGGCCCACAGCCCTCCCCTCAGCCACCTCCTTCCTGGGGCCTCTCAGAGGGATAGGAGAGGAGAGGAAGAAGTCACTGGTGGAGCTGGAGGGGCCCCAGGAGTCCCTGGGTTTGCAGGCCAGCCTCAGCCCCAGCTGACGTCCACCGTGGAAGCTCTGTTATGCATTTACTGTACGGTGTATGATTTCATTTGAAAAAAGATTGCTCTGCAGAAAAAAGATGGAAAACCACAGTGTTTGATGCTGCCTCCCAGGCAACTGTGGCCAAGTGCTTTTTAAGATCTGTCCTTTGTTGATTTCGGTCAACCACAAACCTCCTGGCCCTGTACCCGTGTCTCTCTCTCTCTCATCTCTCTCCCCTGTGAATTCTGCAGCTCTGACTCACCGCACAGACCAACTCAGCGTTCAGCACCACCCTGCCTTATATGGGATGCTCACTGCTCTTGGGTCAATACGTATTAATTCATTTCTACAGCCGTTGTCTTTTGAGCTCCTACTGTGTTCCAGACACTGTGTATTTGCTGGGGATTAGGAGCGGGCAAAATCAAAAGGTCCCTGCCCTCAGGGATCCCTCCCATCTCCTCTGTGAGATCCACTGAGGGCAGGACCTTTCCTCTGGGTCTTTTGCCCCCAACCCCTCATACAGTGTCTCATTCAATGCCAAAATGTAGTTGGACTTGGCAGATGTTTGTCACAATTATTTTCCACATTATTTTTTAAAGCCCCTACTTATGACTGATGCTTCAGAGACACTGGAATGATTTGGTCCTCACCCTCTAGGACTGAGAGCTTAAGATGAAGCTGGTAATGGGCCCTGAAGAGGAAGGAAGGTTAGAGATCTGTATGCAAACACAGTCAGGGCGTGCACAAGTCAAGAGGAGGCCAGCCTCTCCACTCCCAGCCAGCGCTGGGAACCCTGCTCCGAGCCACCTGATTATAAGGGAGATAGACATGAAATTAAGTCCTGTCATTTGAGGTGGAGAATGGGAGAGTTTGGAGCAGAAATATGAAGGAAGGCTAGGAGGTTCAAAGACCAGTTCAACAGGACTCTTCTGGGTGGTGATAGTGGTGGAAAATCAGGGGAAAACAGTGTATTTGATCTGGGCTTTGAAAACTGGGTAGGACACGGGACAGGCGGAGATGCTGGGGGGAGGGCTTTCCAGGAGAAAGAACAGTGAGAGCTGAAGCCTAGAGGCAGGAGCTCTGGACCTGGGAAGACTGTACCAGGCAGGAAGTGAAATGAAGGCAGTCAGCTGCTTCTGTGCAGTCCTCCAGGCTTGGCCATGCAAGGCCACCTTAAACCACAGGCTGGGTTTGGAGCTGAGTGGCTCTTCTGTTTTCCCCTTTTCCCTTCCATGCCCAGGAGAGGGAGTTTTGGAGGGGCCCTTTAGAAGAGATAGTGCTACACACCGACCAAGGATAATCAATCTTCCCATCTCAAGGTTCTTTGAGGAACTTCGAAACCACAATCAGTGACAGTGTTGCAAGCAGCAGGCCTAGTGGCAGACCCTGCGCTGCAGGTAGGGGCGCTCTCGAGTTCCTGGCCCAGCTGCTGCGCTACTGAGGACCTCAGCCCCCCTGTGTTGTGGTCTGTGCTTTGTAACATGAGGGGTGAGGCCCCTTCCAGCTTTAAACTTTTATTCCAAGTCAGACCTGGGGGCAGACCCCAGCTCTGCTACTGGTACAGGCTTGGCCCTCTGAGCCTCAGTTTTCTCATCTACAAATTGGGGCTAATAATACTCTGTATCTCACAGGACTGATGTGAAGATGTAGTGAAATAACTAAGTGAGATAATGTGCTTGATAGCACACCTGCTGGAGCTCAGTACTTTGTAATACAGCACTGATGCTATTGGTGTTCACATTATTTATATTTTCAGTTTTATAACTCTGTGGGAGGAATCCTCAACAGACTCTTTGTATAGGTGCCTGAAAGGCAGCCTATGTCCATGTCCCCCCACATTGGGTGATGGGGTCGAGAGTCACATCCCTCCTATCTCCAAATGGGGACATAGCTGCCTTCCTCAAAATCACATTCATTCATTCATTCATCCATCAAACATGCTATGTTCCGGGGTCTCTGAGAGGCACGTGGGATCTTGTTGATCTTGTTGAATGGGGCACCCATGCGGCCTGCTCTCAGCAGCTCAGACTGTGCTTGGGGCAGTCTCTGCCCTCCAGCTGGCTCCGTGGATACCACTGGCCAGAGGAGCTCATGGCAGCGTAAATGCACTCAAGTCTGCAGGTTGGAACGCGGGGAGAAATCCCATCCTGCCTCCTGCAGTTCCTGGAGCTTTGCATAACCCCTTCCTATCTGTCTTGGGGCTAATGGATGAAATGCCACAGCGTTCAGCACATCTAGCTGGTCTGGTGTACGCATGGATTGGATTGACAAGACCAGGCTTGGCATTATGCACATGAAGGCATTTGGGAGAGGAAGCCCAGCAGTGGGCATGGGTTACAGGGTTGTGTTTTATTCTCACTCCCTGTAATGCTTGTTTGGATCCTGGATTGCAGAGGGTTTGGGGTCTTTCTGGAGGATACAAAGCTGGCAAATTGGAAGGTGCTAAGGGCTCCTGTCTGCCTTGTGCTCACCTGATCCTCTCCTGGTGGTTGAGGGCATCTCACGCTCTCTGGTCCCCAGCATCTAGCACAGAGCCAGGCATGCCAGGCTTCAGTCAGGGGCTGGGGCATTGTTGGACGGATGGGTGTGTTGGACGGATGGGTGGATCACAGTGGATTCACTGTCATACACGCTTTCCTCGCCTTGGCCCAAATCTCCAAGGCAATTGGTGATTCCAGGTCCCGGGTTTGTTTTTCTTTGACAATTTGATTTGGGTTCCTGTGCAAAACCAGTGGTTTTCAAGTAGTGGAGTTAACACAAAACAAATGGCTTTGGGAGCCTGTCAGTTTTTCGGTTTCAGTTGCAGGAGGTGGCGTGGTGTGTACCCTGATCTAAGGATGAGACCTTGCTCTCTGTCAGACACACGAGAGTTTAGACCCCCCGCTTCAAGGGTGGGTAATCTTGGGCATGTTATTTAGTCTGGATCAAATTCTGTTTTCTCATCTAGAAAATGATAATACTAATAACTTCCAACTTGCAGCGCTGTGATGAGCATTAGATTAAATAATGGGTGTTACAACGTGGAGTAGCACTCTGGGCTCATGGTAGATGCTCAAGAGAAGATGATGATGTATTTAATGACCCCTTAAGCTATTGTGCATAGACTTCTCTCTTCTGAACAAATTTTTGCAGACTGCTTTGCATTTTTAAGACAAAAATTATTTTTGAAGGTTATTGTTATAGAAGTAGTACATGCTCCTTAAAAATTCAAGTGAAAGGACTTGAATATAAAAGCCAGTAAGGTTGGGGAACCCAGTCTCTGCCACCTTCTAGCTCTTTCCTTCCCCTTCCCCAGCAATATTCTCTTTGAATGCGGAGCTTCTCAAGCCTGGGAATTTTCTCCTTTTTTCCTGCCTTAAGGGCAGACAGACAGTCAGAAGGGGACAGTGGACAGTTGGCGGTTGCATCAAATTGCCATTAGGGCCAAAAGTGCTGCAGTCAGTGCCAGTGGTCCTATTGGAGCCAGGGCAGCCTGAGTGTCCTTGGCTCCAGTTGCTCTGAGCCTTGAGGGTCTCCAGTGTTGTGCCCTGGGGTGGTAGCCTGAGGGGTCACATTCCTACCAAGCTTGAAGTGGGAAGCTCGTAGACACAAGTCTGGCCATGTGGCCAGGCCCTCTTTTGTCACCATGCCCCAGGGCTCAGTCCAGCCCAAGCTTCTATGTTCCCAGCAAGACAATTGCTCCTTCCTGTCCACCTTCTGACAGCCTGCTCTTCCCTGTGTGTGTGCTCTGCTGCCTTCCAGAGGATTCTGATGCAAGATCAAGTTTGAGAACAATAGGCAGGCAGCCAGGGTCTAATATACTGTGGTGCAGTCACACTTAGAAAGGGTGAAGGAGCCCACGCTGGGGAAGGGGGAGGTCTTGGGGAAGGCTTGGATTGTGAATGACTTAAAGGTGGACAAAGACATCTGTGTGTGACTTAGGGGAGGGGAGTGGATTCCTGGCAGAAGGATCAGCCCAAGCAAAGTCCCTAGGGCGTGATAGAGCCCCAGCCTTCAAGGAGCAACAAGGGGTACTGCTGGGCATAGAGGAGGGGAGGACACAATCAATAGGTATCTTGTGCTCTGAGTTTGGGCTTTTCCCCAGGAGTGCTGGGGAACCATGGGAGGGTTTATGCAGAGGAAGGATGGTGGGGAAGATGGATGGTTGTGTGGGGTTCCTGGATCACAGCAGGTGGCAGGCTGTCTTCTGGAGGGCACGGCTGAGCCTGCAGCGGATGAAGAGAAGGAGCCAGGGTGGGGCTGGGCTGCCCTGAGTTGTGGAGGAGCCTGGCCCCATTACTAGAACATTCTCTCAGGAGAGTACAAGAGCCCAGGTAACCATTTTGTCCCTCCCTGACTTAAGACGTCGAAAGGATGCTGTAACTGTCTTGTACTGCAATTAGTCTGTGCATTCATGCCTTCCATTCCCAGAGTCTCCAGTCACTGTTTCTGGGGTGAAAGTGAAAGTCGCTCAGTTGCGTCCGACTCTTTGCGACCCCATGGGCTATACAGTCCATGGAATTCTCTAGGCCAGAATACTGAAGTGGGTAACCTTTCCCTCCTCCAGGGGATCTTGGATCCCCTGGGATCCAAGCCCAGGGATCAAACCCAGGTCTTCCTCATTGCAGGCAGATTCTTTACCAGCTGAGCCACAAGGGAAGCCCAAGAATACTGGAGTGGGTATCCTATCCCTTCTCCAGGGGGGATTCCTGACCTAGAGATCAAACCTGCATTGCAGGTGGATTCTTTACCAACTGAGCAGAAAAGACTAAAGTGCTTCCTGCACATCTGGGATCTAGGTCCAGAGTGAGGCACCAAGAGAGGGAAGAGCAAACGGAAATTCCCTCTGAGGGTGGAGCAAGGTAGAGGCTGGGGAGGCGGGAGGGTGAGAAATGGTTGACAGTGTGGGTCAGGAGGGCCCCTGGCCTTCCCAGCCTCAATGCTGGCTTGGGGAGCCCCCTGAAGAGGAGGAGGCAGAGGAAGCCCCCAGCCCAGCCCCCTCCTCTGAGGCCCAGCCTCCCTTGCTGTCTTCCAGGGCCAGGCCGGCATTTGAAAGGGAGCCGGGGCCTCTTCCAGGCCTGGGGCTCTTGATTGGGAAGGGGCCTCTGATGAGCTCATCCCATGGTGAGTCCAGAGCTGGGAGGATGCTGAGTCCTCAGGGAGGCCAGATCCGAGTGCCCCTGTGGGGCAGAGGTGGGGCAGGTATGAAACAGGTCTCTGGCTGGAGGGCCAGACAGGGCCCTTTTGCCCGGCTGGGCAGCAGCTTTGGGATGGCAGCTCCTGTTCTTTCTGCCCTCACTCCCAGGGCTAGTTTAGGATGAAGTGCCGTTGCCTGGAGCCTGGTGATGCTCGCCTGGCCCAGTCCCTGTGTATTCGAGTATCATGTTAGCCCCAAACAGCAATCAGTGGTGATATGCGGCAGGAGCTCAGAAGGGCTGTGATTCCAGCTGAGGACATTCCAGCCAAGCCCTGCCTTCTACATCCCCTCCCTCAGGGGTTCAGAAATGGCTCAGGCTTTTCTACTTTCCTGTCAGTCCATATTTAACTCTCAAGGAAAATGACCAGCACAGATTTGTGGACTTGCAAGCTAAGTGGACTAGGAGGGCTTCCAAGGTCATCTGTTTTGACTTCTTGAGAGGTATTTATTAAGCCTCTGCTTACATACCTCTAGTGATGGGGAGCTCACTACTAACCAAGAATACGCTTTCATTCAGATTGCTCTGAAAGTTATTCTCATGCTTGACATAGACCTTAGTTTCAAATCTTGCTTCTGCCACTTCCTGTGCAGTCTCAGCCAAGTGACACAGCTTCCATAGCTCTGGTTTCCTTTCATGTTAAATGGGTCTGATAAATGTTGCTGTGTAGTTGCTCAGTTGTATCCAACTCTTTTGCAACCCCATGGACTGTAGCCCACCAGGCTCCTCTGTCCATGGGATTTTCCAGGCAAGAATACTGGAGTGGGTTGCCATTTCCTTCTCCAGGGGATCTTCCCAACCCAGAGATCAAACCCGTGTCTCCTGCATTGGCAGGTGGATTCTTTACCACTGAGCCACCTGGGAAGCCAAGGTTTGATAGATACTCACTTCTCACTTATATTTATACTAGACAGCTTTACAACCATGAGCAAGTCAGATCTGTCTGCAGTGCATAGGTCTGGTGCCCAGATAAGACTTCGCTGTGGGTCCGCAGGTCCAGAGCCAGTCACATCACCAGGGTGAATGCCCACCCTCCCCAGCACATAGTAGGTGCTCAGCAGATAATGGCTTGCGTCTCCTCCTCCTTCAAATGGACCCAGCAGTGCCTTTAGACAAGGCCAGGCCAAGTCCTTGGCTTTTATCCTAACTCAGAGACTCAGAACCACAAGGTGCTCTGAGCTGCTCTGAAGTCTTCCAGGAGGCCAGTCTCCTACAGGACTCTGGTTTCCTCACCCTTCTGCAGAATCCCACCTCCTCACATTGCCTGAGGTTCTATGCAGGCTTTTAATGAGGTTGGCCAGTGGGTCTGTTCCATTTCCTCACATCTTACACAACAAAAGATAACAAGGAAGTGCCAAGGCAAAGCCACAGGTGGAGGAAACGGGAGGTGACCTCAGGCCTCCTGACCTCTGACCTCAACCTGCTACCACCAAGCTTCCCATGGGGCATGGACATCACCCTCCACCACATCACTGGTTCCTCTGGAATCCTGTTTTATTGGTGACTGTTTTGGGTTTTTAACAGCTTTATAGAGGCAAAATTTATGCACCATAAAATTCTCTCACTTTATGGGTATGATTCAATGATTTGTAGTAAATTTATGAAGTTGTATAACCATCACTACAATCTAATTTTAGACTATTTCCATCACCCTCCAAAAGAAGCCTGGTTCCTATTTTCTGTCAGTCCCTGTTCCCGCCCCCTGCCCTAGGCAACAACCAATCTACCCTCTGTCTCTATAAATTTTGCCTTTTCTGGACATTTTTTATAAAGGGAATCATGCATTGTGTGTGGACTCCTGTTTTTCACAGCCTGGTGGAGGTGGGTGGAGACCATGTCCATTCTTTCCATAGCTGGCCAAGGCCAAGTCGTAAGTGTGCTTTTAGAGAGTTGTAAGAACTCATAAGGACACTGAGTACAATCTTTATTTCAGTGCAAACAAGAAATCCTTCGACCCCGATCCTACACTCAGGCTCTGACATCTGCTTGAATACGCCCAGTGGCAGACAGCTTGCTACCTCCGCTACCTTACTGCCTTCCCGGAGACCGAAGGAAATTTGCATATCCTGATCACATGCCAAGTGCCAGTGACCCATACACCACATTGTATTGCCAGATATTATTGATATCTTTCATCTTTGGTTTCATCCTCTGAGATGAAATCATTTTACAGCTGAAGAAATTGTAGCTCAGAGGGATTGAGGCACTCCCCCCAAAGCAGGAAGTGGCGGACACCAAGATTTAAACCCTAGGCCTCTCTGACTTCACAGAGATGGGAGATACATATTAGTGTATCAAGATGAACTGTGTCTCCCTGTAACTGTCACATGTCATTTCTAGTTTTGCCAGTTAGACCCATGCGTGTGGGCATGCTAAATCACTTCAGTTGTGTCTGATTCTTGGCAACCCCATGGACTGTAGCCTGCCAGGCTACTTTGTCCATGAGATTCTCCAGGCAAGAATACTAGAGTGGGTTGCCATGCCCTCCTCAAGAAAGTTTTCTTGACCCAGGGATCGAAGCCAAGTCTCTTTCATCACCTGCTTTGGGAGGCGGGTTCTTTACCACTAGTGCCACCTATGAAGCCCCAGTAGGACCCTCCCATGCCACCAACCTGGACATGAGGAAGTCGGAGGGAGAAAGAGTTAAGGAAGACTTCTTGGAGGAGGTGATATCTGAGTTGGGACTTGGAAAATGAGCAGGAATTAACAGGTAGAGCTGGTCAGGAAGTTATTTTCCAGGGACTCTTCTAACTGCTGTCCCTTCTAATGTTTCACAGTTGCTTGAGGCTGGAGAGAACTGTTGAAAATATCTAGTCTTGCTCTTCATATTGTATGAAAATATCTTCTTGCTGTTTGTTCTTCCTAAAACATCACCAGTAAGTAGTGGTCCAACAGCAGTGCTTGAATACCTTCAAGGACAGGGAGCTTACCACCTGACCTGGGAACCTTTTCCACTGTAGAACTGCTCTGGCTGAAGATGACTCCCTGTAGCCACAGCCAGCTTGTAGTCACATAGGATGCGGTCAGCCCCTCTCCCCACTACCGGCCTTCAGATGCTGGGCATAGCAGGCAGGTCTTGGAAACAGCCTGGAAGTCTTGGCTGAAATGTGCCCCGTTCCCCCACCCATGCTCCTTGATATAGACTGTCCATGCTGCTCGGGCCTGGCCACCTACTTCTAGGATGCCCAGCCCCTGCCCTTGAACTTGGAGGCGGGTTCAGGTAGAGTGTGGACTTGGTAGCCAATGCCTGGTTCACAGTCCAGCTTTGCCACTCACCAGGTATGACCTTGGGACAAGTCCCTTAAGTTCACCATGCCTCACTGTCCATGCATCAAATGAGATTAAGAATAACACTATATTATATTAGTCAGCTAGAGCTGCCATAACAAAATAGAACAGTCTGGGGGCTTAAACAGAAGACATTTGTTTTCTTACAGTTCTAGAGAGTCAAGCAGTCCAAGATCAAGGTGCCAGGAAGTTCAGTTTGTGGTGAGGCCTCTCTTCCTGGCTTATAGACAACCACTTTCTGTGTCCTCACATAGCCTTTGCTCTGTGTGTGCCTGGAAAGAGAGAGAGAGGAATCTCTGGGGTCTCTTCCTCTTCTTATAGAGACACTAATCCTGTTGGATGAGGACCCCACCCTTTGACCTCACTTAACCTTAGTCACCTCCCTAAGGACTATATCTCTAAAGAGAGTCACACTGGGGGAATTAAGACTGCAACATATGAATCTGTGAGAACACAATTCAGTCCATAGCAAGCACCAACTTCAGAGGGTTGCTATGAGATCAATTGGGTAAATGTGTGTAAAGCATTAAGAGCAGTACCTGGCATGTGGTAAGAGACATGTTTGTGGACACTACTATTGATGCTGTTAGCATTAAACACAGGGAATGGGAGAATCCGCTATTCTTGCTGCAAGTCTAGACTCTGTGAAAACCTACTAAGTAGACACAATAATAATAGATATCTATATTCAGCCATAAAAAAGAAGGAAATCTCAACACTGAAACAACATGAATGAACCCTGAAGGCCTTATGCTAAGAAAAATAAGTCAGAAAGACAAATACTTGTGATCTCACTTATACGGGGAATCTAGTGTAGCTGAATTCCTGGAACTAGAGATCAGATTGGTGGTGGCGGGTCGGGGAAATGAGGAGGTGTTGGTTAAAGGATACAAACTTCTTGTAAGATTATTGAACTCAACAGGTGTCATGAACAGCACGGTGACTATAGGTAACCGTACTGTATTGTATATTTGGAAGTTTTTAAGAGAGTAAACCTAAATGGAATGTGCTGTGTGTGCTGTGTTTAGTCACTCAGTCGTGTCTGACTCTCTGGGACGCTATGGACTGCAGCCTGCCAGGCTCCTCTGTCCGTGGGAATTCTCCAGGCAAGAATACTGGAGTGGGTGGTTATCACCATAAAAAAGGTTTTAAAAAAAACAACAGCATCTGTTTATATCATGCTTCTATACCAGGCTCCATCGAAGTGTTTTATAGAGCGGATGTAAGCTCCATGTCAGCCTTGTGAGATAGATATTCTTAGTATCCCAGTTGTGCGGTGAAGAGATGGAGGCACAGAAAGGTGAAGTGACTGTCCCCATGTCACACAGCCATCAGGTGCCCAGTAGGTTAATAGCATTGATGCCATTATTTATTTGAATAGTATTTATTAAGCTTCCTTGGTGGCTCAGTGGTAAAGAATCTGCCTGCCAATGCAGGAGACATAGGTTCAATCCCTGGGTTGGGAAGATCCCCTGGAGAAGGAATTGGCACCCCATTCCAGTATTCTTGCCTGGGAAATTCCATGGACAGAGGAGCCTGGTGGGCCAGAGTTCATGGGGTCGCAAGAGTCGTGCATGACTTAGCAACTGAACAATAATAACAACAAATTCATTAAGGGTAATCTGACCATGCCGAGAACTCAGTCCCTACCCCCTGGGAATTCACAGTCCAGTGGAGGAGACAGACCTCAGGGCAGGTAGTGGCAGTACTGTGTGCCAAGTGCTCTAATGGGGCAAACCCAGGGAGCTGTCATGGAGCTCACAACATGACATCTGTGCTGTGGCACCTAGCAAGGCCCAGGGAGACACCAGGGAGGGCTTCCTGGAAGAAGAAACATTTAAGCTGAGATCAGAAAGAACACAACCTGAGTACAGAGCTGGGAATGAGAGCGTGCAGTTGTGGGTTGTTGGAGGATCCATAAGCTGATCATTTCCATTCTAAGATATTCCAGCAGTCCTGTGACAGCACAGGGGTTCTTTGGTGGCCCAGGGTCTCTGATATCACCTAGGCATCCTGGAGCAGCCCAGATGCACCCCCCCCCATTGAAACCTGGAGTTTTCATACTGGTACAGGGAATTATATGGTAGCCCCTCAATTTTTTCTGGCACTCAGGGGACCTGTGTGATCCCAGCACAGTGTGACAGCCTAGGGATCTGGACACTTCCAGGATCACTGCAGCAGCTTCCGAGGATTCCAGATGTTTTGAACCCTGGGGATTCTGTGACAACCTCGAGGATTGCGTGTCATCTCTGGGGTCACCTAGCTGTACTCTTCAAGTTTTCAGAAAGAAGAATATGCAGACTCATAGTAGGCAAACTCTTTGATGGGGGGAAAAGGAAACAGCATGGAAAGATCTATACCTGGATGTGCATTTACAAGGCTTGTGCTAAGTCACTTCAGTCGTGTCCAACTCTGTGCGACCCTATGGGCTGTAGCCCGCCAGGCTCCTCTGTCCATGGGATTCTCCAGGCAAGAATACCGTAGTGGGTTGCCATTTCCTTCTGGGGATCTTCCCAACTCAGGGATCAAACCCGTATCTCTTATGTCTCCTGCATTGGCAAGTGGATTCTTTAACACTACCGCCACCTAGGAAGCCCTTTACAAGACTTAAACAGGTGGAACATCTAAGGAGATGTGGCTAGAAGCCCTCTGCCTCCAGAAGCCTGGGGGATTCAAAGAGTCTTGATTCTTTAGGGTCTATTTCCTTCCGGAAAGCTGAAAATGAGCCACCTCCGGGAGGTCTGCAGGGAGCACTGTCCTGATGAGCAGACCTGTGGCTTGGAGAGGACCAAGGATGCACCTGTTGCCTGGATACGCAGGCGCTGCTGCTCCAGGCCCTCCGAGCAGATGCATCGCGCAGGGCTGTGACTGTCTGCGAGGGGGCTGCACGCTGCGCTCTGGACACCAGCGCTGGCCCCTCCAGGGGCTCCTATGAGCTGAACCTTGCCAGAGTGGCTCCGCTGGATTCATCCCAGCCCCACTCACTGCTCCAGGCCAGCAGGGAGACTTGCCTTAGCCTCAGGTTCATGCCTGCGGAGTAGGGCTGATACTCCCCGCTGTTTCATGGGGGGCTCGAGGAGCCAAGTGGGTGGGGGAGAGCCCTGTATGAAAGCATGAGAACACAGTCCTGCTTCCCCACAGGAGCCGTGCGCTCTGGGGCAAACGCCTTCATACCACGGAATTTCCTTGGTCTCCTCATCTGTAGAAAGCGGATGGGAAGAGCTCAGTGCAGGACACACAACAGTTCTCAACCAATGCCAGTTCTACCCCCAACTCCTCCACCTCCGAACAGAGGTGGCAGCCAGGTACCTCGGGTGTGGGGAAGAGGGTGGTTTTCAAGTGGAAGAGCCCATCAGGCCCCAGGAAGTCAACCATCTTAGCACCTTTGCCTTTTTGTCATCCTGGGCAGAGTCAACCGAGAGCTGCCCTTGTCAGGTGCTGGGCTAAGAGCTGTACACTCATCATCTCATGTAGTCCTCCCTACAACACTGTGAGATGGTAGTATGGTAATCCCATTATACAGTCAAGCAAACTGAGGCACAGAGAAGGCAGCCAAGTTGCCCCAGGTCACCTGATGAAAACAGGGCAAACCTTTGTATCCAAGTCTGTCTTGACTTCAAAGCCTGGACACTAATCACTTCTCTTCCCAGGTATCTTTCTAGAAACAGTCAGGGGAGAAAGAAGAAAAGGATGAGATGAGAACCAGCTGGAGAACTCATTGGACGTTTGGTGCCTGGGTGGGTTGACCTGGCTGGGTTGGACTCAAGCTGGCTCCTTGAACCCCTTGAGGATTCCCTTCCTTCAGAAGACTGGACCCCTCCCCTCTAGTGGCCCGTTTTTAGAGAAACTGCTGGTGGAGGGTGTCAGAGCGTCTGGTCTGAACAAGAACCAGTTCTATCCACACTTCAAAGATCTTCCTCTTGGCAGAAGGGAAACAGACATGGTAACTGAAAGAGAAGGGGGTCTGGTGGCCCACTGACCCATTTTGCTTTTCCAGCCACTTGGGACTTGGCATCAAACAGAAGGGCAGGATTCATTTTCCCATCCCCATTGTAGCCAGATCTGCTCTGGTTCTGGGATCCATGGAAAAGGGGGACCCTAGGAACCAGCCCCTGTGCTGCAGCCTACATCCTCCCCAATAGGGCTCCCCCAGCCCAGTGCGGGCCTGAAAGCCAGACAGCCCAGCCCAGAGCCAGCCTCTCTGATGCCACAGCCAAACACCAGACCACTTACCGGGCTTTTCCAGGGAAACAGTGTCCCCAAGCAGAGCTCCAAGCCTGCAATTAGGAGAGCAGCAAAGGGCTTAACTTTCTCTGGGCTGCAGGCTTTTGAGTGGGAAAGATAAGCTTGGTCTGGATTAAGCTGGAGGGTAAAATAATATTTACTCTCAAACAGTACTCTGTCTCGGGGCGAGTCTGGGCCCTGGGGCTTCCAGGGATCGGGGTCGCCAGGAGGTCTGCCATGCCCTGCCAGGTCCCCAGATGTCTCGCCTCCCCACCCACCATCCACTGGGCGGGTTCCACAAGCCAGTTCCCTTAGTGTTTGCTCTCATTATGAAAAGAAAATGAGAAGAAGCTATAATGTTCAGTGTGTTATTATCTGCAGAGCAGTTGGCCTGTGTAATTATCTCCTCCAATCCATGAAACTACCTTGGGAGTTGGGCTTACTGACCCCCAAATAGATCCAGACTCAAGTCCCAGCTCAGTCACTTTCTAACTCTTGACCCGAGGGAAGTGACTTCATTTCCCATGAACCTCAATTTTTCACCCGTAAAATGGGAGTGCTAATAGCTTCTTCAGAGTGTGGTCAGAATGAAGCACAGTGTCTATAAAACACCTCACCAGGGCCCCGGATCCCAGCGGCTTAATAAACAGTAGGTTGTTTTCAGAAATAAGATGGTGCTACTGGTAAAGAACCCACCTGCCTATGCAAGAGACATATGAGATGCGGGTTCGATGCCTGGGTTGGGAAGATCCCCTGGAGAAGGAAATGGCAACCTACTCCAGTATTCTTGCCTGGAGAATCCCATGGACACGGGAGCCTGACAGGCTACAGTCCATAGGGTCACAAAGAGTCGGACATGACTTAAGTGACTTAGCACCTAGCACTGGTAAAAGAAACCTCAGGTGAATTCCCATCTTTTTTCAGTGGTAAAGCTGAGATGTACACTCAAGGCAAGGAAGGCATGGCCTTGTGTGAGCCTGGCCTCTAGCCACTGGGCCAGGGAGAGGCCCAGGGCAGGAGCCGGATGGGCAGGGGGGCCCTGGGAGAGGTGGCCTTTCAGACACAGCCTTAGGGTCCAGAGCAGGAGGAGAGGCCCCAGTGCTTCCTGTCCCCCACCCCCTTTGTGGAACAACAACCGGCCCATTCTCTGCTCCTCATCCCGGGCTTCACTGATTTGTGCCCCTGGAGGCAGGGAGAAGAGCACTCTGGCTCATTCCTGAGGAGAACAAAGACGGAGGTCAAGGCCGGCTCAGACGGACAGGCTCTGGCTCCGGGGAAGGACGGGGGGCTGAGAATGGAGCAGGGTGTGCACTGCCCTCCCTCCCTCCCTCCCTCCCTGCCCCCACCCCTGCTGTAAGAGGAGCCCTTCTGGGTCCTGGGGTAACTTCAGTGCCCGTGACCTAGCTGTGAGACTTGGAGGAGACCCCTGCCCCTCTCTGGGCCTCATCCTCTCATCTCCAAAACGAAGGTCTCAGAAATAAACAGAAGGTTAGCAGATGCAAACTAATGTGTGAAAGTGAATGTCTCTCGGTCGTGTCCGACTCTTTGCAACCCCATGGACCATACAGTCCATGGAATTCTCCAGGCCAGAATACTGGAGTGGGTGGCCATTCCCTCCTCCAGGGGATCTTCCTAACCCAGGGATCGAACCCAGGTCTCCTGCATTGCAGGTGGATTCTATACCAGCTGAGCCACCAGGGTAGCCAAACTAATGGATACAGGATGGGTAAACAACAAGGTCCTACTGTATGACACAGGGAACTATATTCAATATCCTGTGATAAACCTGAGCGACTGAACAACAACAAATATGTATGTATAACTGAATGACTTTGCTGTACAGCAGAAATTAATACAACATTGTAAATTAACTATACTTCAATAAAATCTAAAAAAAAAAAACCTGAAGAGAAGTCTGCCAATGCTGGAGAAATCAAGGAAGGCTTCATGGCTGAGGAGCCATCAAGCAGGGCACTGAAGGGTGAGAAGAAATTCTCCAGGCAGACAAGAAAAGAAAAGATAGTCCAGGCCCAGGTTGCAATACTCACAGAGACCCAGCATCTTCAGGATGTGGAGGAAATGGCCCCTCTGCAATGATCTGTTTTAATTAGATAAGTAATACATGCTCCTAGTAAGAAAAAAAAGTCACTGAATATAAAGAATAAAAGAAAAAGTCACCAAGAGGCTGAAACAGTTTGATACTGTTTCAGCCCTTTTTAATATGGTTAAGTAAGGGGCCTTTAAACTCCCTAATAAATGGAGAATCTCAGAGTCTAGGCAGACAGGGAAAGAACAAAGACCTGTCTTCTGGAACTGGAGCCGGAATCCAAGCCCTGGACAGACGGACAGCGTTTCCCGGGCGTGGGGGCTGGGAAGATCACAGCCGGGGGGCGGACGCCCAGGCAGACACTCGGGCGAGGGGCACAGTGCTGGCGCCTGCCCCCCACAACCTCTCGCGGCGCAGGGCCTGCAGCGGGACCGCCGGGGCCAAGGCGGGGAGGCCAGGCAAGACTCTTGTGAGCACGAATGCGGCTTGTGGCAAGGACCAGCACTGCGGTTCCTAGCACGCCCCTGCCGCTGGCAGCTGGCAGAAGTGGCCGTCCCGCCTCCAGGCAGCTGAGGGGTCCCCATCATGGCTCAACTGTGGTTTCCTAAGCCATCGGGCTGCAGCCCGGGGAGGGGGCCTAATGACACTGTGAGGTCACTGCTGTGATCTTGCCAACTCTTCAGCGCCACCTTTAAAATATGGTTCATCTTAATGGACTTGGGGCTAAGAGGGGGGGTCAGCAGGGGCGGGAGGGGACATGTACCCAGGACAGGTGGCTTGAGCTGGCAGTGGTGGGTCCACATCAGTGTGGGCTGGTCTGTTCATTCCTCGACCTCCAGATCCAAGGCCAAACTTGAAGTCTCTTCCTGAGTAGCACCCCATCTTCCCTGGACTCCTGCCTCATTTCTCCCAGCTCCCAACACCAGAGAATTTTCCCCAGAGGCCTTACCCAGGGCACCTTATCTACTTGGCACAATTAAAACAGTCCATGACGGAGCCCTTGGTCCCACCCCCACCCCCAGTATCCTATCATATCGGGCAGTCTGGGCACCTGGGGTCCCTGGGGGGAATCGCAGAGCCTTGTGGCTGGAGCAGGGGGACGCAGTGACCACCTGAACCATCGTCACCTTGGCTATGAATATAGGATGGGGTGTTCCATTTCCTTCATGGCCCCTGTGAAATCTGTTAACACTAATTATGAAGTTATGAGGAATTCCCAGTCCTCCTAATTAGTGTTAATAGGGGCTGGGTGAACTAGTCATGGGAAAATAAATGTCTTTGTTTGCGTTGTTGAAACTAGAGGTCTGTGTCCTGCCTTTAGGTGTGATTCAGCTACGTTCTCTTCTCTCCCCCATCTCTTGTCCTATACCTGGCACCATGAGTGTACACACGGTGTACACACCCACCAGCCATCGTACTCACTGTGCACACACACATATACACGTGCACACAGGTACACGTGCACACAACTGCTGCAGCACAGGCGGCAAGTTGTGCTGCTGGATTTGGATGCTGGATTAAGACATCATTTTGCAAAGCAGGCACCAAAGCCACACTCCCAGCCCTTCTTGGCAGTACCCTCAGAAGCCCCCATCCCCACACCATACCGCCACCCCAGAGAACCCTCTGAGCCGGGCTCCCCATATTAGACCGTATTAACAAACCATTACATGTTCCAATTAGCATGGTGAGTGAAGCTGGCTGGCTGAGCAGGGTAATAACGCTCTCCTCTCGCTGTTAACAGGCCGAGGCGTATTTCCCCAGGAGGGAGGATTCCCCCCACCCCACCCCCATCCCCCATTATCTGTTGTGAAAACGAGATCTGTGCAAGACTCCTCGCCATCTGGGTCTGAGGCCCTCCTGGAGGAGGTTTCCTCTGGACCAAGCAGGAGAGAGACAATGAGTGAGGAGCTGAAACTAACATTTACTGTGCAGTATGCGCTGTTGAACCTGTGCGAGGGTCTTCTACGGAGGACGGTGCTTTTTCAGCTGAGGTGTGGGTACCCATAGCACCTGGGGCTTTCCTCCCCAAGCCAGGGGCTGCACAGAATCTCAGGACTAGTTCTATGTGTCCTAATGGAACACCGATGCACTCAAAGATTTGGAAGATAATACCTTATCTTTATATTAAAACAACTGTGGATGTACTTTGCAGTTGAATGGAAAAAAATATATACATATATATATATGACATGAATATGTGAGGTGAAATAGGAGATTTACAGGCAATTTTGCTCTCCTGCTTTTCTTCTCTGGGCTAGGTCCCCTGATTTCTAGGTGGGTGGGGAAAACAGGATTCCTTCCACAGCCACTGAAAGAACTGAGGAGGGGAGAGTTGGCGAGGTTCTAAGGCATAGCACAATGCTGTGTGATATTGGACAAGTCACTATACCTCTCTGATCCTCCTATCTCTGAGCAGCACTAGGGAAATGGTGATAACAGAACCTCAGGGCCAGTTTCAAAGGTGTGCAACCTGGGCAGTGGCCCAAGAGCCCTGCACTTGGCTTAATGCTCTGCTGTCGCCATCTTGTAAGTCATAATAACTTTTGAATGAGACACCCTCATTTTTACCGGGCCTCACAAATATGTAACTGGTCCTGCATCTTCTGATAGTGTTTTAGCTAGAGTCAAATCAGAATCGTGTGAAAGAGGCCCACACAGAGGTTTACTCCTCCTTGCCTCTCTTCCTTTTTTCCTTCCTTCTTCAAACATCCATTGAGCACTCCTTCTGTGGCAGGTACTGTATCAGAGGCTGGGGTTCAGCAATGAAGCAGACAAACAAGGTTGCTGCCTTCCTGCATTCAAGGGAAAGAGACAGAAGAAAACATAACTGAAAGAGAACTTTGTTGGAGATAAGTGTCAAAAGGGGGATAGATGGTGACTGACTGTTGCTGTTCAGTCACTCCGTCATGTCTGACTCTTTGCGACCCAATGGACTGCAGCATGCCAGGCTTCCCTGTCCTTCACCATCTCCCGGAGTTTGCCTAAACATCCATTGAGTTGGTGATGGTGACTGGGGAGAGGTACTATTTTAGGTTGTTGGGGAGCAGAGTTGGGAGTGGTCAGGGAAGATCTCCCTGCAGAATTTGATCAGAGGCCTGAATGAAGTGAGGGAATACAATGTGTAGAATATCGGCAGGAGAGTCCCAGGCAGAAGGACCAGCAGGTGCAAAGGCCCTGAGGCAGGTGTGTGCTTACCATGTGGAAGAGACCAGGGTGACTGGAGCTGACTGGAGTGGGGTGAGGGAGGAGGAGGTAGCCTAAGATGAGCTTGGGCTGGGGGCGGGGGGCTTGTAAGCTGTTGGGAGGATGGGATGGGGTAAGTATCAGGCTGGCCAGAAAGTTCATTCGAGTGTTCTGCATAATGTTAAGAAAAACCTGAACACACTTCCTGACCAACCCAATAAATGACCCGGGGGCAGAGGATTCCTTCACCAGTGCTGGTTGTTTCTCGTCCCCCTGCGGTTAATACTTGGAGGCCAGAATGGCAGGGGGAAGGATAAAGGTGTCCCTTTGTCCTCTGGAAACTCGGGGACACGCTGTCCCTGGGCAGGGATGTGTGGCAGTCCCTCCAGTTTGGTGAGAGGTGGTGACTCCTGCCTTAGATCTCTGCCTCCTCCTTGGGCCTCTGAGGCTCCGTCTCTGACAAGCTGTGGGATCAAAAGGCCAACCCAGAAAAAAAAAAACCAGGCCAACCCAAGGCACCCCGATGCCGTATGCGCCAGAAGTGCCCCCAGGACAGCCATCGCGGTACAGCTTCATAAGCCTTGTCCCCTTCCTCCAAATGAAGTCCAAGATGGATGGCGTGAATGCCAGGGAGAGGGCTGGCCAGGCAGCCTCAGGCTCCAGGTCCCGTGGGCGAGCTTTGGAAGCTGGCCTGTGCTGAGCGTGTGGGTAATCAGAGACCCTTCCTCCCTGCTAGTGGTCCCAGGGCAGAGGCCCACAGCTTCTCTTCCTCCAAGCCCTGTGACCCTGGGGAAGGGATCCCATCTCCTCATCTGTAAACAAGGATACTAATAGTGATGTGAGGATCAAACGAGAGGGCAATCGAAGTGCATGGAATATGGGAAGTAGTCATTCCCTGACACCCTTTAGGAGTGGGGTGTCAGCCTAAGTGTCACCTCTGAGACTCAGCAGCCAGCCACAGGCGACCTGGGAAGTGAACAGCAGAGGGTGAAACAACCTGAAGACCAACCCATAATGCTGATGCTCTTCAGGACATGCTGTGTGACCAGAACCGGGGCAGGTCCACAGAGCCGTCATCTGTACCATGAAAAGGACGGACTCTAGGACCTCGGGAGCCCCCTCAAGTCTTGACCTTCTCTAAGATGGGAAAGTGATGGAGTCCTCCGTGAGACCCCATCCACTAGGACATCATTTCTCCCTGTGTGAGGGCAGCAGACAGCAGGCCCCACATTTGCCTAGTGGCCCTTCAGGGCCGGGCCTGCAGGCTGAAGGCTCTGGCCATCAGCCTGTCTGCAGCAGGCCTGGGGCCCCTGCTATCACAGGTGGGAAAAGGGCAGCGTCAGGCCTTTGTTACAAGCCCAGACTCTGGAGTCAGCCCTGCTGCTTTCTCGCTGTGCATCCTTGAACAAGTGGCTTACCCTCTCTGAGCCTCAATTGTCACAGCTGAAAACTGGGGATAATAAGAGCATCTACGTGGGACTGCGGAAGCTAATGAGAACCGTGTCTGGCCCAGGCAGCTCTGTGGACGTGCAACACGTTCTTGTCATTCTTTCTCTCCTGGTGAAATGGTTCTACAGCTGAGGGCAGGGACCCTCCTTCCCAGGTCCTGGCTTCTCAGACCCCTGCCACCCTCTGGACCTCTGCCACTGCCCCTGAGGGCCAGTCCCTTCCGGAAGCAGCTGGGCAGATATAACCTCGTGACGGGGACAAGACATCCTGGGAAGAAAGGATCTCTTTGGGCACCACTGATGAAGTTGAACAAAGGACCCCCAAATCCGTATTTTGGAGGGACACATGACCTTAAAAGGGTGTGAAGTCATTGAAAAGCAGCAGAGAGAAAGGCACAGGTCTGGGCGTTAGAGCTCACACAGTTCAGCCCTAACCATCTCTCCTCGCTCCCACTGCTCTCTAACCCTTCAGGGTCTTCATCCTAGTTTCCTCCTCCATGAACTAAGGAGAGTCGCAAGGTGTCAGAAAGCTTCATTGGGATGTTTGTGAAAATCTGTATTCTCCACCCAGCGAGAGGCAATGCGTGTGGGCCTTCCCTGAGGCCCCACTCTGCCAGGCCCTGTTCTAAGCACCTCCATATTTCCTTCGTCCCCTCTGACGGGGAGGCACTCACTGGTTGCCCCAGGGTGGAGCTCAGAGGTGGTTTATCCCTGCCCTGTTGCTTCATCCAGTTTATGGACCCAGGTTTTCCTTGCCTCCTACTGGAACACTGACCTTGGAAAGTCCAATATGAGGCCTCTACAGAAGAACCCGCCTGCCAACGCAGGAGACATAAGAGACTCAGGTTTGTTCCCTGGGTCGGGAAGATTCCCCTGGAGGAGGGCATGGCAACCCACTCCAGTATTCTCGCCTGGAGAATTCCATGGACAGAGGAGCCTAGCGGGCTATGGTCCATGGGTCTCAAAAGAGTCGGACACGACTGAAGTGACTGTGCTCACGCACAGAAGATCCACTTCCCCACAGGTTTCTTCTCCAATAATATCTACTGTTCAGAATTACACCCAGGAAGGGGCAATTGGTGGAGTAATGGCCTGAGACAAAATGCAGAACCATCTCGCCAACACGTCCCTCAGCTCCTGGCATAGCCCTGCCGCCTATGTCTGCCTGGACGTGACCCAGGTCTGCACAAGCGGTCAGGGCCCTCGTGGCTCTGGAGTCACCTCCAAGGGGCTCAGAGGTGCTTGTTCAAGGTCACACGAGCACCTAGAGGTAGGCTCAGAGGGCAGCCCAGGACGGCCTCATCCTAAAGCCTGTTCTGTACCCCCGCCCCCTCCTCACCCCCACAGGGTCTCTGGAAAACCCCAGCCTTGCCCCCTGAACTCGCTGAGTCTTCCCCTTTCTTAATTAGCAGGCAGCCGGGGGAAAATGAAACACCTGCCTTGTTCTTCCTTTTCCCAGCAAGGAGGCTCCCCAGGCTCCCCGCTCCCAGCAGGGCCCCGGCAGTCCTCAGGCTGCTTTGGGCAAGCAGGCCTTTGCACAATGGCTCACACGTGCAGAGCCTCTAAATTAAATGTGGCTACCACCCGCTGGGGGTCACGGTCCCAGGGCAGGGCTAGGGGATTTCTGTCCAGGCCCCCGAGGAGGTGGGCTTTAAGAGGAAAGGGATCTATCCACCATCAGCAGGTAGCCTTCCACCCCTGCAGGAAGTGGTCACAGTGTGTGTGTGTGTGTGTGTGTGTGCGTGCGCGCGCGTGTGCACGCACACTCTCGTGCATTCAGAGAGGAGAGAGAGCAAAGACAGAGCAGAGATGAGACTCGAGATGGAGAGACAGAGGGAAGCCTGGTACCCAGGACCTGAGACAGAGAGAGAGGGGACTGGTCCAGCCACAGAATTAGCTGGTGGCCGTGAAATCCCAAACGGGATTTGATTCCAGAACCCTGGACTTTTTATACTTACATCCCCTGGAGCTGTGGATTTGCCTGAGCCCCGCGCCTGTCTCCCTCTAAGCCCAGCCCCACCCTGCCCACATCTTTCTTTAGGGCTCCTAGGCACAGCTGGGATGATTTTTTATGGAGAGGAAAGAACGCAGCTCTCTCTGCCTCCTGCCTCCTCCTCTTCTCAGGCCCCAGCCCCGATCTTCCCTTGATTCATTTCCTCTCAGGAAATGTCACGATCCCTCTACTTTTCCGTTTCTTTCCCTCCATAGCCTGAACTTCAAATACCTGTAGTCATTCCTCTAAGGGGAAAGGGTTGTGGCCTCCCTAAATCAGGCCCGATGACCAGAATCATTGCAGTTGCCCTGGGAAGACCGGGTGTCTCTAACATTTACTACTGAGTGAATGTAAGCGAGGCCGTGTGCCCAGTGGGTGTGGGGCTTGGGTGGGGCTTGGCTCCGTCTCCGGTGACAGCTCCTGGTCTCTGGGGAGCTGAAGGAGCCTTCGATGGGATGAAGGATGCTCAGAGGAGGCGTGGGCAGCCCCACCAGCCTGCCCTCAGCACAGGAAGATGGCTGTCTTGGGAGGGAGCGTGCTGTCTGCCGCCGGGTGGAGGAGCTTGTTGGGATCACCCAACTTTGAGAGGCCCCCACCCCTATGCTGCACTCGGGCATCACTCAGGCAAGAGGGAGGCGAGCCAGGTGCCGTGTGCTCCCCTCACTGACAGGCTGAGGTCCAAGGAAGCTCAGAGGCTGAGAGGAGAAGACAAAGCGAAAATGGTGGGACATTGACAGCACCTGGTATATAGTTCGTGTGTGTGTTAGTCACTCAGTCGTGTCCGACTCTTCGTGACCCCGTGGACTGTAGCCCACCAGGCTCCTCTGTCCATGGGATTCTACAGGCAAGACTACTGGAGTGGGTTGCCATTTCCTCCTCCGGAGGCTCTTCCCCAGGGATCAAACCTGGGTCTCTTGCATTCACAGGCAGATTCTTTACCATCTAAAGCAGGAATTTGGTTAGATGTCAGGAGAACTTCCCTACTTAAGGAGGAGACATCAGAATGAGGTTATGGGATTTGTCCTCCTTCCTGAAGAGCTTTAAAAATAAGATCAGATCCATTTGGCTGTTTAAAATAGTCTTGAGGTTGGCAGAGGCAATGGCCAAATGATTTTGGATGTCTTTTCCCTTTCCTGACACTATAGTTAATTCAATCAGAAGGAAAGTGATCAGAGTCCACATCTGTGTGTGTGTGTGTATCTGCCTGTGTTTGTACCTATGTGTGCACCCACATTTGTCTATGGGTCTATATGTGTGTCTGTGTATTTGCCTGTGTCTGTGTGTCTCCAAGGCTGTGTCTACGCTATTGTCTATGTGTCCATGTTTTATGTGCAGAGTAAGTTACTGAAGCCAAAAAACCTCAAGGTGACTCATCTTCATTACTGAATGGCTGGAAGAATTTCCTCTTGCCATGCTATCCTTCTTGGGAGGACATGGACAAAGCACCAGGGTGAAAAGGGATTTTGAATTTGATTTTTATTTATTTATTTGTTGTTGTTGTTTTTATACAACGTTCTAATTTTGGGCTAAGAGCTAGACAAAGGACACCGGCTCCGGAGTGTCCCGCTGAGGCCGGAATACAGGCTTCCCCACGTTCCTGTGATCTTGGAGTTTGACCTCCCCTCTCAAGACCTCAGTTTCCACATCTGTAAAATGGGGGCAATAACACCTCCCTCACAGGGCTGTTGTGAAGGTTAAGTGCATTAGAGCCTGTAAAGCCCTTAGCACAGCACCCGGCCTGTAGAAAGGGATTTATATACGCCCCTTCTGTTACAGGCATTAACTCTCAGCAGTATTTCCAGGCTGGCTCCTGATAGCTGTAGCAGAAAGAGCACTGGCTGTGGAGCCACCTGGTCTTGGGTTCCAGTGTGCCTCTCAGCAGCTGTGTGGCCTTGGGTGAGTCACTTCACCTCTCTGATCCCCATTCTCAGTTGTAAGTTGGGACCAAAAATATGCCTGCCTCATAGGATTATAGTGAGGCTCAAAGGAGAGAGTGTAAGACTTTAGCACAGCGTCCGCTGCACTGAAGCACTTAAGAAAAAAAAAAAATACCCACCGGTGACAGAAAGTGTCCCCTCCGAGTCCCGCCCCTTCCTTACCCGCTCCCCTCCACCTGCTTGCAGTATAATTCTGTGTCTTACCCACTGCCTGGGCTCCTGTCTTATCCTGTCAGACACTTCAGTTCAGTTCAGTCGCTCAGTCGTGTCCGACTCTTTGCGACCCCATAGACTGCACATGCCAGGCCTCCCTGTCCATCACCAACTCCCAGAGTTTACCCAAATTCATGTCCATTGAGTCGGTGATGCAACCCAACCATCTCATCCTCTGTCATCCCCTTCTCCTCCCACCTTCAATCTTTCCCAGCATCAGGGTCTTTTCAAAGACCCCTGTGGTGGGGGTGCAGGAGCTGCCAGGGCTCCCCCACCCCCTTACCCCAGCTCAGACCTGTGCCCTTTCCCGCCCAGTTCCCAGGACCCCTTAATACCCGAGAAGCCATTAAATATTTAAATCCAGGCTTTGTGTGGCAGCCAGGTTGCCCCAGCAACAGTCCTGCATATTTTGGGATGGATTACCAAGTCTTTCAAAGGGTCTCCTGCTGCTGTGGCCCGAAGGGGGATGAAATGTGGGAAGAGAGAACTGTCAGAGGGAGGGCAGGCTGGGGGCTCCGGAGCCCCACTGAGACTTACAGAGACCGTCATCGTGGGAATCAGCCAGAGGACTGGAGGGTCAGAGACAGGGCAGGATTCTCCCTGGTTTTCCAGAGTCTGGACTTGAATCCAGGCCTCACGCCTGCCAGCTTGTTCTCTTTACTTGTTTCCACCTTGTGGGCGTGTTGTCTGGATTGGGGTCTGCACCCCAGTTCTGCCCTCTCCAGCTAGACCACCGTGGGAACCTTACCTTCTCTGGGCCTCCATGTACTCCTGGGGATAATTCACTCATTTCAGATGATGTTGGAACTTTGTTCAGCATGGCTCCTGGCCCACGTGAAGCAGGAGCGGTTATTATATTGATGATATTCCATCCCAGGGCTTCCCTGGTGGCTCAGAGGTAAAGCCTGCCAATGCAGGAGAAGCAGGTTCAGTCCCTGGGTCGGGAAGATCCCCTGGAGGAGGAAGTGGCAGCCCCCACTCCAGTATTCTTACCTGGGAAATCTCATGGACAGAGGAGCCGGGCAAGGTACGGTCCATGGGGACACAAAGAATCGGATACGACTTAGCGACTGAACACCACCACCCTGTTTGCCCTGAGGAGACTCCGAGGAAGTGGGAGACACAGCCCTGGCCACCAAAGGCTTATATCTGATGGAAAGGTCTGCCAGCAATGGTAAATTCGGAGGACATGTCCAGTGTTCCCTGTCCCTGTCCCCTCCAGGCCCAGTGTGAGTCTACCTGGGAGTTGCCTGGGGTGCGTTTTGAGACCGGCCCCCAGCATACGGCAGGGAGCACCCCGGCTGGGAGCCTGGGCTGTGCTGTCCAGCCGCGACTCTGCTGTGTGTCCTTGGGCAAGTCCCTTCCCCTCCGGACACCAGTCTCCTCGGCTGTGGGATGAGGGTGGCTCTGAATCACTTCCCGGGGCAGCCCCCCTTTCCAGCTGGCATGGAGGCACCAGCCACCCATAAAGATGGCCCATTCCCCACCCCACCTCATGCTGTGATGCCCCTTTAGGAAGTGAGCCCGAGGGGATGAGGCCAGCCCTGCCAGTTCCTTGTGACCTCCACGTGGACTCTGCTCCTTAGTCCTCAAAGCGCCTCCTTTCCTATATTTTCTCCCCTCTTAAACCCCACTGCTGCCTCCCACCCCAGACCCAGGCTCTCTCCAAAGGCAGGAGGATTTCCAGAGAATTAACATCTCCGCTCCAGACACTCCAGACACTCCAGACACGTGCTGGCTCATCCCAGTCAGAGGCCAGTGGTGCAGAATCCTTGTCCGCTTCTCCGTGAAGGGGAGGGGGCGAGTGGGAGGCCCAGAGGAGGCCAGGAGCCACTTGCTGGATGCTGGGTTATGTCAGGGAACCTGGGCTGCGGCTGCCCACAGTGATGGAGGAGGGACGCATCTAACCAGCGTCTGGGCATCTAACCAGCAGACGGCCATTGGCTGCTTACACCGATATCCTTCTAGATTTGGGGAGCACGATTTTCAGCCGGTCTGGGGCCTCAGCCTTCCAGATAGACCTCAGGGGATGGGGGGGGAGGGAATCTCACCTTGAGGTCTTTGAACCTGACAGTGTATACCCCCCCAGGGATGGATCCAAAGGAAAGGCCCCTCCTGGAGCCCACAGAATCCAAATCTCAGGGCTGGAGCCTGGAAGTTTGAGGGCTCATTAATAAATTCCCCAGGGGCTTCTCAGAGGGACTGGCTCCCTGGCCGCCCCCTCCACCCCAGCTGGCTGTGTCTGCCCCGGGCAGGAAGGCAGCCACATTCAGGTACAGTCAGTTTAGGATTCTGATCCTTCCATCCCATCCCCCCCGCCTCTCCCCTGCCCCTGCGGTCCCATCTGCTCCTGCTGTAAACTCGCTGCCCCTCTGCTGGGGGCAGGGGCTGAGGGGAGAGGGCATCCTCTGTCGGGGGGCGGGAGGCGCGGTGGGGATGGAGATCAGAAGTAACAAACTGGATTAATGAGCTACAGACGGGGAGGGCGTCACCGTCAGGGATGATCTATGTCTGAGGACCCAGGACTTCCCAGCGTCCACGGATCACATGAACTCGAGAAACTGGCGAGCTTGGAGGGATGAAATTATCTCTTTACTTTCACTAACATTTAACTGATATTGAGCATATCCTCTTACTATTGTTGTTCAGTCACTAAGTCATGTCCAGCTCTTTGCGACCCCATGGACTGCAGCACAGCAGGCTCCCCTGTCCTTTCCCGTCTCCCGGACTTTGCTCAAACTCATGTCCATTGAGTCAGTGATGCCATCCGACCATCTCGTCCTCTGTGAGCGCAGGCAACATGCTGTAGTATCATCAGCTGTACTCGTAATATTGCCATCAATAGGTGGAAGCAGATATTTTCACATCGCCCCCAAACTGTTGCAGACCTTTTGAAATTACAATAGCTGTCAAATCTATCATTAGGTCTTGAATTTAATGAGTTAATAAAGAAATATTTGCATATTACAAACATTTTGAAAATATTTTGATAATATTATTTAATATAATTGGTTTAATCTCATGTATCTTATTTTATGTAGGGGTGGGGGAAAAGAGCTTAACTTTCAGATCAGGCCAGGGGATCCCTAAGGCAGGCTGCTTACTGTCTCTGAGCCCGGTTCAATCACAGGTCAGTGGGGGAGCAGACCCACCTCCTAGGACTCTTGTGAGGATCTGTATGCTGTTAGTTCAAGGCCAGATATACAGAAAGAGTTAACTAGATGCACGCCCTAGGTAGCATAAAGTTTAACACAAGCTTCCAGGAGGTGGCCTGGAGAATAAGGAGACTCAACTAGGTGAAGCAGAGGTGTTACCAGAAGCCACACTTGAGCCAGGCTGGGCAGGGAGAACCCACATGGGGAAGAGGTTGCCAGAGTCTGGGGACACAGTGACCCTTCCCAGCACCTCCGTCCCACAGGGCTGTGGGTTTACCCCAAAGACCTGCAGTGCTCACTAAACGGAGAATGAATGAAAGAAAGTGTACATGAATGAAATCCTTTCTGATGTAAATTACCACAAGAATAATGTTTGTCTGGGAGGGAGTTTGTTCTTTGCCCATCTAGGCTGGCCCTGGGGTAGGTGCTCTCTGAATTCCACGGAAGCAGCCAGGCTGCCTGCCAGCCTTTGGTGGAGGGTGCAGAGCCTTCCCAGAAGCCTTTGCACATGAGCCGTCCCAAGGGCAAAAGCAGGAAGCTGGAGCCGTGGCCCCATCCCAGGAACTGCCAGAGATGAGCGCCGTCTGTGGTTTTGAGTCCAGTTCAGGTCCGCGGGGCAGGGGACATGGATTGTAGCAAGGGTCACTCTGGGGACCGACAGCCTAAAGTCCCCGGGCCACACCTCTGGAGGATGACCAGGGCAGAAGGGCGGGAATCCTGCTCTGTTGTCCCGGCAATTTCTGCAACCTTAGGCCAGGGCTTTCATCTTTCCGAGCCTCAGTTTCCTCTTCTATAAAGCAGGAGTGGCTATCTCCTGCTTTATAGAAACAGTGATTGAGAAACAGTGTATGTAAAATGCTCTCTGAAGTCAAAATGAATTAAGATGTTAGTCTCAGGAGGCTGCCTTGAGTGATGGGAAGAGTGTGTGTGCTGCTAAGTCTCTTCCGTGGTGTCTGACTCTTTGTGACCCCATGGACTGCAGCCCACCAGGCTCCTCTGTACATGGAATTCTCCAGGCAAGAATACTGGAGTGGGTTGCCATTTCCTTCTCCAGGGGATCTTCCCACCCCAAGGATCGAACCCTGGTCTCTTACATTTCTTGCATTGGCAGGTAGCTTCTTTACCACTAGTGCCACCTGGGAAGCCCCAGGTAGGCAGAGCAGGGGGCTTAAAACCAGGAGTTCCTAGTTCTGGCCCTGCTGTGTGACTTTGGACCAGACCCTGCCCCTCTCTGGGCCTCAGCATCCCTCGGTGTGAAAAGAGACAGTTGGAGTCAGACTTCAGTAAGGCTTCCTTCTCTGAAGATCCTCCAATGGCAGAGGAGAGGGCTCGTGGCAGGAACACGTAGTGCCCAGAGCTGGTTCGGCTCCCAGATCAGAGACTGTGCTCTCCAAGATGCTGCAGCCACTCTGCTTCCTCGACATTCAAGATTCAGTGAGTGCAGGGCCAGGGAAGGCTGTCACTTAGGATCTGCTACATCCACCGCGGGCTCTGCCTCCAGGAGCCTAATTAGATGTTATCCCCCATCAGCTGTGTCCACGTCCCCGTGTTCATGCCGTTCACCAGGCATGCCAGGATTTGGGGCCAATTGCTTGTTTATGAGACCGTCTGTCTTGAGATGAAATGCAACAAGCACCACCAGCGAGCAAATAAGTTCCTCTCCCCCGCCCCCGGCTTGGAACCTGATGACAAGCGTCATCGTTATTCCAGCAAGTCTCAGCCCCAAGTCCTTACTTTTTTTTTTTTCTTTTTTGTGCTGAACTAGAGCTCAGCACATGGGCTCTAGCTCCCTAACCAGGAATCGAACCCGTGGCCCAAAGGGTGGAGTCTTAACCGTTGGACTGCCAGGGAAATACTGCCTTGCTTTTTTTTTTTTTCCTAAGCCTCAGTCCCATGTCCTGAAGAAGGAACACAGAGGTCCTAGAGTCAGACAGACTTGGGTCAGTTCTGGCTCTGAGGGCTTTTCAAGCCCCTTGGGGCCTTAGTTTCCTCTTCTGTAAAAGGGAACAATGGCAATTCATCTAATTTGCAGATCTCTTTGGAGGATCAAGTAAGGTCATTATAGGTTAATGCCCAGGATGCAATGCCCTGCAGCATCATTGAGGCTCAAAACTGTTGGTCCCTGCCAACAAAAATGTGTGTCCTCCCCACACACAGGCCCCCCCAGGCTTCTAGGCTGCCCCTGTCACACCCCCTATCATCCCCTAAGGCGGTCCATGCTTGTTTCCCTTCCTGCCCAGCATGCTCGTGGTCACTGTGGCTGGTAACAGTTCTCTCTGAGTACCAGGTTATTAATTCTCAGTAGACTCGAGTCCTTGAGGGAGGGAAGCCGCTGGTCTCTGTGCCTTGAACCCAGCCCAGTGCTGGCATAAACACACAGGAAGGAAGGAACCCCAAAGTGCTTTTACCAACACTATCTCTTTGAATCCATGCACTGACCCTGCGAGTTAGATGCGAGAATGCCCATCTCAGAGGCGAAGCCATGGAGGCTCAGGTGATGAGGAGGCTGGCCCAGGGCTTCCAGCTTGTTGGAGGCAAGGGCACTGGTTGAGACCCAGGCGAGGCTGGTCTCTTGGGACTCCCAGAGGCTCTGCCCTGCACCACAGGGCCCTCAGGAGTGAATACAAGACATTCTTGGCTCCCACCAGCCCAAAGCAGATCTACCTTTGCTTCCTCCGATGGGGGTTTTGCCCTGTCTGTCCACGTGCTTTCTTTTCTCTCTTTCCAGAAAGCACGTCTGGGGGGCTGGAGGCGGTGAAAGTAAAAGGAGTGATTTATGAACTGAGCTGTTCTTCTCAATCAAAGAACCGCTCCTGGGCCTGCTCTGTGCAGATGGAACTGAGTGGCCGTCTGGGGGCAGTGGGAGAGGCAAGATGAATAAATCTGTCTGGCCCCTGCCGGCGCCTGCAGAGGAGAACCCGGCAGCACTGCGTGACCTCACCCCATGTCTGCCCCTCTCTGGGCCTCGGGGCTCCCATCTGTCACAGGATGGCAGGACGGGGTCATCCCCCAGAGGCCTGCAGCTGGCATGGGGGAGGATGCTAGCTGGTCCCTGGGACTTGCTCACCTTGTTGCCTGACTGGGCTGACAGCACCGGGTTAGAAACTTTGGAGACAGAGGCATCACACTCCTTCTTTCTGGTGCCATGTCCATGGACCCTATCGGAAGCTCTGGTTTGGAGTCTAGCAGACTTAGTCTTGATTCATGGCCAAATCTTACTAAACATGTGATTAAAATCCAGGCCAGTTAATTATATTCTCTGAGCCTCAGTTTCCTCATCTGTAAAATGGGTTAGCAATGACACCCACCTCCTATGTGAAGATTAAATAAAAGAATGTGGGAGAAATGCTTAGCAGAGTCTGATACATGGTAAATGCTCAATACTATCATTTATTATGAGGTTCAGTTATCACAAAATTGGAGCAACTAATTTGACTTTGGGGCCACTAAGAAGAAAGATATATATATGTGTGTATGTATCCCTCCTGACCAAGCCAGATGTCCATGGTCTGCCCCACACCCACCTCCACTAATAACTAGTGAACATGGTCTGGGCATCCACCTATTTTCAATATATGAGGATGCTGATAATAATAACTCCTCACGGGAGCAGTGCTTTGCAGTTTTCCAAGTTCTTTCACATCATATCACTTCATTTCATGTGCCTCATTGCGTGAATTCTTACAACCACCTTCGGCTTCAAAGTTGAGAATCACAGTTTTCAGAGTAGAACCTAGCATCTTGGGGAGGGCAGTGACTTTCCGAAGGTCTCCAGGGAGCTTGCTGAGGCAGGGGCCGTCGCAGGCTGTGCAGAGGCAGTGGTGATGGCTGAGTGTGGCGGGCATCTCCCAGGCCATCCTTTCCCAGCTTCCCCTCAGTGCAAATCTCTGCTGTATCAAAAAACAGTTGAGGAGGGGGCATCCTGGCAAAGAGGAGGGCAGGAGATGTCAGAGATTCATGCGGAGTTCAGCACCTCCTCCCTGCCCCTAGGGTGGGGGGTGCCTTCTGCATCACGCAGGCCTTCATCCCAGCCTCAGTGTCCAGAGGAAGTGGGTCACATCACATCCAGGACAACCACCAGCCTGAGATGCTGGGCAGAAAATGGTGATATTGGCTCAGAGGTTGGGGTGGGGCAGGGGAGGGACAGGGATAAGAGAAAACTATGACCCCCTCCTGCTTCCCTGAGCCCTGAGTTCAGGCATGGGGTGCAACCACTGAACTAGACTTTAGAGCTCCTCTTCCTAAGGCTGCAGAAACCTGAGCTTTAAGAAGGAACCAAAGTTGGCTTCATCTTGCCCAGTAAGCCAGCCTTGGACAGTTCCAGCCCAAATGTCCTTGGCCCTTGCTTAGGCCCGGGGGTTTCTCACCGCAGATGTCCACCTAGGTAGTAGGATCCTACCTGGTAGTGACAATGTCCTCCCTTCCCCACACCCCCCAGGGCCAATTTCAGGGGATCCCTCACTGCTCAGATGTGGCTGGGCTTCTGACCTCTTCCCCACTCCTGCCCCCAACACAGCTTTTCTAACATCTTGCCTGGAGTTTCTAGGAGAAAGAGCCTAGAAATCTCAGGAGGATACTCAGCTTTGCCACTTAAATTTCTAAGGCTCAACTTCTTTCTATAAAATGGGGTAATAGTCCACCTTCCAAGGCTGTCTTGAGGATTCACCATAATCACATGGGTGGATGTGCAGCCCCTTTCATGAAGGCTAGTTTTGACTCTGACTCCTGGGTGTGGATTCCTGGCCCATAACTTACTAGCTGTGTGATGCCGGACAAGTCGCTTCCTTCTCCAGGTCTCAGTTTCCATTGTAAAATGAGGGTGATGGTATGATATCTACTTCCTAGGCTTGTTCTTGGCATCTAATGAGCTCATGCATGTAAGAGTGTTGCCCAAAGCCATACAGCAGATACCAAGTAAGGTGGTTGAAGAACTTTCCACATGTTTATGTTTAGGGCAGAGTACCAGCTCCCAGGGCCTCCGAGAGCTTGCAGGAGGGAGGCCCCTTTTCCTGCCTTCCTTCCCATCTGCCCATCCCCACCTCTACACTCCCTCCAAACTTACTCCCCTGCACCACCCCCTTCCCAACTGAAAGCTCCTCAACTGCCCCCAGTGGAGTTACCCCAGAGGAGAGTTTGTCCTCCTTCCTGTGGTCCCCAGACCTATTGTCATCCCTTCCCTTGCCCCCTCCAATCTCCTACCCCGACCACCACCCTAGTGTGAGTTCGTGCTTATTTGCATCTCTATTCCCTAACACAGCACCTAAGCACCCAGTGCAGAGTGGGTGGGTGGGTGGATGGATGGGTGGAGGGAGTGAGGGATAAATGGAAGGAGAGAGGGAGGGATGTATTGTGTTGGCCAAAAAGTTCATCCGGATTTTGCCATAACATTGTATGGCCAACCTAGTATATGGGTGGATGGATGGATGGATGGACGGACAGAGAGGAATCTTTCGTCTACAGCCTGACCCCCGCCACCACTCATGAGACTGGAAAGGAATCTGAACTGGTACCCGAGGCGCAGAAATCCCCACTTCCTGCCCATGGGGATGCCCGTGCAGCCCAAGCGCCCCAGGCCTCAATTTTCCCTGGCAGTGTTCCCAGCCCAGTGTTTGGGCAGGAGCAGATGCGGAATTCCCACACGTGTGATCGGCCAGGCATCTCCGTATGGGCCCCCACGACTGCTGAAACCACACCCTCATTTCCACTGCTGGGAGCTGGCTCGCTAAAGGAGCCTTCTGGCAAATCCTTAGGCAAAGCTAAGGAACCGTTTCCAGCATCAAATTTCTCTCCCCCTGGGAGTCAGGATTTCTTGGGAGAGTGTTTGATTTATAGGGCTCTGCCGGCTCTCTCTCTCTCTGCTGGGGCACCACTGCAGATGCCCAGGGAACAGCCAGGTGGCATCCCAGGGTATGGGCCCCCATCCCTCCTCCCAGTTCATCCGCCGCATGCAGCAGTGTCTCAGCAGGGATGAGCCTGTGCCAGGAACCGCGAGTCTCTTGGAGATGAGGTTCCCCATGCAGCCCCATTGAGGGCACCCGGCAGCTGCCATGCGGGCAGAAGGCGGGCACAGTGTGCGGGCCTCCCTGGTTGGAGCGCCCCAGGTGCAGAGAGCTTTTCATTAGCGCTAATGGGCCCCGATCCACAAGGCGCTTGCCCTGAATGTGTGTGTCCAAAGGGCGGGCAGGTGTTCACATGCAGCTTCCCGAATATGGCTCCTCCTTATTTCTAGAGTAATTGAGCATCTTCTCTTACAGGACAAGCTGGGCCAATAAGGGAGACTGACCAGGAGACGCTGTCCTGCTGACGTCGGAAGAACTGTCCAGGTGACAAGTCAGTAATTGCTCCCCACGCCCCCTCCCTGCACCTGCCGTATCCCTGACTCCACCCTCTCTCCCGATAAGATCTCAGTCTGTCCTTTCCCGGATCCCTTCCTGCCATCTCTCCTTCCCTGTATCTCACCTCGTCTTTCTCCATCTTCCCCTCTCTTTCTGACTTTGCCTATCTCTCTGATTTACTGAGTCTCTATTGTTCTCTGTGTCCGTTTTCGCTTTTCCCACTCTCCACTCATTCCTTCATCCAGACAGAGAAATTGAGGACCTACACGTGCCAGGCACTGCTCTGGACACTAGGAACATGGCAGTGAACAAAATAAGTCCATGCCTTTCTCAGCATGCATTCTAACAGGGGAAGGTGTGTGCTACCAAAAGAAATCAAATATTGAGAATAGCCACAGGGCACTGGCCTAGGCTTTAAGAAACAGGTCTCCAGGCCCAGATCCTTCACTAACTGGTTTTGTAACTTGGCTACACCCCCTTTCCCTTTTGTAGCCTGTTTTCCCATTTCCACGGTGACATAAGTTATACAAGGGCTGGACTCTAAATCAATTATTACATAGACACTAGTGTCAAACTGAAGTTCCCCTTAAAGTCCATAAACATGTTTGGCTTTGTTATACATGAAACAGTCAGTTGCATCCAGGGTCACATTGAATCATAAGACACCCATCTGTGAGCCAGAAAGCCTCAGTGTCCAGGGGCAGGGGCTGCTGTGACAGGCACAAGAGACTTGAGACTATGAGGCCCATGGCAGCAAGTCCACAGCTCCCACTCAGGCTCACCCTGGGGCAGGCACCCTCATGGAAGGGCAGCCAGATCCACAGCACCTCAACCACCTTCCCAGACCTGTGAGATTTGAGTTCATGAATGGTGCAGTGGTAAAGAATCTGCCTACCAATGCAGAAGACCAATGCAGGAGACTGGAGTAGGAAATGGCAACCCACTCCAGTATTCTTGCCTGGGGAATTCCAGGAGCCTGGTGGGCTACAGTCCATGGGGTGGCAAAGGGTTGGACACTACTGAGCGACTAACCACACAATGCAGGAGATGTGAGAGATGCAGGCTCGATCCTTGGGTCAAGAAGATCCCCTGGAGAAGGAAATAGCAACCCACTCCAGTATTTTTGCCTGGGAAATCTCATGGACAGAGGAGCCTGGCGAGCTACAGTCCATGGGGTCGCAAAAGAGATGGACGTGACTGAGTATTTGGGCACAGGAGGTGTGAAGACAAGCCTGAATTTTGGAGGAAAATGGATGAAGGGGGCAAGGGAATTAGCATTCATTGAAAACGAGGATTAAGAGCTGTGGTTCCAGGGACTTTCCTGTTAGTCTAGTAACTGGGACTTCACGTTCCCAACGCAGAGGGCCCGGGTTCAATCCCTAGTCAGGGAACTAGATTCCACACGCCACAGCTGAGAGTCTGCATGCCGCGACTAAAAGATGCCACATGCTGCAACTAGAGCCAAATAAATAAAATTTAACTTTTAATTTAAAAAAGCAAAAAAGAGTTGTGGTTCTAGATTAAGACAGACCTGAGTTCAAATCCTGCCTCAGGCATTCCCATGCTGTGTGACCTTAGAGAAGTGATTCCTCTGAGGCTTAATTCCCTCACCTAAAACAAGGGCAATGACATTACCCACCTCCGAGAGCTTTAGGAAGACTAAATGAGGTTGTGCATGTTCCCTGGCACACAGTAAGACTCAAGGGGAGCCGGGTGTTACTCACTGCGGCTATTATCAGCTACCATGCACCAAGCTCTGTGCTCCGTATTTTCCATGCATTATGAGGAAGGCATTATCTTTACACTAATTTTAAAGACGAGGAAGCTCAGATGCATGCCATACAAGAACTTGCTCGAGGCCACCAGCTGAGCCTGGCTGAGCTGGGACGTGGTCCTCTGTCAGGCTCCCAAGCCCTCTGTCCACTCGGCTCCCTGCCCTGGAGCTGGGGCCCAGGCCCCCCTGCCTCCATCCACCCTCCAGCTCACATCATCTCTCCCTCTACCTTCCTCACCTTTGTCAGAGGCTCTTCCCAGGAGACACGTCTTCTTTTATTGCATTCTTCTGGGAGCCCAGCACTCCACAAGCTGCCCATTAGATGTAATCTCTAATGGACGTGATACATAATAAATACAGGTAGCCCGTTTATGAGCTGCTATGTTTATTATGCCCCTTAATTGCCAAACAGTCAGAGCCAGCTGAAGCCAGATCCGACCCTGGGGACTAGGCTTTGCCTGGGTGGACAGAGGAGGGGGCCCCAGAGCCCCACCTCCTACAGACTCTCTCAGCATCTCACAGGGGCGGTCCCTCCTGCCCTCCAAAGGCCCGTCCAAGTCAGAACCTGATGGCAGGAGCTGACAAGCCGTCAAACTCCTTCTCTATCATTTTGCAGCTTGGAGCTCCCGGCTCCCAGTCCAGGGCTCCTTCTCCCCTTCTGTCTGCCCAGTCAATGGCCCCCGGGCCAGGTAGAGCACAGGATGTGGAGTGGGCTGAGGGGCTCACTCACAAGCTGCAGGAGGTTGAGCAGGCCTCACCGCCCTGAGCCTCAGTGTGCTCACCTATGAAATGAACACGATGCTTCCTGCCTATGACAATGTTGAAAGATTCAGGGTAGTCACTTCCTGGAACTGGCGTGTGGCTGGCAAGGAATCCGTCCTCAGTGACTGCTCTTTCCTGTCTTCTTCCCTCTGTCCAAGGAGCAGGGGGTCTCAGCATATGTAGAGCTGCATCGGCCAAGTGCCCGAGGAAGAGGGGTCAGCATGCAGTGCCTGGGGCCCAGGTCATTATCCTGGGGTCCTGATCTAGGGGCCATAACAGCCCAGTGACTCACCTGTGGCTGTCAACTTAGGTGTGTTCCTAGTAAGAGGAGTCCACCCCACGCTGAAGCAGGTTCTGGGGGGAGCCCTGACGCAGGACGTCTCATTTAATCCTCACAACATGCCACAATGTAGGTCCTAAAAACCCATTTTCATGGATGAAGAAACTGAGACTCTAAGAGGTTACATCCTTTACCAGACACAGAGGTACAGAGGTGTGAAGAGCCAGGATCAGAGCCCAGGTGTGTCTGACTCCAGAGACCCTGCTTGGAACTGTCATGTTTAGATGCAGGTTAGATGCTGCTTCTAGAAGGTCAGAGATGGAGGAGTTGGAGTAGGGTGGCTGGCTTGGTCTGGGGACCTGTTCTGAAGGTAGAGAGCCTTGGCTTGGAGATGATGCAAGAGAAAAGGATATCAATTGGCAGGGATGATGGTTTAACAACTGATGGGCATGGCATGGACCTAGAGATGCTAGCTACACAGGCCGGCCATACCCACAGGTCCCCACTGTGTCTCAGCTTTCCGCTGGCTGCTGGGAGGACAGGGCCTGGAACAAGGATCCTCCTGGGCCTGCCATCCTCTCCCCAGGGCTCCCCAAAAAGAAAGCCTGGGAATACTGATTATGGTGTACTGAACATGACTATGACTTATGTGCACCTTGAAGGCTGACTTGTAATAGCAGATGCCATCTGCTTCCCCTGGGCACAGAGGAAGGATTGTTTTCAAGCCACAGTGACTGGCATCAAGTCGTTGCACAATAAATGCTGGCAGTATAGAATTGTATTCAGTGGTCCATCCCACTACCGTGGATGTATTTAAGAGTCCATAGGGACCAGGGAGGCTCCATGGGGAGGTGGGATGCTGTAGGTCTCATAATGGAGGTGATCAGGGTTAGGGAAGCATCTGGAGGCTTGAGGCCCCAGGAGGCGCCAGCAGCTCTTTCCCTGCAACACCTCGGGGGCAGGTCCTTCTGGTCAGAGGGCACGTGGGGTGGTAGGAAGTTTGTCAGGCCTGGGTCCTGATCCTGCTTCATGACCTCGGCAAGTCCCTCAAGGCTCTGAGCCTTAGTTTCTCATCTGTCAAATGGAAGGCTCACACCTGCAATCAAGTAACATCATGATGTCATACCTCTGAGCATCCGCCATGTGGTACTAAGCATGTTTATGAGTTATTCCAGTTAATCCTCCCAACACCGCTGGGGAGGAAGCTTCTGTTTTTAATCTCCGTTTTCAACTTGGAGCCAGCAGGACTCAGAGAGGGGGAGTCATTTCCCTGAATGCGTGCTAAGTCGCTCCAGTCATGTCTGACTCTTTGCAACCCTATGCACCATAGCCTGCAAGGCTCCTCTGTCCATGGGATTCTCCAGGCAAGAATACTGGAGTGGGTTGCCATTTCCTCCTCCAGGGGATCTTCCCGACCCAGGGATCAAACCCACATCTCTTACATCTCCTGCTTTGGCAGGTGGGTTCTTTACCACTAGTGCCACCTGGGAAGCCCCCATTTGCCTGAGACCACACAGCTCATGAATGGTAGAGAACCCAGGCTGGCTGGCTCACAAGTCCTCACTCCTAACTCCAGCCTCTCAGGGCAAAGCCCTGTGATAAGGAAATTGTGATCAACTGTTCTCTTCCTCTTCAGCTCCAGAGGCAGACTGGCCACTGGGACACCCCAAGGGGGAGGAGACGGGGGACAGGCAAGGATTCTTTCTGGATGGGGTCCTCCATGGAGAGGACTGAAAGGGCCTTGCTGTTTTGCAGGGGGATCACCATGGAAGGCGACTGTCTGAGCTGCATGAAGTATCTGATGTTTGTGTTCAATTTCTTCATATTTGTGAGTATTTCTGGAACGCATCTGGGGTTATCCCCAGGCCTCTGTGAGGTGGGGGGAACTGATTGATGCTTGGGAAGAGTCATGTTGGGCTGAGGTCCAGGGGCCAGTGCTAGAAGCTGGACTACCTGCCTGGCTGGGGGTTCGTGGTGGGGAGACCCCGAGTAGTGCCCACCCGACTTGGAGAGCCCGCCGTCACAGGAGAGATATTTTGCACAGCCCCAGGATAGTTCAGCTGTTCTAAAAGAAAGGGGGCAGGGGCTTTAGCCCTGGCTACTATCCTGGGGTCTGACCCTTCGTAGGGAGTTGAGGTGAAAGGGAAGGTGGAGATGAGCAGAGGGTAGCAGGAGCCGCCACCAAGCCCTGATGCCCTGAATGGTTATGGAGAGCAGAGCGGAGCTGACGTAGCCACCTAATGCAGTATGAAACCTCTCTGGGACTGAGACACCTGGGTTCACAGCCCAACTCTGCACCTCCCCCGCTATGTGATCTAAAACACATACCACCTCCCTGAACCTCAGTATCGTCATCCCTTAATCTTCTACCTCAACAGATTCTTTGAAAATGAAGCAAGATTAGTTTAGGAAGTGCCTGTAATGTATCGGCTCCATCCCCGTCTAACTTATGGATTCTATACATGAAAGGACAGAGGCCCCGAGGGCTCAGGAGGCCAGCCCAGCGCCCTGCAACCCAGCCCACCTGCTCTGCTCAGACCTATGGCCTCTCCCGGGAGCAGAGCCGGCTTGTCACATGACCCCACCTCAACCTTTGACCTTAGTGCAGCCAAGACCTGGATGAGTAGACACCCACTGAAGTCCCCCAGGGCAGGGTCACTAGGAAGGAGAGGCCCTTTCCAGTCAAGACTGACTCATCTGTCTGTCTGTCTCCATCTATTCTGTGTACACTTCAGCAACTTTCCTGGATTTCCCTCCCCTGCCCCTAATTCTAAAGAGCAGGCAACCCCACAGATTTGAATTCTAGACCCGACTTCCAAGCGGGGTGACCCTGGGCCACTCAGTTTGTGCCTGAGCTTCCCCTGAAGCAGAACTCAGCACACAATTGTTAAACTCCCAAACCTCCAACAGTCGTGAGGAATGGACACGGGTTTTCCCAGATGTTCCACATGATTTCTCCTGTGACAAATCTGTTTCCAACAGACTGGTCTGTGCCCAAGACCAACGGAACGGATGTTTATTGAACCCTGCTAGGCACCTTCAAGTCCTTGGGAGGTGGGAAACAGTATCTTCTTTTAACCATGAGGAAGCTAGCGCTCAGAGAGGTTAAGACACTTACCCAGGTCTCACAGCTAATACATGACATAGCCCTTTCTCTGGACTAAGCTGCCTCTCTCCAGAGATAAGTAAATCATGGAGAGGTGGACCGTGGCGAGGAAGCCATGAACAAGAAGGCTTTTAGGAGCGGATTTGAGAGTAGGGAGCTCCTATGAGGACCAAGAGGATGGCTTTGGTCTGTGTTTTCCCAGCAGAGGTGTCAGAGCATGTTCACGAACTTGGGGAGGGTCTTGGGGCTGGAGTCAGGGGGACCTAGGGCTCAGCCCAGACTCTGCTATGAACCTACGGTGTGACCTTCAGCAAACTGTTGGCCCCCTCTGGGGCTCAGCATGGAATCAGGGGGTTGGATTGAACGACCTCAGTGCCCAGCAGCTCCAACACTTAAGGAGAACATGAAAGTGGCAGATAGACTCTACAGGACATGGTTCCCCGCAGCCCAAAGTAGAGTGTTGGTCAGAGACGGGCTCTGGAGGATGCGTGATACACTCTAGGTCAGAGGTAAGCAGGGAAATTCAAAGCAGAGGAAAACACAGACAGAGTTTCTGCCCAGCTCACTCAGCACCTCCGCCCCAGGGCCTCGAGCAGGGATCTGGTGTGTGTGTAGAGTGTCTAACTTCCGTGTCTCCCGTGTCTTCTCCGTGCTCCCCCCTGGCCCCGGGGAGCAGCTGGGCGGGGCCTGCTTGCTGGGCATCGGCATCTGGGTCATGGTGGACCCCACCGGCTTCCGGGAGATCGTGGCCGCCAACCCCCTGCTCATCACGGGCGCCTACATCCTCCTGGCCATGGGGGGCCTGCTTTTTCTGCTCGGCTTCCTGGGCTGCTGTGGGGCCGTCCGGGAGAACAAGTGTCTGCTGCTGTTTGTGAGTATCCCATCCCCCACCCCACCCATGGGTGCCCTGGTTGGGGGGGGTGAATAGAGCCCTGCATCCACATTAGGGGGGACTCACACTGAGGTCTGAGCCAGGTAGGCTGCCCTCCAGGAGCGGGAGAGCCACCAACCCTTGCCGTATGCATCCGTGCTGGCCCCGTGCCTGCCGCCTGGGCGAGCCATCCCCAGGCACGCGGTGGCCTCGGCCTCCAGGCCCGAACGGCCAGGCTTCCCCACAGCAGGGTCAGCTGAGAGCACTGACTCGAGGTGCTTTTCGACTTGCTTGCTTCTGAGAACTCAAATACATAACTCCGTGATAAAAGAGCGAAGATCGCTATCGGATAAATCATTCAGCTTTCACATTTCCACTTCTAAAGTGGAAATGATATGATCTCGGTAGGTCCTTTATTCATTAAATGAATGGTCTTTGACCTGCTGTCACAGGCCACGCGGTTCACTTGTGCATAGGTACATTGAGGGCCGGGTGGCCATCCACAGTATTGGGAGTGGGGGGGAGTGGGGGGGAGTGGGGCAGGCGAGCCCAGGAGGATAAGCTGGATTTATGTGTGCGACCCACTCTGTCTCATAACAAACAGTGTGACTCTGGTTTAGTTTCTTAACCTCTCTGAGCTTTAGCGTCTGCTGGTGAAGCGAGAGGCCAACTCGCTCGGCTGTAGAAGGGAGTCAAACAAGACCAGCAGTGGATGTCCGGTTTCTTGGGTCTTCTGTATTCACATGGGCTGTGGCTCTTTCTCTCCTTACTTGTCTGGCCTTGGTGATGGGGCTTCCTCCCCTCTCAGGTCCTATGCCTTCAGGGTTAGGAAAACTGGGTTGAGCACAATCTTGCCGGAGGGGAAGTTAAAAACAGCCCAGCTTGGCCGTGGGGCTGGGCCAAGTTGCAGACTCGCCTCAGGAGTGAGCCAGCGGGTGAGGCAGGAGTTAAGTGATAGGGAGGCGTGGGCTGGTCAGTGATGTGGCCTCTCAAGGCGTCTAGCACCTCCTGGTGGACAGCTCTGTGCAGTGTCCAATAGTGCAGGCGGTCTGGGCTTGGGGAGCCTGGGACTCTGAAAGGAGCTGAGTATGAGTCCCAGGACACACCAAACCCACCCTCCCCTGCCCACCCTGCACCTCAGTGCCTGAGGCTCGTCCAGCATGAATGGACTCATCTCTGAAGCCAAGACAGAAACCACGCTGGTGCTCTGGGCCGGGAGCAAGCTGGGGGCCTTGCAAGCCCTCTCCAGCTAAGTGGCTCCTTCAGAGCCTGCCAGCTGGACAAGGCATCACTCTCCCCAGTGCCTAGGAGAGAAGGCTGAGACCCAAGAGGGGACTGGCTGCAGCTCTCCCCGGAGAGAGATTTAAGTCCTGGTTGTGGCCGGTCTGCCCACCAAACCTTAAAGTCTCCCCTCTCTCCGCCTCTTCTGTCTCTCTTCAGTCTCATCGTGTCTGCTTCTCCCCTTCTTTTCCTGCTCTTCCTCTGCCTCTGTCTCCCTCTCTCTCTCGGCCTTCCTCTTGATCCCTTTCTGTTCCTACTGCCTTTCCTTCTCCTGGATGCCCCCTTGCCTCTGCCCCTCTCCCCCTTGTCCCCACTTTCTTGACTTCCCCTACTTCCCCTCTTCTCCTCCCCTTCCCTCTTGTCCAGTCCCCTCCACTTTCCTCTCTGTCACAAGCCTAAGGCACACAACCCTGAGGTCACAGTGCAGGTCAAAGGCAGGGGACGCTTAGACCCGGGTCTGCTGTCTCAGAGGGACTGGTCCAGGGACCTCTAACCTGGAATGAACTCAAGTGGTTAAAAACTCAACTAAAATTATATGCAAAATATTATGTCAGGACCTCTGTGTGTGTGCCTGTACATGGGTGTTCTGCGTGTGTGTGGTGTGCATGTTTGTGTGTTTCTGGGGCCCCCACAGCTTCTGGAAGGTTTTCAGAAAGATTCACGATCTGAAAAGTGAGAAGAACCACTTTTTTTCCCCAACCTGGACTTGGCCATGCAGGCTGGTTCCAGCACCAAGTCTCACCCCTCCTTGGTCGTTAAAGAAGCCTGAGCCACCTCATCATCCTTCAGGGAAGAAGCCAAGACTAGTCTTGGGAGAAGCCAAGAGAGGGTGACTTCAGTCACCTCTGGAACTGTGACTCCCAGGCCCGCAGAGAGAGGAGCCCTGGGGATGGAGGTCGCCTGGTGACCCCTGCCCCTGCTCGGAGGCTAAGCCCTGAGGGGCCCCAGTGACCCTTAGCCCAGAAACAATGATCCTAATGGCACCTAATGACCTACTTTTCTAAAAAAATTCTCCCAAACAGTCCTGTTGATCAATTCTAGAGCATTTTCATGGACCACAAGACAACTTCAGCCTATTAGTGACATTTTGTGGCATCCCTTTTTGCCTAGCTGCTCACCTATAAACAGTTCAAGGAATGTTTTTAACCCATTTATTGAAAGCTTCACATTTTAAAAATATTTTATAACCAAGGCATGCTAAATTGGAAAAGAGAACAGCAAAAAGGGAAGAGTATAATTTAAAAGCGATAAAACGAGCTGAATTGTACATCAAGTATGTAAATTTGGTAAATATTATTAGAAACGAGAACTAAAAGCAGATGTATTGTAGGCAGATGGGTTAGAAAAGTCTGGAAATGCTCACAAGTAGGCAAAATAGCAGTTTCTACCCCTTTATTAATCGTCTGATCCTAAGCAAAACGTTGTAAATTTGATGTCCAGAATTACTGACAAATGTGCCCTTAGGCAAATGGGATGAGGTCAGATAACTCCAGACTAACACACTCTGGTAAAGGCCCTGGTTTGGGGGAGCCCTATGGCTGGGTCCAGGCGGGATCCCCATTCAAATAACCGGTAGTAATCTCGTCAAGCAGGAGGTAGTTGTTTCATGCTGGAGACGCTGGCAGAAGTGACATTGTTACTTACGTTGGCCCCATAGCCCTGCACTTTCCTCCAGGTGACTTACACACTCACGTCACCCCCTCCGTGCCCAGGCTTCTGGGAGGCCCTGCTTCAGGCAGGAACAATGGCCAGGAGATCTGAGACCCTCTTCCTCTGGGGAGACCTGCTTTCTCCATCAACAAGTCACAGGTTTATTCTTTCATTTCATCTCATGACTCTTATGCTTTTCATCTCGTGAATTTCATTTCATGGATCATGAATCTTGGCTCAGTGGGAACTCCATCAGAGCGGGGATCACATCGCCCTTGTGTGTGTTTGTTTATCGGTACCTAGCACAGTAGGCTTCCCGCGTGGCTCAGAGTGATAAAGAACCCACCTGCCAATGCAGCAGACGAGGGTCTGATCCCTGGATCAGGAAGATCCCCTGGAGAAGGAAATGGCAGCTCACTCCAGTATTCTTGCCTGGGAAGTCCCAGGGACAGAGGAGCCTGGCAGGCTACAGTCCATGGGGTCGCAGAAGAGTTGGACACGACTTAGCAACTAACAAACAACAACCTAGCACCGTACCTGGCACAGAGTATGCACTCAGTAAACGGGCCTGGACTGAAGGAACAGAGAGGAGGCATGGGTCAGAGCGTAGGCTTTGGAGTCAGACAACCTTGGGTCTTATCCCTTCCATGCCACTGCCTGGCTGTGTGACCTGGGGTCCGTTACTTAACCTCTCTCAACTTCAGATTTCTCATATGTAAACTGGAGATAATAATACCGCCTTACCAGCCATAACATTGTGATCAGCATTCAATAAGAAAATGTACATTTTGCTCAACTCTGTTCCTGGCACACATAAGCATTTGATAAATTGAAAACAAAAGGATTGGTGTTGATCCACAAGAGACCCTGCAGGCCATCTGAGTCTTAAAACCTGGGGCTCTGGTTCCGACAGGTCAGGAACCAGACCTGCAGTAAGCCTCACTGCAGTCAGCTGTGTAGGGTGACCTTGGACTGAAGTTGGGAGACAGAGCTCCCCAACCAGCAAGGAGAGCGACAGAAGACCCCCTGTACCCTGGGTAGCCTGCCCCTGGCCACAGTGCCCATCCCATCCCCCTCCACTTCCAAGAGCTGGTCCTTGGGTTAAGAGGTATGTTCCCCACCTCTGCAGCCTCTCATCCCTGTGACAGTGATGAAGGGCCCAGGCAGGGCTCCAGGCACCTCCATTTGGCTGGTGACAGATGGTCATCTAGTTCTGTTGCACATGGCCTCCATGGAGCCCCGCCTTGCCCTCCACCCTCTCGGTGGAGTTGCTGGCAGTCCTCAGGCTGGCAAAGAGCAGCCTCAGAAATGGTTTCCACCCCAGCGATGTGACTGAGCTGTCTCTGCCTATCGATCTCGGCTTAGACAGTTATAAACTATGGATGAGACGGAGCTCATGAACTCCGCGTGCTCATCACTCTGGGAGCGTGCGTGCACTTTCCAGGGGACTTGGCACCGCATCAGTGAGATGATGCAGGTGAAGCGCCGTGCACAACGTGAGAATGGCCAGATCGTGGCTCAGAACCAAGAGCAAGCATGGCCTTCCTGGAGACAGGCACTGGCATGGGTGATCTCTGAAAAACTCACAATAACTATCATCTATCCAGCGCTTGGGGCTTCCTGGGTGGCGCTACTGTTAAAGAACCTGCTTGCCAATGCAGGAGACTTAAGACACACGGGTTCAATCCCTGGGTCAGTAAGATCTCCTGGAGGAGGGCATGACAACCCACTCCAGTATTCTTGCCTGGAGAATCCCATGGGCAGAGGAGCCTGGTGGGCTACAGTTCAGAAGGTCTCAAAGAGTCGGACACGACTGAAGTGACTTAGCACTCAGACACTCCCTCAGGCATCCAGCTCTTAACACCTAAGCATGGATCTTAGGTGAATCATTTCATTGAATCCTCTGGGCAGCCTGGCAAAGCAGCTGCTGACCATCAACACCCTTGTTCTACTTATGAAGAAACTGGAACCCTGACATGGTAGAACCTGACGGAGCTGGTCCAGCTAGCAAGTGGCACAGTGGAAATAAACTCGGGACCTCTGATTCTAGAACACAGGAGCCTAACACCATGTTATCCTGGAACCCAGAAAAGCCTCCAGATCTTAAGACTCTCAAAGTGAGCCAGGGTGGGCTGAAGTGCTGAGGACAAGCTCAGGACCCTTTGCTTCCTTCCAGCATGGGCACACACAGCGCATACTGGAGGGCCGTGACCCAAGCACTGGGGCCGCTGTGTCCATGTGCGCTGGGGTTTCAGGGCCCTGCTGGTGGTCTCCAGGTGGGGTGACAGCTCTAGGACTGTCCCAGTGCCAAAGGACAACGCTGAGTGATGAGGGCACAGCCACTTCCTCTTTTTTCTGCCAACAACCATCCACCCATAACAGTGCCCGTGATGGCTAGGGCCTAGAGATAGCAGATAGCAAGGTTGTTATGGTGAGTTGGTCATTCATGGATTCATTTACTCATCGGAGAGCCATATACCAACACCAGTGCTGGGTGTCAAGAACACTGCCCGCTGGATCCAGCTGATGCTGGTGATCCGGCGGGGACGCAGTGGCTGCGGTACACACTTCTGTGGGCCCCTGTGATGTGCGGGAGCCAGGAACCGAGTCTGGAAAGCAGGTTGATGGTGGGCAAGCAAAGGCAGGGCCTTCCAGATGCAGGGAGCTCAGCATGTGAGGTGCCTGAGGTGAGAGGTGTCGTGGTGAGTTTGGGCAACATGGAGACATGTGGAGAGTAGCACAGAGGGGCCTCTGTTAGATTCCAGACTCCCAGCCCCTGGGTTGTCAGATTTTGATAGACATAACACCTTCCCTCCAATCATGCTCCTTAATTGCAGCTGAAAAGTAATGTCACTTCCCCTACTACCCATGGGAATGAGAGGCAGCCAGGCAGGGAGAGGCAGCCTGGGCCTGATGGGGTGGGGACAGCCAGCCAGGGATCCCCCGGGACTTCAGAATTCCCACTACTTGGACAGTCCACCTAGGGGAGGTCCAAACAAGTTTCAACATTGATCTTCTTCAAGGGCTGCCAAGTACGGTTGCTCAGAGCACATGCTGCACAAGGGGCCTCTAAAGGGTGCCTTTTGCACAGAAGGCATATCTGTATGTTTATTTATTCCATATTTATATTACAACCTTGTTGGCTCCAAAGATGGATTGTTGGGGTGTTTATTATGAAAAATGTGTGGTTTATGGCAGTTAAGTTCCTGAGTCTTACAAAATCAGTACATTGCCGCCATTGTGTGACAGATGGAAGAGTGCCTCAGAGTGCGGTCAGCTGTCCCCTTCCTACCTGCCCTCGGGACTCACAAGTCTGCCCCCTTCTCTCTGCAGTTCTTCTTGTTCATCCTGATCATCTTCTTGGCAGAGCTCTCAGCAGCCATCCTGGCCTTCATCTTCAGGGAAAATGTACGTACCTGGCCCCGTGTGCCCTGGCCCATTCATGGCCAGCCCCTCCATCCCCAGAGGGTCTCACAGAGTCAGTGTCCTCTCATCCAGTGGTTCCAGTTCCAATCACAATCCACTACCCCAGTGAAGCCCCACAGCCCAGAAAGAAACCTGCAAGCCTGTCCCTGCAAGGGCTTTTCCAGAAAGTCAGAGTCAGAGGGCCTTTAAGGGTCTCCGCTCTTTCCAAGCATCTGATGCAACCCCATCCCTGACTCTAGAATCTTCCGTTCTATGCCTTGCCCAGCCCTGGCCCAGCAGTAGTTGTTTCATAGTCCAAGGATAGTCAGAGAGGCAAAGCCCCCGTGCATAATATGCACCCAGCAGGAGAACAGGGCAGAGCCCTCCTGGATGAGGTCCTGGCAGGTATGCAGTTTGGGCCACTTGCCCCCAGAGACCATCTTATCCCAGAGGCTCCAACCATTGGGAGCCCCACCTTTCCCTGCAGAGGGGAGCAGGGTGATCAGGCCTCCAGGGAGAATTTTGAAGGTAGCAGCAACTTCCGAGGGCATCTTTGGAAACTGCGGCTCTGCAGAGAGGGCCTGCTGCACACACAGTGGCTTCTTTAGGGCCCAGGACACAGCACATCCACTCAGCTCTGTCTGAGGAACAGCTCAGGGTTAGGGAGTGGCAGGAGGGGTGAGACCCCCACTGTGGACCAGCCACCCTCTGGGAAAAGCTTCAGTACCGGTGGCGGTTCCCCGGTGTCCCTGGCCTTGGGCTTGCTGAGGGCTATGTGGGTAGTCTGCGTGTTCATGCTGGGGATCTGACGGTGCAGGGAGGCCACAGGTCCTTAGGAGTGGGGGGTGGACCCCAAGGACCCTCCCCAAGTCAGCTGCTTAGAAGGAGGGTCCCTGGCACTGGGCAGAGGCCTTCCCCCACCCTCCCCTGGAGAAGCTGAGTGGAGAGGCCGGGGAAGGGGGCGCTGTATCATGCTGCCATGGCTCTCAGCCCGCCCCCTGCCTCTGCCTCCAGCTCACCCGTGAGTTCTTCACCAAGGAGCTCGCCAGGCACTACCAGGGCAACAATGACACAGACGTCTTCTCCGCCACCTGGAACTCCGTCATGATCACAGTGAGTGGCCCCAGGGATGCTCTGAGCCCTCAGAGCCCCGACGCCCAGGGGACCGTTTTCTGGCCTCTGGAGCCTTGCTCTCCACGCCTATGCAAATGTCAATAATCAATCAGGCACTGATCCACCCAGCCCAGGCCCAGCCTCAGAACCGGCATCCATCTGCACAGTGTCTCGGGCAGCCGTTGCCCATCAGCCGCAGTCCGAACTCAGGGTGAAACCTGTTTGCCCTCCCTGTCTTGAGTCCTCAAACAATTGTAACTGTCATCAGTGATAGTAACCATAGCAACTACTTATTGAGTGCTCAGTGCCGGTGAAGTAGGAATTGTTACCTCCACTCTCACGGACACTGGAGGCTCCGAGAGGCTGAGTGGCTTTCCCGTGGTTGCACAGGCAGAGCCTGCTCCCACCTGGGTCATGACTCCCCCTGACTACGCTGCCCCACAGTGGCCTGTGGATAGGCTGTGCGTTTGTCGCCTCGCTCTCATACCTGGCTCCAGCTCCTATCCCCCGCCTTCTCTTTGCTCTCTCCTAGTTTGGTTGCTGTGGGGTCAACGGGCCCGAAGACTTTAAGTATGCATCAGTTTTCCGACTCCTGACTTTGGACAGTGATGAGGTGCCAGAGGCCTGCTGCCAGAGAGAACCCCAGAGTCGGGATGGGGTTCTACTGAGCAGGGAGGAATGCCTCCTGGGAAGGGACCCGTTCCTGAACAAGCAGGTACCAGGCCCTGCTTCCCCTGGCAGGGGAGACCTGTCTATGAGGATTGGCTGGCCAAGCTGGGTGGGTGGCAATGTGAGCCCAGAAGGTCTGAAGGCATTCAGGGAATCCCATGGAAATGTTGGCTGTGATGTGGGACTCCTGAACGGGGGCTATGGAAGGCTCCATTCATGCCCCTGAGATCCAGCCAAAGGCGTTAAAGGATGAGAATGGCAGGCAGTCCCTCAGTGGCACAGACCAGAGGAGTGGGCATTTTGGCTGGGGTTCAAGGGTAACTAGGAGTTTTCCAGTGTTCCAAGTAGAACACTCCCAGAGCTTCTGGTACTGCAGGTCTCAAGAATGAAAACCAGAATTACACAGCAGGGCCCCTCCTCAGCTGTGCACTTTGGGGAGAACTCACATTTGTCATGTGGAAGAACCCCCAGGCCCCAAGAGAATAATGTTTCCCTGACTTTAGCCTCCAAGGTCAGGGAAGCTCCTAGACTTCTTGGCCTCTTTCACAACCCAAGGACTTCATCTCAGTCTCAGAAGAAGCCCTTTCCCTTCCTGCTATGTCCCCTCGATGAGACACACAGTGCCCTTGACCTCGATCCCCCTTCCTACTGACCAATCCCCACACTCCTCAGGGGGATGTGTGAGGCCAGGCTGGGGGAGGGCGGGGCAGTGGGGGGAAATGAGGGTGAACGGAGCCCCACACCCCTTGCTTGATTCAGGCTTTGATGAGGCTCCCATGGGAGAGCTCCAGATGCCGAGGGCCACAGCAAGGGACAGGAGACAAAGCCGCTGTTCCTGCGGGGCCTACAGTCTGGTTAGAGGAAGCAGATGATAAACAAGGAGCAAGCACATAAGAAGTCATAATCTCACATGAAATAATCATTTCACTATAAAGAAAATAAAACCGGATGATGGGCTAGAAGGGACGAGGGTGGGATGGGGGTAGGGCTTAAGGTAAGCCTCTTAGAGTCCCCCCGGGAAAGAGGGTAGTTGGGCTGAGGCCTGACCCTGGCCATCTGATGAGACTCTTCCCAGCTTCAGCTTTGCCTCATAAACTCAGCACCCTCTTCCCCTGCACCTGCCCACGTCATGTCAAAGGATTCCCCAGGCCCAGAGAGTCACGTTCCTCCATCCCTTATGGTCCTGTCTCCCTGTGTTGAGTGAAAGAGACCTAAGTAAAGAAATGAAGGTCCCGGGACGAGGCTGCTGTGAGCTGGGGGCAGGGACAGCTGCCCCCAGGGTTAGGTCTCAGGCCTGAGGAGAGGCTGCAGAGAACAGGGGGAAGTTTCAGGCAGACCTGGGCTGTCAGAAGTGCTGTCACCTTGGCCCAGACTCACTCTCCGGACCTCGGATTCCCCACGCAGGGGCACGTTCAGTTCAGGCTTCCTCCTTGGAAAGAGGAGGTTTACAGACCCAGTGACCACCAGGTAAAGCTGCTTTTCCAGTCTCCCTTGCAGTTAGGCCACATGGCAAGTTCTAGCCAAAGGGAGGAAAATAGAGGTGATCTGTGCAACTGAGTCATGTCCTTAAGAGAAAGTGCTGTGCCCGCCCCTTCTCCCTCTCATCCCCCCACCCCCAACTCATGGTTGACAGCCGTCCCAGACGTTGCAGAGGAGAGTGACCCCCTAGAATATCTGAGCATCAAGAGAGAAGGTGCCTGGGCCACTGACAACCATATGGAGCATAGCAGCCAGCAACTCAGGGGTTGATCAGTCAGTTCAGTTGCTCATCATGTCCAACTCTTTGTGACCCCATGGACTGCAGCATGCCAGGCTTCCCTGTCCATCACCAACTCCCAGAGCTTACTCAAACTCGTGTCCATTGAGTCGGTGATGCCATCCAACCATCTCATCCTCTGTTGCCCCCTTCTCCTCCCACCTTCAATCTTTCCCAACATCAGGATCTTTTCCAATGAGTCAATTCTTCGCATCAGGTGGCCAAAGAATTGGAGTTTCAGCTTCAGCATCAGTCCTTCCAATGAATATTCAGGACTGATTTCCTTTAGGATGGATTAGTTGGATCTCCTTGCAGTCCAAGGGACTCTCAAGAGTCTTCTCCAACACCACAGTTCAAAAGCATCAATTCTTCAGCCCTCAGCTTTCTTTGTAGTCCAACTCTCACATCCATACATGACTACTGGAAAAACTATAGCTTTGACTATGGTTTTGATGAAGACAGCGGTTGATAAAGACAAACAAACTTCTGTCGATAGGACTGCTTGCTGCCTGCAGCCAAACGTCTCTCCTAAGGCCACTTGTGACTTGTTCAGGGAGGTTTCTCATGGGCCCAGTTCTTTCCTGGCTTCCTCCTCCATTACACAGACTCCTTCCATCTCCCAGGCGTGGCTTTGAAATCGAAGCTCATCAGAGAGATCCCTGTGCAGCTACATTAGTTCCATGACTCTTCTCCTGTTCCTCAGGAGGACTGCCTGAGACTGACTTCTGGGATTCCTTTTCTGAGGCACCAGCACCCCCCCGAGCACTCCTCCTTTTAAAAGCTTTTGCTGAGGGACTCTGTTTTTCCTCCAAAGCCTGCTTCTCTGAAGCCCAGAATGCATTTCTGATTTTGCCTCACATCCTCATAACAGTGTTGAGTCAGTAAGCAACATATTTGATTCCAAGTACTAAAAATCTAAACTTAAGGCAAATGCCTTTGTATTTCACACACGGTAAGAATTCTGGAAGATGGTGGCTTCTTTATTTATCAATGGCTCCATCATGTCATCCAAGGTCTAGCCTCTGTAATCCTTGCAGCCTTTCCTTGTGCTTAGTACTTCATGGTGGCAAAATGGCTGCCATGGCTCCAGACATTCCACTCATTGATGATGGGAAGAAACTTAAAATGTGATGCCAGCTTCTTTCCCAGAAACCTCCTTAAGACTTCTGCTTAGGTCTCATTGGCCAGGACTCAGTCACATGGCTGTCACGAGCTGAGGCAGAGGGCACTCGTCCATGGGTACTGAGTTAGTCCACCAGCCCTGTTTATCACTGAATGCCAATGAAGAGAAATGAGGAAGTCCCCAAAGAAGGTGATCCAAGATGAAAAATCAGGCTCCTCCATAGGTATGAGTTGAATCTACCATGGCAGCTTCTCCTGCTCATTCCTCAGCCTTCCCTGGATCAAGATAGTCATATGGGCAAGTCAAGAATGTATTTCCCTGCTTGGAAAAAAAAAATCAGGGGTTGTCCCAGGAGATGGTGACCTAGCTAGACCTTGAGCCAAGAGGAAACCATCTATTTTCCCCACTTGTCAGGGTGGTCTTAAGTCTTCTCGCCCCATAGTATCACTGATTTTCTGCTTTATCCTCATGGCTCCCCACCTGCTTCCTGGATGGTCGTGAGTATGGGTGATGCTGTGACTCTCATAAACATAAATTTCTACACTCTCATCTTCCTGACAAGGGAAAAGCTCTCCAGCCAGAGAGTGTGAGCAGCCTGTGCAAAGGCTCTGGGGTAAGAGGGAGCATGGTGTGTCCCAGAACCAAGAGAAGGCCAGTATGGCTGGAGTACAGTAAATAAGGCAAGACTAGCTCCAGGCGAAGGTATCAGCAGGGCCAGAACATGCAGTGGTCTGTGGACCCAGGGCAAAATGCTAGACAAGAAAAGAAGCCCAAGTTCTACGTGAGGTTGCGGCCTGGTTGGCATCTCTGGCTGCTAACTGGCCAGGGGTTAGAGATGGGCCTGAGTAGACAGGAGGGATTTGTACACTGGTCCCAATGAGAAACGAGGATGAGTTAGACCAGGATGACGGTAGAGGAGACAGAGAGGTGTGTGGATCTGAGAAAGGAATCAGGAGGTAAAACGGTGGTAGATTGACTTTGGAGAAGGGAGGATGAGGCGGTGCTGAGAGTGACTCCGTAGGTTCTGGTTGGGGGAGGACCTCAGATCTGTCCTGGAGTGTGTGGAGTGTCAGGTGCCTTTGGGACCTGCAGGCAGTGGGCAGTTGGACTTGCAAGGCTCGGGGGAAGGTCTGTGCTGGACATAGAAACGTGGCGGTCTTCATGGTGGCCCCTCTGGCCTCTGTCAGAGGAGGCTGGGGGAGGGGTGACTGCGGCCGGGAGTCAGGGTTGGGGGCGTGTTCCCTCCCTGCAGAGATGGGGGGGTGCTGCTGGCGACAGCAGCACAGCTCAGGGACACACAGTCTGGTGGCGGCAGGGTGGGGAAGGGTGGTTCCTGCAGTGTCTCAGTGGGCAGGGTAGGGGGTCGGGGTGGGCATCCATCCTGAGGGGGAGGAAGAGGTGATACCCAGGGATGCCGGTGGAGTTTGGGGCCCTGAGCAAGGGATCCCGCCCTGGTGAGCAGGAACCAAGGCTTGCTGATGTGACTGCTTCCCCTCAGAATAGAGCAGAGAAGAAGCTTGGACTCCCCTTAGTACAAACCCGTTTCCCTGCCTCCACGGCTGGGACCTTGAGCCAGTGGTCGTCGGCTCCCTCCTTCCATTCCTCTTCCTCGAGGGGCTGGAATGGGGACTAAGTCAGAACAAGCACATGAGGCCCAGCAGAGTCCTGGCCAGAGGGGACACTCACTGAGTCCTGGCGGCATCTTCCGTCTGCCCTCTGCCCTGGCTGCTGTCCCTGAGGGCGTCTCAGAAGCAGGGCCTCCATCAGCCAAGCCATCTGCTTGGTTCAGCCCAGGGCGAACCTTTGGTGTCAGAGCCCGACAGAGGGCAGATGAGCAGTTAAGTCCCCGGGTGCCCGGCCCGCAGCAGGTGAGGGGTGCAGGGACAACTTCCCTCGGCCAGAGAAGGCCCCCCAGGCCTGAGAAGGCCCCCCAGGCCCAGGTGAGGCATGAGAAAGTCAACATCAGGTTCAGAAGGGGGCTACTGCTTCTCCTATCCCCTTATGGTACAGGGGTGCATGCGTGCTTGTGTGTGTGGGGTCCACTGATCCCCGGGATTGCAGAGGGCAAACGCAATTCTGCACTCAGACATCTCCCACCCCCAGGCACAGGCACTCTGAGGGGCACAGGGAGAAAGCACGTGCTCCCAACGGGACTCAGGGGTGGGTCCCTGCCAGCGCTGTTCCACGTGCTTTATCCATAGCATCTCATCTCATCCTCACACCAGCCCTAGGAATTAGCCTGCACAGGCCCCAGTCTTTGGATGGGGCAAAGGAGGCAGAGAAAAAGTAAGTACAGGCACACTTCAGAGAGACTGAGGGTTCGGTTCCAGACCATTGCAATGAAGTGAGGGACAGGGAATTTTTGGTTTCCTAGTGTCTATAAAAATTATGTTTAGGGGCTTCCCTGGGGGTCCAGTGGCTAAGACTCTGCGTTCCCAGTGCAGGGGCCCCAGGTTTAATCCCTGGCTGGGGAACTAGATCCCACATGCCACAACTAAGACCTAGCACAGCCAAAGAAATAAGCAAATTTTTAAAAAAATTGTTTTTACACTACACCTTATTCTGTTATGTGTGCAATCATTTTACATCAAAAGAAAAAATCAGTATGCATGCCATAATTTAAAAATGTTGTATTGCTAAAAAATGCTAACCGTATCTGAGCCATCAGCAAGAGGCAGTGTGTGCTAAGTCGCTCAGTCGTGTCCGACTCTTTGCTCCCCCATGGACTGCAGCCCGCCAGACGCCTCTGTGCATGGGATTCTCCAGGCAAGTATACTGGAGTGGGTGGCCATGCCCTCCTCCAGGTTACCTTCCTGACCCAGGGATCGAACCCATATCTCTTACATCTCCTGCGCTGGCAGGTGGGTTCTTTACCACTAGCCCCACCTGGGAAGCAAGAGGTAGTAGTAACATCAAAGATCACTGATCACAGATCCCTGTGACACATCTAATAATAATGAAAATGCTGGAAATATGGTGAGAATTACTAAGAGGAGACACAGAGGCATTAAGTGAGCAACCATTGTTGGGAACATGGCGCCGATAGCCTTGCTCAATGCACAGTTACCACAAAGCATCAATTCCTAAAAACATACAATATCCGTGAAGTGCAATAAAATGAAATGTGCCTATAAATTCACCAGTAAGCAAGTGGCTGGTGTTACCTGTGTAACCACCACTTCTTCCCGGGTTACTGGTGCTTCTTGTCTGGGTGGCCCCTCAAAGCACATCACAAGTCCAGGCTGTGTTGGGTAGAGGGAGTGGACGGCGTGGGGTGGTGGAGTATTGGTGGCAGGAGGCGGACTCGGGGGTCAGGGGAGGAGATGAGTGGCAGCCTAAAGGAATCACGGGAGGCTGGGGGCACCTCTGCCAGGCTTCTCGCAGTCTCCTTCCCTTCCCTCTAGAGCAGGCCTGCTTGCTGCTGCTGTTGTTCTATGTGTCAGGGCTCTGACGCTTTAAAAAGAGCTAAACAGAGCAAGGGCTCCCCAGGTGGCGCTAGTGGTAAAGAACTCGCCTGCCAACGTGGGAGACATAAGGTGATACAAATAGCTGAGAAGAGAAGCGAAAGGCAAAGGAGAGAAGGAAAGATACACCCATTTAAATGCAGACATTCAAAGAATAGCAAGGAGAGATAAGAAAGCCATCCTCAGTGATCAGTGCAAAGAAATAGAGGAAAACAATAGAATGGGAAAGACTAGAGATCTCTTCAAGAAAATTAGAGATACCAAAGGAACATTTTATGCAAAGATGGGCTCGATAAAGGACAGAAATTGTATGGACCTAACAGAAGCAGAAGATATTAAGAAGAGGTGACAAGAATACACAGAAGAACTATACAAAAAAGATCTTCACAACCCAGATAATCACGATGATGTGATCACTCACCTAGAGCCAGACATCCTGGAATGCAAAGTCAAGTGGGCCTTAGGAAGCATCACTATAACAAAGCTAGTGGAGGTGGTGGAATTTCAGTTGAGCTATTTCAAATCCTGAAAGATGATGCTGTGAAAGTGCTGCACTCAATATGCCAGGAAATTTGGAAAACTTAGCAGTGGCCACAGGACTGGAAAAGGTTGGTTTCCATTCCAATCCCAAAGAAAGGCAATATCAAAGAATGCTCAAACTACCACACAATTGCACTCATCTCACACACTAGCAAAGTAATGGTCAAAATTCTCCAAGCCAGGCTTCAACAGTATGTGAACTGTGAACTTCCAGATGTTCAAGCTGGATTTAGAAAACGGAGAGGGACAAGAAATCAAACTGTCATATCTGTTGGATCTTAGAAAAAGCAAGTGAGTTCCAGAAAAACACCTACTTCTGCTTTATTGACTATGCCAAAGCTTTTGACTGTGTGGATCACAGCAAACTGGAAAATTATTCAAGAGATGGGAATGCAAGACCATCTTACCTGCCTCCTGAGAAATCTGTATGCAGGTCAGGAAGCAACTCTTAGGACCTTACATGGAACAACAGACTGGTTCCAAATTGGGAAAAGAGTACGTCAAGGCTGTATCTTGTCACCCTGCTTATTTAACTTTTATGCAGAGTACATCATGAAAAACGCTGGGCTGGAGGAAGCACAATGAAGATTGCTGGGAGGAATATCAATAACTTTAGATATGCAGATGACACCACCCTTATTGCAGAAGGTGAAGAAGAACTAAAGAGCCTCTTGATGAAAGTGAAAGAGGAGAATGAAAAAGTTGGCTTAAAACTCAACATTCAGAAAACTAAGGTCATGGCTTCTGGTCCCATCACTTCATAGCAAATAGATGGGGAAACAATGGAAACAGTGACAGACTTTATTTTGGGGGGCTCCAAAATCACTGCAGATGGTGACTACAGCTATGAAATTAAAAGATGCTTGCTCCTTGGAAGAAAAGCTATGACCAACCTAGACAACATATTAAAAAGCAGAGACACTACTTTGCCGACAAAGGTCCATCTATTCAAGGCTATGGTTTTTCCAGTAGTCAGGTAGGGATGTGAGAGTTGGACCATAAAGAAAGCTGAGTGCCAAAGAATTGATGCTTTTGAACTGTGGTGTTGGAGAAGACTCTTGAGAGTCCCTTGGACTGCAAGGAGACCAACCAGTCCATCCTAAAGAAGATCAATCCTGAATATTTATTGGAAGGACTGATGCTGAAGCTGAAACTCCAATCCTTTGGCCACCTGATGTGAAGAACTGACTCATTTGAAAAGACTCTGATGCTGGGAAGGATTGAAGGCGGGAGGAGAAGGGGATGACAGAGGATGAGATGGTTGGATGGCCTCACCGATTTGATGGACATGAGCTTTAGTAAGCTCCGGGAGTTGGTGATGGACAGGGAAGCCTGGTGTGCTGCTGTCCATGGGATCGCAAAAAGTCAGACACGACTAAGCGACTGAACTGAATTGAAAGTGATACAAGTTCGATCCCTGGGTCAGGAAGGTCCCGTGGAGGAGGGCATGGCAACCCACTCCAGTATCCTTGCCTGGAGAATCCCCATGGACAGAGGAGCCTGGCGGAGTCGGACCCAACTGAAGCGACTTAACACTAACACAGGCAAACAGAGTAGGGGGTTTGGTGATTTGAGTTCCACCCCAACACGGGTCTGCAGGCAGATCCAGGATGGCCCCAGGCCTGGTCGGCTGGATGGGGCTTCCCTGCCAGCTCTGAAGCCACCTCCAACCACGCTGGATTCCAGACCAGCTGGCCTGTGGGAGGGTGCCCTAGGGCTCCAACCACACAGCGCTTGGCTGGGCTCCCAGTCAGCTAAGGCCTTCTTTCCTTGCCGTCCTTGCCAGGCCTGGAATGTCTCAGCCTGACCATGGCACAGGCCTTAGAAATCACCTGGGGTACCTGCTCCCCACCTAGATTCCTGGGCTCCACACCAGACCCCCCAATCCAGGGTCCTCGGGGTGCAGCCTTGGCGTATGTTTCATTAAATACTTCCCAGATGATTCTGACACAGTGTTGGCTCCAAGAACACTGTGGATCCAGGTCACCATGCTGGGGGGATCATCTGGGTGCATCCTGTATGTTTGCGGGGTGCTCAAAGGGGGGCCTGTGGGGGCCCCCCCGCCCAGCCCCCATCAGCCTCCAGCAGGAGGGTCCCATGCCATCTGCCTGGCCACTCTGCCCAGATCAGGTCCTGCTGTCCACCTGCCTGAGTGCAGCCTCATGGCATGTCATTTCCACTTCCAGCCAATGAGGCAGAGCTTCTGGGTGGCTGACAATGGGTGTGAGCCCCCAAGAATCACCTAAGAAGCACCCCCAAATGTCAACAGACAGTCAGTGTCACCCAACAGGGACCAGGCATGATTCCCTAACCCTCACCCCAGGGACTCCTTCCTTTGCAGGCCCTCTGGCTGGGCCCAAGGAATATGCAGATTCTCCTAAAAGAGAAAATTCTCTCTCTTTAAAAATGCATTCCTTTCAAAGCAAATACCACACATCAGTCTCTGGTCAGCATGGTGCAGAGGGAGGGAGCGTGGCCACAAAGATGACCCAAGACGTGAGGCACTCAGGGTCAGATGGGGTGGCAGTCATATGCTGGTATGCTGTCCCTCTCTGTCTCATTCTCTCACTGGCTCTATCTCTGTCTCAGTCCATGTATCCTGAGGACTGCTTGAGAAAGCAGTAATAGCACAGGAATTCAATCCATTTAGAAGGGTCCCTGTGAGAGCTGGGCTGGTCTCGGAAGGCTGCCTGGAGATGGTGAGGTGTGTGCTAGGTCTTGACGAATGGGCTGGCTTTCCTTGGGGCGGAGGTTGCAAACCAAAATCCTGCTGCCAGGCTGGTAATGGGGAGGAGTAGAGAGGGTGGGTGTGGGATGATAGAAGATGGTGGGGACTGTGAATCCCCAGGGAGCACCTGTCCCCAGCGAGAGCCACATAGAAATGACGGCCTACCTTACTGGATCTTCTGATTTTTTTTGAGAGCAGAAGGGAGTACAGACATTATTGGAAATTTTCCAATAGTCCCATCAAAAGAGAAAAAAGGATCTATGTCTGATTGAGCAGCAGCCAAGCTGGCCATTTTCAGCCCCACCTTAAGGGCTGGAGGGCCAGGTGGGTCTCTGGTGCGTTGCTGCCAAGTTGCTGCATTTATGGGCCTCCTGCCTCCCAGCCCCTCCCTGCTAAACTCTCCCCACAGCGGTGTGACAGGGTAGGCCGGCTGCTGCCTGAGCTTTGGGGCCACATGCCAGCTCCCAGGCTTCACTCCCCAGTCTGGAGGCTGGCCCTCCTGGCTTTGGCCTCACCTCTGGTCCTTCCCCCCCAGGGCTGTTACACGGTGATTCTCAACGCCTTCGAGACTTACGTCTACCTGGCCGGAGCCCTGGCCATAGGGGTGCTGGCCATCGAGGTAAGTGAGGGCCCCTACTTTTGAAGTTCCCCAGAAGCAAGACACCCTCACAGGCTCTGGGGCAGACCCCCCACAGCCTGCACCCCCAGCCTACCTCCACCTCCAGATCCCTAACCCAGGGACCCCGCTTCGGGGACTATGGGGTGACAAGCCCAGCCATGCCTGTCTGCTCCCTGAGTTGTTATGGGGCTCTGAACACCTCCGGGCAATGGGGATAGACAGGCCCTGAGAGTCACTTGCCCCCATCCACTGCACCCCACCCAAGGTCCAGAGTGAACTCTGAAGGCTCAATGCAGCTGATTTGAGGGAGGGGCTACAGCCTTTGCTTCTAGATCAGGCCTTTTCTCTGTGGGATGTTCAGGGCTCGTGGGGCCTTGTTAACCTCACAAGTTGCAGATTGAGTCCCAGAGGTGAAGATCAGAAGGGCGCTGAGCCCCCTTAAAAGGAAGGCCACTGCAGACGCTTGGAGCGGCCACTGGGTGGCGCTGTGGTCAAACGGTGGAGCTGCCCCCTTCCTTCTACCCACGCCTGTCTGGGATCTCAAATCCCCTGTCCTGGGAGGTTGCACAGACAGTTTTGCCCACGCCCGTTGATGTGAAGAAAGCGGCAGCCAGTCCTCGGCCAGCGGGGAAACGAAATCAGGCAGCGCAATCCTCAGCCTACCCCTCCCGCCTAGCACCATAAACCTGGACTTGCTTAGCTTCTTACTGTGTCCTTCGTTGTTCAGTCGCTCAGCTGTGTCCGACTCTTTGGGTGAGACCCCATGGACTGCAGCACGCCAGGCTTCCCTGTCCTTCACCATCTCCCGAAGCCTGCTCAGACTCACGTCCTTTGAGGACTGTGTCCTGCAGTCCTAGAGCAGTTTTGTGGAGACTTTCGAGGATGGGGAGGTGGATTTATTAATTCACCCACTCATTCACTCATCAAGCATAGGTTGAGCCCCAGCTGTGCACCAACACTGTTCTAGGTGAACAAGTCCTCTCCTGGGAGGAAACAACGATCAGGAGACATAGATCAGTACCAGGCCCCCTGGGAAATCGCAGACGCGCGTCCCCTGCAGGAAGACACAGGCTCCTGGAGTTCAGCTCCCAGCTCTGCCTCTCCCCACACACAGGATGCCTGAGCCACAGTTTCCTTATTTGCAAAATGATTTTAAAAGCTGGCTCCTACAGCACTGTGGACATCAGAGGTGATGGGGACCCTGTGACAGCGACTCAGTAAACAGTGTCTGTGTTCCCAATCTGCTGCCCTCACACCCAGCCCACAAGCCCAGCTGTGGCCTCTGTGGCAGGGGGTGGGGGTGTGCAGAACCTCAGACAGGCACGGTTACCATATGCCTCTCCTCCCCCACCCAGAGTCCCTCCTGGAAGTTCGGTCATGAGCCTGCGGTCTGGGGACTGTGACTTGTGCTACTTGCAGGAGCTCTGGCATCGGGGTACAAGCCAGCCTGAATAAATGGGCATCCCTGAGTCAGGGTCTCTGCATACCCCACCCTCCCAGGGCCCTGAGACAGGTGTTCTGTGACTGTGCTCCTAATTTGGGGAAAGGCTACGTCTTTCTTGCCTGTCAGTAACATTTCTAGTAACTTTTAATTAAACATCTACTATGTAATAGGCCTCATTACATTGTTAATCACCTTAGACTTCCCATCTCACCCCCCTCCTGTGAGCTCCAAGGAGGGGATTGCAGGGGCTGTGAGACTGGCCTCTGGACTCAGAATGCCTAGACTCCAGCCCTGGCTTCCTCATTGGAGCTGTGTGATCTTAGGTGGGTTCCATGACCTCTCTGGGTCTCACTTCCCGGTCTGTGAAAATACTTCTGAGAAAGCATTTAGAACTGTGCCCAGCACATGGTAAGCTCTTGATACATACTCAGGCCCAGAGAAGGGAAGTGTTTGGCCCATGTTTGCTGATGGCAAATAAGGGAGCTGGATTTGAACCTATGGCCAAAGCCCCCTTCTTTTCATGACTACACTGCATGAGGGGACCAGTGGCTGGCAAGAGGGACTTGCCCCCACCCCCGGGCAGTGGCAGCAGTGCCCGCAGCGAGAGCATCCTAAGAGTGATGGGTGAGCCCCCTTCCTGTGCCAGGGCAGAGAGCCACTTCTCCTCGGGGTGGGACAGCCCCCTGGAGGGCTGTGAGCCCAGCCTGACAAGCCAAATCCTACTTTCTTTGCAGCTTTTTGCCATGATCTTTGCCATGTGCCTCTTCCGGGGCATCCAGTAGAGGGTGTGGCCTGAAGCTTGAAGACTTACCCCGCCCACCACTGCCCAGCACCCAATGCCCTCCCCTCCCCCGCACCCCTGCCCTCTTGGCCCTGGGGGAGGAGGTGAGGCCATTGTGAGTGGCCAGGAAAAGGGGTAGAGGAAAATAGCTATTTTTTTAACAAAACAAAATGAAGACAAACCTATGGACTGATACAGCCCGTCTGGACTCGGAGTGGGCACCGCGGGTTCTCTGCATGGACCCGGGCACACCCAGGATGCAGTCTGCACTGGAGACCAAAGCGACAGCAGGGCCAGGCCCCCTCCTCGGCCCAACCAGATCTGGCAGCCTGGGACCTGGGCCCTCGGCTCACAGCTTCAGGACTGGGTGCCAAGAACATAAGGATGTAGGCAAGAAGGAAGCAAAAGAAGATGGTGGAGGAAGCCTGGCGAAGCCCAGGGGCCCCCAGGAGACCTGGTCACCACATCCTCGAGGATTTGAAACCTACTCGGAATCCCTGGTCCCCCGAAGATGGAGTTGGCCTGCCTCATGCCAGGGCCAAGAGTAGGATCCAAAGACTGGATCCAAGAATGGCCCCGGCTGGTATGGTCCACGCTTCCCCAGCTGTCGGACCAAATACTCTGGAAAGCCCAGAGAGGGGCAGTTTCTCATCCACAGTCACACAGCACATGCATGACCGTTCTGAACAAGAACCCCATCACTCCGAGGCTGCCTGTCACTCCTCCCAAGGGTATGTTGGTCCCAGAAGATCTGCTGCTCTCACGGCTCTTTGGCCTCCGCATCCTGGTTTCCCCAGAAGAGAGAGGGCAAGCTGGTCAGGAGTTGCCTCCTCCCAGCTCCACAGCTAAGAATGTTCTGGACTCTATCCTCCCTGCTGTCCCCTTGTACCTCCCCACACTCTTCTCACACACACACACACATGCACACACACCACAGCCCCTTTTCCACACTGCCCACCTTTCCTCACAAGCCCCTCCCTGGTCTCCACCAACTCCCTGGCTCCCAGGGCTGGAAGGAACCCCCAGGATCATCTGGCTTGCCTCTCCTCACTCAGAATTGCCGCTTGGATGCCTTCCACAAGATCCCTGCCACGACTTCTCCATCTTCTTCTTGCACACCTCCAAGGACAGGGAGCTTACTACCTCCCAAGACAGGCTTCTCTTTGGACTGCTCTGACTTCAGCACCAATTCAATACATGCAAGAGGTTTCTGTTTTTCTGTGGTTCTGTCCACGTCATGCCACTTGCTCTCTCTCTCTGCCCCAAAGTGTGAAGGCCACACATTGTCCCCCCTTTACCCTCAGGCTAAAGAACCCCAGAGCCCCCCGTCAGTTTTGCTCTGACATTGTTTTCCAGTCCTTTCCCCACCCGTAGCACACTTCTGAGTGTTTCCTCTAGGATCTGGCAGGGGGAGGTTTCCTCACAGACTCACCCACACCTACACAGCACCCACAGATCAGCCCCTCATATGCAGGTCTCGAATTCTAGACCAGTGTTGGCAACTGTGTTGCAAAATGCCTCAACCCTGACCAGTCAGGAGTGGCAGCTGTGCAGAGGAACTGAGCTCTGGTCTGTGCTCAGCGGGCAAGGACAGTGTGATCTTGATTAGTGATGTCTGCCAAGCAACTCAGGCTGGATTGCTGTCTGCCACAGGCATGCGCGTGGAAGAGGCAGTATGTTGCCTGCTCTCCTCCTTTCATTGTCCCTCCTTGGGGTCTGGGAAGGACCCATTCTGTCTCACAGGCCCTATGCCAGCTTCCAGCCTCGGCTTCCCTGCTCTGCCACCTGCCCCCCTCCTGAGATGCCACCAGAGCTCAGTGCCTGCTGTCAAGATTTGGTTTGACCCTCCCCCTATTTCTTTTTTCCCCCCTTGCACCCTCCCTGCCGTCCTCTCTGGTCTGGATCTTTCCATATTGCTCCTCTATCAGGCTGCCCTGGCACCTCCATAAATGATGTTATGAACTCCCTAGTGACCCAGCATCTCCAGGACCCCAAAGGCCACCATGCAGCTGGTACTCCAGCCAGGTCTCTAGACCCACCCATAAGTTGGCTCCAACTTCCTGGCAGAGACAAAAGTCTGGTGTGAGGTGGACCAAAAAAAGGCTGATTAAACAGGGTTTAGGGTCAATTTGGGCAACTGTGTGGCTTCAGCTTAGGGGTTCCCTAGGCATCAAGGCCCCATCTGGTCCCCACTGCCCAGGAGAATTTGGGGCCTTCAAGGTAAGAACCAGGCATCATGCACAACCCCATCTGAGCCGTTGAGATGAAAGGCTGGTCGTGGAGGAACATCTGGGGGAGATGGGTTTGAGGGCGGATGGGAGTCTCTCATCACCAAGGGCTTTCCAGAAAGGGTCAAGGAGCCTGGATCTGCTGCCACCAACTACATTCTGGGGCTGGAAAGGGTAAGCAGGCCTCCCTGCTCTATACCATTAACACAGGCTGGTAGCTTATTTTCAAGGCTGCCCGCAGCCATTCTGAACAGGCCTGAGAAGGCAAAGCCCAGCCCCAACAGCTCTCGATGGGTGCAGATGGCAATTTGGGGGCTGCTGGGGTGGGGGTGGGGCTTCCTAGGTGGCACTGATGGTAAAGAAGCTGCCAGGCAATGCAGATGTAAGAGATGTGGGTTTGATCCCTGGGTTGAGATTCCCTGGAGGAGGGCATGGCAACCCACTCCAGTATTCTAGTCTGGAGAATCCCATGGACAGAGGCGCCTGGCAGACTACAGTCTATAGGGTCATAGAATCGGAACACAACTGAAGCAACTTGGCAAGCACTCATGGGGCAGGGCGGGCCATGGCATCTCTTTGCTGAGACTTCCTAAGCCCGAAAATAGGCCAGGAGCCAGGGAGACCTTGCACTTGTCACAGGCCCTGCCCAGTGCTGAAAAGGCCGCCTTCCTGCTTAGGGGCCGGGGGCTGGGACCCTGCCCAGCACCCCATGCCCCCTCTCTCCTCTCCACGCCTAAGGAGCCCAGACAGGATCCTCCAAGCCAGCTGAGGCCCCAGCCCCCCACCTCCCTCGAAGCCCCCTCACCCCTCCCCTGGTGGGTCCTATACGTTGAAAGTCTATTTTGGAAACTGTACATGTTCCCTGCCATAGGTAGCAGAGCTAATTTATCATGTTTATCCCCCGTGAGCCTCCCTTTTTTATATTATATATCAAGAGGAGTTTTGTAATATAAAACAGGACGCCCACACTGATGGTTTTGCACTGGCTTTTGTGACTGTTTCTTACAAAAAGAAAAAGGAACGAAGAATAAATAGTGACCGTGAGGAACGGTGGTCTTGATTGGGGGGTGGGGGTGGAGGGGGCCGGGGCAGGAGCTTGGTGGAAGTGAACCGGGTAGGGGCACCCTGGATCTTCTGGAACCTTTAGGAGGGACAGCGCCGTCCCTGCGGGCCCTCGTCCACCCTCTCCGGAGCCAAGGCCGTGCCGCACCCCCCAGCTTGGCCGGCTGGCCTGGCCCTGCTCGGGCGCCCACGCTTCCCCCTTCCCTGCCAGCCTCCCTCCCATGCTCAGCGGTTGGTTCTTAGGACTGGTTCTTAGGACAAACCATCCATCACTTGCTGACGAATTAGCCAGGCCTCGAAAAGCATCGACACAGCGGGGCCAGGGGGCACAGCCTGCCAGCCACCAACACCACCTCCCAAAGTCTGCACTGGCTCCAGGCCTGCCTGGGACTCGGTGGAGGGGTGCGGGGGGGTGGACAGGATTCTACAGAGAGACTAGAACCTCAGCCCAAGAGACAGAGGCCCCGTGGGAATGGCCCATCCTCAGGGTCCCGTTTCCCGTCCTCAGCCACAGTCAGCAGCCTTGGGCTCCCGACCCGCCGGGCAGGCCTCCATTAACAGTGGTGGCACCACTGGGCCAAGGGCCCACGTCCGGGTTTTTGGCCGCAGGGACAGCGGTGGGTGTGGGGGAGGGCAGTGAGGCCCAGGGTTGGGGTGGGGGGCCCTCCACATGGCAGCAGCTGGAGCTGGGCTACACCTCAGGACCAACCAGTCCTCCCCTTCAACACGTTTCTGAGACAGGAAGCGAGTCTGGGGCCGGGCCTGCTCCCCTGCACCCCCCAGGACATGGGGGCCACCAATCCCCGCGTGACGGAGCGAAGGAGGGCGTCGGGTGAGGGACTCGCAGTGGGGGCAGCGAGGGGCTGGGCCTGCAGGGGTCTCAGCCCCGTCGGGGCACTGAGGAGATGGGTGTGAGTGGAGGCAGCCTGCTGAACTATTTCTATTTTTTTTGTTTTTTTGCCCTGCTGAGCTTTGAAGGGTACCCAGTCATATTCATAGCTGGGCCTCGGTGGCATACCCAGGACAGAGGCCAAAGGGCAGCACCCTGGGGAAGGGGGGAGGCGGAGAGGGGGCTGAGTCAGGTGTACAGCAGACCCTGGAGGACATGCCCAAGTGAGGAGGAAATGCTTTTCTCTCTGCCTTATCCCCAAGCCCCATCACTGACAGGTGGCCTTCATCCGGGTTACCCAGGTGTCCATCTGTCAGGGCCGGCCTGGGGCCAGTTGCAGGGGAAGAGGGCACCTGGGGGCCTCCATGAGCTGGGGGCTGAGGCAGAGAAGCCAAGAGTGAGGCCGGGGCTGAGGACAGGGCCCCGCTGCCCCCGGGAGGCGGAAAGGGAGGTGCTGGCTCAAAGGCGGGCCCCCACCACCTCCCTGCCAGGCCACAGCTGGGCTGGGTGTCTAGGGGCACAGTGTCCCCTGTGTGCAGAGAGGGCCTGCATGGAAGGGAAGGGGCCCAGGGTCAAGGTCTCGGGTTTTCCAGGCAGGGGCGGGAGCCAAGTCTGGCTGCTTGAGCAGCGAAGGCCAAGGGGTGCAGGGGACGGACAGGGAGGCGGTCCACAGCCTCTCAAGAAAGAAGGGTCTCGTGACAGGGGAAGAAGGGGCCTGGTGCGGCCGGATGCCCGTGACTCAAGCTCTCCTGTGAGCATCTGTCCAGGGGGATCCAGAGGCCAGGAGACCCACGAGAAGGAGGCATCACTGTGAGGGGGGAAGGACAGGGTACAGAGGCCCCGTTCCCTCCCCAGCCCCGACGGTCACAGCATCTGGGGAGGAAGGGGAAGGCGCCTGCCCTGCCTGCCCGGGGCAGGGTCCTTCCTGCCTTCCGGAGCCAAAGGGGATCCGAGGTCGGTCCCAGGGCCTCCCTGCCCCAGAGGGGCCCCTGGCCTGGCAGGTGGCTACACCTTCTTGGGTTTTCGGCCGACTTGGTAATAGTAGTAAACGCTGATGGCGACAAAAAGGAGGCGGCTGGCCAGCAGCAGCAGGATCCCCTGAGACATGAGGCCCGTCTCGGCTAGCGTGGCAGTGACCACTGTGGGAGAGAGGCAGGAGGGACAGCAGTCAGGAGCGCTGTTCCTCACCCCCCAGCATGGGAAGCCAGGGGCCCCGGGGCAGCTGCCTGGCTGACCGCACCCCCCCACCCTGAGCTGGGGCGTCCGGCCAGCCACCCAACCCCACAGGTACATCTGTTGTGAGTCCCCCACATGGCAGGGACGGGGGCGAGTGTGTGGGCACAGCTGGGCGTGTGTTGTTCCCCCCTGTGCTGGGGACGCAAGGGAGCAGCGGGTGGTGGATGCACGGACATGCATTCAGGAAGGTACAGCACACGTCGGCCGTGTGAGCACAGGTGTGTGTGCACAAAGGTAAACGCGGACACAGGAGTCCCTCCCCCTCACACAGGTTTTCATCACTTCCCAGAAATCAAGTGGCAAAAGCTGGGAGGTTAGGGATCAAGCTACCAGCACCCCATCAGCTACCCACCTCCCCCTCCAAACTGTCCACCTCAGGACTCACCCAAGAACTGGACCGAGAAGTAGCAGGCTTCAGTGAGCAGAGTCCATCGGATGATGACCTTCTCAGCCGTGTAGAGAGCATTCCACATGATCAGGGAGATGCCTGGGGTGAGGGACAAGGAGGGGACTGGGCGCGAGGCAGCCTGATCCACCCTCCGCCCCCCAGAGGCAGGGGCAAGGGGTCCGCTCCTCTTCCCTTCAGCAAAGTAGCCAGGACCCCAGGCATCCCCTCCCCCCACTCACAGGCAGGGAGGTTTGGAAGGGAGGCTGGATCCACCCCACAGATAACCCTGAACGTCAGACTGGGACTTTAGCCTGCAGGTAATAGGGAGCCATAGAAAGTGTTGGCGACAAGGAGGGACCACAGGTACTGGCTTTCAAATGCTGTCACTCAGTGTCCTAACAGGCACTGCTTGCCTGTAACTCAGGCTGGAGAAGAAACGAAGTGGGGAGGGTTTTATAGACACTGTGTTGATTTCGCCTCCTCTTCTAGGCTGTGAGGCCCTCCCTGCAGGGCGGAGCCTGGGCTGCTTTCATCTCTCTATGCCAATGCCCTGGTGGGGCACCGCACACAGCAAGTGCTCAGTAAGCGCTCTGTCTCAGCTAACGGTTAAGAACAGCCCTGAACCACAGGCGACATTCCATCAGTGACCGCAAGATGGTAGCACACACTCAGCAGAGACAAACTAGGCAGCTGAAGGGCGGGCTCTGGGAAGAGGAGCCCCAGCACAAAGAGAAAGGCTTCCCAGATTTCCCTCACCCTCCATGGGCCCCCCCAGTTGCTCGTCACCTTCCCATCGTCTGCCCAGCAATACTCACTGAGGAGGGCACCACCATAGAGGCGGATGGGGGTCTTGCTAGTCACCTGCGCTCCGTCGAAGACCGCATCGTAGAGCTGGTCAGGAAAGGCAAGGGCCTGCGGACAGTGGGCGGGAGGCTCAGGGTGAGGGGATCCCTGTGGAACCTTCCCCTTGGACATCTCCTTCCTTCCTGCCAGCAGCAGCCCAGGGTCAGGACCCTGACTGCCCCCACCCCGTCCATGGCAGCAGAGAAGATCTCAGGTTCCAAGGACAAAAAGTTGGGACCACGGACCAAGGGACCTCGGATGCTCCAGGGCAGGGCACAGGTGGGGATGAGCATCCAAACAGATCAGGGAGGCAGCCAGAGAGCCTGGACAGCAGAGGTGTCAGTATGATGGCCCGAAGGCCCTGTGGGGAAAGGCAGCAGGGTGTCCCAGGGCAGCAGAGGGTGCCGGGTCTCAGGGCTGGGGCAGAGACTCACCATGATGGCAATGCCGGAAAAGAGCACAGCAGAGACAAACTGCCAGACTCTGGGGAGACGTGGAGATGAAGGTCAGAGGCAGATCCCTCACTGCCAGCCCCAGGCCCCACCCCGGGACCCTCCCCTCTCCAGGCAAGATGGAGGGATAGCTGGTCTGGAGGAGGGAATGAGACCAGATGGAACAAAGGACAAAACTACACAGGGCCCCTCCCCACAGCCTTGCACACCGCCAACACTCACAAGTCAATGCTCACCTGAGCCCCAAAGGCTCTCGAACAGCAAACTTGATCTCATTGCCTAAGACCTGGCTGATCTGTGGACAGAGAGGGGTCAGAAGGCAGCGCTGTCTGCCCAGCTCACTCTCTACCTCCCAGAGCCTGCTAGATGCCCAGGGACCCACCTGGGTGCCTCTGCTTAGCCAGAGTCACCTAGGCTAGAAGGGTCACACTGAGGCCACTCTCTGCCTCCTCTTGATACCAGGGCCCAGGGGAAGCTGAAAATATGGGCGCTGAGAAATGTGAGCTCAGGCACCTGCCAGCTGTAGACTTGAAGCCTGGCTCTACCATTTATTGGTGTGGTCCTGGGCAAGTCTTTAGTCTCTCTGTGCCTCAGTTTTCCTCATCCATAAAACGGGTTAATAACTGAACCTACATCTCCCGGGCTAACAGGAAGATTAAATATGGCAGCTGGTGCCATAACAAGCAAATAATCAGCACTCAACTAATTCTAACCATCCGTTTTCATTATTGCTGCTATTCCTGACATATCCATTACATTTCCAGAAAATATGAGCTAAATCTGGGGGCCCCATGCAGCTATATGGGTCTCAGCTACTCTCCTCCCCAAACAGTGGGCCAGACCTGCCTCCTCAAATTGGTGCTCAGAGGCAGACCCCCATGTGTGGCTGGTTCAAGGCCCCTCCCTGAACCCGGCCCACCTTGGAACGGTGGACCTCCCCGTCGTCATCCTCTCCGCCCACGCCGAGGATCTTGCGGGTCTTTAGGCGGCTCACAAGGTCCGTCTGGCTGTGCTTCTTCATGAGAGGTGGGGGCTGCTTGGCTGCCATCTTGTCCTAGAGCCCGGCCTCTGCAGGAGAGCTGCGGGGAGACACCGGTCTCAGCCACAGACCTTGACCAGGATCCAGATCTCAGAAGGCGGCTAGACCCCATCCTGGGGCAGCAGGTGGACACCAGAGGACTCTGAGGGCCCGGGCTTAGTACTGGGCTCCCTAACCACCCAGCTGTGGGATGAAAGGGGCAAGTCACTGCCCTGTCCTGGCCTCAACTTCCTCATCTGTAAAATGGGTTAGAGCAGATGGTCTTAAGGCCTTTCAGCTCTACCAACCCATTTGGCCTAAATGGATGTGGCCTACCCCCAGTGACCAGGCTGGAGGAAGCCTTACAGACAGTCCTAAGGGAAGTGTAGGCCTAGGACTAGGCATTCAGGCCTAGATGGAGACTGGACCCAAAGATTCTTGGAGGCAGGGAGTTAACTGGGGCCTGGGTCAGCCTAGCTAGAAAAGGGAAAGGTCTGCCCAAGCCTGGGTAGGTGTCCTGAGTGCTGGGATCCAGGCCCCCACTGAACTTTTGCCCAGACGATTCCTACTGCCCAGCAATCCCTCCCACCCACCCACACTCCCAGACAACCTCCACTCAGCCTGCCAGCATTGGAAAGAAGGGGAGGGGGGACCCCAGGACCCAGCCAAGCCAGAGGAGGGATGCCCAGGAGAGCTGGCCAGGCTCTGGGGCAGCAGTCCGCCCTTACCTCTCCCTGCTCTCCCCCCTCACCCCCAGCCCATAAGCCTCGAAGGCCCCCAGTCGCCAGCCTCCCCCCAGCTCTGCCTCCGGCCGGATCTTGAGCACCTACTGTGTGCCGGGTGATGGAGACGCTGAGGTAAGTGGAGTGGCCGCCCTCACCTTCAGTCAGCACAAAATCTATGCGAAGGAGACAACAGTATAAGCCACAGTGAGGTCAAGGTGTCCAGACGCTGTGACCACAGCCATCTGCTAGATGGGTACCACTTATACCCATTCTACAGATGAGGAAACCAAGTTCAATGAAGTTCAACAGAGACTGGGTTAAAAAAATGGTAGCAACCCCTGCCCTAGTACGTGCCCCATTCATGCTGGGTGCCTCCCACATTCCTGCACCTCATTCCCACCCACAGTAACTCCAGCAGGGCAGGAGAACCGCCCCCCAATAACCGATAACCGACAAGGCTCAGAAGTTGCCTGTGCCTCGGCCAGGGACCCGAGGTGGGCTTGCTGGACGCCCCCGACCAGGCCTCAGACAGGTCTTCCTGTCGTGTGGGCCCAGCCACGGCTCAGCCTCCCGGCCACAGCCAGGGCTGCCAGAAGGAGGGCACAGACGTGTCCCCAGGTCACCTCCAGCCCTCCACAGCCCCCCAGTGTCTCAGAACAAAATAAAGCGCCCAGCAAATAAGCATCAGAACAAAGACTCAAACAGCGGGACATTCAGACAATGTGGCTGTAGACCAGATGGACTGGGCATGGCGCACGCCAGCCCCGAGTTTGGAGACAGTGGTCATTACTGGAGGTCTTTTGTGAGTGACGTCCAGACCCAGTGGCCCTCCTAAGCCCCGCAGCCTAGTGCCTCGTCTGTAAAAAGAGGGCAGCTATGATTTTTCCTCCTGTGTATATACACGCTCAGGGAGTGGGAGGCGGCACCTGGTGGTGACCCGGAAGGCAGCCCAATGCCCAGTGCCGGTCAGAGAGGGTGGCCGCCAACCCCAGCCTGGGGCAGCCAAGGTGTAACTGGGCTCCTCGGGGCGGGAGGGGGGCGGGGAGGTGGTCCAGCCACTGTCATACCTCAGTTACTTGCCACCACCTTCTCATGAATCCAGGTAGAATGTATAATCAGACTTGCGTCCCTCCGGATGCCAGATGGACCGCTGGAGGCTGCCACTGCGAGGAACAGCCCAGAGCTGGCCCCCACCCACCCCTCCACCAAGGAAGCACCTGGCAGCCACCCTTCCTCTTCCAGCCTCCCCTTTGGTCTTTTAATTTGCATACAGCAAAATGGAGCTTCTCTGTGGTCTGTAGTGCTAAGAAATGTAGCACAAGGACAGGTAACCAGCCCCTCCACATCAGGACCCTCACCACTCAGACCCTCCCCTTGCCCCTAACCCCTGGCAACCACCGATCTGTTATCTGCCATCTGTCGCTATAGTTTTGTTTCTGCACATGTGTTACATAAATGGAGTCATATAGTACATAACCTCAGAGACCCGCTTCCTTCTTTCATTCAGCATCGTGCCTTTGAGACCCATCCGCGCTGTGTGTACGGACGGTCCCTTCCTCTTGGCAGGAGAGTCGTATTCCCGGATGTCAATGTACGAGTTCGTTTCCCCTGTCACTCACTCACTGATGGATGTCTGAGTTGTTCCAAAGTTTGACTGTTAAGAATACAGCTGCCATAAACATTCGTGTGCAGGTTTGGGGGTGACCATGAGTTTTCATTTCTCTAAGGTAAATGCTTGGGCTTTTACCCAAGCATTGGATAAATGCTTACCCAAGCAGTGGAATTATATTGAATTACAACATATAGTAAATCTACACTCAACTCTAGGAGAAAGTGCCAGATTGTGCTCCAAAGAAACGAACCATTTAGGTTTCCCCACAATGCACTAGTGTTCCTATTCCTCCACATTCTCCCCAACATCAGCTATTCTCAAACGTGACTTTGGCCCTTCATATAGGTCTCCCTGGCATTTTAACCCTTCTTACCCAGTCCGGCCAGGCTGCCTGACTCAGTCCTGCTGCGCCCATTACTAGCTATGTCGACAAGTCACGTAGCTCTGAGCCTCGGTTTTCCCCATCTGTGAAATGGAGCTGTAATTCTCAGCTCCTAGAGATCCGAGGGCAAAAAGGGAAGCTTGGTCCCAGCACACAGCACAGCACTTGCATGTTTAAATGAAAGAAGTGCATTTAGTGAGGATTAGCTGTGAGCAGCTTACAGCCTGGGTGGGGCTCGGGATGCTGATCTGTCAGCCACCAATCAGAGCAAGTTGCTTCTCTGAGCCCCAGTGTTCTCATCTGTGAAATGGAAACAATAATCCTTACATTTTCCCTAGGGCTGGTCAAAGGAGACAAAATAATGGCCAGAAAGTAGTTTATAAAGGGCCAGCTAACTGCTGAAGCCGGAAGAGCTTAGCTGCCGAAACCGTACTCTCCTGAGTTCAAAGCCCAGTGTCTGCCACTTCTTAGCTGTGTGCCTGTGGGCAAGTCACTTAACCTCTCTGGGTCTCAGTGGCCCCATCTGCAGCTGGGAAAGCCAAGAGTCTTCCCTCCTAGGGATGCTGTGAGAAAAACATGCATGGAGAAAGTGTGGGGCAGTGCCGGGCGCATGCCAAGTGCTCGGCTGAGATGGGCACTGAGACCCAGACACCCCCTCCTCCCCATGCCCCTCATGCGGCAGGGGCTGGGATGGAGGCTGGGGAGGATCAGGAGAATGGACTAACTCGCATTTCCTAACGTCTTCACCTGCTGGACGAAGCCCCAAGATCTCAATCCCATCGCCCAAGGCTGATGCTCCAGCCACAGCACCCCAGACACGGGCCGGGTCAGCGATCCCTGCTCGGAGGGTCGGCTGCCTTCCTCTGCCCTCTGTGCCCTCCCCACCAACACAGTACAGTGCTCCCCTTGGCACCACAGGCCCAGGGCTGGTACGGATGGGGGGGTCACAGCGTCCTGGGCGCTATCGGACGTCCAGCATCGCTGAGGTGGGATGAGCCTTATCCACAGACACTGCCGTCAGGCACCTGGTCCGGGGGGACCCACTGTTGCCACCCCGGGAGCCCGGGGCCCGGCCCCAGCAATGAGCTCACCACTGCACCACTGACAACCGGCCCTGCAGCCTCCCAGGGAAAGTGAGATCCTGAACATTATCTCCAGGGAGCAGGGGCCCCAGTAGCCAGCTGGCCCTATGGAGCTAACTGCTCTGAGTGCTGAGTCCCGGGGCTCCTTCACCCCAGGACTGGGCTCTGCTCACCCGGGGAGGGCAGGTGAGCAGCTCTCGCCAACCCCTAAGCACCCAACCCCGAGACAACCCCACACACCCCCATCTGCCCGTGAATTGTCCTCCTTTTAAAGGCCTCTCCAGGTGTCCTTTTTAGGAGTGGCCCCACTTTAACCTAAGAGCGGATGGAGGGAGTGTCCCCCACTCCCTCCCTGCACCCCAGCTGGACGCTGGCTTTGGGACAGCCAGACTTGGGTTCGAATCCTGATTCTGTAAGGCGCTGCAGCTCTCCCAGTTTCTAACCTTGTGCTAAAGAGAAGGGGCACTCTGCCTGCGGGGGAGGGGGCGGGGGTGGGGGAGGGAGGGAGTGTGTACGGGCAGGTGCCAACAGCAAAGCCCTTCCGCCCTGCCCAGGGCCAGGCCAGGCCGAGCCTCTTCGCCTCCCCTTTCCTCACCCAGCCGTGCAAGTGGAAAAAGCCTGTCTGTCACAGCTGTCACGCTTCCGTTCCCAGGCCCCACTGCCTCCTGAAGGTCCCCTAGGGCTCTCCCAGGGGGTGCCAGGTTGGTGCCAGGCTGCCCAAGGCAAGTGAGAGAGGGGCGGAAGGAGGGCTGCCTCTCCACTGGCCAGGCGAGGAGAAGGGGAAATTCGGCTTGCAGCCCCCAGACCCAGCGTTCGTGACCTTCTGCATGCTGCCCCCAGCCAGCTTCTCTGACCTCGATTCCCAATAAACTGGCAAATCACAGGCCTTCAAACAGTTGCTCCCCTTTCTGAACCACTGCCCTCTGTTCCTCCCATCTCGAGGTCCACAGCTCCTCAGGGGCTTTGCAGCGCCCCTCCTCCAGGGTGACTGCCCAGGGCTCAGTGCCCTCCCCGCTCTGAACTCTCAGTGGCGCCCACGGGCCACTTCCGGCCCATCCTTCTCAGCATTTCAGGGCCAGCTGGCTTCCGCAGGACCCAGCGATCTGAAGGTAGGGCTGCTATTATCCCCACCTGAGAACAGTCCCGCGGGCCCCCGGACACAGAGACACTCAACAGCACAGACGAATACCAGACAGTGGGGCCAAGGCAAGCAGGCCTCCCCCACCCCACCCAGAGGGCTCAGGATCACTCTCAGAGCCGGCAGGGCCTAAGGGGAGGCTCTGCTCCAGACACAGCCTGGACAAGGCAGAGAGCCGAGGCCCAGGGCGGGCAGGCACTGCCCCGGGCCATGCATGAGCTGGTGACCCAGCAGGGGCAGGGAAGGGACTCTGGTCAGGCAGAGCTGGGTTCCAATCTGGCACCTCCTCTGGTCAGGCAGCCTTGGGCAAACAGGTCAGGGGTGCTGAAGACTCCCTGAGAGTGGTTGGGATTCTCCCTGGCATCTGGGGTGCCCAGGAAACGGGTGGAGATTGGATGAGAGCGTGGGATGAGACCACCCCCCCCCCCAGAAAGCCGAAGCCACCTCTAGGGGAGTGCCAGAGGGTAGGGCTTACTGATGGTTTTGCTCACCAGGCCTGGACAGCTCCGGGCGTGGGAGGAGCACAACAAAAATTTATGACTAAAGTTGGGGGGAAGGGTTTTGAGACCCCCTGCTAGCCAAGATCTGACCCCCCTGTAGCCCCTTCCTCCTTCCTTATCCGAGGCCAGAAAAGAACACCCCCAAAGAGCTCCCAGAGGCTGAAAGACAGAAGGGACCGTAATGGGACAGAGACTGAGCAATGCCCCCAGAGACTGGACCAAGAGAGAAGGGCTCATTGGGGTGGGGGAGGGGTTATGGGGAGTGCTGGTTGGGGGTGCTGGGCAGGGGAGTGTTGTGGGGGGGTGTTACAAGGATCAGGGGAGGATGGGAGGGTGGGTATATACTTAACGATTGGGCAAACTCAGATTCAAACCCCCAACCCGTTCTCTCAATTGTTCTGTGACGTCAGGAAAGTTACCTAACCTCTCCGAGCCTCCTCATTTGTGAAACCACAGGAGGACGTCTTAGCTCACAGGGTTTTGATTAGACAGACTGAAAAAAGGCAGTGGAGGGGCCTGGCCCCCGGTGCTCCCCAAAGGACAGCAATTAACAACACTAACGGGGCAGCTGTCCAGGCCCTGCCCCCACAGCAGATCCGTGGGGCTGGGGCATCACTACCGTGTCAGTCTTGGAGGACCTCTCCCAACCCCCCTAGAGCCTTCCCGGGAAGCCTGGTTTCCATAGAAACAGATGGACTGCAGAGCTGTCCCCTTCGTGGAGACTGTGCCCCCACAAGGGCTGGCTTAGGAACCTAACCAGCAGGGGAGGGGGGAGAGGAAGGGGCCTGGGGCCCAGAAAACCCACCAGCTGCCAAGCCTCTGGTGATTCAGGGGGGAGTCACTGCTGCTGAGTATCAGAGTCAAGAGCTGCTTCCTTTGCAAACAAGACCCTCTGCAGGAGGGTCAGCGCACCTGTAAGGAGAAACGCTCTGAGATCATCCACCCCAGGAAAGGAGGCAGTGGACAAGTACTTCCAGACCTGGAATTCCATGCTTATCCCCAGAGCCCAATGAGAACGGCTGTATTACAGATAAGGAAACTAAGGCCCAAGTGACTTACGCACATGTGTATCTGGGGCTAAGTGACAAAGCTGAAATTCCAACCAAGTTAACGGTGCCTAATGGATATTCAGAGAGAAGCTGTTATGTGTGTGTGTGTGCACATGCCGGTATGTGGGCTGGGGGTGTGGTGTGGTGAACATGACATCCAACAAGAACCAAGCTCTAAGCCTTCTTCTCCATCATATCTCCCCTTGAAAGTCCCTGGCGGGTTGCCAGCATCTGAACCTCGCCCTGGGGTCCAGCCTCCCTTGGATGAAGGCCCTGTGACTTCGGCAGGACCTGGGGAGGGCTGCAGGGAGACCCATTGTTCTGTTATCACGTTGGTACAAAATAGCTGGAAATGGGGACTGGAACATGTAGCAGAGGAGTGGGGGAAGTGAGAGCTGGAGTCTCCCGGCCCTGGGCAGAGGGAAGGGAGGCAGGGAGAGCCCCAGCAAGGGCACCGTGGGGGCTAGGAGGTCCAGAGCCGGCATCATCCTTCTTGCAGTCCTTCCCTAGTGCAGCCCATCAGCCCCTTGGGTCAAAAGATGCCCAGCCCTGAACCCTCCACTTAGTTAGGCCCTCAGGCAGAGTGAGTCTCCAGTCTCAAGGGTCCAAGTCTCTGGGCTCTGCCCCATGAGTCCTGTGCCTTTGGGCAGACTGACTTCCTGGAGCCTCCGTCCCTTCACTGTAAACAAGGTGGCAACGCCTGACTTACTGGGTTGTCAGCAGGGTCACACAGCTGCATCACAGCCATGATCACGGTGGCCTCTGGGGTGCAGGTTTTTGCCAGGGTGGGGGGTTTTCTCAGCTCACACAGGCTAAGGGCAGAAGCTGAGGAAAGGGTACCATGCAGCAGGACTTCCCTGCAGTGTGTCCCTAGAGAGCAGAGTGCAGTTATTCTAAAGGCCAGCCCGCCTTGTCTCTCAAGTAGCCGATGAGTTAGGGGAGGGTGGGGCCGCCTCATCCACGTCTCTCGGGTACCAGCTTCACCACTGGGCTCAGGATGTGTCAAGGGCGAGGATGACAGAGTAGAACCGGCCGAGAAGAGGAAAGAAGACGATTCGAATCCCACAGGGACAGAAACCTGCCCCCACAACAAGGCTCAGTAGTCAAGAAAGGGATTCCACGCTCCATTTCCAAGAACCTCCAGGAACACAGGAGCTGGCAGTGGAGGGTTTGACAGAAGCTGGAAGGCTGAGCCCTGAGTCACTGGGCTGGGAAACAGGACAACTGAGGTCAACAACAGACTGCCCTCGTGGCAGAAGGCAAGCTGGGGCCCAACCCTGGGACTCAGTTTCCTCCATCTAAAAAATGAAAGCGTGGTCTCCAGGGCCCCTCCTGGCTGTGATATTCCTGACTTGGTTTCCAAGCCCTGTCACTCACCAGCCACACTCCAGCTCCAGCAAAGAACCCGGCACAGGCTGTCCCTCCCCCAAGTCCCCCCAGCACCTCCCTCATTGGCTCTGGAAACACACACATTCTTGCTGCCTTTCTACTAGTTCTCTTTCTTTTGAAGCTGCAGAATTTCCAGGACAGAGGAAAGCCCACATTTTCATCACGAACATCTCTAAGGCCTTTGGGACACAAAAAAATAAACATCCCCTGCTGTGCTGGAGAGGGTGAGAGGGCAGGGCAGGCAAGGGGCAAGAAGGAGGGGACATGGGGCGGGGGGAGGTCACTGACTTCCCCAGCTCTTTGATGGCCATCCACCGCCACTCAGGAGTCACTGCAAGGGGCATCCCTGTCCCCACTGTCATAAAGGGCAAAACACATGGGGAATTCCTGTCCTTTTCAACCCAGGAATGGGCCAGCCTCGCCCTTGGCCCAGTGACCACGTCAGGGCCCTCAAAGGCAGCTGGTGCTTCCAGACCCTGTGGGGCCACAGTCAGCAGGACAGCCTGGCTTCCAGATCCCACGAGCTCTTATGAGAAGGCAGTGGACATATCCCTCGCCCCTCCGACTCCTTCCACCTCCCCCACCCCTGTAGATGCTCAGAAACTTGGAGGGGAGGAGAAAGGGTGTTTCCCTGAAGAGATGCTCCACTATTTTGAGCCAACTTTTTCATAAGCAAGAAGCTATTTGCCCTTTGGATAGGTTGGGAGAGGCAGGCAAGCAGAAAGGTCCCGGTACTTCTTCTGGGGCCTGGATGGGCCAGAACCACAGATCAGAACCGACCACCTTCCCCAAGATGTGGGGCTCTGGCATGACTCAAAAGACCTGTGCTGACATCCTAACTCCATCGCTCGCTAGTTGCATGGCCTTGGGCCCGTTACACCAGCTCCCTGGGCCTCAGTTTCCTCCTCTGTAATAATGACACACACCTCCCACCGATGAGAAGAGGCACAAAAATACCTAAAACAGTACTGATCTCTGGTGAATGCTCAAAAGTTATGGTGCTATGATTTTCAGACAAGGACATTCAACTTCTCCGCTCAGTTTCTCCCCTGGCCATATCAGCTTCAGAAAAGGTCTCCCTGTAGGGCCACATGTGGATACGGAGTGGGGGCTGATTACAGGGGAGGGGCCATAGGAAGGAAATGGGAAGAGAGAACTAGAACTAGGGTCACTCTGGCTCAGGAGGAAGACGACAGCCTGAGTGTACTGACCACAGGTGGGGAGGGAGCACCTGCGGAGGGCAGGGACTGAGCCTGGGTGGCTCCCCTCCATGTCTCCAGCATTGGGTCAGGCCTGGCCCTGCCAGAGGAGCAACCACTGTCGTGAATAAATGGAATGCAGAGTGAAGGGAAAATGTTATGGGCTAGGAGTTAGAACACTAGGCACCCCACCCTGCAGCTGCCTCTCCGGAGTGGCTTGCCTTGGGGTTACTTATATGTCATCTCTGAGCCTCACTGCCTTCATCTGTGAAATGGGAATGCTTATCCCCTCTCAGCTTGCCTCATCTCCTGTCCCTTCCCCACCCTCTCACTCTACCCTAGCTGCACTGGCTGCCTATGTGTGCGTGCTCAGCCACTCTGTCATGTCTAACTCTTTGCAACCCCATGGATGGTAGCCCGCCAGACTCCTCTGTCCATGGGATGCCCAGGCAAGAATACTAGAGTGGGTTGCCATTTCCTCCTCTAGGGGATCTTTCTGACTTAGGGATCGAACCCACAGTTCTTAGGTCTCCTGCACTGGCAGGCGGATTCTTTACCACTGAGCCATGAAGGAAGCTGCTGGCTCCTTACAGCTCCTCAAATACAGCAGGCGTATTCCAGCCTCAGGGCCTTTGCACAGGCTGTTCTCTGCCAGATCTTTAGTCCCTGAAACTCTCCCCAAAGCTTACTCTCTCAAAACCTTAGCTGAAAAGTCACCTCCTCAGGGAGACCTCCCTGACCACCCTATTTTAAATGGTGACCCCACCCTTGGCCTTAACACTCCCCCCAACACTCAACTTTTCCCCCTCACCTCTCAAAATACTATATAATTTGCTTATTTACTTTATTAGTTATCTACCCCTCCCCCATTCCGTGTCAGCTCCAGAAGGGCAAGAATCTTTTAATTTTGTTCACAGCTGTCTCTTAGTGCCCAGAACTATATCTGGCACTTTGTTCATTAAATCATGTTGGCCTAGCCCTCACTAACAGTTTTGTTTAGTAAATGAAAGAAAGGAAAGAATAGCTCTGGGTTGTGTGAATATCACAGGTCACTGCTAACTCCACTGTCCCTCCCATGCCAACCCCAGGACTGCAAGCACCAGCAAGCCCTTCCTCCAGTAGACAGAGGAGGGCGTACCATAAGAACCTGCGGAGGGGAGGCAGTTGAGTGTGGGGCTGGAGGCCCTGGAGTGGGGGTGGGATTGAGGGATCTGCAGAGAACAGGCCTGCACTGTGCATCCAGCAGGTGCTGACAGCCAAACATGGGTGGAGGGCTTTGGGCCTCAGCCCTCCACTCCAAATTTAGAAGGATATATTAAGCTGACACCAAGTGGGCAGAAAAGGAGGAGTCAGAGTAGCCGGTTCCCAAGACAATGGGGCCTGGAGGGGACCTTGGAGGCCAGAGGGCCCGTTTTACAGATGGGATAACAGAGGCCTGGAGAATACGTGGTCTTATTTATTGTACTAACAACCCAACAAGAAAAATCTTTGCTCCCCCTGGGCTAAACGGAACGAAGCTGAAAAATGGACTTTGCCCCCTCCTGGCTCTCCAACAACCCTCTCACCACCTCCTTCCAGGTGGCAACTCAGAGCCATGGACCTGCCTGGAGGTGAGGACGGAGTCCCTGGTATCTAAGGACGACGGAGTCCCTGGTATCTAAAAGCTGGAGGAAAAGGTATCATCCCCCTCCCCACAAGGCCACTGGGGCTGGAGGTCCAAGAGGCCGCTCAGTGGGGGCAGGCATCCCCGGCGCCCTCCCCGCAGGACGGCCCCACCAGGAAAAGTTCGTCCGAAGGAAATCAAGCAGGAAGTGCGGGGCCGTCCGTGGGGCGGCGAGGCCGCCTTGGGCGTCGGCGCTGGGCTCTGGGCTCGGGAGAAGCCTCGGGGCTCTCGGCCTCCACCCTCCACCGGGCTCCCGCCCCCGCCCCCTTCGCTCCCGGGTAGAAACCCGCTTCCCCCCGGGCCTCGCGGGGGCGGCGGGAGCCCGGGATCAGGCGGGGGAGGGGGGGCGACAGGACGCGGAGCGAGAGCCCCACCGCGCTGGGGGCGCGCCGGGGGGTGCGCGCGGCGTTCTGCCGGCTCCCCTGCGGACCCTCAGGGTGGGTGCGAGTTCACAGCCCAGGGTTGGCAGTCCCCGGCCACTCAGCGCCAGGACAATGGCCCCGCACTGCCCCGTCCCGCTAAGCGCGCGGCTCGGGAGAGAGTGGGGAGCGCCGGTTTCCACCTGTGCGTCCCTAATCCCCTCCCAACAGCTTGGGCTTAGGCGCGGCTCCCGCCTCTGGTGCCCCCAACCCCGGAGACTGGGGTCTCCAGGTCTGGCTCCTCCCCCCTCCCATGGGTCCTTTATCTCCCAGCTCCAGACACCCACCCACTTTCTCAGGCTCGAGTCTGCGAGCCTGGGGGCTCCAGGCGGTAGCTCTGGGCTGCTGGGCGCCTGCGGGGCTCCCCGCCCCCGGCCCCCCGAACCAGAAGATCCGGCCAGACTTGTGGGCAGCGGGAACTCCGCCACCTCCAGCCTCGACCCAGCGGGGGCGAGGAAAGGGTCTCGCAAGTTTGTGCCGCGCGCACCCCGGACCTGGGAACAATGGAGGGAGGAGGATGGGGACGGGGATGGAGCGGGGGAGGGGACAGAGAACCGAGCGCGGGGACCGAGTCAGACCCCAGAACGGGAAAATCTGCTTTCTGTTCGGCTTCTCCCTTGCTCCGAAGCAGAGAGCCCGAGCCCGAGACGGGGAGGCCGAGGGCGGAATCAACAGTCCAGGAGGGAGGAGACGAAGGAGGGAGGAAGCAGGAGGAGAGAGGGAAACCGAGTCAGAGGACAGGGCAGCGAGCGGGGAGCGCGAACGAAAGGACCAGAGGGGGCTGCGGGACGGCGCCCGGGAGAGCCGAGGGTGGGGGTGGGGGCCGAGATCCCCGGGGTCCCGGCAGAACCTGCCGGCGCCGGGAGGTGCTGGGGCGCCCGGCTCGCGCGCACTGGGTCCTCGCTGTCCCCGGCGGTCCCTGCGGCCGCAAGAGCCTCGCTGGGCTGTGCTGCGCAGGCACCCGGCCGGCTGGAGGCGGGAAGGGAAAGTGCGAGGCTCCGAAGCGGCGGCGGGGAGCAGAACTTACGTTCGTAGCGCCTGCTGGCGCCGGCGCTGCGCGGAGCTGGGGGACTCGGGCCCTCGGGCGCCTCACATCGCGCCGCCCGCGCGGGGCAGGGCAGGGCAGGGCAGGGCCGGCTGGACTGCGCGCGGCGCCCTGTGCGGCCGGGGTTTGCCCGAGTCTGGCGGCCCGAGCTGGTCCCTCCTCTCAGTTCCGCGCACAAGCCAATGGCGCGCCGTCCCCTCCCACGCGCCGGGCTGCCTCGCCCCCGAGGGTGGCCGCCGGGGCGGGCGGGAGAGAGGGGCTGGGGGGACTGGGCCCCCCGGGCTCCCCAGCAGACGCGGTCCCGGAGATCGCCTGCGGGGGGCGCGCTCACGCCCTGGGGGGAAGGCGGTTGGGAATCCTAACGGAGGGCCCGCGCCTCCCAGGGAAGACTTCCGTGGCAAGTTCTCGTTTCGTGAGACTATCTACACCCCCATAGGTTGGCAAGCCACCTTGTCTTAAATATCTCTGGGGTATCCCCTGGGGCCTAGGCCAGTATCTAAAATGGAAAGGACTCTGCTTTGACTGTAGATACCGAAGTGTGTAAGAACACAGTTGTACAACAATGGTCCCCGTCTTGCTGAACGCCCGCTCTGTGCCAGGCACCGCGTGCTGCAGGAATTACGAGTATTAACTCATGTAATTCTCACTACCACCTATGGGGCCAGGATGATGGATTCCATTCTATAGACGGCAGTCATTAATGTTTGATTTCATTTAGCCTTCTGGCTTCCAGCCTAGGCTCACCCTTCTGGTCGCTCCTTATTTGGTGTGACTTTGTCAAATAACCTGACACCATCAACCCCTCCAACCTGCCCCTCACACACACACACACACACACACACACACACACACACGTCTCCATCCTCCAGCCTAATATCCAACCTCAGCCAGGTTGCTGCAAATTGCACAGTGAGGGGACAAAGATCTTATCTGGGGCTCATTGGCACAGTGGTGGGGAGGGTGGGGCACTGTGGTGAGTCCTTTTATGTCCACACATCCTGTGGTGGGGAAGAGGGGTAAGAATGGAGTTTGGGGGTCTCAGAGGCTTTCTGGGAACCTTTCAGCCTAAAACAACTAGATTCCTACAGCAACAACTCCCCCACACACACACCAAGATTCTGGGTTCATTTCAATCCTTTGTGACCAGTAATGTGTCTCCCTATACCACCTCCCCTCAACCTCCTCCCTAGAAAAATCACCTACCCCTTTATCTTGGCTGATGGTCTCAATGGGGGAGGAGGTGGCTGGAAGAGGAAGGCCAGGCTGCTGACAAACTCCCTCTTTGCAACATAAACAAAGTGGGCAGAGAAAGGTGAGTGGTTCCCCCAGGCTTCTAGCTAGGTGGGCATTTTGACTCCAGCTCTGAGTTTTTTTTTCTTTTCCCTGCACTCATTCTTTAATCAGGTTTCGAGATCTTGGACGGCCCAGATCTCGGACGGCCCAGATCCAAATCCTGACTCAGCCTTTTGGAAACCGTGTGGCCCCAGACAAGTTACCCAACTTCTAGCGGTTTGAATTTCTCAGTGTACAAAATGGGGCAACCAAAAGTAGGAACCACTATGGTTGTTGTGGAGATTTAAATGGCAGCGACTCACACTTACTGGGCACTGACTATATCAGGTGCTCAGAGCTGGAGTGCCAAGCAGACTCGCATCGCCCTCCTGGGAGTTAGGACTGGGTGGGAGATGCTATGCCCTTTACACGGAAGTAAACAGGAAGTGCCTGTCTCACAGGAAGCCCTCAGTGACGGTTAGCTGTCTAATTACCAAGGTAACAACTCTGATCCCGAGGCAGTGCGGTGGCCCATAGTGTCACCATCCCTGCTGCCAGCCAAGTGCCTGCCCAGTGATAGCCAATAATGAATGAATGAATGAATGAATGAATGAATACGACTACAGATCAGGATTGTTCCTAGGTGTTCCGGGGTAAGCACGGACCCAAGATCTACCTGACTGGAGTCTCAGGGCTTGGTAGTAGCCTTTGTGACCACTTAGAGTCTCAGCTCACCACCTTAACAGAACTGGCTCAAGCAGCAATGATGAGTTCATTGGTCATTCCTCTTGCCTTCCCAGCAGCATGCCCAAGGGCAGGCGCCAGCCTCACTGGTATGCAGTGTCACCCCTGATTGCCCCCACTGACTTGGGGTCACTTCTAATGCCCCCCTAGATGTGACTCCTGCATATACTCAAGAGCCTGCCTTATATCAGTAGACGGAGGTTATAGGGATCGCTCCAAGATCTCCAATACAGAAGGAGCTGCCTCAGTAGAGGTGAGCACCCTGTCACAGGGAAGAGTTGATGAGGGTGCTATAGGAGGGGTTCATGCGTTAGTGGTATTTGATGTGGATAAACCTTGAGCCCTGGGTGACTCGCTTCTGTATTCTTGTTTCCCAAGCCCATCAGATGGGAGGGGTGAGCACAAGCTCCTTCATCCTTTGTGAAGGAGGCAATGTTGACTGGGCCTTTCTGGTGTGCCAGGCAAGGTGCTGGCTGTGAAGGTCCCAGTCACTGTCCTTGAAGAGCTCACAGCTCCTGGGAGATAGATACTCACATGTAGTCAACAGCAACAGTAGAAACAGCTCACAGTAACAGCTCACAGTAACAGCCAAAATGCTTGGGGGGTGGGGGTGGGGGGCAGAGGAGAAGGAAAAGACATTCTGCGTTATCCTTGGCATCCACTTTCCTTAAAGAGCCCATTAGAAGCTCTGTTCTTTTCCTTTCTATACAGTTTTCTAGAGTGATGAGCTTCCATTGCAGGAACATTCTTTAGACTGCCGTTCTACCTTTAACATTTCTGAGTTACCTCATCTTTACAATGAACATAAATGTAAAGAGGACAAAAACTGACACATTGATTTTATTTATTTGTTTTGGCCACGCCACACAGCTTCAGGGATCTCAGATCCCGGACTGTGGACTGAACTCGGCACCCCTGCAGCAGAAGTGTAGAGTCCTAACCACTGGACTGCCAGCGACATCCCCAAAAGCAGCACTTTAAAGTGCTGCCCAAATCTAGGCAAGCATAGATGCTTGACACATGGTGGCCGTGAGATGTCATGATGATTTACAGTGCAAGACAGGGAACGTTAACTGACAGGGAGAGAGAAAGGGGTTAGGACCTGGGCTCTGCTTCTAATCAGCCATGGGGCCCTCTGCTGCTCCTGAAAAATGGAAATAGAAAAATACCTGCCTCTTGTGCGGTAAGAGTCACGTGAGGTGATGAGATGCAAATGGTTTGCAAACTGGAAATGCCGATTCCTACTATTATCATTCATACTGTGATTCTCATTGTTGTGAAATGAGTCCCTCAAAGCCCCAGGGCGGGGTGGGGGGTGGGGGTGGAGCCTGGAGCCACCAGCTGGGGGCGGGTCACTCCCCTCCCGCCTCCCACAGGAGCCTGGAAACAGCTGGGGCTCCATCTGCCCCGGGCCCAGCTGGCAGCGGGGCGGTAGCACCTCCTTTGTGCCCGTGTGTCTGTGTGTGTGGCATGCGCAGGTGGGTATTGGAAGGTGGCGTGGGCACAGGGAATGCCAGTGTCTGTGGTTAGAAATCACTTGTGGATTGTGAATCCCTGGGGAAGAATGCAGATGCAATCAGATTTCAAAGATTCCAGCAGTGCTGGCACCCAAGAGATGAGGAGAGAGGCTGGGGGGAGTGCGGGTTGGGTCCAGTCTTTGGTGTTAGGGAGTGAGGATAGGTCTCACTAGGGTCCCCTCTCTGTGGATGCGAGGGGGGTGGGGGTGGGGATGTGTAGAGGAAGATGTCAGAGGCCTCTGGTGCTTGAGCCCAGGGGTTTGAGAACAGACTGTTGTTGTTCAGTCGCTCAGTCATGTCCGACTCTTTGCCACTCCATGGACTGCAGCCTGGCAGGCTTCCCTGTCCTTCACCATCTCCCGGGGTTTGCTCAAATTCATGTCCATTGAGTCAGTGATGCTATTTAACCATCTCATCCTCCATCGTCCTCTTCTCCTCCTGCCTTCAATCTTTCCCAGCATCAGGATCTTTTCCAATGAGTCAGTCCTTTGCATCAGGTGGCCAAAGTATTGGAGCTTCAGCTTCAGCATCAGTCCTTCCAATGAATATTCAAGGTTGATTTCTTTTAGATTGACTCCTTTGACCTCGCTGCGAGAACTGACTGACCTGGGTTCAAATCCTTGGTTTGGGCCAGTGATTTCATTTCTCTAAACCTCAGTTTCCTGGTCTGTAAAATGGGAGTAATAGTGGAGCCTATCTCCTAAAGGTTATTGGGAATTGAAGAGAGGATGTTTCGTAAGCCCTTAGAAAGATAAGGCACATAGCAAACTGTTGGGGCTGATATTATTCGTAGGAAGCCCATAAAAGGGAGGGAGAGGGCCTCCGAGAGGCTGGTGCTTTGGAAACTGGAAAATTAGCTCTGGGGTGAACTCTGTCAAGCCAGGGGGTGGTGGAAACTGTCACAATGAGCCCCACGTTGGCCCAGGCGAAAGCCTGCAGTCCCAGGACACAGGGCTTTCATAAAGCAGGCCAGATGGGCTCTCATAACTCCTGCCGCTTTCGCTTCCTGGTTCGCCTCACTTCCTCCAGAGCTGCTTCCTTCCCAGTGAGCCTGTCTGGTAAGGAGATCTCTGAGTCTTTCCTCTCCAGTCCCAGCAGGCCCAGGCTGAGCACAGCTTTGGGGACTGGGAGGAGCCGCTGGGAACTCAGGGACCCTGGGACTGGCCTCCCCCACACTGCCTGGCCCCTGCCTCCAGCTCAGGGAGACTGCCCAGGCTCCTTCCCTCCACAGCCGCCCTCCCTCCTATGAATCATCCCCACCGCTGCTGTTGCTGCTGCAGGACCACAGAAAGTCAAGCAGCTCCTCACCTGGGGGAGAGGCAGCCCATTACGATGGGGGCGGAAGCAGGCAGGCTCAGCCCTTCTAAAGGAAGGAGGTAACATCTCAGCCTTGGGACCGGCGACCACAGCCAGCCCTTTCTTATGTCCATTGAGTGAGCTCAAGGGGGCAGGTGAGGGCAGAACTTGGGAGTTAGACCACCCTGGGTTTAGGGTCAAGGCCCGAGTCTTCTGCTAATTGAGTCTGTGGCCTTAGTCTAGTGACTGAGCCTCTCTGAGTCTCAGTTTCTCCATGTGTCAAATGGAAAGAGAAAAACCATGACCAGGCACAGGGTACTTGGAGGATTAAGTCAGGCACAACCTCTGAGTCCTGAGCTCAGAGCCTGGCTCACAGAAGTGCTCGGTTTAATGCTCATCGACTCAATGAATGAATGAACATGTGGAAAAATGGCAACGAGTGGGGTAGAGGGAGGTGCATATGACTGTCTTCGGCAAAACCAACCCTTGCCATCTGCGGGGGGTGGCGTGGGTGGGCGGGCGGGTGCTGTCTGGGGCCCAGGACACCTGTTTTTCTGTGCTGGTATGAAGAAGGCAGCTTCCAAAACTCAGACAGAATGGAGTAAGGACTACCCCTGTGGGTAGAGCTGACATTTCTGCAAATCAAATAAGAGCCTCAGGATGGGTGCAGACTCTGAAAGCTCTGAGCCCTGCCTAAACAAAAAGAATTGCTATGGGGTCGGGGAACAGCAGATAGTGGATCTTCAGCTTGGGAGACCCCCAGCACCCCTTCACAGTGATAGCATACAGCAGCCACTCTGGGCTGTGAGGTCAGGGCCTTGGTCCCTGGGTAGCCAACTAGGGCCATGAGCAGCACCTCACCTGACTCCTGCCCAGGAGGTTGTGAGGCTACTTGGGTACCACACCCCAGAGGACTCGATCATCATCTCAATAGATAGCTTTCAGACCCCTATCTAGGTGATTTATAGGTATTCATCATAACAAAGGATCACTGATGGCTCAGAAGGTAAAGAATCTGACTGCAATGCAGGAGACTCCAGTTGGATCCCTGGGTTGGGAAGATTCTCTGGAGAAGGGAATGGCAACTCACTCCAGTATTCTTGCCTGGAGAATCCCATGGACAGAGGAGCCTGGCAGGCTACAGCCCATGGGATCGCAGAGTCAGACATGACTGAGCAACTAACACACACACACACATCTTAACAAATGTTATGAGGTTGGTACCCAGTATTCGCCCCATTCTATAGATGTGGAAACTGAGGCCCATTGAGTTACATAACTTGCCCAAGGCCACACCCCAGGAAACAATGAGGTCAGGATTGGAACCTCAGGCCCAGTGCCACAGATTGCTCTGGCTGTGAGGCTGACCAGGGCATGGATGGTTGACTCTCCTGCAAGGCTGAGCAGACCCTTGGCCCCACCCTATCCCCATTGTGGGGCTTCCCAGGTGGCCCTAGTAAAGAAGCGACCTGCCAATGAAGGTAGATGTAAGAGACAAGGGTTTGATCCCTGGGTGGGGAAGATCCCTTAGAGGAGGGAATGGCAGCCCATTTCAGTATTCTTGCCTGGAGCATCCCATGGACAGAGGGGTCTGGTGGGCTACCTCCATGGGGTCGTGAAGAGTCGGCCACAACTGAAGCGACTTAGCATGCACGCACACATCTCCAGTAGTCATCCAAGACTGGAGTAAGGGCATACGTTTACATTTATAACAGTAATTCATAAATGGCTTTTGAGCAGTGGTTCTCAAAGCATGGTTACAGGAAACAGGTTAGAAATGCAAAGTCTTGGTCTCACCTCAGACAACACAGAATGGAAACTCTGAAGAGACAGAGTTGCTGGGCCAGCAATCTGCATTTCAACCAGTCCTCCCTGCGATTCTGATGAAGCTGAAGTTTAAGAACAATGGCTTCAGAGCTTACAAAGCAGAGTAAGTTCCTAGACGTTCTTATTTAAACTGACACTTGGCTATTATTCGGCCCATTCTACAGGTAAGAGTAATGAATCCCCCTTTGCCATATTATCACCCACCAGGGAAATGGAAGAGATGGGCCTGGGACCCATAGTCTTCGGTCCTGTTTTTTTTTTTTTTTTCCATTCTTGGGTATAGACTGCTGACCAAGGCGAGGAGGCGGAGGGGCTCAGAGCAGAGGGACTGAGGGTGGGAGGAGGGAGCCAGCTGCCCTCCTTCCCAGGGGAGGGGGCGGGCCGTGTTTATTATTCTTTCCGAGGTGCCCCAGCCCAAATTCACGTAAATACAGCCAGCCTGGTGTGTTGCGGGATCGGTTTATTAATACTCTCGGGGCGCTGCCGAGGCGGATCGCAATAACAAAGGCTGCTCGCTGCCGCTCACCGCGCCGGAGGCACCATTATGTAATTGCTCCGAGGAGGAGCGCAAGGCTGGGCGTGCCCGAGGCTCTGGGCACCCGCGGCCGCCGCCCGTACTTGGGGGGCGGGGGACTCGGCCGGCGAGGAGGCTGCGCTCAGGGGCGCGGGGACCCCCGGGCGGGCGGCGAGCGGGTGGAGGGAGCACCTGTCGAGGAGTCCTCACCCCGCGCGCTCCTCCTCCTCCCACGCCCGAGCCCGCGGCCGGGAGGCCGGTTAACCCCTGCGTGGTTGAGTGCAGCCTGTCGCTCCTGGGGAGGGGGCCCCCAGAGGCAGACCCCCAGTCCCCCTGCTCGCCCTCCACCTCGGCAGGCTGAACCTCCCCCCACTCGCCGCCGCTGTCTTTGTCCAATCCTCACTAGAGTTGAGGTAGAGAGAGAAAAGACGACACACTGGGCAACCTGTGGGTGCAAGACCCGTGCCTTACCTATCAAGCGTCTGTGACATGGCCCATTTTACAGATGGGAACCTGAGGCTCAGAAAGGGTCGGCTTCGTGCACCAGGAATTCCAGCCCGCGAATCTGTCAGCTCCAAAATCTACGGTTTTCCCCTGGTGCGCTGCAAGAGGCCTTTATAACCACCGTGGATCAGTTGTTGCCTCTGTTTCCCCATTTAGGGTCCGAGCACCAGGATGCTGGAGACGGTGTGGATCTCCCTGTTAGGGTCTGGGGAAGGGGTTCGGCTCGGGCAGCGCTGGTGTTCACTGAGCAGAGGGGGCCAAGGCCGCTGTTGCCTGTTTGGGTGAGTGAGGATCAGCATACCGGCCCCGCCCCCACACTCCCCACCAGCCCGGACCCTGAGAAGCCACCTAAACACTCCATTGCTTCAGCCCTCCTGGCCTTTGCCCAGGCTGGGCCTTCTGCCAGGAGTTCCCTCCTTCCACCCACCTGGCAGTCTCATTTTTGAGGGGTCCTTCCCAGCACCTCCCCTCTCCTCCCTCCATCATACATGTACCAGGAAGCCTTTAAGGCTGCCTCTTCCAGCCCTGGGAGCACCTGGTAACTGCACCTCCCTGCCAGGCTCTTCTGTCCAAAGGATTCTCCAGGTAAGAATACCGATTGGGCTGCCAAGCCCTCCTCCGGGGGATCTTCCTGACCCAGGGATCGAACAGCGTCTCCTGCATTGGCAGGCAGGTTCTTTACCACTAGCACCGCCAGGGAAGCCCGTGTAGATAAGTAAGCTCTCCCAAATCACCAGCTGGTAAGGGACACAGCCTGGCTTCGAACCCTAGTCTCAATGACTCCTGTGTTTCTAATTTCCCTTTTACAGGATTATTTTGGCAATTGGATGAGAAATACTGAAGGACCAGCATACAGCAGGTGCTCAATAATGTGTATGCCCCTCCACTCTAGCTCCCAAAATTTGCCCACTGCCCCCCGCCACCCCAGGGCATTCTGGGAGTCCCTCTGTTGGGGTGTGGCTGAAGGAAGGGGTTGCAGGAAGACTTTGGCAGAAGGAAGTATTCTGGTTTCTGAGTAAGAATAAATTATTGTTTTATATCCTTATATTAAGAGAAGGGCACAGTGTGCATTTGCCAATCTAAGCATGCTGAGCTGCTGCGCCTTGTGTTTTGCCAATTGCTAAAATATATTTTCAGCCCAAGGCAGTAAACAGTAGCCCACTCTGCCTGGCTGCTCCTGCACTCCAGAGGTGGGGAAGGACACAGGCCCCAGGCAGGGCTGTGGGCAGAGGAGGTGTCAGTGGGGATCCTGAGGCAGGGAGAGAGTTCCTGGGGGTCCTCTCCAGGTCATTAGGATTTGAAGAGCAGGACTTTTCATTTCTCTGAGCCTCAGTTTACACAGCTGAAAATGGGCCTATTGCTAGGGCCCTGTCCATGTCACAAGGTGAGAAAAGTGGCTGTGAAAGTGCTTTGTACTCTTGAGCCACCTTATTGGTGGTGGTGGTGTTAACTACTGAGAGCGGTAAGAGTACCCATCCCTATGTTGCCTCAACTCAGCTACCAGCACCTACCCTGTCTCCCCAACCGTAACCCGAGCCACCGTCATCTCTCACCTCGATTGCTGTCTTTCCTCCTAACTGGTCTCCAGCTCATAGCTTTGCCTTCTCCAACTTGCCATCCACTCAGCAGTCCAAGAAAGCTTTGAAAAAGTTGATCAGAGTGATGAACCCTGGCTTCCCCTGCTCCTTTGAGTAAAATCCAGACTCATCACTGTAGCATCCTGGCCCTCCCTCCTCTGCCCTCCTGCTCTCTTTCTCTTGCGCCAGCCACACGATGTTCACCTTCCGAGTTCTTTCTTTCTTTCTTTCTTTTTGGCGGCACAGTGCAGCTTGCAAAATCTTAGCTTCCTGACTAGGGATTGACCTCGGGCCCTCAGCAGTGACAGTGCCAAGTCCAAACCACTGGACCACCAGGGAATTCCCCAACCCCCTTCCCAGTTCTTGTATCCACTGAACTTATTTCTACTTGGGGCCCTTGGTACATGCTGTTCCCTCTATCTGGAATGCTGTTCCCTTAAGGCCTTTCCACGGCAGCCTCTCTCTCTCTCCACTGGTGTCAGCTGAAAGGTCACCTCAGAGAGCCTACTCAGTCACTATATCACAGTTGACCCTGTTCCCCAACTGGTTCATCTGCTCTCTACCTTTACAGCGCATGTCACCATCTAAGATTACCTTTCCATTTGTTTCTTTTACCTGCCTCCAATAGAATATACCCTCCTTGCCGATAGAAACTTGATTTGTCTCACTCACCATTGTATTCCTAGCACCTTATTCTGTACATATTACATAAGAGAGAGAAAGAGAGAGGTGGGGAGATTCATAGAGGAATTGAGAATAATTACTAATGAATAATAGTGTAGAGCAGAAGCGCCAGATATTAATCCTATCCTATTGCACCGGGAATGTTGCAGTGCACAGCCTGTGCAGCAGTACCCAGCAGCCCAAGGGTAAAGGCCATCATGGACCTGTCACTTCATTTTGCGGGATTTTTAAATGAACTTCTATTGTTTGAGCTAAAATGAATATGAGAATATACATACATAAAACAAGTGATTTTTGCCACAGAGAAGCTTGTAATCTGATGGGGGAGACAGACATCTGAGCAGATGCTGCTTCCAGTTGCCCTCTTGGGCACTGCTGTGTCCTGCTGTCTGGATCCAACCTGTGTGCTGTTCCCTCCACTGGAATGCTCTTCCCCCACCACGCCCAGTCTTCACCTAACAGCTCTTGTTCATGCTTCTCTTAGCTCAGCTCCTTTCCTCTTGAAATTCTTTCCTGGCCGCTCACCTGCATCTCCCATACTCTAGTCCCAGATTGAGCTCCCAAAGACCGTCCCCAAACCATGGTCGGGGCTGCTGGAAAGGCTCGTGAGGTAGGGCTCTTCGGAAAGGCTTCCTAGAAATGGTGACATTTAACTGAGCCGGGAAGGACGAATGGGAGCTGTGGAAAGTGGTGGAGTGATGGAGAGCCAGCCCTGGAAGGGACTGGAGACCTCTTCTGGCCCCACGGTCTCATTTTACAGATGGGCAAACTGAGGCCCAGGAAAGCTGTGGGAATTGCTCAAAACCGCTTACGCATTAGTGGCAGAGCCCAAGTTAGAATGCAGGTGACCCCAGCAAGTTTCTCAAGACACGCTGGTGGAATTGAGAGTTAGGTTCGGAGTGCCCAGGGCCGACTGAGAGCTACTTCCAGGCAGGACTGTGTCCAGTTCACTGTCCTGTCTGTGTGCCTAGCCCAGGGTCGGCATGTAGTGGGTGTCTGCGGAGTGTAGGGAGTGTGTGTCGGGGCCGGGGGGATGTCTGTGAGAGCAGGGGTGGTCTTGGTCTCAGCAGCCCCCCTCAAACACACAGCCAGCTCCCCAGCCCAGAGCGTAACCGCTGGAATCCAAGCAGCCTGACCTCCGGTGGGTGCAGTAAGCCTTTGAACGACTCCCCCCAACCCGCCCTTCCCCTCCCCCTCCCCTCCCCCACCCTTCCCCTCCCCTCCCCTCCCCCACCCTTCCCCTCCCTTCCCCTTTCCCTCCCCCTCCCCTCCTCCTCCCCCAACCAGGGGTCCAGGGCAGCCCGCAGCCACCCTGACCTCTGCTCAGTGAAGCTTTCTCTTTTCCTTCTGCCTTGCTTCACATTCAGTCCCTCCCCCTCCCTGGCGAATGCAAACTGAAAAAAAAAAAAGAAATCCCACTCGGCAGCGGTGGCGTCAACAGTGAAAAATACCCAATTTGAGGAGTAATCGCTCCTGTAATGATCGCCAGAGCCCTGAGTCACTACAGCACATCAGCGGGAGGCGCTGGGTCTCGCGGGCCCCCTGAGTCGTGCCACTTGAGCTGTTTAATACCCAGACCTCAGTGTCTGCGTCTGTGGAGCAGAGGGAATACCGGCCCAAAGGAAGGGACAAAGGGTTGCTCCATCTCATGACTCTTCCTGAGGCTGAGGGTCAGAGGTCAAGGTGGCGCACACAGCCAGTATGAATCAGGGGACATGGTCAGCCTACCCGGGGCCAGTGGGAGGAATGCAGTGCTGGGGTTGGAGCTGCTGGAAAGGCTTGTGAGTTAGGACTCTTAGGAAAGGCTTCCCAGAAATGGTGACATTTAACTGAGCCGGGAAGGACGAATGGGAGCTGTGGAAAGTGGTGGAGTGATGGAGAGCCAGCCCTGGAAGGGACTGGAGACCTCTTCTGGCCCCACGCTCTCATTTTACAGATGGGCAAACTGAGGCCCAGGAAGGCTGTGGGAATTGCTCAAAACTGCTTACGCATTAGTGGCAGAGCCCAAGTTAGAATACAGGTGCCATCTATGGGGTCGCACAGAGTCGGACACGACTGAAGCGACTTAGTAGCAGCAGCAGCAGCAGCCTTGACTCCTGCTACAGTGCTCTTTCTTCTGATGTCACTGTGGCTCACAGCAATAATAAAGACAGCATGTTGAATGCTTACTGTGAGTCAGGCTCTGTGTTCAATGCCTTCTGTGTGTGTGTGTGTGTCTTTGTGTACTATCTCCTTCCATCTTTGGATAACAGTGTAAGGTAGGATAGAATATAGTCCTGTTTTACTTTAGTAAGGTTCAGAGAGGTTAAATGACCTATTCAAGGGCACACAGCATGGCCTTCTCAGCCCCCGAAGTCCCTCTCGGTTTCTCCATCCTCCAACCAGCTAATGCCAGTGGTCCCAAGAGGAGAGACGGGAGCTTCAGGGCCCCCTCCCTGGGAGGGCTGCCCTCTCTCTCCTCTCTGAAGAGGATTAGGGAGGAACCCCTTCCCCAAAGGGGTGAAGAGGGAGCCTGGACCTTCCCTCAAGGTCCCCGCAGGAAGAGAAGGCTGATGGTCAGGGAGGTGAGAGGCAGATATTTCAAATCCCCACCAGTGAGAGTCTGCCTTGCCAGGGCCCATCTGAGATGGATGCCAGGCCCCCGTGGGAGCGGATTCCAGCTTTGCGGGGAGGAAATTGGGTGGAACTGGAGGAGGGAGGGGGAGGGCAAGGCTCAGTGAAAAGAGGGCAGCTCTCAGTGGCAGGCTGGCCCCTCACTCAGGCCCCCAGGTTGGAAAGGGCCCCTGGGACAATGAGTTATCTCTTAGAAGTGGGGATATTGCTCTGGGCACCATAGAAGGAGAGCCACAAAATGAGGGGAGGTGTTTTTAAAGGATTTAATAATATTTTTTAAATGCAAGGTACTATTGTCATCGTGGGATTTCCTTACAATTACTTTAGAGTTTAATGTTATATTTAGAGTTTCCCTGGGGATAGAGGGAGATGCCATCATCTTTTCAGCGCTTGGGGCTTTAAGTGTTTTAAGTGTGGGGAGGGGAGAAGTGGCGTGGCAGGAGGGTCTCAGGACCATTCCTGCTCTCTCCTGGGAGATGGCAGGGGGCTGTGGTCCAAGAGCCACTAACTAAGGAGCCAGCTCTATTCGATACCAGACCAGCCTCTGGCAGGACCTTCCTGTGTGAGATTTGCTTTGTAAAATCGCCTGCCTTTGGGGGCTGCGGTTTCTTCACCCATGAATTGGGAATGGCGACTTGCCTGTGTCACAGAACTTTAATTGCCATTCAGGCTAAAAATAAACAGAGAAGACAGCAAGCAAGGCCGCGCCTGTGAGACCTGCTGGGAATCACCTGGAAGGTTTACCAAGAATGCAGCTTCCCTGGGACTCCCTGGGTGGCCCAGCGGTTAAGAATCCGCCTCTGCCAATGCAGGGGACACAGCTTCGATCCCTGGTCCAGGAAGATCCTGCATGCTTCAGGGCAACTAAACCTGTGTGCCGCAACTAGCAACTAGCGAGGCCCTCCTGCTCTAGAGCCTGTCCCCTGCAGCTAAAGAGGTCACCACAGTGAAGAGCAGCTCCTACTCGCCTCAGCTAGAGAAAGACCACGCACAGCAGCGAATTCCCAGCACGGCCAACCCCCTGCCGGAAAAGAGCACAGATTCACAGGGCCCTCCCTAGACCTTTGGGGTCAGAACGTAGCCACCCCTCCCCACCCCAAGTCACCCCGAAGCCCAGGCAGACCGAGGACCGCAGCCGTGAGGTGGTGAGCGCTCACCAGGAGCCAGAGATTCAAGTTCCGGTCTTGGCTTAACTTCCGAGGAACTGTGTGGCCTTGGCGGTGGCTGGCATCTTTTGTGCAGGCTCAGGGGACTGGCCTGGGCCCGGCCGTGTCAGAGGCAGGGCTGCCCGGGCAGTGGGAGGTGGGAAGGGCGTGGGTCTGGCACAGAGGCCCAGTGAGTTTGGGGCCCAGGACCTGGAATTGGGCCCTGACCACTTCTGAAAGAGAGGGGCAGACCCCACCAACCCCCGGCTTCCCTCTGGGCCTCAAGGCTTCCCCAGTCTCCAGAGAGGGGTGACAGCGGGCCATCTGCTCAGGCCTGGGCAGGGTGGGGCAGGCAGGGAGCACTGAATGGCCTCTCTATTGGGACCCAGCCTGAAGAACAGATGGCCAGGGGGCCACTGGCGGGTGAGGGGGCGGGCAAGAGGCCCAGCTTGCCCCCCTCGCTCCTGCCAAGACACAAAGTCCTCTCTTCCAGGGAGAGGAGGTTCCCACAGGCCGTTCATGACGACGGCAGCCAGGAAGATGTGGGTTTAAGGAGATTAGCGGGGGCCCACCGCAAGCTGCTGCTGCTGGGAGAGGCCGGAGAAGTCCTGTGACACCTGCAGCTTCAGCTAGAGCCAGGATGGAGCAGGAGGGGAGGGGAGGGGCCGTCAGAGCCACCTCTGGCCCAGGCAGCTTAGGGCTCACTTGTCTAAGTGAGATCCAACCAGTCCATCTTAAAGGAAATCCACCCTGCATACTCACTGGAAGGACTGATGCTGAAGCGAAACTCCAACACTTTGGCCACCTGATACAAACAGCCAACTCATTGGGAAAGAGCCTGATGCTGGGAAAGATTGAAGGCAGAAGGAGAAGGGGACAACAGAGGGTGAGATGGTTGGATGGCATCACCAACGCAATGGACATGAATTTGGGCAAACTCCAGGAGATGGTGAAGGATAGGGAAGCCTGGCGTGCTGCAGTCCACCGGGTCTCGAAGAGTCTGACAGGACTTGGCAACTGAACAAGATTAAACCTGTCCCACTGGTTTTGCCAGTTGGGAAACTGAGGCCTGGAAAGGGGCAGAGACCCCACCCCACGTCCCCCAGCAAGTCAGAGGCAGAGCCAGGAGTGGAACCCTGGGTCCGGAGGGTCTCGAAGAGTCTGACAGGACTTGGCAACTGAACAAGATTAAACCTGTCCCACTGGTTTTGCCAGTTGGGAAACTGAGGCCTGGAAAGGGGCAGAGACCCCACCCCACGTCCCCCAGCAAGTCAGAGGCAGAGCCAGGAGTGGAACCCTGGGTCCGGATTTGAGGCTCTTCCTGTTACACCTCCCCCTTCCCTTCCGACGGCCTCTTCATCCCCCTCCTTCTTCCCTCCTCCCTACCCTGTGATCAGGCCCTGGCTGCCTCCCCAGACCTGGCCCTTGGCCTGCCCATCCGTGTGGTTGAACTTTTCCTCCTGCAAATCTTTCCAGTCCTAAATCCAGCGTCCACTTTTGAGGAACGTTCCTTGGAGCCTAGATATCTGACATGGGAGGCCTGTGCTGTTAGCTTTGGGTGATAAAGGCCATTTCCCTTCATGGTAAACGAGTAACTGATACCCAAAGAGGGAACGATGTTTAAAAACAGTTCCCACCACGTTGTACCTTGTGGGCTTCAAGTTTTCTTTAAAATATATTCAAGCTTCACTTTACCAGATGCTGACAAGAAACCTGGTGAGACAGGGTCCCTTTGGGTGTCTTTTCTTGAAAAGAGAAACCTTCTCCTGTTTTCTCTCCAAGGCTTCTTAGAGGGTCAGGTTTCCTTCCTTTTCAGAGGCAAGCGCTGACCAGGAGAAGCTGGGCTGGGTGCCGGTGGGGCGTCCGCACCCGCTGACACCCAGACGAGGCTGGCGACTGCCCCTCCCCTGTGTGCCGAGGACAAGCGGGCCCCAGGGCCATGACTCTGCTAAAGCCTCGCAACGGCAACGGCAACGGCAACGCTGGCTCAGAAAGAGGAGCTGGAGAGGGGGAGGGGAAGGGCCGTCACCTTGGGCCTGCCGAGAAACCCAGGTGTGGTCCTGGCTCCACCTGCGTGAGCCTAGACCCCTCTGCACCTCACCTGTGCCTCCCTGACCAGGCTGTAGGGACATCCCACGGGGTTCCCAGGAGGGTCACGTGAGTACAGACACCAGTCCCCAGGGAGGCGATGTCAGGCCTCAAGCCCTGGCCCTTGTAGGGCCCCGCCCGGGCGATGACACCACTGTCCTCCATGGCCACACACTTCCCGGGTGCCGCAGTTCTTTGTGCCAAGGAAATGCTGACTGTCTCTTCACCTGGAAGTGCTCCCTGTCCCGACCTTGCTGTGTGTCTTTAGCTACAACCCTGCCCCTCTCTGATACTCAGGTTTCTCAGCCCTCAAACTCGCTCTTCAAAGCCTCTGCCAGCCCTGGAGGCTTTCTCTGAGCACCGTAGACAGGTCCAGGGACATCTGGCCTCCCTGATGTAAGCAAGGCTGGAGAGGCCTGAGGCCAGAGATGGGGAGCTGGTTCCCATATTGTGGAGCTTCTAGTGGTGGCCAAGAGACAAGCCTGATCCAAGAGAACTTTTGTAGATCCACCCAGACCAGATTCATTCATTTCATTATTCATTCGCTTAGTGAGCACCCACAGTGTGCTGGGGACCGTGGTGGGCTTCGAGCACACAGCAGTGAAAAAGGCAAACGTGGGGGCTCCTCAGTGCTCCCCTAAGTTTATCCTCAGGTAGAAGAGACAGCAAAGCCTGCAAACAGATTTGCATAGTGACAAAATGTGATGGGTGCTCTGGAGGTTGTGAAGGAGCGTGGAGACAGAGGATACTTGCAGAGAGGAGGGGTGGTTAATAATCTTCAGGTGAGGGGCTGACCCTGGCCCCTTTAAGGTGTGATCTTAGGACTGAGACCTGAAGGGTGAGAAGAAGCCAGCCACTTGTTGTCTTATGCGGAGGTAGGTGACAGGGTCAAGGGACTCCGGGAGGCCCTCATGATAGAGGCAAAGTGAGACAGAATCCAGAAGCGGGGCTGCAGGTGAGATAGGAAAAGTAGCCCGACCCGGTTAAGGTTAAGTTTTACTTTTTCCCCAAGACCCCTGGGAAGCCATGAGAAGCAAGGAAGGGGCAGTGACTTGACCAAACCCACATTTCCCGCATATTCCTGAGCTCATGTTGCTCCTGTTTGTGACAGAGAAAGTAAGGGAGTGAGGAGGACGGCTAGGAACCTGACACAGGGGTCTCCAAAGTGGGGTGCAAACACCCCAAGGAGGTGTGCAAGGGAGTTCACTGAGGAGAAAAGAATATTAAAAATTGATATTTCTATTTCCATTTAATCCAAAAAGGGGCGGGAGGAGAATTTCGTTTTACCAGTATTTATGGATTCACGCTGATGTCCATATTTGGTCTCTATGTCAAATGTTCCTGCGGGAAAGTTTGGGCTGGCAGCCCGGCCTTTTTCTTTGCTGTCTGCATTTTGAAGAATTTCCTCTTCATTGGAGACCAGTTCAGCAAATTTCTAGATTAGAATACTCTCCAACTGATTTTTCACCAGGTGGAAGGAGGGCTTAAAAGGAACGAGTAAAGGAGGGACAAAAAATGTAAGAAACCCTGAATATAATGCAAGCGCTCAAATCCAGAATGAGGCCTGGTATGGGCCCTTTGCTTCCCAGCATCCTCCCTGACAGCCACGGAGGAGCAAACATCGTGATGATCCAACTGGGTCTAATAAGACAGTGGTCCCCAAAGTTCAGACATGAGGAAGAAGACAATTTGCAACAAGAATTTACATCCACTACTATGACTGTGCCTGTGTGCTTAGTTGTGTCCGAGCCCTTGGACTGTAGCCCGTCAGGCTCCTCTGTCCATGGGGTTTTCCAGGCAAGAATACTGGAGTGGGTTGCCATTTCCTTCTCCAGGGCATCTTCCCAACCCAGGGATCAAACCTATGTCTCCCATGTCTCCTGCATTGCAGGATGGGTCTTTACCCACTGAGCCATGGATTTCAACTTTAAATGTAGATTTTTGGTTTGTGATCTTAGCAAATGATGGCATAAAACCATTCACACTTATTAAAACATTAAAAATGTTATTGTAATCTGATTTAATTGAATTGCACTTTCAATTTATATTTTTGTGCCTTTTCAATAACATTCAGCCTACATGAGCATAGTAATGCATGATTATTGTTTATAAATGAAGACAGATATTCAGTAGGTGTGATCAAAACTTTTTGCTGCGTCAGGGGCATGAGCAAGCTTGATAGACACCCCTGGACTGTGATGTGAGGCTTTCGTCTGGAAAGGATTTTATTTTTTTTAACTCCCCAAATGAAACAGAAGTTCATTCCCTTAAAGGGTAAACGGCAAATCCTGGCAAATCTTTCTGCTTATTTATTCACTGGCCAGTAATAGAAGTGAACACATATCCTGGCTGAAGGAGAGGGTGCTTCTGATGGTTGTGCATGGGGCTGGAGACTGGGAGCTTGCCCGCTGTGAGGTTTGCCTGCTGGCTACCTCTATACCAAGACCCACTTCTCTGGCCTGACCTTATCAGCCACGCCATGGCTGACTGTGTCTGTTTGTAGCATCCTGGAAAGGTGCTGGTGATGCTGCGCTGTGAGTACGGAGGGATTGCTGTGTGTCAGGCCCCAGGCCCTTCATTCCACATCCCTGTCTCCCTCCCTCGGAGCCCAGCATCAGGCCCGCAGCCCCTCTGGGGAATTTGCCTTCCTGCCTTTCTCATGCCTTCGGGGCTTAAGCTCCTCTGCAGGTACAGCACTGATGCCATCTCCCCCTGCCCCTCATCACACACCCAGAGTCCAGCAGACGCTGCCTGCAGCTGGGCTAAGCCAGACTCCAGCCCCAAGCAGCTCCAAGTCCTCCGGCTGGAGGTCAGGGCACCAGGTTCCTCCCCATCAGGTCCCTCCAAGCTCTCCTTTTCCCAAAAAGGTCTTCACAAACTCCAGCAGTCCTTGGATGCCCCCAGTTGCCCTAAATTGGGCTATCAGGCCGCCTGCCTCCCCTCTCCCCACCCCACCCCGATCCCTGTCTGTCACTCCTGCCACTGTGATCCAGCCAGAAAGCTCCCCAGAGCAAGCTCCCATTCCTGTTCCCAGGCATCAGTCTCCATGTTGTTGGCATCAGTACACATTTATTAATAAAATGAGCAAAGGAACCAAATGCTTCAGCAGCTCCTGACGTTTGCCTGAGGCTTTCCACACGCCCAGTGGCACCAGAGGGCAGAGACAGGGTCCTGGAGAGGAAGTCTTCGTGCAGCCAAAGGGGGACAGGACCCTGATCCTTGGTGAGACCTTCCAGAATGAGCAAAAGCTGATGAAATAGCTTGGGTGACTTTGGGAAAGGAAGCTATGACAAGGGCCAGGTGGCCTGCAAAAGGCTGCTTAGAAGACCTTGCTCCAGACAGCCCCTTGCAGCCCTCTTCCTCGGAGAGAGAGGGCCAGGCTAGAACCATACCCCCACTCCCCTCCCTCCCAAACCCTAGGGAGCAGTGGAGAGTGGGTTAGAATCCACCCACCAGCGGAAGTGCCCTTTCTGAAAATCTGTCACTACAACAGTCAAATCCTACCCTTGTGGGGCCTTTGCCAGATCATCTAGCCCAGCTTCCCACTTCCAGACCACCTGGGATGCTGCACTCACTGCAAACGCATCTCATATCCTCGGGCCCACCCTGGACTGCCCGGGGAACTTTGTTTATCACATGTTCTCTGTGTGTTGGTCTGCGGTCAGGTCAACACTCAGGAGCCACAAATTGAACCAATCAATTTTCATTCCCCTCCCCCCGACAAAACAAAAGACGTCAAATAAAAAAACCGGGGTAAGGTGAAGAAGAAGAAAATTGTTTTAATCTTTCAAAATCATTATGAAAATTAAATTGAGGAATGTATTTAAAAACATCAAAATCTAATCACTAAGACTATATGTATGAACTCATTTAACCCTCGTCACAACCCTAGGAGGTAGACATCATATTAAACCCATTTCACAGATGAGGAGGGCTTCCCTGGTGGCTCAGCATTAAAAAATCTGCCTGCCAATCCAGGAGACGTGAGTTCAATCGCTGCATTGGGAAAGTCCTCTGGGGAAGAAAATGACAACCTGTTCCAGTATTCTTGCCTGGTAAATGCTGTGCACAGAGGAGCCTGGTGGGTTACAGTCCATGGGGTCTCAACGCACAGAGAGTTGTGGCTGTGATTCAGGTAAACTGCTTGGTACAGTGCTTGAAACTTAGTAAACTGGTAGTTTATTTAAAAGGAAAAGAAAAAGGGAGCTCAGATCTGTGGCTCAGTCTTGGGGAGAGGACATTGTCCTTGCCTCGCACCCAAAATTTTCTGCCCTACCCCCAGTCAGCCCACCCCCAACCAAAAGGCTTTCCGGGCAGAAGCACCCCAACCGCCCAGATTCGCGGCCAGAGCCGGCATCTCTGCCCCAGTCCCTGCATCCCAGGCCCCGAGGCGAATCTTGGAAGCTGAATCCAGAGTGATCCCTCGGGTATCCGCGCACCCACTCAGGACTCGGCCATTTTACCCTGACGTCCGCCCAGGCTTTCTCACCAGGTCGGGGAGGGAACATGCATTAAGCCTCCTCAGCTCACGCCTGTGCGTTTAAGTTCTCGAGTGGTGCTTTTCTTGGAGCGGCGTGTCACGTATGCTAGAAGAGCGAGTCTGAAACAAGGGAGGATCGCAGGGGGATGGAAGAATGTGCGCTCAGCCAGGCACCTGCCTTCCCACCTGCCTTTTTTAGGATCCCTTCGGAATGTTTACCCCCATCTCATAGCTGAGAAAACCAGGGCTCAAAGCTTAAGCAATTTGTGATGGTCATAAATAATAGTTTACATTTACTGAGTGCATCGTGTGTCTGGATCGACTCCCTTAATTCTCACAAGGACCCTTGGAGGCCCAGCCGTTGTCCTCACAGGGATGATAAGTGACTTGCCCAGGATCACCTAGGAAGTGACACAGCTAAAATTCAAACCCTGGTTGCTGTGGGTCCAGAACCCTTCTCTCTGTCTCTAAATGTCAATGCTTTAGCATTTCATGATTTGTTTAGACACTGGAAAACTGTCCCCAGGTTTTCTCAGACCTCCTCCTGCTTGTTGTTGTTGCAGATCAGTCGCTCAGTCCTGTCCGACTTTGTGACCCCATGGCCTGCAGCAGACCAGGCTTCCCTGTCCTTCACCATCTCCTGGAGTTTGCTCAGACTCATGTTCATTGAGTCAGTGATGCCATCCAACCATCTCATCCTCTGTCGTCCCCTTCTTCTCCTGCGCTCAATCCTTCCCAGCAACAGGGTCTTTTCCATTGAGTAAGTTCTTCGCATCAGGTGGCCAAAGTACTGGAGTGTCAGCCTCAGTATCAGTCCTTCCAATAAATATTCAGGACTGAGTTCCTTTAGGATTGACTGGTTTGGATCACCTTGCTGTCCAAGGGACTCTCAAGGGTCTTCCCCAGCACCACAGTTTGAAAGCATCAATTCTTCGGTGCTCAGCCTTCTTCATGGTCCAATGCTCACATCCATACATGGAAAAACCATGGCTTTGACTATATGGACCTTTGTTGGCAAAGTAATATCTCTGCTCTTTAGTACACTGTCTAGGTTTGTCATAGCTTTTCTTCCAAGGAGCAAGCGTCTTTTAATTTCATGACTGCAGTCACCATCTGCATTGATTTTGGAGCCCAAGAAAATAAAGTCTGTCATTTGTCTCCCCATCTATTTGCTGTGAAGTGATGGGACCAGATGCCATATCCTCCTACTTGGAAACCTGGATTTGTAACAAAGGGCATAGAGTTTGAGCCCCTACTTGCTCTGTGACCTTGGACAACTTGCTTCACCTTTCTGTGCTTTGGTTCATCATCTGGGAAAGAGGAGAAGTGATCCTTGTCGACATTACTGACATGTGAGGATCTACCTGGAGAGACACTGCAGGTACAAGTAAAGGACCTGTAAGAGGACTTGGTCTCATTCAGCCACAGCTTGTACCACCTTCCTGTCACTCTGGGTCACCTTTACTTACAGTTCAACAAATGCTAGTTGCAGCCATGTGTGCTCAGCAGCGCTGGGTTCCAGGGGTGCATCTGGAAGTAGGGCCGGCTGGAGTCCGGGGCCTGCCCACCTGCCCCAATGTCTGCCCTTGAGTCTGCGCTGCAGCCAACCTGGGCCACCTCCCAGCTGTCCTCACCTGGGCCCTCCCGATGCAGGTCTCTCTCTCTCAAATGCCTCTGCTCCACTGCCCTAGTCCCAGTTGTCCTCTGAAGCTCACGTTCCACCTTCCAGGAAACCTTTCCTCATTGATCAGGACCTCTCTGAGCTCCTCTTGTGATCTCCTGCAGCCAGCCCGCAGCTGTGCACTCAGTCAGTCCTGCCCGTGACTTTGCTGTGTCCAGAAAAGCCTCGCTAACTAAGCAGAACCCCACAGCTCTGTGCCCAGCAGCCTCCAGCACAGAGCTGAGCCCGCTGGTTCAGAGGGCTTCAATGCCAGCCCTGTCAACCCACAGGGATGGTCAGCGGGTTGCTTCACCTTTCTGGGCCTCAGCTTCTAATTCCGTAAAGTGAGGATAATTATGGTATCTGCTTCACGGTGTTGCTGTGAAGGTTAAAAGAGCAATTTGTGTAAAGGGCTACACCCAGTACCAGAAATATAGGAAGACTTCAATAATGAGAGATAGTAATAATGATAAAGAGAAGCGTGAAAGTATTAATTTCGTTAATGGGCTAGGGCTTTAGCTGATGAATACACATTGCTTGAGATCTAGGGCTGGTGGAATATTTTTTTTAAAAGGGTCTTTGTGGGCATTTGGCCAGGGTGGGGGTGGGGAGAAGGGAGCAGGTAGGAGGTGGATGCAGAGGTAGGTCCCTGGCCACAGCCACTTCTGGGGAGGTCTGCAGAGCCTAGGAGGAGAAAACCCCTCTTTTCTATAGCAACTCCGCTGTCCACATCTCCGAGGGAGGGTGTAGGATGGTACTGTGTGACTCCACCCTAGCTAGGGGTAATCAGACTCAAGTTGGACATGTGATCCCATCTGGGCCAGTTGTTCCTGCTCTTGAACACTGGGATTTGGGACGGGTAGGAGAGGGAGGGACACAGTGGGTTGGTCTCTCTGTGGGGCTGGGATGGAGCCAGAAGCGGGGCCCCAGTTGCTCCAGGCAGCCGTGCCCTCTGAGGAATGGAAACTGCTCTTGGCCAAGAAGGAGAGGAACAAGACCAGCTGGCAGAGGGGACCCAGATGAGGAGGGAAAGACATTCCCCATGGTTCTGAGCCCAGCTCTCATCTCCCCAGACTCGGCCCTTCCTGCCAGTCCCGCGTGGGCAATCTGGAAAACACCATTAGGATTTCATAAAGATGTCCGCCTTGTCACTGAACCCAGCGTGAACTGGTTTCTTGGGCTCAAAACTCTGGAGCCCAACCACTATGTCCTTGCCTCCATCCAGGCCAGAAAACACCCAACCCAGGAGTCCCCATCTCCAGGATTCATTCATCAGAAAACCTGGAAGAGAAGACCTGGAAACGGAAGGGTTTGGTCTCCTCTGGGGACAGAAGTGGGGCTCTGTAACCCAGGCAGTGGGCCTTAGGAACCGCTACTACAAATAAAGCTAGTAGAGGTGATGGAATTCCAGCTGAGCTATTTAAAATCCTGAAAGATGATGCTGTTAAAGTGCTGCACACAATATATCAGCAAATTTTGAAAACTCACCAGTGGCCACAGGAGTGGAAAAGCTCAGTTTTCATTCCAATCCCAAAGAATGTTCAAACAACTGAACAATTGTGCTTATTTTACATGCTAGTAAGGTTATGCACACAATCCTTCAAGCTAGATTTCAGCAGTATGTGAACTGAGAACTTCCAGATATAAAAGCTGGGTTTAGAAAAGGCAGAGGAACAAGAGATCAAATTGCCAACATCCACTGGATCATAGAGAAAGCAAGGGAATTCCAGAAAAACATCTGCTTCGTTGTCTGTGCTAAAGCCTTTGACTGTGTGGATCACAACAAACTGTGGAAAATTCTTAAAGAGATGGGAATACCAGACCACCTTCTCTGTCTCCTGAGAAATCTGTATGCAGGTCAAGAAGCAACAGTTAGGACCTTACATGGAACCTTACACGAACTGCTTCAAAATTGGGAAAGGAGTACGTCAAGGCTGTATATTGTCACCCTGCTTATTTAACTTATATGCAGAGTACGTCATGCAAAATGCTTGCCTGGATGAATCACAAGCTGGAATCAAGATTGCCAGGAGAAATATCAACAACCTCAGATATGCAGATGATATATGATACCACCCTAAGACAGAAAGCGAAGAGGAACTGAAGAGCCTCTTGATGAGAGTGAAAGAGGAGAGTGAAAAAGCTGGCTTAAAATTCAACATTCAAAAAATTGAGATCACGGCATCCAGTCCCATCACTTCACGGCAAATAGAAGGGGAAAAAGTGGAAGCAGTGACAGGTTTTATTTTCTTGGGCTCCAAAATCATCGTGGACGTTGACTGCAGCCATGAAATTAAGACTCTTGTTCCTTGGAAGGAAAGCTATGACAAACTCAGATAGCATATTAAAAAGCAAAGACATCAATTTGCTGACAAAGATCGGTATAGTCAAAACTATGGTTTTTCCAGTAGTCATGTAAGGATTTGAGAGTTGGATCATAAAGAAAGCTGAGCACCAAAGAATTGATACTTTTAAATTGTGGTGCTGGAGAAGACTCTTGAGAGTTCCTTGGACAGCAAGGGGATCCAACCAGTCAATCCTAAAGAAATTCAACCCGGAATACTCACTGGAAAGACTGATGCTGACACTGAAGCTCCAATTCTCTGGCTACTTGATGCGAAAAGCCGACTCATTTGAAAAGACCCTGATGCTGGGAAAGATTGAAGGCGAGAGGAGAAGGGGATGACAGAGGATGAGGTGGTTGGGTGGCATCACTGACTCGATGGGCATGAGTTTGAGCAAACTCCAGCAGATAGTAGAGGAGAGGGAAGCCCAGCATGCTGTAGTCCATGGGGTCACCAAGAGTCAGACACAACTTAACGACTGAACAACAATAACCCAGGCAGCTGCCAAGGTCAGGGGCTGCCCTCTAACCATTCGAGTGTGATAGATAGAACTCCTTCTCGCTTTGATCTGTGTGGCATTGAACCATTTCTGAAAACCTGATCCCAAGACAGAGCCCCCATTACGGATACTGGATAAAAACCTAACCATGGTTCCCACTTATTCCGCCCTTTAGGTGTGTGGGTTGTCTTGTCATCCTCTGGGAGACGTTCCTGGACCTTCCCATCAGACCAACATGGTCTTTCTCCCTTTTACCTTGGACATCCGTCAGCTGTGCCTGTCACACCCCTGAATGCAAGCAGACTGCAGACAGAGGCAGAGCATGTGCTTCCGAGCCCTACCACTCATTCCCATTTGTGAACTGAGGTGAAATTCCCCCCACTGAGTTATTTAAAGGATCTTATAATACCACATACCTGAAGAGCTCAGTACAAAGCCTGGTGTTTAGTGAAATTTCAGAAAAGTCCATTTTTTTACTGTTAGTTTATACGTGTCTGTGTTCCCCACTGGACTGTAAGTGCTTTGAAAAGACAGGAGCTATTTATGGCTGCAGCCTCCCATTTCTCAGTGCCTGGCACACCGTGAACACCTGCCCGGTCAGCAGTAATGGGTTTTGGATCCACAAGATTCCCTGAGTCCCAACCACCAGTGGGATTGACCAGGCAGCATGCTGCCTGGGCCCCAAGTGGGACGGAGCCCAGGTCCAGCTGAGCTCAAGCCCAGGTGTGGTCCCCACCTTGCCAGGTTGTGTAACTGCTCGAGACTGGATGAATCTGAATTCCAAGCTCATTTGAAATGAGACGAGCTTCGGGGCCTGGTGATCTGTTTGAGAATATGCATGACCTGTCCCTGACTGAGGTTTCTCCATCAAGCCTAACTCAGAACAAGTGACAGGGTGGGGAGACATGGCAATCTTTCCCAGAGGAAGCCCAGCCCTGCCCCTCTGCCTCAGCGGGCCAAGAAGTGCTTTGCCGAGTTGTAGAGATTCAGTGCTCAAAGTTTCAGAGGAGTCTGGGCCTCTAAGGTTCTCAGAATCGCCCACCCAAGGGTCCCCATTTCAGGTGTCAGGGTCCCACTCTCTCCTGAGTAGGGCTCTGGTTTTGCTTTGGAGATCTGTCTAGACCGTGCACTAGTTTCCCTTGCAGCCCCCCCTCTCTCCAAGTCCCCCCTGAGCCTGATCATCAGTACAGGGTTCCCTTTGGCTGCAGGAAGAGAGAGCCTTTAAACAGTACCATTGAGGGTTTGCGTGTTTGTCATATGCCATGAGCTGATACTTGATTGACCTGAGCCTGTTATTTTCTTTCTTTAAGGCTTCCAAAGCAGTTAACAGCAGCCAGCCAGCCCCGCACTGCCAACAGTCTTAAAGTCTGTGATGCTCAGTGTGGCAGCTTATCATACCCACCCCCGCCCCAGTCCCACTACAGTGGGGTCCTCACGGCATCTCACCAAGTGATCCGGTCCAGAATGCCACAGGGCCAACTGTCTTAGCCTAGAGTCCCCTCAAAACAGAACCCAATGAGTGGATATGTGTCCAAGGACTTTATTTTGGAGGTGATCCCAGCGAGCAGAAATGAGGGACATATCCGACTGAAAAAAGAAAAGTAGAAAATCCAAAGTAATGGGCATCAACAGGTCACTGCTGAGGGTGACTGGGGCTCTGTGCTGCTGGAACCTTCCAAGAGCAGTGTATTGAAGGACCCTCCAGCTTGTCAGCCAGATGGCGAGCTGGCAGGAGCAGTCATCCATCAACTCCGGGCCTCATTGGTTGAAGCTGGCCCAGAGAAAGACAGCTTCCTTCCACACATCCTCATGCTGAGCGTACTCCTGGGCCAGCAGCCCACGTTGGGCACTGCACAAGCTCTAGGGAAGAGACAGAAAAATGCCTGGTGCTCACATGAGGCGAGATGCTGTCAGTGCAAAGTGAATTGAAGCCCGCGTGAAACTGTTTGCCACAGCGTGGCTGAAAATAGAGGTGCCGCTGAGCGCCTGGGAGGCTGTGAATATGGGCTCTCCAACCAGACTGAGTTCAAATTATTTTGCTGTGTTTCATTTTCCTCTGCTCATAAAGGAGGAATTCTAAGAGGAAAACACTATTTAATAGACTGCGTTGTGATGAGGTTAAGGAGAAAATTCACACGAGGTGCTTAAAAACGGTGACAAGTAAGAAGCACATAACAAGTCTTTAGTAAAGAATGATAGTATTATCCACATTTTAAAGTTGAGGGAACTGAGAAGTAATTTCTAACGGATGCTGAGAGAGAAGAGAATGAGAGGGAGGGAGCAATTTCGTTGAGACTCCATTCAAACCTCCAAAGAGGTGTCGGTTTGCAACTCACAGGAAAACTTGGTTTCCTAACCAGAGTCTCTTGCCCTTTCCCTATCCTGCCCACTTCCCCTATCTTGTGAGGGGCTGCAGGAGGGAAAGCAGGCACTCTTTCTTGCCCTGAACATGCATTCATGCTTTCTTCGCTCTGGCTACAGGGTCCATAGGTTCCTTGTGATGTCACAGCTGGTTGCTATGGAGACCAGGTCTATGAATGTCAGTCTGGGTCCATGAAGAGCACAGGGATCAGCTGGGTCCAGGGGGAGGGGAAAATGAAGCACCCCGGGAGGTCTCATAAACACCTCTCTCCCATGCCCTGAACACGCAGACACACACCGCGGGGCCAGCAGCACCCCCCACCCACTCGGTGGCCGCTGCCCAACCTGCTTGGATGAGATCTGACAACATAGGTTTGGCGGCAAACAACCCCAGCAGCCAGGAGCATCGTCAGCCACTGTCCCTCCCACTTGCCCTCCCGGCCACCACTGGCAGGTGGCGGGGGGCATCCCTAGCGTTCCCATGGCAACACTGAGGTCAGACTTCAGCATGGTGACCTTCCTTTGGGGCTGCTGGTCTCCCGCTGGGCTGTCATCGCCACTGGGGGAAATGGAAGAGCTGCGAAGACAGGAATCTGCCCTCCTCGAGGCAAGGGCTCTGGGTGAATCCGCCCCAGGCTGCTTCCGGTTTACAGTCAGGAGAGAGGCTGTTGGGCCAGGGATTGGTTTCTTACAGGATACAGCTGGGGCCACAGGAAGTGGCTTTGCCGCCTCTGAGGACAACAGACAGCTTCCTTGGAAAGGGCTCCCATCACCCGCTGGCTCTGGGTGCCCGGGTAGCCGTGACTCTGAGATGTGCTTGGGGCAAGTCTGCTGGGGGGCTTGGGTGGGCAGGAGCGAGCAAGCACCCCCCGCCCTTCCCTGGAAGTCAGGAGGGAATCCCCCCACACACTCTAGCCGGGCCCTGCACCCTCTCCGGACCGAGTCCTCCTGCTGCTTGCTCACCCCACCTGCTTGCCCCCTCCTAGCTGGAGCCCTCTTCCTCACCAGCCCTCCAGAACCCCACTGCAGCCTGTTTAGGACGCTTCCCCAGAAGGCACTCTCGCCTTTTTTGTGATGGACCCTGGGAGGAAACAGGGCCTCCTGGCCTGGACCTTGACCCTGTAGCTGGAACTCTTCACCCTGCTGATGGTGGGAGAGAAAGTACAAGGCTGTGCTAAGTTGCAAAGTCCATCGCCACCCCTGCTAGAAGTGTGGCCTCGTCACGTCGCCTGTCTCAGGCTTGCTGTGAGGATTACACGGCCTCTTCAGCGCTCACATTCTCCTCCCCAATCCCCCCTGCCTGGACCCCCAGATGCTACCTCCTTAAAGGCCCTGTACCTGCCCATGTTCTGCACACATGCTGTGTCACCTGTTGCTTCACCTGTCCCCTCCCCCACCAGACCTGTGGATTTTCTACACCTTGTTCTTGCTGGCTCTGCAGATGTGTCTAACTGAAGTCATCCCTGAACCCACTCCCCACTCCCTTCCAGAAAGGAGGGCCACTGAGAATACATACCTGGTTCTGCATTAGGTATCTATGATGGACACTCCACACCCATTACCGTATTAAACACTTCTCACAATACCATCAGAGAAGTATCACCAGTTCCATTCCTAGAGATTTTAAAAAATGGACACTTACAGAAGTAAAATGACTTGCCCAAGATCACACAGCCACCATAGCTACCATTTATTATTTCCCTTTTGTTAAATTTCATATGAATATGCTTTATACATACTATCGCAGTACAGAGTGCTGTGCTGGGCTAGTCGCTCAGTCATGTCCAACTCTTTGTGACCCCATTGATTTATAACCCACCAGGCTCCTCTGTCCATGGGATTTCTCAGGCAAGAATACTGAAGTGGGTTGTTGAGCCCTCCTCCAGGGGATCTTCCTGACCTGGGACTGAACCTGAGTTTCCTGTGTCTCCTGCATTGCACAGGAGATGCGCTTGGGAGAAGTCTGCTGGGGGCTTGGGTGAGCAGAAAGAAGTGAGCACCCGCTGCTCTTCTCTGGAAGTCAGGAGGGAATCCCCATACACACTCTAGCCGGTCCCTGCCCCCTCAGGGAGGGGAAGTGATCTGTCTAAGATGCCCCAGCTGGCTGGAGTCAGCTTCTGCCAGAGGCAGATTCTTTAGCTGCTGAGCCATCTGGGAAGCCCCAGTACAGAGTAGGAAGTTAAAAACTTGACCTCTAGGGTTTGAGTCCTGTCTCGGCCTCTTAAAAGCTGTATGTAACGTTAGATGTCAGTTATATTTCCTCAAAAAAAGCTGTGTGACCTTTGGCAAGTTACTTAATCTCTCTGTGCCTCAGAAGCCTCATCTGTAAAGTAAGATAGTAACAGTGCCTTCCTTATGCGGTTTTGATGAGGTTTAAATTAGGAATACCAGTACTTACAACAGTGCCTGGCACAAAGTAAGTGCTATATAAATACTGTTCCCTGAAAATGAAAAAAAAAAAAAAAAGAAGAGGTGGAGGTGATGAAAGCTTTGCATCATCTTTTGGAGTAGAGTACTACTGTTAATCACCGCGTAGGGGTAAACAGGCTCAGAGAGGTGAGTTAACATATCTGAGGTCACACAGGCTGTGTGTGGTAGACCTGGGATTAAAATCAGGAGTCCCGGTGCCAGAAGCTGTGTTGGCTCTATTTTGCCTGGCCACCCTGCTGGGAGGACAGCAGAGGTCCTGCCAACATGGAGGGAGAGCTGCCCAAGACGCAGGGGTGGCCCAGGTCAGGCAGAAAGACAGCGCGAGGAGAGGAAGGAGGGGAGGGAGACCTGCAGAGGTCTACAGACCTCAGCATCCAACGTTCCTGCTCCAGCTGAGTCCAAGAGAAGGAATTGTGAGTTGACTGGGCCACTGGCCAAGCTGGGCTCTGGGCCACCGGACAAAGCCCCCTGCTTCTTGCCTAGTCTGAGCTTGAGCCCTTGTAAATCTTTGAAGTGACTATAGTCACGCAAAGCTCTCAGAAAGTTAGGAGCTGCCAAATTTGCCCATTTCCTCCTCAAGAAGCCTGGGAAGATAAAGGGAAGTCACTTCTCCAGTCCCAGAATGCTGACTCTGGCCAGCTGAGGGATCTTAGATGGATCCCTTTCCCTCACTGAGCTTCAGTTTCCTCACCTGTAAAATGGGGACAATGAAAGCACCTAACCTTTTACCGCTGATTTGAGAGGGTCCAGTGCTCTCACATACACACTATGGATTAGCTTTCGGCCCAGAAGACATTCCATAGCTGGAGTCATTTTTTCTGACTCTGCCCTTAGACCAGGGCCTTGTCTAGCTGGACCTTGTGTCATGAGGTTGTTACGGTGAATGAGTGGGTTCACGAACTGAAGCTCCTAGCACAGTGCCTGGGCAGCATGGGGACACAGTGTTTGGTAGTGCCTGTCCCCTGCTTGATGCCCGTGGACCATATCTGACTCTTCTTAGTAGACAGTGTCCAGAAGAATGCTTGTGTGCCCAAATGTGCCTTTGTGGTTCTCTTAGTGGGAGCATGGGAGGCTCAAAGTTGTCTTTGCTGATTCCTTGGGGGTCTCTCGGAACGAGAAACCTGGCCTTAAGGAATAACTATCAAGCATACAGACATAATCAGCTTTTCACCTTGTTCTTCCTACAAAATCATTTTGGAAGTGACAGCAGGTCTAAGGGAAAAGGGCTCAGGCCAAGCCAGAGGGAACTGTGCTGACCACAGTGACCTCCTAAGGCAGCCTGACTGTGGCAGTAAGACAGCAGCTAAGTGAGACCCCGAGGGAGACACAAGACTCAGCAGGATGTGGTCAGATGGCTCTCACGTCAGCCTCCCTGTTCCCCTCACCTCTCCGTTGGATGCACGCACATCCCTTTGTACACACGTGTGCCTGAAGGTGGCCGGATGACTGGGCTCCCGTGTCTGCGGCATTCCCCAGCATCATACGCCCCGTCCAAAGTGCCCTGACAGCAAAGGAGAGACAGGAGCCCGGTTGGTGGCGGTCCGAGGGCTTTACCCAAAGCAGCCTCTGTCCGTACAGGGAGTGCGCCGAGCTCCACACATTATCTCATTTAATCCCATTAGCAGGAAATGCCTTTGAAGTCTTGTGTTTGAGCTTAAGAACTCCTGAGCCGTTCAGCCCTTAATAAAGCCGAGCTTCTTTCGATTTGGAATCAGGCTGAGATATCTATGTGAGTGAAAGTCGCTCAGTCGTGTCTGACTCTTTGCAACCCCATGGACTATATAGTCCTTGGAATTCTCTAGGCTGGAGTACTGGAGTGGGTAGCCTTTCCCTTAGTCATTGGCATTTCTTTCAGGGATTCTCTTGGCTGGGGGTGGGGGGCGAGGGGAGGAGGGTGGTGGTGGCAGTGGGGGGACCAGAGGGGACACTTGAGTAACAGAAGGTGATACCAAGGGAGCTGTGGATGTGAGGAGGGAAGTGAGGGGTGCGTGATGGGGGAGGGATCCAGGGTCTAGGAGAGGGGAGACTGAAGCCAGTGTTGCTGGAGCTGCTTCTGGGGGCAGAAGAGGGAAGGATATGAAGGCCCTGCCCGTCAGCGGAGGAGCCAGCAGAGGCCCCTGTGGCGGAGTGGCTCGTGTGGGGACAGATGTGCTGGGTTGGGGCGCTGCTCCCAGCAGATGCCCTGACCTCTTCAGCCACACCTCACCGCGTTCTGTGTACCCTGGGCGTTGTTTGGCCCTCCCCCGGCTGTGACAGTCCCAGGGGCGGGAATGTGTGGCTTCATTCCTGAGCCCAGGTACCACTGGAGCTAAGACCATCAGCATCGTCCACATCACTGGAACTCCACCAACCAGCCGTGTAGGAAGCCCTGCAGGTGGAATTGGAGGGTTTTTTTTCACTCTGCTAGTTTTCTAGGTTCGTTTCATTTAACAAAGGAGGTGGTTCAGGTTCAGACTCCGATCCTCCCCTGCCTCGTTTCAGTTTTGCCTGGAAGATGGATCAGCCTAGCAGCGTCAGACTGTCCCAGTCCCCAGCTGAGTTCCTGGGTGTGATGGGAAGCAATGCAGGACTTCTGGTCTAGAATCTTCTAGATCTCCTGATGGGAGACCAGCATGCTGCTGAGAAGGCAGAGGGCCAAAGGGGATCCCTTCTCTGGGCTGTCCTGTCTGTCCTGGGCTTTTGAGCCCCAAGAAGGGAGGAAGATGGATCCTGTTCATCCAGAAAAAAAGCCCCGAAGCTCCGTTTTCAATACCAGAGGTGACAGATAGATACTGGAAGCTGCTTCTTTCCCATTTGGGCAGAAATTCACCAGTGCAAACGCCTGGAGTTGTGGGAGCAGCGGGGGTGTTCGCCGGACCTCACTGGGACCTCCTGGACCAAGCTGCCACGTTAGAGGGTTCTCTGGGGAGAAAGAGCAGCACCCCTGACAGCCCCAGGGGTGGGCAGACTTCCAGAGGTGGCAGGTCCCGTGCCGCAGGAGCTCTGAGAAGGTGGAGACTCTGGAAGGCTAGCACACCTACGCCAGCATCACAACATCAGCCCAGCTCTGTTGTGAGTCACCGTGGATTAGCTGGTGGTAGGTGGGAAGCTGGTGGTAGGTGGGAAGCTGGTGGGTGAAGGATGAGCCCTTGGGTTGGGGAAAAAGAGGGTGGAGGGTATGTGTTTGGGGTGAGAGCTGGAGGCATGAAAAGGCCCCGAGAGGGTGGAGGGGACAAGGAGGATCCACGCTTCTCTCAAAATCATCTCCATCTAACTGACCTGACCAGTCTGCTGGAGCCCTGGGCTTCGGAGGCTGAAGCCAGAGAGCTGCGGAAGTGTAGGGAGGTGACGTTCACTCCAGGAGCCAGGGAACGCCTATAAGACTGTGAGCACTTGTCATGTACTAGGTGCTGGCTGAGCCCGTTGAATAGGTGATAACAAGCTCACTTACTCTGTGCTGGGTGCCCTTCTGCACATCTCATCTGTACACTCACATGATTCTTATTAACCAGAGGAAGAAGCAGAGGCACAGAGAGGTTAAGTGACTAGTCCACGGTCACCCAGGATTGGGGCTCCAGTGGCCACACTCCTGAACCCCCACAGCAACCTCTCCATATGGTGAGTCTCTCTCCACCGTGACTGCACTGCAGATGCTATTATCCCCATTTTACGAGTGAAGAACCTGAGGCTCAGCAAGATTAGCTAAGCAGACAAGGAGCCCCCTCTCCCCCAAACCCGCACCGTGCCAGTCTCTGTCCTAGCTACTTCCCATCTGTTACTCCTTTCATCCCGGATTAGGATGAAAGTCACCGGACTATGAGCCTCATCGCACAGAGGAGAAAGGAAGGGGAGATGAATTATCTGCCAGGGATAAATCCTTTGCTAGGATTTGGTCTGAGAAACTATTTGAAGACTGTGTGAGTTTCAGCAATTGATGGCTTCATAGAGCCATGGCTTTGAAACCCCAGTTCCAGGGTCTAGATCTTTTCCTCCCACACTGTCCCATGGCAGGGACCCAGGCTGGGGCCAGAAGGGTAAGACACCGTAGAGTCCAGCTCTCTGCTCCCACTCACTCCTGTCCCCCAAAAATGCAGACAATTATTCCCAAGGGCTAGAGGAGCCCCACCCCCCGGGGGGAAGGGTACCTTTTCGAGGTGGTAGGGTCCGTGGATGAAAGCTTTGTCTCCTGTGTGTGGATTCTGATTCTGGCTTAATAACCCCTGTGGTCAGTAGCGGTCAGAGTCTCAGTTTCTTTGTCTGTTAAATGAGAATCGTCATCCTCCCCATCTAGTGGTATAATGGGGACCACCAGATAGAGCAGGGTGCTGGCACAGGGCCCCTTGGGCTGGGCCTTCCGAAGCAGAGCCTGAGAGGGGAGTTTCTGTGCGATGAGTCCATCAGGGCCGGGCTCCAGGGGAACAAGGGGAATGAGAGAGTGAGGGGCAGGGCAGTGTGGGGGAAGGGAGCCAAGGTGCAGTGCTGAGATGCTGCCCAGTGTAGATCACTCCTCTGAGCTGGTCAGACTTGAGGCAAGACTGAGGGTCATCCCAGCTACCCGCCCTCTGCAACCGAGGTCAAAGGGGCTCCAGGCCTGAGGACTGCTGGAAGCCAAAGCGCACAGAAGCTAGGGGTGGGAAGTGGGGCACTTGGAATTGGCAAGAGGACCCCAAGGGATCTCTTGTGTCACCTACTCAGTAAGGGCAGGCAGGGGCAGCCCCTGCACAGAGCTGGGACCAGGACCCCTGGGCCTCGGACAAGCTGTGTGGCCACCGTGCCGCGGCAGGCGTGTTCGTTTCCTACTGCTGTTTTACCAAAGCGGCTTGAAACCATACCATTTTGGAGGTTAGAAGTCGAAAATCAAAGTAGCATCAGCGCTGAGCTCCTCCCAGCCACCTTGGAGGAGACTGCTTCCTTGCCTCTGGCAGCTTCCAGAGGCTGCCTGCGTTCCTTGGCTTGTGGCCTCTTCCTCACGTCATTGCCGTCTCTCACACCTAACGTCACCTCTCCCACTACTGACTCTGACCCTCTTAGGCCCCTTATAAGGACCCATGTGATAACCCTGGGCCACTCAGTTAATCAAGAATAATATCCCTGTCTCAACGTCCTTAATTGCTATGTCTCCCCTACCCCCCAACTTTTTTTCAACCTAGAAGGTAACGTACTCACACGTTCTGACAATGAGAATGTGGACATTCGTGGGGGTTACTGTTCAGTCTACTCTGGTGGGGGAAGGATGGAGGCACACGCCTCCCCCAACATGGATACAAAGGTCCTACCTCTGTCTCAAGGGGAACGAATCTGTGGTGTTCTTGAGACTTCTCTGGGATCAGACTAAATCCAGACTTCAGCTGAACCACAGCTTTGCTTAGCTTCTTCTCCAGCCCATCCTGTTTCCTTTACTCCCCTCCAGTTCTCCCCCTGTACACCACTTGGACAAGAATCCTCATCTCAGTCTCTGCTTCTAGAGAATCTGTCCGAGTTACTGAGTCCCCTTGCCCCCATTTTACAGATGAGGAAACCGAGGTGCGCAGAGGATGATGAGCACATGTTCAAGGTCAAATAGAGAGTCAAGAGCATAGTCTTCAGATTCCTGGCTCTGGGCTCCCCATCCCTCACTGCTCAGCCTCCAGCTCGCCAGAGGGATTTGTTTAAGGGCCTGTGAGGGGTTCTGTGCAAGATCAGAGAGGCTGTGAGGCTCTAATTGCTTCTCAGGCAGTTGTGGCGGCTGCTTAACTGGCCGCCTGCTGGCCTGCGCCTTTTTCTTCTCTCAGTCTTTTGTTGCAGAGATGGGCTTTGAAGAGTTTGCTGGCTGTTTTGCTTTGAATTTCCCCAGCAGCTCTTTTGCCCCAAATCCTAACAGTGTGGCTTGGGGAGAACAGACTTTCCACCCAGGGCTTTGGGATGGTGTGGGAGTCTCTGCTTTTCTTGGAGGGGGAGGGGAGCATAGAGGCAGGCAACCCAGACCTTGGGCCCCCTTCAGAACACCAAGCATATCTCAGACAACTCCAGTATGTTTTGCTGCTGGTCTTCCATCTCCTCACCCCATCTCTTCCCTGCCTCGCCCTGCACCTATGCCTCTGGTTGGGCTTCAGCCAATGGGAGGCACTGGCAGGAGAAAAGGTCAGTTTTCATTTCTCCCTCTCCTGCTTCCGGCCTAGTGATGGTAATAGCTCCCCATAGATGCTAATCCCTGGCTGCCTCTCCGTCCACTTCTACATATGATGGGCTGAATCATGGTCCCCAAGATGCCCATGCCTTAATCCCCGGCCCCTGTGAATATACTACCTTATATGGCAAAAAGGACTTTGCAGGTGTGATTTAATCAGGGGTCTAGAGATGGGCTAATTGTTCCTGGGTTATCGGGTAGGTGCAATGATGTCATCATTAGGGTCCTCATAAGAGGGAGGCTGAGGGGCAAGGTGATTTGATGATGGAAGCAGAGATTGGAGTGATGTGGCCAGGAGCCGGGAAAATGCCCTCAGCCTCTGGAAGCTGGGAGAGACAAGAAACTGAACCCCGTAGGGCCTCCAGAAGGAGTCAGCATTTTGGACTTCTGACCACCAGAACCAGAGAGTAAATTTGTACTTTTTATAAAAGATTTATTTAGTTCGTTAATTAGTTATCTTTGGCTGTGCTGGGTCTTCACTGCTGCCCAGGCTTTCCTCTAGTTGCAGCAAGCTGGAGATACGCTCTAGTTGTGGGTGCTGGCTTCTCATTGTGGTGGCTTCTCTCGGTACAGAGCACAGGCTCAAGGACTCAAGGGTGCCAGTTTGCTGCAGCGAGTAGGCTCAGTCGTTGCAGCTCCCAGGTTCTAGAGCACAAGATCAATCGTTGTGGTATACGGGCTTCGTTGTTCCGTGGCATGTGGGATCTTTCTGGACCAGGGATCAAACCCATGTCTTCTGCATTGACAGGTGGATTCTGTACCACTGAGCCAGCAGGGAAGCCCTGTATTGTTTTAAGGGATAAGCATGTGTAGTAATTTGTTACAGCAGCAGTAGGAAACTAATCCATAACCCTTCTGTAAAGAACCTCTTCAATTCTCTTCAGTTAAATCCTTGATTGTGCCTCTACTTCCTGTGGGATCTTGACTAATGCAACTACCAACACAGGTCAGACACGGTACTCAATTGTTTTATTTGTATCTACTGACCTGTTTTCCACTTTAGGGGAGAGCGGGGCTTCAGACACATAGCCAACAGTTAGAAGTTGCTTTCCACACTCGGGGTCCAAAGCCTGTGCGATAATCTGGTGAGCTGCTGCCTCCACTATGAAAGGGGGGGCTGGTGCCAAGGGAAGGGGTCCCTGGTGTAAGTGACTAAGCTCCGCAGACCCATAGGCTGGCCAGTTGCAGGCTTCTGTGCCCAACTTGGGTGGGGTGGTGGAAGCCTGGGAGTCCCCTCACTGCTTCAGAGGGGCTTGGAAGGCACTCAGAGGTTTTTCAAGGTTTGACTGAACCCAAGGAGCTGGATTCAAATCTTGGTGACTTGCTGGATCCCTCTTAACTTTCCTCTTCAGTAAAATGGAAATCAAAATCCCCACCTCAAAGGGTGGGATTGAGACAATTCGTCAAATAAAGTCTGCATGAGAATTGACTAGCAGGTAATTGCCCAACCATGGTAAATATTGTTATTTGAGCATCTACTGTGTCCAAGTCAGGGTTCCAGGTCTTGGGGATGAACTGGAGAACAAAACAAACCCACACCCTCATGGAGTGTTCATTTTGGTGCAGACAGATGATAAACAACCAAGTAAATTATCAGAAGGTCAGAAGGTGACCCACACCGAGGGTGGGGCTGTGGAGGTGGGGCACTGTGGTTTACACAAGGTGGTCCGCATGGCCCCACAGAGGAGCAAACATTGATTTCTGAGCTTCATCTTGCTTCATCCATCCATGTGTTGATGTTCTCGAATTTGCTTCAATAAAATCGGTGCCCAACTGTGATTGTCTCCTGAACCCCAGACGAGGGAAGCATGAAGACTGAGTGTGCTTCTGTGCATGTATGTGTGTGTGTGTGTGTGTGTGTGCATGTCTGTAACAGGAAACGCCTACTCCTTACCACACGGATGGATGATGAAGGCAGAGAGGATTGGAGATGAGAGAAAATCTTCTTAACTTTCTACCCTGGCTCAGCCTCCCCTCCCGTTGGCTTCACGCTGGTCTCCTATTCCTGTTTGCTTCCTCCTGTCCTACTTCTTTGTGCTAATTCGCCGGCTCCCCAGTCATCTCTTTTTTTCCCCCCCCGCTGTTTTCTCTCATACTCAAGTTCTCCGCTTTCCCTTCACCTGCTGCTGATCAGTGCCTCTGAGCCTTCGCACATGCTGTGCCTTTCACCTGGAACGCCTGTCTGTGCACCCAGCCCTCAGCAGCCCCCCTCATTTTCCCGTATGCTCTCCCCTTCCTTAGGCAGAATCAATGCCCCCCTCTCTGCGTTTGCACAGCCCTTTGTAGGGGTATCGGTCCTCATATGTGCTGCCCTGGGTACAGTTGTCCCCACCGCACCCTCCAAGACGGGGAGGGACAGCGTCTCATTGGATCTCACATCCTGAACGGGCTCCTGACGTGGGACTTCAGCTGGGTCACTTAACCTTTCTGACACTCAGTCTCCTTATTAGAAACTTCCCCTGGTGGAAATGGTTCCACTAACCAATGGTGACCACAGCGCAGCGTCATCACAGACGTCCTGTCTGCCGGACATCCCTGACCACGCTTTCTCGCAAGTTCTCACAACCCCTCTGGGCCAGATGCTGCCAACATCCTGTCTTCACAGAAGAGGACACTGAGGCACACACAGAGGCTAAGTAATGTGCCCAAGGCTTCCCTCTTCACCCCAGAGTCTGACCGAAGAACAGTGCCCTACGCTTGATTTAATTTTGAACAACCATTCATGCCTATGGTCCAAAATTCAAAAAGTGATGTAAGTTATGTGACGAGAGACCAGTCTCTCTTCTCACCCTGTCCTTCAGCCACCCGCTTTCCCTCCTAAGAAATATCCACCACGTGTATTTGGCTTTTGAACACCCTTCCAAGATCATCTGTGCCTAAATATACATGTATCAGAAAATGTACCCGTGTTATGGAGGCACTGCAATGCCTCTACACTGTACCTCATTTTAGAAAATACTGAAAGTCCAACCTACTTTGTGAAATCAAAGACCAGCCCTGAACCCACATGTATGTATTTCAGATTCATGTTTTCCACAAACGGGAGGAGAAGGGGCTGTGGGCAGCCGTGTCTGTCTTGAGGCAGCTCTGTATCCACGCTGACTCTTAGTGGCCGCTCTGTCCCGTCCCGGGGGCATCAGAGCAAGGCCACCTTCTGGGGATGCATCCTGAGCCCACGGTTCAAAGCGTGCACACAGCAGCGTGTGGTGATGCTAGGTCATCGCCTGGGCATGGTGACCTTCCAGGCCGGAAGACAGCACTTCCTCTCCCGTCCTCCTGCCCAGCCTCCTGTAAACCGGGCTGGTCACAGCAGAGCCGGCCATTCCAGGCTGTGTCTGTTGGAACAGCAGAGGAGAGAGAGGACAAGAGTCCACAGGCCTCTTGTTCGGAAGACAGGCTCCAGGGAGATTAGCCCAGGTCCCACATAGCTCCAAGGCCAAGGCCGGCTCAGAGGAAAGGAACTCAAGAAGGCCACTCCCTGGCCCACGGTTGGGTTCTGTGCCTGGGACGGCTGGGTGCACCCAGCGTGCAGTCAGCATTCTCGATCTTAGGCTCTGAACTCCTTGAGCCCCCCTCCTCGCCCACTCTCCTCCCTCTGGGTCCCGATCTCTGCTCTCTGGGCCTCCAAGGCACAGAACCAGCCCTCTGCAATCCTTGCTCCTCCTCCAGGAACAGGCCAGCTTCCAGTCTCCTGGTCAGCTGTTGGCTGTATTGCCGAATCACCGTGTTGGGACCCCCTAAGAGGTTCTCTCAACCAGTCCTTGTTTGAAATGTGGCTCTCTCTGCAGTCCAGTCCACTGGTCTTCTAGCTTTTTCCTTGAATGCCTCCATTGATGGGAATCTCACCATCTCTCAAAGGCATTTTGGGAAATTTTTCTCTACTGAGCATCAGAACTAGAAGGAATCTTAGGAATCTCTAAGCCCACCCTTCCATTTTTCCTGACCCTACCTCTTCCTGTCTTGTAATTTACCCAGTTCAGACCCATCTCCCGTCCCCTTGGCGGGCTCCTTAATTTCCAACGTGTGGGGAAGGGCCTCTTCTTGAAGCAACTTCAGCGAAGGTACCACAGAAGAAAAATAAAAACCAACCCCTACTGTCTGCCCTTGCTGCCCCCTGCAGCTGCACCCAGCCAGGCTAGAAAGTGCCTGGCATGTGTGCTAGCGTGATGGCCACCACATGCTCGGTCACCATTGCTAATCAATTGCCACACTCAGATGCAGGCTCAGAATCCTCAACCCAGTGCTCGCAACAGCTACTCCAATCAGCAGAAATTGGCATGTTAAGGTGATACTCCTTTTTATCTCTGTTCCTCCCAATGAGGCAGCCCCAGGCCAGATGAGTTTTTCCAAATCCATCCACTTGCAACAATATTTCCATTCTACTCAGACCAAGGCCTCTCTGTGTCCTCAGGCCTCCTCAGCAACTGACATCAGTTTTGTGTTCAGCCCCCTAGCTGTGTGGGCCTCTTCCCCAGTTGGTCCAGTCTCCTTCATTTACCTCATTTCCCCTGGTCTTGCCTGGCAGTCCAGTGGTTAGGACTCTGTGCTTCCACTGCAGGGGACACAGGTTTCATCCCTGACCACAGAGTGCAGCCAAAAAAAGAAGGAAATATCTCATTTTCCAAATGCCATGCCACGCCCCAATCTCCAAGATTTTTTTCAGCCTCTTCCCAAAGTCTGGAATTCCTTCCCTGGTCTTTTCTGTGTATTTAAAGTTTCTCTGTTCCTGGTTGTTGCTGTTGTTCAGTCGCTCCGTCGTGTCTGACTCTTTGTGACCCCATGGACTGCAGCACGCCAGGTCTCCCTGTCCATCATCAGCTCCTGGAACTTGCTCAAACCCATGTCCATTGAGTCGGTGATGCCATTCAACCATCTCATCCTCTGTCGTCCCCTTCTTATCCTGCCCTCAATCCTTCCCAGAATCAGGGTCTTTTCCAATGAGGCAGTTCTTCACATCAGGTGGCCAAATTATTGGAGGTTCAGCTTCTGCATCAGTCCTTCCAATGAATATTCAGGACTGATTTCCTTTAGGATGGACTGGTTGGATCTCCTTGCCATCCAAGGGACTCTCAAGGGTCTTCTCCAACACCACAGTTTGAAAGCATCAATTCTTCGGTGCTCACCCTTCCTTATGGTCCCTACCTAAAGGGACCTAAGGTCACATCCCTACCTGACTACTGGAAAAATCATAGCTTTGACTCTACCCTTAAATTGATGTGTCTGTTTTCTAATATGCTGTCTAGGTTTGTCATAACTTTTCTTCCATGGAGCAAGCATCTTTTAATTTCATGGCTGCAGTCATCGTCCACAGGGATTTGGGAGCCCAAGAAAACAAAATCTGTCACTGTTTCCATTATTTCCCCACCTATTTGCCATGAAGTGATGGGACCAGATACCATGATCTTAGTTTTTTATCTGTTTCTGGAGGGTTCCTTTAATCACCAACAGCCCTGGAAGCCTTCCCCAGCCGCGGCAGACAGTAAAGAAGCCTCCCTCCAAGGCAGTGGCTCTGGGTCCTGGCTGGATACTGGGATTGCATGGGGAGATTTAAATGCTACAGGTTCTGTGAAGGACCTTCAGAGAACCTGGTTACTTAATTGATATGTGGTATGCCCCGGGCACCTGGATGATTCTAATATGTGGCTGAGGTTGAACCACTGCTGGGCGATCCAGTAGAACTTTCCATGCACCCCTTCAGTTTATGCTGTGGCCAGACCTTCTTGTGAACTGCTTTTATTGATTTGCTTATTTGTGTCTACACTTATTAAAAGCTAAAGGGCTGGGGGCTTCCCTGGGGGTTCAGTGGTTAAGACTCTGTGCTCCCAATGCAGGATGCCTGGGCTCAATCCTTCTTTGAGGCACTAAGACCATGCATGCTGCAAGGTGCAGCCAAAAAATGAAAGAAAAAAAAAAAACTAAAGGGCTGAATCAGAGCCTGTATTAGGGTCAGACATCATGCTGAGTTTTATTCCTTTCACCTCATTAAATCTTCATGACACTCCTGTGAAGTAGGTATATTTATTATCTTGATTTTCAGGAAATCGAGGCTCAAAGTGTGAAGGGCTTATCTTATTTGTACAACTAGTGAGTGAGACCCCCCAGAATCTGAAACCAGCCTGATCCAGTAGCCCACACAGCTCACCCCTTCTCGGCACAGCAGCTCCCTGCCCCCAGTTGATACTCTCCATCTTGTTGCCTCCTGTTCATCCTTTGGATCTCAGCTCTGGGAGGCCCTCCCTGCCCCATCCACACCTCCCTCCAAGCGCCACGGACCTTGGCAGTGGTGGGGAGGCCACCGGTGCCAAGCCAGGTGATACAGATTCTGGGAGGAGACTTTCTCCATGACCCCATTCTCCCCAAAGGGAGCTCAGATCATGCTGAGAAGTCAGTGGAGGTAGTGGTATGAAATAGGGGACGGGAGCACCGATGGTCAGACCGGGTGGGGCAGAGAGTGGACCGCCAGAGCCAAAGGGCCCTGGTGAGGTTCTGTCTCCCTCCACCCACTGTCGCAGCTCCCTCAGGCATCACCCCTCCAGGCTCTACCGCTGGGCTCCAGCCTCTTAAAGAGCTCTGACTGAGATCCATGGATCTGAAGGGGGAAAAACACTTCCATCTTTCTTCTTTGAAATTTACCACTTCCTTCAAGAGTGTGTAGGCAACAAACCACAGTGATGAGCAGCACCTGTGACTTTGTTGCCACAAGAAATGACAGGTATTTCCATATTATTAATACATGCTAGGTGTGGCAGGCATCTTGAAATCTCATTTGTGCTCATAATTTACCTCACTACTTTGAAATCACACTAGTATATTAGAGCTGCCGCTGGATCTTGCTATTTAATGAATCAACAACAGAGCCTCTATATTACTGTATTGCAAATTTTTGTTTGCTTTATAGATTTTAACATAACTGGTTTTCTATATAATTATGTATACTTTGCTTTATGAACTAATACAAAATTTCTCTGGGAAAGTGTCTGTAGGTCAGGCGGCTAGCAAGGTGCACGGCAGAGGGCATGCCCTCTTCTTAGAGCCTAACTCACCTTTCGCCCAAGCAGGCATATCACTGTCTGGTTCTTACTGGCCCTCAGTCCGTCATCAGGGGCCAGGCCTGTGGCCGTATGTTAAGTTACAAGACAGGTTTGAGACTCTGAGTTTGTTTGGGGGTGCTGCCCTCAGTCTCCAGGGATTGGTGGATGAAGGATGGGGATGCCTAGGGCAGGGGTCCTGGACCTACCTTCCTCTGGGTCAGGACCAGCCCTTCTAGCTTCCCTATCAGTAGTAGCTTTGTTTGTGGATCCTTCCAGGCGCTCCCCTGAGCCTCTGTTTCCTTGTCTGTAAAATGGGGATAATGCCCAATTTACAGACTGACACACATTCTAATGAGGTCACTTGGGAAACGTGTCAGTGTCATGTCTATCATCTGGGTTGGTGACAGGGCCACCTCTTCTCCTCCATGGTACCCAGGCAACCCCAAAGCCAGCATCCCTGGAACAAGGCCAGGTGAGGGATCACTCCTGGCAACCCAGGACCTCTCCTTTCCTGTGTGGCCAACGCTTCAGCAAATGCCAGAGAACAGGTGTGACTTGGTGCTTAGGTCAACCCTGTAATCTTGCTGGAGCTTGGGAGTCACTGCAACAGGAATCCTTGCAGAGAGACAGCTGGCCCGGAAAGTCACGCCCAGCCTGGCACGACCTTCAGTTGCGACTCCTATCACCTCCTGTTGACAGCTTCTGGCTGACACCCAATCACTCACTGGACAAATCAGCAGAGTGGTGATAGCGAGCATGTGTTAACTCACTCCGTCTTCAAACAGCCCCATGAGAAAGAGACTGTTATCATCCCCACTGTTGTGTTGCTCAGTTGCTCAGCTGTGTCGGACTCTTTATGACCCCATGGACTGTAGCCCCACCAGGCTCCTCTGTCCATGGGATTCTCTAGGCAAAAATACTGGAGTGGGTTGCCATTTCCTTCTCCAGGGGATCTCCCCGACCCAAGGATCAAACCCATATCTCCTGCATCTCCTGCATTGTCAGGTGAATTCTTTACCACTGAGCCACCAGGGAAGCCCCATCATCCCCATTACACAGCAGGACAAACAAAGGTGCAGGGAAGTCAAGTCACCCTAGGGTTTGAATCAAGGCAGCCCTGGCTCCAGGGCTGGTTCCCTTAACACAGCTCTGCATCAGAGGTTCACACAGTCGAGTGTGTCTCCGAATCACCCATTAACACACATGCCACTGGGCCCCGCCCCAGAGCTTCTGATTCCATATGGCTGACAACCACAGTGCTAGGACCTGGCTGCTCAGGGCATGGGGATTGGTCATGCCAGCATCACCTGAGCTTGTTAGAAATGCAGATTCACAGGCCCAGCCCTGGTCCTACTCCGTAGGAATCTGCATTTTAGCAAGATCCCCAGCTGATCGGGGAGCACGTGGTAGGGTAAAAATCTCTGCTCTGAACCCCTCCGTGAACAGGGACTCCTTATTCACAGAGCTTAGATACCAGTGGGAGGGAGAGAGAAAAACAGACAAATATAGATATCATGGGATCATCTTAGAAAGATGGAAAGGAAAATCTAAGCAAGGGGAGGTGGTCAGGGCTCCTGGGAGTGGCCCTGGAGATTCAGACTTGGGGGAGAGCCAGCGCCTACCCCCCACTCAGGAGCTCTCAGTCAGGTGGTAGGAAGATGAGCTGTGAGCACAAGAATTATAAAACAAAGTAGGAGGGACCGAGCCAGAGAGGCAGAGAAGAGCGGTGAAAGTAAATGTTACCCACAGGCGCACATATATACACATACACACATAGACACACACATAGACACACATACACACATGCACATGCCTACACACACACACACACACACACACACACACACACTTATTGCTTATCACACTGTGATTCAGAGCAGGGAGCTGGAGCCAGACTACCCTTGCACACTCTCACCTTGGCTACTGATTAGGCCTTGAGCTTGTTCCTTCACTTCCTTGTGCCTTGATTGTCTCTTCGTAGGCCAGGAACAAGAAGAGCACCACCTTTGCAAAGCACCTTGCATGGTGCTTGGCAGGTAGCAAGTGCTGTGTGAGTCTCCACTGTACCCTCTGAGCCTGTGATTCTCCCAGGTAACTGGACTAGCATCCCAATTCTGTAGACAGAGAAGCTGAGGCTCCAAGAGTTCCACCAGCTCCACCAATCAGAATATCTGGCTGTCTGACCTGGCATTCAGAAGAAGCAAGTTCACTTCCAGCTGGGTTGGGTGCAGTAAGCTTGATGGAGGAGACATCCGGGCTGGGGTGCATGGGATGGAGAGGATCTGGTCATGTGGACAAAGGATTGGGGCGGGGCGCCGGGCGAGAGGGGGACAAAGTTAGTACTGGAGGCAGGAGAGAGCAAACACACAGAGGGTGTAAGCTAGGAAGGCAAATGGAGAACTCGCAATAGCGCCTTTTGGCCTTGACCGTGAAGGCCGTGCAGGGTGAAGAGTGGCTGGGCCAGATGGAGGAGGCTCAAAGGTAGGAGCTTCAGGATCGGTCTTGGAAGTGGAGCCATAGAAGGTTCTATTCCATCCCCCCTGTCCTGAGCCACCGCAGAGCCCCTGGGAACCTGCAGATGAGTGTAGCCTCCTTGCCAATGGCCACACTCACTCCCACTTTACAAGACCTAGCACTGGCCTCGGTTCTCAACCGGGCCTGAAGCCACATGTCCTGGAGCCAGGTCACAATCTACAGCCAGACTTCACTTCCAAGGGCAGAGCCTTCGAGGAAGGGAAGCGGGACTCCCCAGCAGGGCAAACTCTGAGGGCGGGAGGTGCCTGGGGAGTAGCAACAGCTGTGGGGTTCAAGTTTTTCCACGGAAGCTCTGCCAATGGCAGCGTTCACCTCCCTGGCTGGCTGGCTGGCTGGCAAGGAAAGCAGAGAGCTCTCCCCTCGGCCCTCGGCTAGACACTGGCTTTGCCTGGAGGACAGCTGGCCCTCTGGGCCCAGGAAGGACCATCAGCACAGGCTGGAGAAAGCTGGGAGGTTGCCCCTAGTCTCAAGGGGCAAAAAAGCATTTGCATCTCAGCCAAGCCACCAATTTGCCATGAGACCTTGTACAAGTCACAGCCCCATCCTGGGCCTTGACTCCCCACCTGTCAATTGGAGGTGATGATGTTTTGCGCTTTTTTCTGGCCTGTGTTTTCTTTACTTGTGATTGTTTAATTAACGTGTGCACTTGTTTACTTCCTGGGTTCACGCTGTGCACCCCATGGAGACAAGAAACACATGTCTTGGGTCACCTGGCACAGAGGAGGTGCTTGGCACACATCTTTTGATTGACAAAATGATTGTTGTGAGTGTCAAATGAGTTAGTGTTTGTGACGGCACTCGCAAAATATGAAATGTAAATGATATGAACAAGGGCGTTAGGCTCTCAAACTCGCCAGGACTTGGTTCCAGTCTCAGCACATTAGAGGATTGCTCCAGGTGGTCCCAAGAACAAGAAAACACAAATAGAGAAGAAAAACATTGGAAAGGAAGGCAAAAATGGTAACAATTTGCTGATGATGTGATTTTTCCTAAGTTGAAAAATCCAAACAACTATGCCTGGATAGTAATGAGCGATCCTGGTTAAAAAACATTTGTTAAAAGATGTAGATATGAAAATTAGGTAAAAATTGTTTTCCCATCTAGTTAGTATACTTCATTTCAAAGTGTTTTTTGAAAAAGGATCTTGCTTATAATAGGAAGCTGAAAACCCTGTTAGGAATTTGCTTCATAAGAAACATTGCAAGAGCTCTAAAAAGAAATCTATTAATACTTCACAACAGGAAAAAAGAAAGAATATCTGCATAAGTAGAGACATAATTGTATTTCTAGAAAGAAAGTCCTAAATGTAAAGATGTCCACTGTGTCTTCCATAATTAATAAACATAAGGTAATTCCAAGGAAAAGAGTATTGGGAATATAAACCGCATTTAGAAAACTAATTGCTTGCAAACAGCCAAGAAAATTATGGACAAATAGTGATGAAAAGATGACAAGGAGATTTCACTTTATTGATACCATAATATACTATGACGTGACAATAATTAAACCAGTGTGGGTTTTGCATGGGAAAACCTGGTTCAATTCTCACCTCCCCCTTCCTAGCAGTGTACTTATCTTTTCTAGTTCATTTCAGTAATATGAGGATAATAATGGCCCTGGAGTTGATGAGGGAATCCAATAAGCTGAAGTATAAGTGGATTTAGACTGGTGCCTGGAGTAAACTCACAATAGATGACATTATTTTATTCACTAAAAATAATACTGAATAAGTACATCATTAACTATCTTACGGGCCGAGGAAGAGTCGGTTGCATTTTTCAGTACTTGCTGGGATCTTGGTTCAGTTTCCATATTTGAACCTGTGCTGAGCAAGCTCCAAGCAGCTGGGAGGTGGGGCCCTCTGTGTATTATTGAGCTGAGATTTGTTCCCCTCTGCCCTCAGCTCACCTTCCGGTGAGCTGGTTTCCTTGCAGTTGTTTTTTTTCCGATTGTGAATCACAGAGCCATCCTTTCTGTCATCTTCACAGGTCAGACTGGCAGAAGCCGAGACCAGGGAGCCAAGGCTGCCCAGACTTCCCCCTGTGGGGGCAGGGCCTTTGCTCTTGGCCATTAGTGCCCGAGATGCACCCCTCCCTCCAGGACTGAGTTCAGGCAGTACAGAGTGGGGGGCCCCTTTCCACACCTCCCCCCACCCACCCCCAACATCAATACTCCCGGGCTCTCTGCAGGGAGAGGATAGTATTTTCCTGAACACCATCTGTATGTGACCTGGAGTGACACTCCTGGGGGTGACCTTGGGATGTTTGCAAGGAATGAATGAGGCAGAAAGCACACTGAAATCCCCAGTATCCTGTGAGCCCAGCCGCGTCACACAGGTGCCCTATGCTGTGCATGCTTAGTTGCCCAGTCGTGTCTGACTCTTTGTGACCCCGTGGACTGTAGCCTGCCAAGCTCCTCTGTCCATGGAGTTCTCCAGGCAAGAATACTGGAGTGGGTTGCCCTACCCTCTTCCAGGGGATCTTCCCAACCCAGGGATCGAACCCAGGTCTCCTGCACTGCAGGCAGATTCTTTACCATCTGAGCCACCAGAGAAGCCCACATGGGTGCCCAGGGACTGTCATTATACCAGTCCCCTCTGATGGGGGTGAGGGGAGCCCCTGGGGGATGGTGTCCTGGGAAGAGAGGGGATCGTTCTGAGTGGGAGGCCGATGGAGGAGGAGGAGTGCTGGTCGGGGATCATGAGGCTTGAGTTTAGACCACTCAGCCTCTTATAAGAGGCTATAACTGCAGCGTGCCTCTCCCACCAGGCTGTGCTCTCCTGCAGAATAAGACCAGTGTCCTATTTATCTGGGGTCCCACAGCCCGCTAGAGGGCCTATGCACCTTCGGTCCTAGAAGTGCTCCTTGCATTGAGAATGTGAGGGCCATGTGGGCTTGGGTGGAGGAATGCCCAGAGATAGCTGACCTTTCTGAAGGGCACTGAGTGATGCTCCCAGGGTCCTACCCTCTGTAGCTGACACTCGTCCACAGACGAGTGCCACTTGGACACCAAAGGCACAGGTTTGGGGACATCAGTAGGGAAAGGACTTAGAGATGCCCAGGGTTAAGGGTCAATCTAATAGGGGTCAGGGCTCAACTGTGGCCCGTCACACAGTCCGTGGCTGAGTGGTCCCCTCCCTTCCAGGTAACCTGTCCCAATCCCCATTTTCCCCCATCTCTGTAAATGGCACCACCTCCCCCAATTCCCCAGGCTATGAGCAGAAGAGCCCTGCTGGTTTCCCTCCTTCCCCACACCACCTACATCTCATCCATCAGCAAACCTTGTCAGCAGCTCCGCCTCCATGTGAGATCTCAGAATCACCCACTTCTCTCCATCTCGGCACTGGTACCGCAGCCCAAGGTATCCCAGGGCCGACAAAAGGTACACAGAACTCCTTGGTGGGGGGGGGGGTAGTGCTGCCTGACTCCAGCATTCAGAGTTAGGCAGCTCATTTCTCCAGCGTAATAAGCTACAATTTCCAGTATCAGCTTCATCAGTAATAATGCTGATATTTTTCTATTTCTCAGTTGGTTCAGAACTGAGGGATGAGAAGAGGCATTTATCAGCCCCCCTCAAAAACATTAACACTAACACCTTGATTGGACCATAGACAAGGCTGAGCACTGGAGAACTGATGCTTTTGAACTGTGGTGCTGGAGAAGACTCTTGAGAGTTCTTTGGTGGACAACAAGGAGATCAAACCAGTCCATCCTAAAGGAAATCAACCCTGAATATTCATTGGGAGGACTGATGCTGAAGCTCCAATACTTTGGCCACCTGATGCAAAAAGCCAACTCATTGGAAAAGACCCTGATGCTGGGAAAGATTGAGGACAGAAGAAGGGGGTGACAAAGGATGAGATGGTTGGATGGCATCGTCGACTCAATGGACATGAACTTGAGCAAACTCCAGGAGATAGTGAAGGACAGGGAAGCTACAATCTGTGGTGTCAAAAAGAGTCAGACACGACTTAGTGACTGAGCAACAACAACACTTTGATAGCACGTTAGAGGTCAGAGACTATTTATAACTTCCTGAATTCCTCATTTCAGCTCTGCAACGAGAAGGCTATTGTTATTGTCCCTACTTTACTAATGAAGAAAAAAATCCCCAGAATTGTGAAGTGACTTGCCCCAAATCACACTGAGTTAAGCCTGGAATCCAGATTTCACAACATTTCACTATCAGAGCTTCTTACTTACGGCCTAAGTTCTGAATTCCAATTAAAAGGCAGTTCTTTTACTCTGCTGCTATAGCAATCAAGACAGCAATCAAGATCCTGGCAGAGGATGAGACCCAGAAATGAATGGAAGATCCGTTTCTGGGGCTGGGAGAGGAGGTGTGACTCTGCAGGACGAGTATAGGGGAACTTCTTTATCTACAGGCACGATAACATTTGATACCACTCTATACATCCTCTCCTAATGAACATGCACAAAACTGGTGAAATCCAAATGAGGTCTGCATTTTAATTAACAGTGTTATACCAAAGTCAATTTCCTAATTCTGATAATCACTTCTGGCTAAGTAAGATGTTATCACTGGAAAGCTGGAAGAAGACTATATGGGAACTCTCTGTAACAACTTTACAACTCCTTGCAAAGCTTCCCATATTTCAAAATAAAGAGGTGGTTTTTTTTGGGTTTTTTTTTAAATGCTGCTGCCTCCAGGAGATAGGGGTCAACTTTAATCCTGAGTGGGCAAATGAATTTCAACTCCTGTGCCAGTTGCAACCAGTTGATAGGTATTCTGTGGATCACAACCCACAATATGAAGGATTCCATGGCCGTATCTGGGCTTGGTGGGAATGAGTGTATTAACTGATTCGTGATGTCTGCTGTCATCTCTGGGAATGGCACGCACGAGCGTAGACCAGGTTCATGGCTGTCTCTGTGCCCAATTCTTGACTGGTCAGAATGAACCGAGGCCCCAAGAATGGGAGGACACTGACCTGAGAGAGGGAGGGTGTGTGTGCATGTGTGTGTGTGCACTCGGTCGTGTCTGACTCTTTGTGACCGCCAGGCTCCTCTGTCCATGAAATTCTCCAGGCACGAGTGCTGGAGTGGGTTGCCATTCCTTTCTCCAGATGATTTTCCTGACCCAGAGATCGAACCTGCATCTCTTGCATTGCAGGCATATTCATTACCATTTGAGCCACCAGAAAAGCCCTGTTAAGTGACAAAAGTTACCCTTCAGTGTTTGAGCACTGTGGTGCAATGGCGGGCACGTCGAGCACAAACTTTGCCATTGGGTGGTGCCCTGAGTGTGTGACCTTGAGCAAGCGACACTGCTTGTAGGTGTCTCCCCATTTGTCAGATTTGTGAAGCTTTTGTGAGTTAATGCACGCAAACTATTTGGATCTGTGCCTGGCACTCATAATATTCAAGAGTTTTATTTTTATTTGTACTCTAAAAATCAAGGTATGTGATTTGCACATATCTTAAAAGTATAGCGAGAAGAGCTTTGACAAATTAAATACACCATCTCCATCCACGTAGCGTTAGTCGCTCAGTCATGTCCCACTGTTTGAGACCCCATGGACTATAGTCCGCCAGGCTCCTCTGTCCACGGAGGATGGCAAGAGTAGTGGAGTGGGTAGTCATTCCCTTCTCCAGGGGATCTTCCCAACCTATCCAAGTAACCACACCCAAGTCAAGGTATGGAACATTCTCACCATTCAGACAGATCTTTGTTCGCTTTCCCAGTTAATTCCTGATGATCTCCACTCCCCGAGAGACTGCTCGATCTATAGTAATAGACACAGCAACTGTCACTCGGAAGGGTTTCTGAATGCATATGAATGGATTCATACAGTATGTACTCTTCTGGGTCTGGTTTCTTTCGCTCAGCCTAATGTCTTTAAGGTTTATCCATTTTTGTTGTGTGTACCAGTGGTTTTTTTCTTTGTTATTGTTAAGAAGCAGTCCATCATATAAATATGCCACAATTTGTTTATCTATTTTTCTGTTGATTAATAGTTTGGTTGTTCCTGCTTGAGGGTAACGGGAATAAAACTGCAGTGAACATTCTTATATCCTACTCTTTGTGGGCATGTTTTCACTTTTCTTGGATACCTAGAAAAACAACTGCTGAGTCATAAGATTAGTGGATATTTAAGTTCATAAGAAATGATTTCAATCATTTGACGTTCCTTTCTTTCTTTTTTTTTTCTCACATTTTTTGAGAGCTCTTTTTTGGCCCAGCGTATCATCTGTACGTTTTCACATGCACTTGGAAAAAAATGTATATTCTGCAGTTTTTGAGTATAATTTCTACAAATGTCCACTGGCTTACATCTTCTTAATCTTATCGATACTTTGCTTCTCAGTTACTCAGAGAAGACTGTTAAATTCCCAATGACTATTATAATTTGTTTTCTATTTCTTCCTCTAGTCCTGAAAATTTCAGCTTCACGTATTTTGTAGCCCTGTTTCTACGTACATAGACATTTCAAGTTATTGGGTTTTTTTTTGATAATTGATCACTTTACCCTGAAGAAGTGCTCTGATAATATTTCTCATCTTATATTCTGCTTTGTCAGATCTTAATACGGCCACATCATCTTTCTTATGCTATGTGTTTGCATGCGTTATCATTCCTCAGCCTTTTATTGAAAAAAAATGTATTTTTATGTAAAATTGTTTGCTTTTTTAATACATTTTAAAGGGAATTCCCCAGCAGTCCTGTGGTTTGGACTTGGTGCTTTCATTGCTGATCCCTAGTCAGGAACTAAAATCCTGTAAGCTGCAAACATGGCGCAACCAAAAATAAAATGAGTAAATAAAACGCTAAAAATACATTTTGAAAAACCTCTGCCTTTAAATGGAGTGTTGAGCCCCTTTATTTAATATAATCGTAAAGTTTGATACATTGAGTTTAAGTCTACCATTCTGTTATTTATCTTCTGTTTGTAATCATCTGTTCTTTGTCCCTTAGTTTTGCCTTTCTTGTCTTCTTTTAAATTACTCAAGTATCATTAAATTTTTAGTATTCCATTTTATCTCTTATATTGACCCTTGAGGTATATATTTTTGTTTTATTTATTTATTTTTAGGGGCATCTCCAGGGGTTAAATATGCATCCTTAGTTATCACATTCTACTTTGAGTTGATTTTATACACTTTCTTGTATCATGGAAGATTTTGAAACATTATGCTTCCATCTTAACCTCTTTCAACCTATTGTGCTCTGGTCAAGTGTTTCACTTCCATATGTGATGTAAAACCCTACATAGCTATTATTTTTGCTCCTCATAGTCAATTTTTAACAGCTTAATAGAGGTTTGCTTTACATGTTAATAGCATAAAATCCAGCTATTCTAAGTGTACAACCGAATGTGTTTTTTTTTTTTAAATTAGATCTGCAGAGTTGTGCAACCATTACCACAATGCAATTTCAGAAAATTTCCATCACCCCCAAAAGCTCCGTTGAGCCCATTTTAGTGACCCACCATTGCCCTCCCGTCTTCAGCCTTAGGCAACCACCAATATACTTGACGTGTTGTAGTTTTGCCCTTTCTGGACATTTTATATAAATGGAATCATAGAATATATGGTCTTTTCAAGCTGATTTCTTTTATGCAACATAATATTTTTGAGGTTCATCCATGTTGTAGCTTTTGTCATTAGTTTGTGCCTCTTTATCACTAAATAATATTCCAGTGTGACTATATCACATTTTTTGTTTATGCCATTATCTGTTGATGGGCATTTTGGATTGTTTCCACTTTGTTTCCACTTTGAATATTGCTGCTATGAACATTTCTGTAAAAGCTTCTGCATGGGTAATTGCTTTCATTTCTCCTGGATAATATCTCAGGAGTGGAAGTGCTGGGTTATATAGAAAGTTTATGTTTAACTTTTAAAGGCTGCCAAACTGTTATTACAAAGTGGTTGGAATATTGTATATTTAGCCTGCAATGTGCAATCAATTGCTTTTTAAAGAAGCAAAGAGAAAAATATTCCTTTCTATTTATTCACTTATTTAGCTTTTATGATGCTCCTTATTTCTTCCTATAGATTTGAGTTTCTATTTACTATCATTTCTCTTCAGCCTGAACATCTTCTTTAAGCATTTCTTATTGTGTGGGTTTGCTGGCAATGAGTTCTCTCAGTTTGTTTTTATCTGAAAACATTTTTATCTTACTTTTATTTTTGAAAGATAATTTCATTGATCACTTTTACCAGAACTTTAAAGATGCTTTGCTTTCCATTGTTTGCTAACTTGCACTATTTCCAGTAAAAAGTCAGCCATCAATCTTATTATCATGTCTCTCCAAGTAACGCATCTTTTTTGTTTTTTTGGATGCTCTTGAGATATTTCTCTTTATCACTGGTTTCTATCAACATTATAATAATTCTAGTTGTGGTTTTCTTTGTGGTTTTTCAGCATTCATTTTTCCATCTGGGATTCCAACTATACGTCTGCAAATTGGTTGATGTTATACTGTAGGTTACTGATGCTCCACTCATTATTTTTCAATATTTTTTCCCTCTATGCTTCAGTTTGAATTTATTTTGACCACTTTTCAAGTTTACTGCTTCTTTCTTCTGCTGTGTTAAATCCACTGTCTATACAATGTTTTGCAGTTCTGATATTTTCACTTTTATTTCCAGAATGGCCATTTGGTTATTTTTTAGAATTTCCATTGATATCCTGAAAAATCCCATCCAATCACCCATCCTATTTCTTTCCCTATAAATTTCTTCATATGTTTATATATGTTTTTAAGGTCTTTTTGTTGTTAATTGTAATAACGTGTCTGGTTCTATTACTTCTGCTTTCTCTTAATTATGGGTTACAATTTCCTACTTATTCTCTTGTCTAGTGTTTAATTGTCTAGTGCTTAATTTTATTATATTCTTGAAAGTGTGTATAAAAGAACAATTGAGATTGCAGTTTGATTTTATGTTTTATTTATTTCCTAGAAAGTCTAAACCCTTTTTTTCTGTCTAATGGCTGGATTGAGAGGCTGTTCATCCAGATTCTTCTTAGAGTATAATTGAGCTGGGACTGAGAAATAGCTTCAATTATTCTTAGTTACCTGTAATTAGCCCAACCACCAACATCCTCTGCCTTTTTTATCTTGTCAGGATTTGAGTTAGGAGGGGGTTGGCTGCAGTTTAAGATGTTTTTGGTTTACCTGCATTCCAGTCACTGTGAGAATGCACAAGACTATGTCATTTTTTTCTCCTTATGTACTTTTCCTCCACCACTGCCTTTCAGAAAAGATGAGGTATGACAGGTAGGTGGGGAGGATGAGTTGCTGGACCAAATGATCTTTTCTTTCATTGAGAAGGTGCCTCGTCCACCTTGATGGAATGAGTGATGTCTTATATCATTCAGGATGCATCCAGACCCCAACCTGACCTGCCGTCCCATACTCTGGTCCAAGTCTAGAATGGTTTTTCTTTGTCCTTGTAAGGTTTCTCCATCTATGGCTGATGTTCCTCTCTCCACCTATACACAGACCAGAACCTCCGGCAGATATGGAAGCTGTCACAACTCTTGCTCTCCCATGAAGAGCTTGTTTCTTTCTGGAATTCAGTTCTTTGGTTCTATTATTCTTCCCTAGAACCACAGAAAGCCTTAGTTTTTATTTTTTCTGGGTTTTTCTTATTGCTACCACAGGAACAAAGGCCTTTAGATTTCTCTATATCCTTATTGGAAATAGGAATTTCTGTGTTATTATTACTAGTGGACACAATTATGAATAAAATAAGCACACAAAAAAGAATATAATTGCAATGAAGATTAGTCCTATGGTGCAGAAGTACATGGTGCTGTGAGAGTATTTTCTGGCAAGATGCCCATTTACAGATGAGGTGAAGAGAAACTGAGTGCTTTGTGCGAGGTCTCATCTCCGGCGGAGAACAGGGTCAGGATTTACAGTCAAGTCAGCCAATTCCAGAACCCACATTTTTACCCATTCTGCTGTAAAATAAGGATTTACACTTAATTTACTTGAAGTAAATTAGTAAACACTCAATGACTGGCAGAATGTAAAATGCCTGGCTCTAAGTGGATCAGGGGCTGGAGACTAGCACAGAGAGTCCTCCTGACAAATATTTATTGAATGAGTGAATAAATCTCCACTATAGCACACATACGCATGTACACACACACACACACACACACACACACACACACACACACCCTCTCTTGACCTAGAAGAGCCTCATGCCTCAAAGGATCTGAGAATGTTCTTTCATAAACACTAAGTCTATTTTCACGTCTCTTTTGAGGTGCCTCCTTCTCTTCTGACAGCCAGAGACTCTGGGGAATTAAGCAAGGGGACAGAGAGGACAAATCTCAGTTTCTGAATGGTCTCATATTCTCAGCTATTGTCCCTGGAGCTTACTAGGTTCCTGGCTCCAAAGGGACCCAGTGACATCTTCACTAGGGACTGGAGACTGCAGGGCTCGGTATCTTACCCAAGGTCCATCCACCCCGGGGCTGTTACTAAACCCCAGGGAGCAATGGCCCCAGCCAGGTCATTCCTGGGTGGGAACGAAGAACAGCACTACGTGCTGAGCAGCCGCCACTGCTAGAACCCGTGCTCAGCTTTTAGATTCGAGGATAATCGCAAAGGTTGCTGCATAGGAACACCCAGTTCAAATCCCAGCTTTACTTACTCCCAAGTGTGCAAACTTGAGAAACATAATTAACCTTCCTGAGTCTTAGTTTCCCATTAAACTATGGGGGTTAAAAATAGTGATTGATTAAGTATAGATCAATCAGTACATAGAGTGATTGATCAACTGGGCCAATGCACGGTCAGGTTTGCTTGGTTCATGATAAACATTCTATAAATATTAACCATTCTTAGTTATATCAGCTAGGAGAAGGCAATGGCACCCCACTCCAGTCCTCTTGCCTGGAAAATCCCACGGATGGAGGAGCCTGGTAGGCTGCAATCCATGGGGTCGCTAAGAGTCAGACGCGACTGAGCGGCTTCACTTTCACTTTTCACTTTCATGCATTGGAGAAGGAAATGGCAACCCACTCCAGTGTTCTTGCCTGCAGAATCCCAGGGACAGAGGAGCCTGGTGGGCTGCCATCTATGGGGTCGCACAGAGCTGGACACAACTGAAGCGACTTAGCTGCAGCAGCAGTTATATCAGCTATTTGGATTGCATATTACCGAAAAGCAGGACCGGGATTTGAATCAAGGTCAATGTCTGTGTGTTTTACCCGTTGTACTAGTTTTCACCCAGAGAGCTGGTTAATAGGGCAGATTCCAGACCCTATCCTCAATATGCTGATTCAGAAGAACTGAGGTAGGGCCCAAGAACTCACATGTTGACAAGCAACTGAGGCGATCTGGATACAGATCTGGGGTCATACCTCAAAGATCAGCCTTAGGCTGCTTCACCTTCCTGCTTGGAGCAGGCACTGTGCAGAGGTCGGGGTCTGGAGGGGGACCCTTATGACATCTGGCCACCAGCACATCTCTCCAGACTCTGCAGACAAAGAATACCTTAGCCTGCATCATGGGTACATTTAGCTGGTTCTGGAAGCCCTGGGGGATCAATTCCACAGCTGTCAGCATGAGACTTAACACAGCAGGACTGGGACCCTCAAGTCCAGCCCCTCCCTCTTTCTATTCTCAGGAAGTGGCAGGTGGGGGCTGCTCTCACCCTCAAATAGAAGGCTCTTAAGCTGGCTCACAGAATTGCCAAATTCAGCTGTTAACCTACTAGGCTCTGAACCTATGTGAGGTGGCGGCTCTGCTGGTCAAACAGGTTTCATTCCAAGGGCCGACTCAGGTGGGCAGTGGCTGCTTGGAGTGCTGTGTCCCCAAGGATGCTGGGGCTGAGCCTGGGTAGCTGTCTTGTTGTTGTTCAGTCACTCAGTTGTGTCTGGCTCTTTGTGACCCCGTGGACTGCAGCACACCAGGCTTCCCTGTCCTTCACCGTCTTCTGGAGTTTGCTCAAACTCATATTTATTCCATCCAACCATCTCACCCTCCATCACCCCCTTCTCCTCCTGCCCTCAATCTTTCCCAGCATCAGGGTCTCTTCCAGTAAGTCGGCTCTTCACATCAGATGGCCAAAATACTGGAGCTTCAGCATCAGTCCTCCCAATGAATATTCAGGGTTGGTTCTCAACCAGGGGCAATTTTGTCCCCTAAGGGATATCTGATAATTTTCGGAGACATTTTAAGTTGTCACATCTGGGGTGCATGGGATAATGACAGTTAATGGGTAGAACCCAGGGTGCTGCTGAATTCCTACAATGCACTGGACAGCCCCCCACAACCAAGAATTATTTAGCCCAAATGGCAGTAATACCAAGGGGAGAAATTTTTCTCTAGGCTCAGTGGGAAAGGGTGTCCTGAGTGATTAACTATGTCTGGTGGGAGGAGGGTAGTGAGAGCACATGGGGTCTCCACTTGTAAATTCTAATCTTTGAGCTTTGATTTCAATCTGGACTTTAAGATTCCCATTAAATGAGAGAGGAGACATTGTAACTCCTGTTGGCCAAATGGGGGAACAGAAACTCAGGAAAGTAACATGAAGTCCTGTGTTTGATGGTCTTGCAGTACCCTGAGACTTGGGGACCCATGGATGGGGCTCAAGGAGCCCTGTCCCGATTGACATTGGCGCCCCCTCTCTGGCCTGATTCATTCTAAAAAGTCACTTTTTTCCCTTGGGGACCCAATCCAGGCCAGTCTTGGGGACATAGTAAAAAAGGAAATGTTCACATCCTCTTGGGCTCCTGGGGGGAGGGTAGACCAGGAGCCAGTGGGATGTCCTGGGAGAGGAAAGGGCCATCAGGGAAGCTGCTGAAAAAGCAGGAGGACACGCCCAGATCCTCTCTCCAGTTCCCTGCTGCAGGGTGACTGCCCCTGCCCACCCAACAGAGGACTCAAAGTTTATTCTCTGATGATTATGAAGCAGGCATCTGTCCTGGAGAGCTCCAGGCACACGGGAATGGGGGGCACCATATAAAAAACAGGGGAGGGACTTCCTGTAGTTCAGTGGTTAAGACGCCTCACTTCCACGGCAGGAGGCATGGGTTCAGTTCCTGGTCAGGGAAGTTTTGCATGCTATGTCGTGCGGCCAAAACAACAATAACAAAAAAAAAACCAAAAAAAAACAGGAGGGTTAAGTAAATGTATCATAAAGAAGACTGGCAGCCAGACCTTTAATGGGACCCAAATGGAAGAATGGAAGGGTCTTCTCTGGGGAGCTGACAGATCAGGAGGAAAGATCTAAGGACCCCAACATCCCCCATAGATGTTCAACACGCCCACCCTCTATTGTGTTTGGCTCTTTATCAAGAGCAGACAATGAAGGCTCGCTGGGCATGGCTGAAAGCCACTAATGTGAACTGGAAGACCTAAACAGATACACAGACTAAAGGAACCAGAACAGGAAAGATAGTAGGCACAGAGGAAATCATAAACAATACAATCCTCATAAAATAAAAAATCTCTAGATCTAAAGATAGACAATAATGCATCCACGAAAAAAGAACATGATGCCGTAAAAAAGAACCACAGGGGAAAAGAAGAGCTCTTGGGGAAAAATACGACAGCAGAAACATAAAGCTCAGTTAAAGCTTTGGGAGACAAAGTGGAGGAAATTTCTCAAGAACATGTAGCAAAATCAGTCACTGAAGACAGGAGGTACATGATGAGACAATAAGAGGACGGGTAGAAAGACTAATATTCAAATCATAAAAGTTCTAGAAAGAGAAGGAACATGATGGGAAAATCAATAAAATAGTTTTGGGGACATTTCCCCCAAGTGGAGGATGTGAACCCCAAGATTAGAGAGACCCCACAAGTGCTGAGCACAGCGCACAAGCCAGACTTCCGTCAAGGAAGGTCAAGAGGAAATCTCAGGGAAGAATTGACTGACTTCCAGAGAGGTGAAAATGGAGTCAGAATGACTTAAAGCTTCTCGTGAGAAACTCTGGAAGGGAGATGATAAAGAAATGAAGCCTTTACATTCTGAAAGAAGAGTATCCGCAACCTAAAATTCTAGGTCACACCAAAAACGTAAAGACATTCTCAGAGAAACAAGGAGAAACGTGTCTCCCACCAACTCTACCTCAGGAAGCTGAGAGAGGAAGCTCTCCACTGACAACAGGAGTGAGGCAGGAAACAGGAAGACGGGGAATCCAGGAAGCAGGAAATCCAGCTCCAGAGAGACGAGGAGGAATCCTCAAGCTGATGGGGGGCTGGGCCCTGGAGATGGGGGTGGGGCGTGGCGGGGGAAGGGGAGATCCCAGAGTGCTGGCAGCAGAGAGCGCCACATCCAGTTTAGAAATGCCAGGAATTTCCAGGAGAGCTTCTCTCATTATGATGACATGGATAAAAAGTTAGATGTGAATCAAAGTACTAAGAAAGATTCAGACAACTGGCAAAGAAGTTGAAAAAAATTAGTGACGGGGCACAGAAACCTAAGCAAATGAAGAAATCCTAACAGTTGTAACATTGAATGCCATTGTCATCAAAACTATGGCACAGCTATTTAGGGAGGGTAGGAGGAATGAAATAGTTGGGTAGGGCAGTGGAGGACAGAGGTTGAATGAGTATTGCATGTCCCATGGCAGGGAAGCAGTGGAGAATGTCTGACACTGAAAAATACGCATAGCGGTACAAATTTGTCATGGGGCCATCGGGAGCTAAACACAGAAGGATCAGCTGAAGGAAGTGAAGTGGCCATTTCTAGAGAAGAAGAAGGGGAGGGGAGAAGGGCTGGAAATGACCACTTGTCTTAACTAACTTCCTAAACCAGCTTCATTCTCTTAACTAGGAGCCTGGTAACTGACAAAAATTGGAAATTAAAAACAATGCCATCGGCGTGCATGCAAAATGGTGAAATCTGAGTAAAGTCTGTATCCGAGCTACTAATGTTGTGCCAACATCCGTTTCCTGACTTTGAAGATGTACTTTGGTTGCCGGCATGTGTGTGCTAAGTCGCTTCAGTCGTGTCCAACTCTCTGTGACCCCATGGACTGTAGCCCACCAGGCTCCTCTGTCCATGGGATTCTCCAGGCAAGAATACTGGAGTGGGTTGGCATGCCCTCTTCCAGGGGATCTTCCCGACCCAAAGATTGAACCTGCATCTCTTGAGTTTCCTGCATTGGCAGGCGGGTTCTTTACCACTAGCGCCACTAGTTACTTTAGATGTTATCATGAGGGGGAACCAGGAGAAGGGTATGTGGGAACCCTGAGATATCTCTGCAACTTCTGTGCGTCAAACGATTTTGAATTAAATAGTTACATAAACAACAACCAACCTCAGTTTCAATAGGAGACTATGCTGTCTCCATAGTCAGTATTTGCAGAGGAAGGAACATGAGGATTCATTACGCGGCCAGGCAGCGTCTGCAAAGAGCGGCTGTCCATTCAGTTGGCTCTCTCCCCAGGCTGTGGCTCTGTGGCCGCAGGCAGTGAGAGAGCTGGGGTACTCCAGGGTCAAGGAGCTGAGTGGTGTCTGCCTGCCAATTCTCTTGTCCAGTCCTCGTGGGACAGATAAACAAATAGGGTAAGGGAGGCAGGAAGAATTGAATTTGGAGTTAGACAGATCTGAGTTTACATATGAGGACAGCCGGACTCTATGTATCTACCTATAGCCTAAAATCCTTGGGCAAGAGCCTTGTACTTCCTGATCATTGTTTTCTTCACCTGACTATGAAAGTCCAGTGTGAAGGCTGGAAATCAATGTCCACCAGTCCCCAGGCACAGGGCCCCGGCACTTCGCCTTTTTACATTTGATGAACTGTGGCCCGGAGATGTTAAGCAGTTTGCCCAAGATCACACAGCAGAGAAGGGGCCCAGCCAGGAAGGGCACCCTGTTGGTGTGGTTTAAAGTATGGCTCCACCAGAAAGCAAACCCTTTGCAGTCTTTGCCATGGTACTGTGGTGTGCGATCGAGTGTCCGCAGATCCTCATAGAGCACCTCCTACGTTCCAGGCAGCATTCTAAGAGCTGAAGGTGCTGCTGTGAATGAAATCAGTCCATGCCCTCAGGAAGATGGGAGGTGTCAGACATGAGATAAGCCAGCTAGCTGACAGGCATGCAGAGCCCTTTGTGAGCCTGTGCTGCCAGAGGGAGGTGCCATCACTTTCCAGTCAGGAACCCGAGCAAGTTTCTCTACAGGGGAGAAGATCCTGGGGTTGGGGGACAGTGGGGTTTGGATTCCAGCATCCTGCCCCCTGGAATGACTGAGCAGCAAGGCCACAGCCTTGGGGATTAGCTCAAGGATGAGTACGCTGGAGGCTATTGCTATAGCTTGGATGTTTGTGTCCCCCTAAACTTTGCAACGGAGAAGGCAATGGCACCCCACTCCAGTACTCTTGCCTGGAAAATCCCATGGACGGAGGAGCCTGGTAGGCTACAGTCCATGGGGTCGCTAAGAGTCAGACACGACTGAGCGACTTCACTTTCACTTTTCCCTTTCATGCACTGGAGAAAGAAACGGCAACCCACTCCAGCATTCTTGCCTGGAGAATCCTAGGGATGGTGGAGCCTGGTGGGCTGCCATCTCTGGGGTCGCACAGAGTCGGACACGACTGAAGCAACTTAGCATAGCATAGCATTAGCAAACTTTGCAACACTGAAAACCTAAGGAGATGGTATTAGGAGGTGGGGCCTTTGGGAGATCCTTAGGTCATGAGGTTGGTACCCCCAGGAATGGAATTAGTGCCCTCACTAAATGGGCCCCAGAGGGATCCCCTGCTCTTCCCCCGCATGAGGATACAGCAAGAAGTCAGCGGTCTGCCACCCAGAAGGGGATTCTCAACAGAACCTGACCACACCCACACACCTGTCTTGGACTCCAGCCTCCAGAGCTGTGAGGAATGAATTTCCATCGTTTGCAAGCCCCTCAGACTGTGATAATTTGTTCCAGCAGCCTGAATGGACTAAGACAGCTACAGTGGTCATGAGACTAATGCCCCCTTCTCTCCAGACCCCCAAGCGGGTTACAGGGCACAGTTCCTGATGTGCCATAGATGGCTACCCCTCTCTCCACTCCCTGATTTGTGGCCTAGTGGGGGTCACTGGACTAGGAGTCTAGCCCCCATTCTGCTGCTCACTTGCTGTGTGACCTCAGATGAGTTCCTGGCCCTCTCTGTGCCTTAAGTTCCTCACCTGGACAGTTTGGAGGTTGGACTTCATGAGGTCTAAGTTGCCACTCTCAAAATTTTGGGAAAACATCCATTTATTCAGCAATCAGGGGAGGCTTTTCTATGTCTCTGTGCTGAGATATGGCTGAGACACAGATATGGATCCTCACTTCTTGGAACCTATGGAGGGAGATGGGTTAAGCTGACAATGACTGAATGACCAGTTGGAAGTGGCTGTGAAGGGAGAGGAGGATGCACAGCAAGGTGACTTTTCTTATTGGTGGAGTTTATGAGGCTGGGGATGGTAGGTTATAGCAGATGGATAGTGAATAGACCCAAGGAGGAAGGCCTGGGAGACAGGGTCCATAAGTACCTCTATGGGTCTGCAGACAACACAGTGCTTGCAACCCAGGTCTCCAAACCAGAAGCAGGGGCCGAAAGCATCGCCCTCTCCGAATGTCTTCCTGCTCAGTGAAATTCAAGGTGTGCTTCGGTGGGGAGTGAGGGACAGTGGTATCTCTTTAGTGTTTAGCCTGCGGACACTAAGAAAATATCTGAGTGATTTTGTGCCACTCACTCAACCACTCTGAGCCCTGCTAAGTTTGTAAAGCAAGGCTGACAGCATCTCCTTCACAGGCTGGTTGGAACAATTCAAGGAGATGATACATCAGAATCATCCACACACACGTGTGCAGTAAGTAGCAGCTGCTCTCCGTCGGCCTGACTTCGCTTCCTACCTTCTTCCAATGTATTCTTCACAATGCACGAAGAATGAACTCTGAAAAGTGCAGACCTATCCTACCTCTCCCACATTTAAAAGCTTGCCAGTGTCACTAGGATAAAGTCCACCTTCCTCACCATGGCCTACACAGTCACACTGGCTGCCGGGCTGTGTCTTGACTATGTCAAGCCCATGCCACAACCTCAGGGCCTTTGCACTTGCTTCCCCCCCACCTCACCACCCCCACCCCCACCTACAGTCTTTATCTCATAAATTATTCCCTGTCAAGTCCTGAGGGGTGTTCTAACAAGAGGGAACAGGATACTCCAAGGCCCTGAGGAGAGACAGAGGTGGGTGAGACCCAGGAATCCAGAGGGTTTGCAAGGAAGAGAGGGGGTCCGCAAAGTGCTGGGAGGAGCAGAGTGGAGGAGCCGGTGCTAATGGGAGAAGCAGACGGGACTGCTTTGTCATTGTTGCTGTTGGTATTGACGTCAGCCCAGGTTCAGGGCCGGACCCAGAGCAAAGGCTCAGTTCGTGCCGGACAAGTGGTGCTGAGGGAGAGGTCCAGGCATACGCTGGGTAGTATTTCCATGGAAACCCATCACGCTCCTGGCTGATGACTCCAGAGTCTCCCCAAGGTCTCATATCCCCTGGCCCTGGCTGGCCTTGAGCCGATAACACTTCCTGAACTCATGGGGAGGGGGGTCACTTCCCCTTCCTCTGCGTCTCTCTGAGCCCCAGCTGTTAAGGAGCCACAGACTGGGGGCGGGAAGGCTCTTCCTCGGGAAGGCGAGCTACACACACAGACAGCACATGCAGCCCAGGCGGCCCCAGGCCAGGCCCCGCCGCTGCCTAAGCCCGCGTCAGAGGCCCGGCCCGGATGCAGCTGGGCCCCTCCTGGGCCTCCAGCAGGAAATGCGCACGCCGCAAGGCCTGGGGAGTGGCCACCCACTGCCCAGACAAGGGAGCTGGACGCAGACCCCTTCCTCGCAAGACTAGACTCGGCCGCCAGGGCGGACCATCAGCACAAGTGCTCATGTGACTGTGGGGATGGAGCCCACTGGGCCCACTGGACAGCCGAGGAAACAGGCCGCCGAGGAGGGACCAGCCTACCCTGGGAGGGACGTGCTTCCGCAGCAGACTGCACCCTCCGACTAGGCATATACGTCTAGGCACGTGCTCACACACAATTGCACGTGGTGAAGACAGATCCAGACATAACAGGACCTGTTATAGTAAGACAGGAAACACAAAGACACGGCGACACGCAGCAGGCACGAGAGACACACAACGGACGCACACCATTCAGGGGGACACTCTCCTACAAGAACGCGACACACAATCACGCAATTATACACGACAAGGCAGACACACAGGCACTTCCACACAGACACTCCTCAGCACACACGCAACGCTGCAGACACATCCACTGATGCCCCTGACCTCACTTCCCAGATAATTGTGCCAGAAAATAGAAACACCGGCTCCCCACCGAGCCATCCCTCGGCAGTGGCAGGAGTGGACTAATTAAGCCTTCACAGGAGGCTGACATTTTCCTGGCAGTCCTGCGGCCCCTCGCTGCCAGAGCAGCCACCAGCCCAAGTGGCCTTTGTGAGGGGCCCCGGGGGCATTCGGCCCAGCCTCTGTCCCCCTTCTCCCTCTCTGGTCACTGGAATAGCCCCCAATCTTCCTGTCCCCAAGGATCCTTCCGGGACTGATGGCCTACTGATGAGGGTGCTGGGACAGAATTGGCCCAGGGAGGTTGAGACCTGGGTCAACAGATTCCCAAGAACTTGAGGATATTGCAGCTATAGACATGACAGCTGGATGCCCTCAGCTGCTCTCTGCCTAGTTCAAATGCTAACCCCTGTCCCTCTGGCCAGAGGGAAACTCAGTTTCCCTTGTCACCCTGGACTCAGATCCTCAGCTGTGGCCTCTCACGCATGGTTGTCTCTGCCACCCTGGCCTTCCTGCTCTTTTTCTAACACACCTGACGGGCACACTTGCCTCAGGACCTTTGCAACTGCTCTGTTCACTGTATGAACCCCCCCCCCCCAGTCTTCTGTCTCCTTCTCACCCTTCAGATCTCAGCTCAAATGCATCCTTCTCCAAGAGGGCTGCCTTGCCCTAGTTAAAACGTTTCCTTTAAGTGGGCCCCTCAATTATTTCCCAATTCAGTGATTCTCCATCCTGGCTCTTTGTTAGAATCTCCGGGGGGTGGTTTAAAAAATCATTTCAGGCCAGGTCCTGTGTAGGCTTAACTAAGTAAGAATCTCTGGGCTCTGGGTCTTGAGTGCCGGCATTAAAAAAAAAAATCCCCATGTAGTTCTAATGTGCAGTCAGGATTGAGAATTCTTGGCCCAGAGACTTTTCAGTTAGTAAGAGGAAAGACGGAACTTTGCAGCCTCCTTGCCTCCTCCTCCTCATTGCTGCTGTTTACTGAGCACTTGCTCTGTGGCGGGCCTGTGTTGCTCTATGTACATTAGGATCTCAGCACACACTTGGGTAGCACTTACTACTTACTGTGTATCCAGTACAGCTCAAAGGGCACTGCATGGGACAGTTCATGTCATCCCCTTATCAGCCCTACAATGTGGGAACTAGTACCATTTTACAGATGAGAAAACTGAGGCCCAAAGAGAGAAAGTCTTTCACCCAAAGTCCTGCAGCTGGAAAATGACAGAACTGAGGATGTAACCTAAGCACATGGTTCTTAACCCTGAAGACACAACATTGTAAAGATGTAGAAACTCTGGCTCAGAGAGTCAAGAGACTTGAGGATTCAAACCATGTCAGTCTGACTCTCTATAGTAGAGAGTGCAGACTTCTTCATGATCCCTCATGTCTTTATCTTCCCTCCTTCCAGAAACCAGCCTTAGTGGCAGCAGGGCAGAGGGGAAATTGGAACCAGCATGGGTCAGCCCACTTGAGTTCCATGAATCAATAATAGTAATAACTGACATATATATGGTAGCCACTGTTCAAGATACATTGACTTATGTCACCATCAAAGGGATCCTCATTTTACAGAGGAAGGAGCAGAGGCACAGGGGTTAAATAACTTGCCCAAGGTCACACAGCGGGTTGGTGCTAAGCTGAGACTTGAACTCAGGCAGGCTGGTTCCAGGGTCTCTGCTCTTAACTTCTACACCATACTGCCTCTCAGCTCCTGTGGTTACTTAAGCTGCTCTCTTGAAATTCACTTTTCTCCTCTATGAAAGGTGCATGTTAATGCCTACCTCTTTTGGAAAAGTAGAAGATGAAACAAGAGCCCAAACGTATGGACAGGCCCGCGCACAAGGCCCTTGCGAGGCCTTTGATAGGAGAGGTCACTGCACAGAGCCAACAGAACCACAAAGGCAACTTTCATCAACTCGCCTTGACTTTCACACACAGGAGGGGCTGAGCTAACGTGGGATGTGGGCGCAGGTGGTGACATTTGGAGGTCTCCAGCCTGCTGATCCCCCAGAGGGGTGCATGGGCCCAGTAGGCCGCTGGGACTCTGAGCTCCCCATGGACGCCTGCAAATGCCTAGAAGCTGCCTGTGTGCATCCACTGACCCTCCAATAATGTGTAATTGCTATTGCAGGCGAGTAGCTGTGTTCTCTGGGGTGAGATTTACAAGCAGAGCAGGAAACAGCCGAGCAACAGGAGTGATGGAGATGGGAAGACAGAAAAAGCTGCGGGACCAGGGGGAGAGGAGCCTTCCAAGGAGGAAAGCTGGGTCCTGGGTGAATTTGCAACCTGAGTTTTCGAATCCAGACTTTGTTTCATACAGTCTGCCCTGCTGTTCCCACCAAGTATGTCCTGGAAATCCAGCATTTGTGCTTCTAAGCTCCATCTCCCATAAAGGTATGGAAATATATCCATCCAGTGCGAAGTACTGAGATTAAAGCTTTTTGAGTTGTCTGTGCATGGTATCACTGAAGTCTGCAAGCGTCATCAGAGATGATGTGTCCTATGGGGTGTGAAGGCAAGCCTTTCGATTTCAAGGCTTCAGCTGCCCATCCCGGGAATGGATCCTCACATACCTTCCTAGGTGTCTTCAAATGCACACACAGGCTGCTAAGTGTGTCCCGTCAGATCCATCATGCCCTCCGAAGATGCCTCTGGAGTTAGGAAAAAGGAGCGCTGTGCCTCAAATGCACTCTGTTTTCTCCTGCCTTCTTACCTCTGCACCTGCTGTTCCCTCTGCTGGGGATGCTCCTTGTCCAGCCAGCCTGGCAAATCTCTCCTGGCTCTTCAAGTTCCACTCAAGTATTACTTCTTTTGTGAAACCTTTCCCAATTCCTCTTCCACCCGAACCTCCTGCAAAGGCGCCTCTCCCCCAGGTCTGAGTTAACCATAAGAAGTTTGCTAGAGCTCTTCCAGCTCTCTTCTTTCCTGTTTGCCTTCCCAGATCAACTTCAGGTCTGTCTTTAAGCCACTAGTGCAGTGGAACAGTGGTTTTTTAAGTGTGATCCCTGAACCAGCAGTATCAGCATCCCCCGGGACCGTGTTGGAAATGCCAATTCCTGGTCCCACTATAGACCTACTGAATCAGCAGCTCTAGGGGTGAGACCCTTTTTCAACAAGCCTCCTAGGTGATTGGTGCATGCTCAAGTTTGAGAACCAGTGTGGTAGGAAGATGAGGCAAGTTTAGGAACCCCTAATTCAGAACAGAGGACATACGTATACCTGTGGCTGATTCCAGTTAATATATGGCAGAAAGAACACAATGCTGTCAAGCAATTATCCTCCAATAAAAAAACAATAGTTCAGAACAAATAATACAAAAACAGTCACAGCAAATACCATCCGAGGGAGCATGTGCCAGGTGTATGCCAGGCACTTTACCTGTGTTACTTCTCCTCAGCAACAAGTGAAAAAGATACTAATATACCCATTTTACGGATAAGGAAAATGAGGAAGCAGGAGTCCCGGTGTGGCCTCTGGCTCACCACTGACACTCAGTGATCACTTTCCCATCCGGCCTCTCAGGGCTCTTCTGGGCCTGGCATTCACTGATTTGCCCTCTTACACTGCGTTTTGGCTCAGGCCCTGCTGACCTCTACCCTCCAGGCCTCTCTCCATGGGCCACGGGCTCAGGTTCCTTGAATTTTGTTTTCCATTTAGAGATCAAAGGACTAGAAATGGTGGACGACAGGCTCACGGGCAAAACAAAACCAAAAACGCCCGTCAGAGGGGAGGGACTTTTATTAACTTAACAGCTGGCGCCAGAGCTCCTCATAGGAAGATACATAACATTGTTTGGAAAAAAATATTTTGACAAGTGTTGGGGAGAGAGGTAAGAACTTTGGGCCTGGTGCCCAAGCCTCAGAGTGAGGGAGGAGGGGCTGCCCTGCGAGAAGGAGACTTCGCAAGCTCCCAGGGCATCCAGGAGGGCGGGGGCGAGGAACAATGCAAACAATCGCTGGTATTTATCCATACCCGGATCTGCACTGAGGAATGTGTACACTCTGCGCTTTGTGCATTGCAGGAACCAAGGTGCTCAATTACAGAAAAAGAGCAGAAAGGAAAGAAAGAGGAAGAAAGAGAAAAAGAAAAGCACAGAGCAGAAAAAAACAAAAAAGAAAAGATAAAGGAACCACCTCTGGTAGCTGAAGCCATGGAGGAAACCTATTAGAAGGTGTATTAGAGATGGTTGGATGGCATCATCGACTCAATGGACATGAGTTTGAGTCAACTCCAGGAGTTGGTGATGAATGGGGAGGCCTGGCCTGCTGCAGTCCATGGGGTCGCAAAGAGATGGACACAACTGATCGACTGATCTGAACTGAACTGAACAGGCTGCCTATAAGGCAGGGAGCTCCAGAGAAAGGAGGCCAGAAATAACATGGCTTAAATGAGAGAAATTTCTTTCTTTTTCAGGAAGTAGCTGAAATGTAATGATGGTTCTGCTCCATGAATTTTTCAGGCCCTCAGCATATGCTCCAGGAAGATTCATGCTCCGCTAGCAGGAAGGGGAATAAGGAGGGGAGGGGATGGTCTCTCCCTGCAAGGCCCCCCTGGAAAGTGAACCCTTACTGCTGCTCACTCCACTCCCATCAGCTGGAGCCTGTTCAACAGCCAACCTGTGGCGAGGGAGGCTGGGGAATCTAGTTGTGTGCCTAGCAGCCATTAGCCCAGTTAAATATTTTGTTACCTACATGAGTCGGGGAGATGCTCCTGAGGGGTAGGGCAGAAGTCTCTGCCACAGATAGAGCTTGGGGAGCTTACAAAATTGGGGTGAATCAGGCTCAGAAAACTGGTAGGAACCAAGGGAGGCCATGGGGTAGGACCCACAACCATGGTCACATTAATAGACAGGCCGCCTAGGGCATGTAGCCAATGCTACCACTGGGAAGGACGTACCATCTGTTCCTGCATCTTGGCATCAGGATCCAGAAGGTAGGTGTTCAGACTACAGAGGCATGGTCACAGGTCTGAGCTTCAACTGCCAAGGGCTTTGGTGCAAGGGGAGGGGCTCCAGGCCCACCCATACCTCAGGGACTGAGAATTCTTCCCCAGATAAGTTGAGAGTTGGACTCCTGGAGGCACGGGCCCCACCAAAGAGCAAAAAAAACAAAAAGGAAGTCCACAATGCTTTTAATGTCATTTCTTCCTCATAACCAGGATGATAAGTCCCAGTTTTCAAGTGAAAGGGGTTAAATTTACTAGTTGCTTCTAGAGCACCTCCTGAGTTAGGCATTTCTCTAAGCAGTTTACAATTATTAACTCATTAATTTGCCTGCTTCCCTGGTGGCTCAGACAATAAAAAATCTGCCTGCAATGTGGGAGACCTGGGTTTGATCCCTGGGTTGGAAAGCTCCCCTGGAGAAGGGAATGGCAACATACTCTACTCCAGTATTGCCTGGAGAATTCCATGGACAGAGGAGCCTGGTGGGCTGCAGTTCCTGACTACAAAGAGTCGGACATGACTGAGAGACTAACATACATTAATTTGCCTGAGCCTCAGAACAACCTTTTAAGACAGATCCTATTAGCATCCCCATTTTATAGAGGGGAATCCCTGGTGGCTCAGACGGTAAAGAGTCTGCCTGCAATGCAGGAGACCCAAGTTTGATCCCTGGATCGGGAAGATCCCCTGAAGAAGGAAATGGCCATTCACTCCACTATTCTTGCCTGGAAAACCCCATGGACGGAGGAGCCTGGGGGGCTACAGTTCATAGGGTCACAAAGAGTCAGACATGACTGAGCAACTTCACTTTCACAGAAAGATTTTTCTAGAGGCACAGAGAGGTAGGAAAGGTGCCCAGGGTGGCACAGCTAGTAAACAACAGCAAGGCTGGGCTTTGAACCCGGAAAGTCTGGCTCCAAACCCCTAGCTGGTAATCACTATACGACACAGCCAGCAAGAGAAGCAGCAGCTGAAATTATGGGAATGTGCATTTTGTGATAAGGCCACCCTCCCCCCCAGGTTTTCCAGTAGAAGATATTGCATTCATGAATATTTTATGTAAATGTTTGGTGCTTCTCTTCTGGAAATGAAGCCAATTTCACATCAGAATCAGTGAGGCACAGTTCAGAGGCAGCATGTCCAGGGAGCACGGGCCCAGAAGGAAGACCATCCAGGACAGGTGAGCCCCTCCCCTTTCTGCTGTCTTTGTTCTTGCTGGGAATTAGCAAAAGTAGAGAAGTCTTTGAACTTCACTAGGTCTTAGGACAAAGGCCATAAAGACAATCTCACGGAGACCTCAGAGGCTAGCTGTCGTCTGAGTCACTCTAACTCTAAAGCCAGCATGCAACGGGCTCGACTTCCTGCCCCGTCCTGCCAACAGCCGACCTGGGTCTTCAGTCCCTGTGTGCTGCCTGGGAACTGATTTCTTAAATCTGAATTTTACCTGACCCGGACCCCATGTTCCCACAGGGTTGCTCCAAGCAGGCTGTGACCACAAGGAAGAAGGTCGAGAAAGAAAAAAAAGGGGTCTGCAACATTCATCAATATGTCCCAGAATCCACCCAGCGTGTCCCAGGACTTACCCCTTGCTGCGGGGCCCTGGATCTCTCAGGGACCTGACTGACCTCAGGAGGAAGCAGAAAGGCCCTGAGGGAGCCCAGCTTCAGAGACATTGCTGTAACCTGCTGCAGAGAAGCTCGCACTCCTAGCTGTGTAAGTTTAAGAGCCGGGAAGTTGGGAGCTGTGGGTCGTCAGAGGCCTACCGTCCACACACACACATGCCTACACATCTGCACGTATGCACACACACACCTGCCCCCGGCATCAAGGAGACCCAAGGTGTCACTTAACTGAGTCGCACCATACCCACTGATTATGTCCCCAGGGCCAAGGTGGTCCTACTCTTCTGCAAGCAGTAAGAGATTCATCCCCGTAACACTCACACGCTGGGACTTCCCTGGTGGTCCAGTGGTTAGGAATCTGCCTGCCAATCAATGCAGGGGACACTGGTTCCATCTCTGGTCTGGGAAGATCCCACATGCCATGGAGCAGCTAAGCCCTGTGCCACAGCTTGTGCTCTAGAGCCCGAGCGCTGCAACTACTGCAGCTTGTATGCCTAGATCCCATGCTCCCCAACAAGAGAAGCCACTGCAGTTGAAGGGTAGCTCCACCGCAGTGAGAGGCCTGCACATCACAGCTAAAGAGTGGCCCCCATTCGCTGCAACTAGAGAAAACCTGTGTGCAGCAACGAAGACCCACCACAGCCAAGAAATGAATAAATCTTAAAAAAAAAACCCCACAAGCCAAAGGAGTTCATTTCTTAGTAAGGTATGTTCATTATTGTTACTCAGCCATCACTTTTTAGTATCTCCAATACCATCCACTACAGATCTTCCTCATCTTACAATTGGATTATCTCCCAATAAACCCAATATAAATTGAGAATGTCATAAATCAAAGATACAGTTTTACAGATAACCTACCAAAGATCGTGGCTTAGTCCAGTCTACCTTAGGCATGCTCAGAATACTTACATCAGCCCACAGTTGGACAAAATCATCTAACACACAAAGCCTGTTTTATCATGAAGTGTTGCCTCTCTCTTGTAACTGATTGAATGCTGTATTGAAAATGAAAACTAGAATGGTTGTCTGGGTACAGAACGGCTGTAAGCGTATCGATTATTCACCCTCCTGACCACGTGGCTGATTGGGAGCTGTGGCTGCGGCTGCCCAGCATCATGAGATTATGTGCCACATATTAACAGCCTGGGAAAAGATCAAAATTAAAAATTTAAGGAATGGTTTCTACTGGATGCTATTGCTTTCATACCGTCATAAAGTTGAAAAACCATAAGTAGAACCACACTCCGTGAGATATAGGGACTGCCTATATATTAGACACTTAACATTTGCTACCTTTGGCCTTCCCAAGTGGTGGGTAGGGACCCCACACCCGTCCTGCAGATGGAGAAATGGAAGCTCGGAAAGATCGACCGATGGTTACACAATTCATACAATGCAGGACTAGTAAGCCCGTGGTACCTGCTGGACCTCGGGCACCTCCACAGCACAAATAGGTAATGGCTCACCCTTGCGGGAGCAAAAAAGCAATCCCTGAGATAGCCTGGAAGACAAGGTCCTCATGGGGAGGGTTGCTGGGTCAATCAGCAAAGCTGTCTTTGTACTGTGGTCCTGAGAGACACACTGAGGGTTCTCCCTGGGTCCCAGCACCCCAGGAAAGTCTCAGTTAAATTCTGACAGCCTGCCGCCCCCAAGAACAGCACACTCACAGCCCAGGGGCAGGGCTGTACCTGGGAAGCCATTTTTGTGCCACGTCTTCCTTGATGTTTGCAGCCGATGAGCTGATGGGACAAGGAGTAGAAAACTAATCCCAGGGTGCCAGCCCACTGCAGGGCCAGGGAACCCTTTTTCCATAAAAATATGAGCTCAGAGACAAGAAGTCTCTAGTTAACTGGGATTCTGGGTCTATAACAGACTGTGGAATTGGGGCCAGTCTGGACACCACAAACTTGCCAGCTGCCTTCTGCATTCTCTCCTCCACAGACCAGCAGACTCTTGCTGGCATATCTGAGACCAAAATGACAGGGAAGAAAAGAAGCCACAAGGATGCAGGGTATGTAGACAGAAAAAGGAGAATTGTAGAAGGATTATCACATAGATAAAGAAGAGAGAGGAAACAAAGTAATCGAGAAAAAGGTACTTTCTTGGTTCCTCCCAGCTCCGGGTTCTGCCAGGTCCAAATCCATTTCATTTCCACGATATCTGTACTCTTCCCAGCTTCCTTGAGCTATTTTGAGTCGTTTCTATTCCTTGCAACTAAAGAATCTCTGACTCGCAGAAAAATTGAAACCAAGAATGGATTTGCAATAATGTCTCAGAAGAAACATGAAGCTGTCTGTAAGATTAAAGCAAAGTGAGAGACAAGGAAGAGCCTGTGGTAAATGGTTTAATGGCCATACCTTCCTCCCATCCCAGTACACTGGCCCCTTTGCAACGTGAGGCACTGAATGTCCCAGCCAGAGGTAAAGCCTGTTTCTCCATCCCTTTGAATATAGCCTGGCCTGTGACTATAGAATCTGGCCAAAGTGAGGTTGTATGGTTTTGGAGCCTAGGTCTCAAAAGGTCTTTCAGCTTCTGCCTTTGCCTTCTTGGACCATCAGCCCAGCATCCAAGCAGCCCATTGTGGACTGTGTGGGCTCAGATCGAGACCTCACTGAGAGAAGACCTGGGGGAACTTGTGGCAGCTGAAAGGGAAGATATTGGAGCACGCTGATCACCTCTTCTGATCTCATGTAAAAGGAAGAGAGACAAGCTCCAGTTATAGGTTTTCCAGCTGGAACCAGACATTTTCTTAAATGGCACAATTTTATAGATTTTTGCTTATATCCAGCCCTCTGAGACGGCTGAGACCAAATCCAGAAAATAATCGTGCACCTTGCCAAATTGTAGCAGCTAAATTTTCTGCCATTCTGGGTTTCTCTTATCAAAATTAATTAATTTAATGGAAAAGCCTAGAAGAGAAGGGCAAATTGGGCATTCTAGGCAGGGAAAAGTCTTTGAGCAAAAGCTCAGAGAGATAGTGTCAATGAGATTTACTCTCAGATACAAGTAAACAAGTACCAGATCAATGAGGTGCTTAGGTCAATGGTTCCTAAACTTTGCTGTGCATCAGAATCACCCAGAGGGCTTGTAAAAATTCAGTTTGCTCAGAGTTTCTGCTTTAGAAGGTCTGAATCACGGAAGGAGGGCAAAATTTTGGTTTCCTAATAAGTTCTTATGTAATGCCCATGCTGCCGTTCAAGCAAGTACCACACCTTGAGAACTACTGGCCTAAAGTTTAGCCCCTAAGCAAATAGAGGCTTGTTCTTCTCACCTTTCAGTAGGTGATTGGAGTGGTAGTTCAGGTCTCAGCAATGCCAGAATTGCTGAGGAACCCAGAATTATCATCCTTCTTCTTGAACATTCTTAGCTTGTTGGTTTTCAGTCTTATGTTTGAAGTCTCATGGTCACAAGATGGCTGCAGCAACTCCAGAAGTCATGTCTCTATTTAAGGCAGAAAGAGAGTAGACGTTAACCTATGTACTAATGTAGCTTTAATTCTTTACCAGGATTTCAAAGCTTTTGGAAATTTTTACAAGGATTCCTTGAAAGATCAATCCACCTCCCACTAATGCTGGCCCTAACTCCCCCTGCCAGATTGTCAGATACGTATATGAGCCATCTCTAGCTGTAAAAGAGACTGGGAAATTGAATCTCAACGCTATAGTAGAGGCACACAGGAAGAAGTGGGTAGGGAATGAAGCTACAAATATGAAGGTCTCTGGATGTGACCCAAAGTCTGGAGGCCAGTCCTTGCTAGATCTAATAGGCACCCAATAAATGTTTATTTATGAATGAATGTCAGGAGTGGATGTAGAAAGAACATTGAAATTAGACTTCTTCGGCTTACCAGCTGGGTGATCTTGAGTAAGTCACTTTAACTTTCTGAATCTCAGTCTCCCTTTCAATGAAAAAAATCAAATTAGTCCCACTGAGTTGTTGTGAGCATTCAGTGAGATGTGAGATGTGAAAGTGTCCAGCCTGAGGCCTTCAGACCTGGTGGGTGGGTTGGAATCAGAAGTGTGAACCTGTACCAATAGCCTCAACAGAAGCATGTGTGCCCTGGGCTTGGTGTGAAACCCTTTATGTCCTTCTGTCCTTTCCTCCATACATTCCCATTCTTCAGATGGGAAAACTGAGGCTCAGATGAAGATTTTAAACTCAAAGCTGGTAAACAGAGAGGAAGGATTCAACCCAAGTCTGTTGGGCTCCAAGCAAGCACCCCTAGACATTATCCAGATGGCTTTAACGGAGAAATAAACTACACAGAACCTCCAACGGCATGAGCTCAGCCAACAGTCTTCCCCATCCTGGTTCCTGCTCTCACTGGGAGCAGTAACTGAGAGGAAACCATACTCACCTTTGCTGCCCCTACCCCTCAGCTGGAAGCAGCCTGCAGGAGCCAGGCAGAGCCAGCCTCCCACCCAGACTGCCTCCCCTAGCAGGAATGAAGTCCTGCCAGGACAATGGAGTGGCTCCAATTAAACACCAGCTCCTGCCCAGGCAAGGCCCAGTGGGAAGCAGGCAGTTAGAGGGTAATTAGATGTGACTATGGAACAGCTCCCTTAATAAGGAGGGTGCTCTGGGCAAAAGACACTTGGGTGCATCATCACTCCAGGCATCAGCCACCCACCAGCATCTTGCACTGGGCACAAAGCAGAAGGAAGAAGCCACTAACATTCTTTGTGGCTCAGGCCCTGTGCTGGCCATGGGTCTCCTTCACCCTCATAACACTTGGCCTGCAGATGAGAACACAGTCTCAGGGAGAGAGAACAACCTCCCCAGGGTACACAGCTAGGGATAGCAGAGAGAGAGGTTGAAAGATCTGAAGTCCCAAGTCTGTGCTCTTTCTCCTCTTGTATACCATTGTTCCTATGTTCTTCATCTGCTCATGTCTTCTGACATTAGAGCATCTAATGGGTACTAAAAGTTGACAGCAAGGATGATATTATAGTTATATCAACTGGTATGGACCCTGATGCTGGGAAGAATAGAAGGCAGGAGGAGAAAGGGATGACAGAGAATGAGATGGTTGGATGGCATCACTGACTCACTGGACATGGGTTTGAGTAAGCTCCAGGAGATAGTGAAGGACAGGGAAGCCTGGCGTGCTGTAGTCCATGAGGTTGCAAAGAGTAGGACATGACTGAGCAGCTGAACAAAAAAATAAAACGAAACCACAGCAGAGCTGTGACCAGCTGGAATAGGCCCAGGCCTGCTGGAGGCTGGGAGGAGCCCCAGGGGCCCCAGGCTGCACCAAGCAGTAACCCCTTGGCTGCCAGATCATGGGAAGGTGCAGAGGGTCCCACAAGAGAGGCTGTAGTGGCTGGGACAGCAGAGCGGGTGAGGGAACTCGAGGGCTCAGAGCAGCAGCTTTTAACTAATAGGTATGGAGGAATTTCCACTTTAGTAATCAGCATAGCTGTAATAAACAAGGCATCGTGGCAGAACCTTAGCCACCACTGGGCCTGGCCTTGGAGGTGGCGTGCACTTTCTAAGACACAGAAAGCCCTTGCCTTCCCGCTGAGCACACTGTTTCTGCACCCCACCACCGGCACCCAAAGCCCAAGACGGGTGACTCACACTTTCTCCCAAGAGTAGGGAACAGACTCCCCAGGCAGGAGCAGCCGGATCAGGGAAGCCCCCATCTGGCTGTGGTAATCTGTCCTTCTGGAAGAGGGTAGAGTGTGCCAAACTCTACAGCAGTTGTGCCCAAAGCTAGTTTGGCAAATCTCAAAGGTCGTCTTCAGGAAAGAGGGTTCCTCGGGTAACTGTTTGGGAAACATGTAGGCTACAGTCCCCTTTGGAGAGTCCCAGCCCACACTGACATGTTAAAGGTCCTCAGACATCCTGGGTGGGAAAGGGACCCAAGATCTTTTGACTTTATTTAACCCAATATTTTCTAGACGTTTTAAACCCCAGAGCTGTTCTTGGTTTAACTCCACTGGGCCTCCGAAGGTGTAAGTTTTCCTTGGAAGGCAGTCTTGGAAATACTGTTATGAACAAAATCCTTTCTCTGATCCAAGCAGCCCAGACATCACCACACAGTTACAGCTGATACCGGGGGACAAAGATTGAATCAGGAGAAAAGGGAACAAGGTTTTGAGGTGTGGGGGCTGGTTGGTACTCCCAGGGCCTCTGGAAACCCTTTATTCCCCTTGGATGGTCTCCCTCCATTAAATAATCAAAGCCCATCCACAGGTGGGGGGCTCAAGCAGGGAGCAGTTCTCCCTTCAAGGTGGAAGAAAGGTTTAACGCTGCAGCTCGGCCCCAGAGCACCAGAAAACAGCCCCTGGGTGCCAAGGACTCTGGACTGGGACAGATGGAGTTCAAGTGCCAGCTCCACCTCTGAGCAGCTGTGTGACCGTGGGCACACTGGCATCACTTAACCTCTCTGAACTCCAGCTTTCCATCTGAACAATTAGGTGATAATGTTTAGATCATAGGGTTGTGATGAGAATAAAGACTTAACAGTTATAATAGCCACCCTTGTATAGCACTGCCTGTGTGCCTGTGTGGCTCTAAGCAGTACATATATGTGCGTATTAACATATTAATGTTGCTTCCGTAACAGTTCTGTGGGGGAGATGCTCTTGCCCCCACTTTCCAAATGAGGATGCTGGGTCACAGATTGCCCAAAGTTGCACAGGTGATATAGGTGGTGGGGCCAGGATGCAAAGCCAAGGAGTCATGTTCCCAAATCCACTCTGTCAACCATTACACACAGAGGCCAGCTGAAGGAAAGGCTCGGTAGCTGGTAACAATCTGTGTCGGGACACAGAGGTTCTGGGGGATCTAGATATCACTGGGTTTGGGTGAGGGGAGCAGGGACTGAGAGGTGGCCATCTAACGCAGGAAGAATGAACAAGTCTAAGAAAAGAGGGACACAGGAGGGGAACTCTCCTTTCCCAGAAAGCGTGGATGTGATTTCATATCACCATCACTCCACTTCTAAGGCAAGGAAGGAGGCCTCCTGGAAGTGCCCTATCTCCCCAGTCTCGTGATACACTGGTTATTAGGGCCCTTGGAGGGCAGGGGTTGTCTTGTTCAGGGTGTAACCTCCGTTCTAGAGTCTAGCCTTATAGGACGTGAACATCTCCTGGCTAAATGTGGGTAGATAAAGGGCATGTCTTAGTCTGGGGTCTCCAGAAAGCAGAGCCTATGACAAAGTCTTAAGTGTGATTACTTAGAGAGTGTGATCCAGGGACTTGGTCAGCGTGCTGGGATGGGGGCTCCAAGCTGAGCTGCTCTGTCTCAAGGGGCTTCCAGGAGCACTCAGCCCAGGAAGAAAGTAGAAAGCATTCATTCTTAGGCTCTGTCCCCCACTGGCCAGGATCACTCACACTTACGGGCTGGTTGGGGCCACAATGGCCCAGGCCCCAGGAAGGATCAGAGTGGGCAGGCAGGATTGAGGAGAGGCTGACCGCTCCTGCACAAAGTGGGTAAAAACCTGTATGAAAAACAAACAAACAAAATCCGCATGGAGCAGAGCATCACAGCTGTAAGCTGGAGTGAGCGATGAGACCAAAAGGATTTGAAGGGATGCCCAGAGCTATCTGATTCCAGATGCTATTGAAGATTTGGGGCAGCAAAGTGTAGTGATTGTAGGTGGATTGTGTATTTTAGAACAATTCAGCTGATTTGGAGGGAAGAATGTGCAAAGAAGGCCAGCCCAGAGTTTCTGGATGTCAAACTTTGGCAGCCCCAGAATCATTTGGCGGGCTTGGTGGAGCACAGATTGCCAGGCCCCAGGCCCAGGGACCACATTCCTGCCATGCTTGAGTGGTTCTGATGCTGCTGCCCTGGGGAAACTCACTCTGAGCTGCACCAGTGTCAGTTCTGAGATGGCGAAAGAGAACGGCTTCCAGACCATGTGATTCAGAAGAGGCAGCTGGAGACCGCATTCTAGTCCAGACTCACCTTTCTGGTCTCAGTCTTCCCATCCCCAGGTGAGTGAGTGCATGACTCTGAACGATTATCTTGCAGGCCCTTCCTGCTCTGAGGTTCTGTGAGTCTCCAGATTCAGAACAGGCAGAGGGAACAGAGTTGTCACCACTCCCAGACACTTAGAGAAAAAGGAAAAAAAGGACTGTCCCAGGAAAGAGATGTCTCCTGGAGCAATAGGGTTGACATGGAATTGCAATGCTGCCCCGGCTCATTGCGCTTCCCAGGTGGCTCAGTGGGTAAAGAATCCACCTGCAATGCAGGAGACATAGGAGACTCAGGTTCGATCCCTGGGTTGGGACGCTGGAGGAGGGCATGGCAACCCACTCCAGTATTCTTGCCTGGAGAATTCCATGGACAGAGGAGCCTGGTGGGCTACAGTCCATAGGGTCGCAAAGAGTCGGACACGACTGAAGTGACTGAGCACGCATGCTTGCACACCCTGTTCACTACTGGGGGAGCTCACAGGTTCATCCACTATAGCCATGCTGGCCTCCCTTCCTCGCAGAGGCCCAGCTGTGCCCCTTCCTCAGGGCCTTTGCACTTGCTGTTTCCTCTACCATGAACAGTCACCCTCCAGATTTCTACAGGAAGCATTCCCTCACAACTCTCATATTTGCTCAAATATTTCCTTCTTTCTAAAAAAAAGCATCACTTTGTCCATGTCTGCCCCCTTCCCCGGTTTCACTTGCCATCACTCTCTCTGAGGTCATGTGTTCTATTAGTCTCCAGAAGTGTTGTCCAGTAACTTCCTGCTGGGTAGACATGTGCTATAATCCGCACAGCTCATTACACAGCCACGGGCCGCCTATGGCGACTGAGCACTAGAAATGTGATCATGATGACAGAGGAATGGAATTGGCCATTTTCTTTGATTCTAATTACTCTAGATTTAAATAGCCACACGGGCCAGTGGCTGCACAGTGGGCAGTGCAGGTCCATAATCTCTGTCTCCTCCTGAAGAATACAAGTACTTGGGGGTGGGGGGAAAGCTTGTCCCTTTCATCTGTAGATAGATCCCAGGGCCTAAAACATTTTCTAGCCCACGTGCTGCTGCCGCTTAGTCACTTCAGTCATGGCCGACTCTGTGTGACACCATAAACGGAAGCCCACCAGGCTCCTCCGTCCCTGGGATTCTCCAGGCAAGAACACTGGAGTGGGTTGCCATTTCCTTCTCCAATGCATGAAAGTGAAAAGTGAAAGTGAAGTCGTTCAGTCGAGTCCGACTCTCAGCAACCCCATGGACTGTAGCCTACCAGGCTCCGCCGTCCATGGGATTTTCCAGGCAAGAGTACTGGAGCCCTTGTGGGATATACACAAAAACACCTCATCAATGAGTTCCTCTATTACCATAGAATTATATGCTCTCTCTCCAGTTTACATGAATGAGGCTCAGAGAGGGCAGGCGTTCCACAAATCACACACAGCAAGTCCCTGTCCACTGAAGCAGACTTCCTTCCCCTGCCTAACACCACTCCGCTCCCTGGTGGATTGTTGGCAACGGGGAACTGATTAAAAACTAATCAACCTGATTAATCCCAGAGTATTCGAGAGGTTCAGCTCTAGGTGGCATTTAGCAGAGGCCAAGACAGCATGTGACCTAAGGCAGAGGCCGCTAAGCTGCTGCTACGGCTGGGGAGAGAGGGCTGAGATCTCCCCGCACCCCACTCCCCACTCCGGGCGTGTGAATCACAGGCTAAGCATCATGAAATCGCTCTCTATGACAACAAAAGAAAGACGCCGCAAGCTCGGGAGACAGCAGACTTGCCATTTTGTTCAGTCAAGAATTCTTCATGCATTTCTGCTCGTCCAGCTTCAGGAATCAGGGGTCAAAGAAAAATCTAGCTGGGTTTTAAAAAGGAAACAGGAAACCTGGCTTCCTGCTGGTTTGAGCAGGAAGCAGGTTTATAATTGGAAAGAGAAAGGTGGGGAGGGCAACCAGGGGTCTCTGGCCAGAAAATGCTGCTGTCCTAAACAGCCCCTGCTGCTGAAGTTCGTGCTGTCCTGGTTCCCTCGGAGTGTGGGGGAGGGTGTCCCCAGACCTCACAGCCCAGGTTTGCATCTTGTTATCTCACTTCTCTGAGCGTCAGTTTTCTCATCTGTGTAGTAAAGGAGGAAGGAGCCTGCTCCCCAGGAGACACGAGAAGAACACATGAAGGTCCAACATGGTCAGTGCTGGGCAAGGGGTAACTGACCTCACCATTGTCATCAGAGCCTCCTGTGCTGGGATGGATGAGGAGGTCAGAAAAGATTCTTCTGAGCTGGTGACAGACTGGACCTCAGGCAGCAGGGGAGGCGAGGATGGCCTGCCGGGCAGAGGGAATGGCAGGTACAAAGGCTCGGGGGTGAGACTGGCCCACAGGACACAAACCGGCAGGTCCTAGCTCTCTCCCTGCTCCTGACTGTGACCTCAGGAGACCATCCGTCTGTCCTGCCTCCTCCTCCCCAGGGGTCCCCCAGTGGGAGCCCCCAGAAGCAGGATGAAGGTGGGGGAGACAGAGCCAAAGGTGCAGGTGAGGGCAGGCAGGTGAGGTCTAGCTCACCCATCTGAGAGGTGACGGAGGAGCAGGCATCTTCTCCGTCTTCCCTCTGAGGGCTGTTATGTTTAGCAAAGAAACAAAACACCCAACGGGATACCCAGTTAAATTGAAATTTCAGATAAACTGCAAATAGTTTTTTTATAGTAAGTATGGAGAAGCCAGGACTTACTTATCCTACAAAATTACTCTTTGTTTACTTAACACCCAAGTATAAGTGGGTCTCCTGAGTGCAGGCGGGGAGCTGGGTTGGCAGGGCAGCCTCAGATGCCCTGCCCAGGAGTTGCCCCTTCGAAGGGGCTCTCGTTGCTCCCCAGGGAAGTCCAAGGGCCAAGGGCCAGATACACCAACCTCCCAGCTTCATTCAGTCTCACTGGCCCTTATTGCTCAAACCCCGCTCTCAGGCCTCCAGACCTCACCCTTGCAGGGCCCCCTGGCCAGGAGGAAGGTCATTCCCACCCCTGCTCCCCCTTCTCCCCAACGTAATTCAAACTCTCCTGCAAGCACTCACTTCGGTCCTCACCTTTGCCTCCCACAGGAGTCAGTTTGCTCTGTTACCACTTCTCACAGCCCTTGAACTTTTCCTTCAATGCGGCCAGGGATCATCTGACATTCACTGAGAAGCCCTGGAGGTTCTCTCTGCCCGGTCACTCTGGCTCACCGCTGTCCCCAGCGTCTGGCCTTGTCCTGTGTTAGCAGGTGCTGCTGCCATTTTTGTTGCGTGACGGAATAGCAGCTATTCCAGGAAGTGGGGAGGAGGCAGATAAGGAAGGTCTGAGGCACTCATGTGTTCACATCTCCCCTGGGAGAAAAACCCATTTCCAAATCTAGCTTTCTGGACAGGACAGGGGCCCGTGGCCACGGTCAAGGGGCCAGAGCTCTTGAGGAGGCTGAGGGCTGGAATCCCAGCCCTGCGCGTCCAGTTGTTCACATCGGGCAGCCCTCTACTTCTCCCCAAGTCTCTCCTGCTTCCCTAATAGTGACAGCATCCTTCTCAGCTCTGCTTCACCGTGAGGCTTGTCACTGAAGACCCCGTATCCTCCCAAGGGACTGGTGCTGAAGCTGAAGCTCCAATACTTAGGCCACCTGATGCAAACAGCCAACTGATTGGAAAAGCCCCTGATGCTGGGAAAGATTGAGGGCAGAAAGAGAAGGTGACAGAGGATGAGACGGTTGGATGGCATCACCGATGCAATGGATGTGAACTTGGGTAAACTTCAGGAGATGGTGAGGGACAGGGAAGCCTGGCGTGCTGCAGTCCATGGGGTCACAAAGAGCCGGACATGACTTAGTGACTGAACAACAGCAACAAAATAATGACAATATCATTCTCGGCTCTGCTTCACTGCGAGGCTTGTTACTGAAGACCCCGTATCCTCCCGAGAGGGGGTCACCGCCTCCCCTCCCTTACCGGGCTGTAATCTCTGAGCAGCCCTGGGCCACCAGGGCCTGTCTGTGACAACGTCCTGTCTGTCCCCAGGACCTTACCGTGTCTGCACACATAGTACGAGCCCAGTAATCATCTGAAGGGTGAATGAGTAAGTAAACGGCCCATTTCCTCCACACTGAATGAGTGTTCCAAGGACTTGGAGGGGGAGGGGAGAGAGGCTGCAGCAGTAGACACTTTCAGGGCCGGGAATCAGGGGCTAAAAAGGGAAGACGGTGTAGGGAAGCGGGCCGAAACCACAGGCGTGCTTCTCTACATTGGCATCATCTTGGACCAAACCCAGGGGGCGGGGCTCAGTTATCATAAATTAAATCTCCCCAGGCTGGCGTTATCTTCTGATTTCGAGCAAATTACAGAATTAAGGGGTGGGGTGGTTGGGCCTGTTCTATATTTGGCGCTGGCATAGCAGCAGAGCCAGCAAGAGACTTCTGGGATTGTGCTCAAAAATCTGATTAGGGTCGGCTTGGGCCAGACAGTTACGTGCTCCCCTGGATGGTCAAGGATCTCACCGACAGGAGGTGGGGTCAGCCTGAGACACTCGTGCCCCCAGCCCCCAGCCCCCATTAACTCAAATAAAGTCGCCACTGCTGGAGTGGGGGGTGCTGGCAGCTGGCAGATGCTATGTTGCCAGAAGGTGTTGCTGGCACCTCTGATGGGGACCAGATTACGCCCAGCATCCAAGGAGGCTGGGAGAGAGAAACCAAGGAGGTGCGAATGAGTACATCTTGTCGGAACAGGATGGGGAGACTGGAGGGGGAGGGGGGCACTGAGAAAGTTGGGGGAGGGCACAGCGGTGTGAATTAAAGGAGAGCTTCTCTTTGCAACCTCAGCTCTTGCTACCTGTAGAGGCCATCTGGTATTTTCACTTGCTTAACATTCATTTTTTCTCCTCCTGAAAGCATCACTCTGGCTTTCCTTTGAGGAACAGCCTACCCTCACCTCTTAGGGGTTCAAGTTTAGGCTCCACCTCCTAGTGGTTTGATTCCTGGATCGGGAAGATCCGCTGGAGAAGGGAGAGGCTACCCACTGCAGTATTCTTGGCCTTCCCTTGTGGCTCAGCTGGTAAAGAATGCCTCTACAACAATCCGCTTGCAATGCGGGAGACCTGGGTTTGATCCCTGGGTTGGGAAGATCCCCTGGAGAAGGGAACAGCTACCCACTCTAGTATTCTGGCCTAGAGAATTCCATGGACTGTAGAGTCCATGAGGTTGCAGAGAGTCAGACACGGCTGAGCGGCTTTCACTTTTACTTTCCTAGTGACTGATTTACCTTGGGCACATCACTCTGCCGGGTTTTAACTTAGCTCTTTTCATTATTATAGTGAAAATATACCTATTAGGAAATGTACCAATTAACCATTTTCAAATGTACCTTTCAGTGATATTTTAATACACTCATATTGTTGGGCAACCATCACCACCATCTCTCTCCAGAACTCTTTTCATCTTGTAAAATTTTAAGTACGCTTTAAACACTAATTCTCCATTTTCTCCTGCCCCTCAGCTCCTGACGATTATCATCCTGTTTTCTTTGTCTGTGAACTTAACGACTCTAGGTACTTCATATAAGTGGAATCGTAGAGTATTTGTCCTTTGTGACTGGCTTATTTCACTTAACACAGTGCCCTCAAGTCCATCCTGTTGTACCACGTGTCAGAATTTCCTTCTTTTTTTTAAAAATGTTGACTGATATCCCATTCTATGGCGTCTACCTTATCTTTAAACCAAGGCTGGACTCTACCGCCACCAAGAGCATCAGCCATTAGAATGGGCATCTTGGCTACCCGTTGCCCTCATGGTGCAGGCCAGGTAGGGAGAGTGGGGGACATTTCAGGAGGGTGGGGGGAACTCCCACGGACAAGGAGATAGGTCCACGCTGAGGGTTGCCACTGGCACCGTTGCCCCTCTGAAATAAGTATCCACCACGGAGGAAAAGAGAAGGAAGACTTGATGTGTCTCTGCAGGGAGAGAAGGTTCTTGACTCCAATTCTTCTCCTGTCTGGGGGACACCCACTCCAAACCAGGAGCTGTGCCATCACTCCTGCTCGCCAGCTCTCATCCCAGCTGCCAAGGAAATGTCCATTAGGGGGATGGCAGAGCAGGAAAGTGGAAGAGAAAAGTGCCAATCCAGAAACTCTTGGCCGAGCCTCCAGTACAAAGGTGATGTTGCCACTTCCCCTAGGGATCGAGCAAAGCCCAGGACTGTGGAGAAGAGACATTAAACACTGAGTGTCAGTTCAGGGAAGCCGCCTGCAGAAACCCAGGGGAGGAAGGGGCATCGCCAGCGGGTGCTACGGGCCCACAGACGGGCTGCCCAGAGGGTTCCTGTGAGACAGCGTGGCCGCTCTGCCTTCCAGACCCTCCTGGGCAGTCTCGTGGGCTGAGCCAGGCGCAGGGACTGGGCTCGTGGAGGGCAGGGCAGGGAGGGCAGGGGAGAGCCTACAAATCACCCTCAGCCTGTTGGCACTGTCGGGTTTACCAGGGGTTGCACACTGGACACTGTGAGATTCTGCCACAGATATATATATATTATATATTAAATTATATAAATTAAATTATATTATATATATGTAAGGTCTGGTTAATATATTATATATATAATAATATAAATATTATATATATTATATATAATATACAATAATATATCATCTATAATATATAGTATAATATGTATTATATATAATTATATATAATACATATTATTGTATTATATTATATATTATAAATATATATTATATAAACATTATATTATACTATGTTATCTATAATAATTATCTATTTATATATAATATAATATAATATTTATATAATATATAATATCTTATTATATATAATTATATATAATATAATATATAATATCTTATTATATATAATTATATAATATAATATATATTATATATATTAATATGTAATATATACTATATGATTATATATAATATTATAATAATACAATATATAGTATATATAATATATAATACAATATATAATATAATATAATATACATAATATTATCATATAATATAATATATAATGATACAATATATATGATATAATACAATATATGTATTGTATATATATGATATAATACAATATATAATAAATATATATAATACACATATAAAATATATTGTATTATATTATTATATATTATATGTATTATATATAATATATATATTTTAAAAGTATATTATAATATCTATATAATATATAATATATAATATATTATAATCTAATACAATATATAATAAATATATATAATAAATATATAATATATATTTGCATATATATTATATATTATTATATATTATATATTATATATTATATATAAATATAATATATAATATATAATAATATATATACTAAATATATATAATATATAATATACAATATAATATATTGTAAGTATATTATACATATAAAATATATATAAATTATATATTATATTAAATATATACATTATATAAATATATATTTTATATATTAATTAATATATATTATTTAATTGTATATTATATAAATTAAATTATATAATAATTATATATAGTACATATATATATTTTTTATATAATAATATATAAAATATATATATAAATATAATATATAAAGTAGATGTAAATTTAAATATATATTAAATATATTTATATATTATATATGAATATTTATATATAAATATATATATTATATATATTTGAAATATTTTTATATTTATATATATTATATATATAAATACCCAGGATAATCCAGAACACTCCCTCTTTCGAAAACTCTCAAAATTAGAATTTATCACCTCCCAAGGCTTCAGCAGTGGCCACAGGACTGGAAAAGGTCAGTTTTCGTTCCAATCCCAAAGAAAGGCAATGCCAAAGAATGCTCACACTACCGCACAATTGCACTCATCTCACATGCTAGTAAAGTAATGCTCAAAATTCTCCAAGCCAGGCCTCAGCAATACGTGAACCGTGAACTTCCAGATGTTCAAGCTGGTTTTAGAAAAGGCAGAGGAACCAGAGATCAAATTGCCAATATCCGCTGGATCATCAAAAAAGCAAGAGAGTTCCAGAAAAACATCTATTTCTGCTTTATTGACTATGCCAAAGCCTTTGACTGTGTGGATCACAATAAACTGTGGACAATTCTGAAAGAGATGGGAATACCAGACCATCTGACCTGTCTCTTGAGAAACCTGTATGCAGGTCAGGAAGCAACAGTTAGAACTGGACATGGAACAACAGACTGGTTCCAAATAGGGAAAGGAGTACGTCAAGGCTGTATATTGTCACCCTGCTTATTTAACTTATATGCAGAGTACATCATGAGAAACGCTGGGCTGGAAGAAACACAAGCTGGAATCAAGATTGCCGGGAGAAATATCAATAACCTCAGATATGTGGATGACACCACCCTTATGGCAGAAAGTGAAGAAGAACTAAAGAGCCTCTTGATGAAGGTGAAAGAGGAGAGTGAAAAAGTTGGCTTAAAGCTCAACGTTCAGAAAACTAAGATCATGGCATCTGGTTCCATCACTTCATGGGAAATAGATGGGGAAACAGTGGAAACAGTGTCAGACTTTATTTTTTTGGGCTCCAGAATCACTGCTGATGGTGACGGCAGCCATGAAATTAAAAGACGTTTACTCCTTGGAAGGAAGGTTATGGCCAACCTAGATAGCATATTTAAAAGCAGAGACATTACTTTGCCAACAAAAGTCCATCTAGTCAAAGCTATGGTTTTTCCAGTGGTCATGTATAGATGTGAGAGTTGGACGGTGAAGAAAGCTGAGCGCCGAAGAATTGATGCTTTTGAGCTGTGGTGTTGGAGAAGACTCTTGAGAGTCCCTTGGACTGCAAGGAGATCCAATCAATCCATCCTAAAAGAGATCAATCCTGGGTGTTCATTGGAAGGTCTGATGTTGAAGCTGAAACTCCAATACTTTGGGCACCTCATGCGAAGAGTTGACTCATTGGAAAAGACTCTGATGCCGGGTAGGATCGGGGGCGGGAGGAGAGGGGGACGACAGAGGATGAGATGGTTGGATGGCATCACTGACTCGATGGACATGGGTTTGGGTGGACTCCGGGAGTTGGTGATGGACAGGGAGGCCTGGCGTGCTGCGATTCATGAGGTCGCAAAGAGTCAGACACGACTGAGCGACTGAACTGAACTGAAGGCTTCCCGGGTGGTACAGTGATAAGGAATCTGCCTGCCACTGCAGAAGATGCAGGAGACATAGATTGGATCCCTGGGTCAGGAAGATCCTCTGCAGGAGGAAATGACTACCCACTCCAGTATTCTTGTCTGGAAAATGCCACGGACAGAGGAGCCGAGTGGGCTACAATCCATGGAGTCACAAGAGTCGGACACGACTCAGCATCTGAGCACGCACACACACACAGATACACAGACGCACAAGCCCAGTTAGGAGGTGGAGCTCGTGTAGAGCTAGTGGCTTCGGGGGCTCTCTGAGTTAGAAGATGAGCCACTCTTGCTGTGAGGACAATGATTGGGTTAGGAAGCTGCTGACAACTGCTTTCCACCCTCCTCATATAAATGAACATCCCACCCCTGTAATCTACACCCACGCCCTTTGCCATGTGACTCAACAGGACCCTCCCTATAGGGAAATAGACTTCTCAATGCCATCCAGGTAGAACCTGGCCATGTGACCCTCTTGGGCCAAGGGAATGTGAGTGGACCATATGTGAGGTTTTCAGTGTCTTACGTAATTTGGCCCTGTCTCCCGTACTTTGACCAAACCCAGCAGAGATCAGCTGAACCCCAGCTGACTCCAGACCCAGAAGGGAGAAAAAGAAATACTAGTTCCTACAGGCCATTGAGATGTTGCTGTTTGTTCTTTGGCATTATCTTAGCCTTGGCTGACAAATGCATACATGTATCCAAATGACACAAAGGCTAGCTCACCCACCTACATGTGTATTGTGTATTGTATACATGTCACAAATACACAAACTGGAATTCACGTACAAATTCTCCCTCGTGGCTGGAAACTGGCAAGTCCAGGGCAGTGTGTCATCAGACTGTTTGCAGCCCTCACTGGACCTTAATTATCACCCGAGTCTGGGAGCCTGTGCCCACCTTTCTTCCAGCAGGAACCTGGGGGAAAGTGAAGGTAGTATGTCATCCCCTCTCAGTCACAACATAATCAGCTCAGAGCAAAACACACCAACTCAATCAAATGTCCAGCTGGAGTTCACCGCATTGATGATCCAACATGCCGTTGGGTGCTTTTCCTCTGGGCAATGGGGATTATCGGGGTCCCACCAGCCCTGAAATTCTGGGATTCTCTTAGCCCACTCTGATGTCAGCAGGCTACTAGCAGGCAGATTGAGCCTGCTCAGTAGGAAGGATGGCCACACCAGGTGTGGGAGACCCGGGCCCCAGTCCAGTGGCCCCAGCCATTGTGGCCCTGCCTCTGAGCCACACCCCACCATGGGCACGGGGACCCCCAAGGGCCTTCACTGACATCCCTCAACTAGGGAGACAAGGTTTTGTTTAGCCCACGGTGGTAATGGGATGGGGCTCTGGCATCAGACTGCTTGGGTTCAAACCTAAGCTAATCTCCTGCTTAGCTGTGTGTCCTTGGACTAGTCACTCTACCTTTCTGGGCTTCAGCTTCTGTCTTTGTAGCCTGTTTAAGACCAACCTTCCACCTGCGCCTTAGATGCCACCCCCTTTCAACCGACTTCAAGGTGATGTTCCGTCACCTCCTCCCGGTCGCTCTCCTGCACCATCAGCTTTCCCCTTCCCTGGGTCATTCTCAACAGCGGACAAACACTCAGATTTCTCCCATCTTCAAACAAACCAGCAACCAGAAAACCTCTCTCCACGTCTTATCCCCCGCATGTCCTCTGTTGGTCCTGAAGGAGTTGGCCAGGCCACCTCTGTGAGAGAAACTCTCTCCATTTCCTCTCCTATTCTCTCTCGGACCAACCTCTGTCAGGTTTTTGTTCCCACTACTCCACCAAAACCACCTTTGTCAGGGTCATCAAAGGCCTCCATGTCCCTAAATCCAAGGTCATTTCTTGGGCCTCCTCTTACTGACCTCTCGTCACACGGTGATGGCTGTCTCTTCCTGGGGACTCAGAGCTCCTGGCTCTGTTCCCACCTCCTGGCTGCCCGAGTCCGTATTCTCCACTAACATGCAGGGCCAGGGACTTGATGGGCTTCTCTTCCATCTACATCCACTTCCTTGGGGATCACAGATCCAAATACCATTTATACAGCGACAACTTCCAGCCCAGACTTGAGCCCTGACCCATCTGCTTGGTGGACGCCCCCACCTGCAAGGCCAATAGGCATCTAACATCTGCCATGTTCTCAGCCGGAACATGTTCCCCATCTCAGTAAATGGAATCTCCCCCTTGCAGTCACTCATCCAAACACCTGGACAGCATTTTCCCTCTGATCTCTGTTCCCATCCGTCAGCACTTCCTGCCCATTATACACTTGGGATGCATGTCTAATCCGGCCATGTCTCTCTTCCTCCCCTCCTTCTTGCAGCGTGGTTCCTGCATGTCACTTCTCCACCTCAAATACTACCCCCTCCAAGAGGCTCTGTCTCACTCAAGGTAAAAGCCCAGGTCCCTGCCTGGGACCACAGGCCTTAGGTGTGCTGGTCCAGATGTCTACGTGTCTCCAAGTCTCTACCAAGGACAGTGTGAAAATCCCAGACAGAGATTCCTCCCCTTTCTCCTCCCTCTTCACTCAGCTGTAGTCACATAGATCCTTGGTTGCTCCTCAAACTCTCCTTAAGGGGCATCCCCTCCTTTAAAGCCTTCCCTCTGTCTGGAGCACTTTGTTCTGACACTCACATGGCTCCTTCAGCTCTGTGATCAAACCCCACCTTCTCCAGAGGCCTTTCCTGATTGGAAGTGGACGTGTTAGTTGCTAAGTCACGTCCAACTCTTTGTGACCCCATGGACTGTAGCTGCCAGGCTCCTCTGTCCATGGGATTCTCCAGGCAAGAATACTGGAGTGGATAGCCATTCTCTTCTCCAGGGGATCTTCCCAACCCAAGGATTGAACCCAGGTCTCTTGCATTGCAGGTAGATTCTTTACCATCTGAGCCACCTGGGACCTGATTTTAAATTACAACCTCCCGCCCAACCCACCATCCCATCCTCTGTCTCAGCTTGACCTTCTTCTGTTTTACTTATTGATTTTGTTGTTGGTCTCCACCCTAGAATGTAAGGGCCATGACAGTAGGGGTTGTGGTGTTTTTTTCATGTCACATAGAATGTAGTTGGTGCTCAATAAACACGCATTAATGAACCAGGGAGTGAATGAGGGCTGTTGGCACCTGCCTTGCTGGGGTTTGGGTTCAGTGAGAGGTTGCAGGTGGGTGCTCAACCTGAGGGCATACGGGTTCACATAGAAAGGTTAGCAGTCATTGTCTTGGCACTGCTCTTGTCATCATCAGCATTAATTTATTTCTTTCAAGTGCAGAAAGCAGGGCTCAGAGAGGTCAGGCCAGCTCAAGGTCACAGATCAGGCCACTTAGACCAAACCTCCTTGATGACAGATATGCCAATCCTATGCTTGAAGACTCCCAAACTTCAAGGTGGTATTTGGAAAGCTCTAGAGCTGGAGTGGGTGCTTCCCTGGTGGCTCAATGGTAAAGAATCCGCCTGCCAATACAGGAGACCCAGGCTCGATTCCTGGGTGGTGAAGATCCCTGGAGGGCATGGCAACGCACTCCAGTATCCTTGCCTGGAGAATCCCGTGGATAGAGGAACTTGGAGTACTCTAGTCCATGGGGTCGCAAAGAGTCAGATGCAACTGAAGCTATTTAGCACGCGTGCACACAGAGCTGGGACGGACCCTAAAAACCCTCTGTCTAGTGGTTTCAGACTCCTTTCTCCCTTTCTTTCTCCCCTCTCTCTCTCTTTTTCTTTCTTTCCAGGTGTCTTTTGCTCAAACTACAGTGGGTGGAAACAGGCCAGTATATGTAACAGGCACAGAGGAAAGGCGCTGTCCTAACTGAATCCCAGAGGGTTCTGTCCGGAGTCTTGCCCACCCCCAACCTCTGTGGACCCCCCAGGCCTTTGCCAAGTGCAATTTAGACCCCTCCTTGCTCAGCCAGAGGTCCTCTCTTCCTCTCTCCCCTCTACAGCATCCTTCCCCTGGCTCCCCTCCACTTTCTCCCTGGCCAGGGCTCAGAGCCCCCTCCTCCCAGCTCCCCCTGACCCCACACCTCCATTTTCAAACGTTTCACGTTCTCGCTCCTCCAAGTGCCTCACTCCACCCAGCCCACTTAATTGAAGCCAATTTTTTTTAGTACAAAAGAACAGAGAACACATCAATTCCTGCCTTTGTCTCCACAACAGGGCCCTGAACGAGGAGCTCCAGCTGCCTTTGTCCCCAGAGACGTTCATTAGTGAGCAGCTGAGCCCAGGCTCCAAGGGCACAACTGGGCCAGCTGGGGGTACACTGGTATGGCCAGGGCAATCCATGAAGGGCTTCTGCGGCGGGGTCCTGGCTGTGTAAACAGAGTTCTTGACATGGGACAGGGAGCTCCTGCACAGAGAACTTACACTTCAGGGCAAGCCATGGAAGTGTAAGAGGCAGCGTGGCTGGGAATCTTGGGAAGTCACTTTCCCTGAAAGTCTTGTCCTGACTTGTATGTTGTTGACAAGGGAACTTGTAAGACTTACAGTGTAAGTTATATTTTCAGAGAACTGAGCACAGTACCTGGAACATGGTGTGGTCTGTGGTTAGCTATTTTTATCCATTCGTGATGGTTACTAAGTTGTTTTCATCAAAACATAGCATCGTTAGCTTTGTAATCAGCACACTTGGGTTTGAACCTGGCCTTACCTCTTTGGTGCCGTGCTGTCTCGAGTGTGCCCAGTCGCCTCCTGAAGTTCCCATTCTTCGTCTGCAAAATGGCTGGAAGGGTGGCACCAACCTCAAAGACCTGTTGGGAGAATGGAATGGCAGAATGGAACACAGACCTGGAAGCCTAGGTGAGAGACGGTGCCATGCATTTAGAAAGTAGCAGGTTGGATCAGCCAAGAGTCTGAGCCTGCAATCACCCGACAAAGGGAAACGTTCTCATCTGATTCCCGCAGCCGTCAGGGAGGTCTGGCATCCCTGGGGGGACGGTAGCCCTGCTTCCTGGCTGTGACCTTGGCAGGCTGTGACCTTCTCTGGGCCTCAGTTTCTCACCTAGAAAGTGGGCCAATGATGGTAAAGGTTAGCTCTGAGGTTTTATTATTCTTACTTCTTCTACTGTGTACCAGCTTTGCAGAAACATTTTAAAGCACCGAATCTTCCCCAAAGCCCTTAATTGAGCCCCATTTCAGGCATGTGAAAGAGTTCACAAGGTTAAAGTGACTTGTCTAACACCCACTAAGGAATAAACAGTAAAAACAGGATGTCAGCCCAGTTGCTGGGAAACCAAAATCTGATTTAACCATGGGACCTTACTATACACCCCTCCTCCAGTTTGGAGGTGATTCCCTACTCAACCCACTGAAGGAAAGGTAGTCATGGATGTTGACACACGGGGAGGAAATCATCAGAGTGGGTTTTACAAGTGGCATTTAAGCCTTGAAAGATGGGTCTGAGTAAATCAGTTAGACTTGAGGGAAGGGAGAAGCAGAGGTGCATCACAGAAAGGGCACAGAGGACCCCAACACAGAGTATACTTGGAGGGCACTACCTGGTCCCTCTTGGGTGGTGCGTGGGAAGGATGGGGTAAGGGAGTCACTCAGAACTAGGAGGTGCTCCCTATGTTCATAAACTTCCCTGGTGGCTCAGACAGTAAAGAATCTGCCTGCAGTGCAGGGGACCTGGGTTCGATCCCTGAGTCAGGAAGATCCCCTGGAGAAGGGAATGGCTACCCACTCCAGTATTCTTGCCCAGAGAATTCCACGAACAGAAAAGCCTGGCGAGCTACAGTCCATGGGGTCACAAAGAGTTGGACATGACTGAGCAACTAACACTTTCACTTCACTTCCCTATGTTCATAGCAGCATTGTTCACAATAGCCAAAACATGGAAACAAACTAAATTTCCATTGGCAAATAAATGGATAAAGATATGGTACATAAACATATATACAATGGAACAGCACTGAGCCATAAAAAAAGAAAAAAAGAATGCTATCTGTAACAACATGGATGAACCTAGAGAATACTAAGCAAAGTCAGAAAAAAACCCACAAATACCGTATGATATCACTCATATGTGGAATCTAAAATATGACACAAATGAACACATCTATGAAAAAGAAAAAGGCTCACAGATATAGAGAACAGATTTGTGATTGTCAAGGGGGAGGGGCGTTGGGGGAGGGAAGGATTGGGAGTTTGGGATTAGCAGATGCGAACTATTATATATACCTAATGGGTAAACAACAAGGTCCCATTGTATAGCACAGAGAACTACATTCAATATCCTGTGATAAATCATAATGGGAAAAAATATGAAAAAGATTTGAAAGAATAGAAAAGAATTTAAATTTGAAAGAATATGAAAAAGAAAAAAAATACGTCTGTGTATAACTGAATCACTTTACAGCAGAAATTAACACAACATTGTAAATCAACTATACTGCAATAAAAATTTAAAAAACAACAACTAAGAGATGCTAATAAGACTTGGCCCCTGAATCTTTAAATAGAACCAGCGTAGAAGATGCCTTTCCGGTGCTCTCTATGCTCCGTGTCAGCAAGCCCTGACAGCGTCTCTGTTAGTGCCAGGCCTGCTTCCTTATCAGGACCTTGATGATGCCCGAGGCCCCTGACCCATTGAGACAAGGCCCTCCCTTACTTCAGGGCAGGGTTTCCCAACCTCAGCACTACTGACATTCCGGCAGGATAATCCTTGGCTGTGGAAGGACTGTCCTATGCACTTAGGATGTTTAGCAGCATCCCTGGTCTCTGCTCCCTCAATGCCAGTAGCATCCTTCACCAGTTGTGACAACCACAGTGTCTCTGTTGAATCCATTGCTCAGCCGCTCAGTCACGTCCGACTCTTTGCGACTCTCTGCCTGTAGACTGCCAGGCTCCTCTGGCCATGGGATTCTCCAGTCAAGAATACTGGAGTGGGTTGCCATTTCCTCCTGCAGGGCATCTTCCCCACCCAGGGATTAAACCTGAGGCTCCTGCATTAGCAGGCAGATTCTTTACCACTGTGCCACCTGGGAAGCCCAACGTGTCTCTAGGCATAACTAAATATTCCCCGGTGGGGGCAAAACTACCCCCAGTTGAGGAGCCCTGCACCGGGGCCTTCCTCCCCTGGGGCCCAGATGCAGACCTCCTGGGTCCTCTACCCCCTATTTGCACGCTCATCCACCCCCTGGGGGCAGTCCTCCTCCCCACTTCCAATCACTGCAGGGGTGATGGGCTTCCCCAGAGAACAGGCTGAGCCCTCATCCTGGAGGAGCTGGTCCCCACTAGAAAATGGACTGTAATTGTCTGGTTGTGACGTGCCGTGATAAGATAGATGCACTGCCTCACTCAGGCACCCTCATCCATTTACTGTGCTGAACAAACCTGTACCACATACTGACCCAGAGCATCAATTTTGGTAATAATGATAAATCTTAGTGATTTTCCCAAAGGTCAAGAAGCCTGGGGGCAGAGGGGTAACTCAGCTGTTAAACTCTGACAAATTATCTTCATCACCCCATGGGGGAACAAAGCATTTCCTCTTTTGGTCTTCTTTATCATAAAAACAGCAGTATTGCCAAAAATTTAGGAAGCAGAGAATGAAACATCCCCTGTCCTGCCACTGAGATGGTTTTCATTTCTGCACATTTGGCCAAGCACAGGCTGAGGCTTCCTGTAATTACCGGCACAGGGCATACGCATGGGGATATTCTATTTTCTTTTGTGTTTTTATTTCAAATTGTGCATAACTCCAAAAACATCTCTTTATGCTGCCCCACGAGGTCCATCCATCCTGTGGTGTTTATCCAAAGGGCGGCTCAGGAAAACAAGGGGCCTGTCTTCATGGGCAGGGCCTTTGAGGGTCTGTGGCCTCAGAAGAAACATGAGGATCTGGTGTTTACTCAAATCTGGGTCTTAGAAGTATGGTCAGACCCTTGGGTGGACCATGAAATCCTGCTGCATCGTAATTATAAAAATATGGTGCTTGCCCAAAAGAGGGTTTGGGAAGACAAGAACATGATCAGTTTCTTGGGCGGAGGCCGTAAGATGCTGAGATTTGTGAAACTCTAAAAGATGTTCTATTTGAGATCACAAAACCCTGTGGTTTCCAAATTTAGGAATGTGTGTTTTCCCTCAGGGAGAGGCCGGCTTCTCAAGAGAGGCCACAAGAGCCCACAGCTGCAAAGCCTTGGATATCGGATGTCAAGTGTTCCTGACCAGAAACTTGCCTCCCAGGGCCTGGAGGAGACACAGGCAGCCACGTGGACAAGGGTGAACTCTGGCCCTCTACCTGCACTGTTCACCCAGACTCTTCTTTCCAATGAGTTGGAGGAATTAAGTCCAGCAGGCCACTTGGCCATGGGGCTCACATGCTTACTCACTAGTGAGCTAGTGAGCTAGTACCACGTGCACTGTCCCAGACCTCACAGTCCTTGATGAATAAAACCATTCTGGCTTCACCTTGGAAGAGGCCACAGTGGATGCACCAAGGGCAGCGTCCACCAAGAAACACAGTAAGTAATCGTTGCCTTGCAAACCTGAATCACTAGGAAGGATACTCACAGGGTGGCCCTGCTGGAGGAATGATGGAGGGGTCGTATCCTTATAATAGTAGGGTGGTCAGGGGTGGCCTCTCCAAGGAGGCAGACTTTAAACTGGGGCCGGAAGGAGGAGAAGATGCAAGTGCAGTGCCCTTCTGGGGAAAGGTCAGGGAGTTGGAGGAACTAGGGGACCAGTATGGACAGAGAGAGGCTACACCTGAGGACTCCTCGCTGTAGAGGCCGCCGTGAGGAGTTCAAACTCAGTCCTGAGTGAACTGGAAATGAAGGCGGAAACAGACAGAACAGGCTCCATCTTGAAAGCAGGACTCCATCTTGGGCCGGACTGTGGACTTTGAGCTATATGCCCAGTATCTATGGAAACGACAGACGAACTAGAAAACCAGGCCTCCAGAAGGAAGAGCCCCAGGGCTCGTACCTAGACTCTCCATTGCCTGAAAGAATACCCTAATTATCTGTGTAACCGAATAGAATCATACATTCTATTATGCTTATTGGGGGATGACCACAGGCCTGTTGATAATTGTCTACTGTTAACTACCTAGGCTTAAGGCATGTAAATCATGGGTTAACTTTGATTGTATCTTTTCCTTTGTTCAGACTAGTTTCAGGGAATTTGGAGAGGTGGGTTTGGGCTTGTACACTTAGGGTGTATAAGGTTTTCACAAAAACTGGTTGAGGTCCTTGGCTAAGAGGAGACTCTGCCTTGGCCCTGCTGGTGTAATAAACTGCACTCCACTATCTGCACTGTCCTTCTGAGTGAGTTTGTTTCCCGGAACGTGTGGCTACAACAGAAAGAGAACACAAGGACATCTTCAGAAAGATGACTCTGGCAGCTAAGTGGAAAGTGTGTAACGGAGGTGGTAGGTTAATCGTAGACACAGGGAGACAGGCCAGAAGGCCCCGGCTTCCTCTGGGAGAGAGACGCAGTAGCCCAGGCAGAGCGAGGGTGTATGGCCAGTCCTCACTGTTTCCAGGTTCTGTACTTGCGAATTCACCTTCTTGCTAAAATTTTATTTATAACTTCAAATCAATACTCGTGACGCTTTCACGGTCACTCTCAGACACGCACAGAGCAGCAGAACATTTGAGTTGCCCACATGCATGTTCCCCGCTGAGGTTGACCAGAACAATGGTCTGCCTCTTCGCTTCAGCTCTTACTATAAGCAACTGTCTTTTATGCAGGCTATTTAGCACTGCATTTTTTTCCACATTTGTGCTTTTTTGGGTGATTTTGCTCTTTAAAGCCATCTCCAATTATAGTGCGGAAGTGCTGTCTACTGTTCCTAAGCACAAGAAGGCTGTGATGTGCTTTCTGGAGAAAATATTTGTGTTAGATAAGCTTTGTTCAGGCATAGTGTGGTTGGCCTTGAGTTCAGTGTTAATGAAGCAGTATGTATTAAACGGGATGTCTTTCAAGAGAAACACACATAGAACAAGGTTATGTATGAGAAGTTGGTGAAAATGTCGCAGCCAGAGACTCACAGGAACCTAACCCTATATTTCTCCTAGAAGCAATGGTCCCATATTCCCTAATCCATAGTTTGCCCACCTTTATAGAACACAACCCAACTGGGCTTCCCTGGTGGCTCAGCTGGTAAAGAATCCGCCTGCAATGCGGGAGACCTGGGTTCGATCCCTGGGTTGGGACGATCCCCCTGGAGAAGGGAAAGGCTATCCATCCCAATATTCTGGCCTGGAGAATTCCATGGACTATACATATACCATACAGTCCATGGTGTTGCAAAGAGTCAGACACAACTGAACGACTTTCACTTCACTTCGCAGGACACAGTTACTGTGAATACTGAGAATTAATTGTATTTGAGGGTGGAATCAACAAGACTTGCCCACTGAATTAGGTGTGGAGGGAGAAGGAAGAAGCAGAGAGGACTCCTGCTTTCCTGTCCCTCCCTCCAGGCAGTGATGGCCTGCATCAAGGCCTCCCAGCCCCTTCTCTTCCCACCTCCACCTCCATCCCCCACAGCAAGGGGTTCATACGCAGGAACATCCAAGCAACGACCAAGGCATCCCTCCAGCCACGGTCATCCTGTGGCCACCCGAGCCAAAGTGTAAGCACCAGAATATCTACCTGGAGGGTGTACCTTCAGAAGAAGCCCTAGAAGCATCAGCTTAGGGCTGATGTTCAGGATGTTCTGAGGTCCTGTGTACCTGGAGTCTGGTCTAGAATCAGGGGGCATGAGCTCCAAGTGGGCATGTCCCTTTGGTCCCCTGGACTCCTCACTCCATGAGAGGGATGCAGCTGGAGCAGAGCCAGAGGAGGACCCTCAAACACTGCACTGTCCAAATCAGTAGCCACATGCCACATATGGCCATTGAGCACTTCAGATGTGACTGGTCCAAATCAAGACGGGATGTAAGGGCAAGAAATATACCAGACTTTGAAGCCTTAGCAGGTAAAAAAGATACCTCATAATCACTTTTATATTGATTACTTGCTTAAATGGTAATATTTGAGATATAAGTTAAATAAAATCTATTTTAAAATGAATTTCACCTGTCTCCTTCTACTTTTTTTTTTAAACGTGACCACTAAAAAATTTAAAACAACATACATGGTTCATACATGCAGAAGCTGAAGCTCCAATACTTTGGCTACCTGATGCCAACAGCCAACTCACTGGAAAAGAGCCTGATGCTGGGAAAGACTGAAGGCAAAAGGAGAAGAGGGTGGCAGAGGATGAGACGGTTGGATGGCATCGCCGACTCAATGGACACAAACTTGGGCCAACTCCAAGAGATACAGAAGGACAGGGAGGCCTCACGTGCTGCAGTCCAGGGGGTCGCAAAGAGTCAGACATGACTGAGCAACTGAGCAACAACAACATGCTTCATACTTGATTTCTGTTGCATGGTGTTGACCTAAAGTGTGGGACAGAGGGCAGGAGCCTTGCCTGTGCAGGAGCTGGAGAAGACTCAAGTGGTGGGGTGAAGACATGGGGTCCAGAGACTCCTGCGATGATGCTGGACTCCATGTTCACCAGCTTGTTGGCTGCTGCCTTTCCAGGTTCAGCGATTATCAAGGTTCTGCCACATTTGTCTCATCTGGGGATCCATTTATTCAGTGATGGTTGAGGTTTTCCCAGATAACCCTTAGAAGGGCAAAAAATGATCACAAATTCTTTCTCTCCCATTGAGAGGTGGAGTTTATTTCTACACTCCACGATCTGGTTGGCCGTGCACGTTGCTTTGGCCAGTGGAACTTTAACAAACATGACTCAAGCAGAGGCTTGCTCATTTTTGTTGCTTTTGGAACAGTGCTGCCTTGGGAAGAAGCATTGATGACCCTGACTAGTAGCCCCCCTATATCTACACCCCATGCATGTGATTTTGAAGGTCCTCTCATCAAGAGATGGAGTCAATTTCTCCAGCCCTTGAATCTGAGTTATCTTTATGACTTGCTCTAATCAGTGAAATGCAATAGAAGGGAAATTGTGTATAGTCTAAAACTAGTCCTCAAGGGGCTTTGCAAGCTTCTGCTTTTTCCCTTGAGCTCTGCCAGCTGCCATGTCAATAAGCCCCAGCTAGCCTGTTGGAGACTGATAGACCCTGAGGGGTAGAAGCCATTCAAGAACAGCAATACCTCTGCTGAACCACTGATGGCAGGTTCATGAGCAAGCCCATCAAAAATCAGCCAAGCTGAGTCCAGAACAGTATCACTTCCCAAGCAATCTGCAGACTTATGAGCTAACTAAATGCTTGTTGCTTTAAGTTATTAAATGTCTGCTTGTTTGTCATGCAGCAAGTGCTAACTGATACAGTGTTATAGATACACATGAGATTTGAATTCTGTCAGACCTGATTCCAAAGCCCAAGATCTTTTAACTACCACACTCTACTGATTATATTTAAATTCTGCTGACACCCAAAGCTCTGAGGTGAAGTGGGAAAAATCCCAGCCTAATGATGTGGTTTCCCCACAAGCAGTAAGAATAGTTACCCCACACTGTGCCAGCTTCAAAAGGTGCACCATCTGAACTTTTGGTCCCAGCAGGAAACATTAGCAAGGAGGCACTGCTGTCCGTAGGGATGACAATTACTCTTTGAGACACCAACGTCAGCTGTCTTCCTCATTAAGGATTATTAACCTCATTCTTCTTTGTCTGCTGTTAGACCCAGGAAGGGCTGCTTTGCAGATCCTGTTCTGCCTCGATAATTACCCATCATAAGAACTGTGCACCTCTAATGGAAACCTTCCTAATTTCCAGCATTTACCATTTACTTTATTTTTGCAAACCTCCCCCAAATCGCTAGTCACACAATTCATTAGAATTGCTCTTTGGATGAAGTTAAAAGGCTCTTTGATGATATAATCACTATATTCTGTATTAGTGCTTTTCTTCAGGATATTAGAACAATTTACAGCTGTTTATCCAGATCACCTCATTGTGTCCTCTGAGACCAGTGGGCAGGTATCGTGAAAGAAAGAAGCCAAGTTTCTTACTCTCCCCACTTCACCAAAAGTGGAACTTACACAGACAGACTTTATCTTCCATTGCTTCATGACAAGTTACCACCAACAGAGAGACTTAACACACACACTTCTTATCTCACAGTTTCTATAGCTCAGAAGTCACAGCTTAGCTGCAATCCAGATGTTGGCCAGTGCTGCAATCTCATCAGAGGCTCAACTGGGGAAAGACCTGCTTCAAGCTCATTCAGCTTCTTGGCAGAGTTCCTCTCTTTGGAGCTCAAAGGCTGAGATCACCGTTTCCTCGCTGGCTATCCACCGGGTGCCACTTTCAGTCTCCAGAGCCCCCCCGGTGTTTTCTGCCATACTGCCCTTTCCTTAAGCCCTCTCACGACATGGTAGATTACTTCTGAAAAGCCAACAAGAGTCTCTTATTGACTGTCTTCAACCAGCTAAGAGAGTTTCATATAGTAAGATATAATTACAGGAGTAACATCCAATCGTGCTTCCGGGTTGCTCATTGATAAAGAATCCACCTGTCAATGCAGGAGACACAGGAGACTCGGATTCGATCCCTGGGTCAGGAAGATTCTCTGGAAGGGGAGATGGTAACCCACTTCTTGCCTGGGAAATCCCACGGACAGAGGAGCCTGGCAGGCTACAGTCCGTGGGGTCACAAAGAGTTGGATACAACTGAGTGACTAACACACACCCACACATACACACAACATCCAATCACCTTTGCCATGTTCTATTGGTGAGAAGCAAGTCATAAGTCCTGCCCACACCCAAGGAGAGGGGAATCACATGAAGCTGTGGATACCAGGAAACAGGATAACAACAGAGATCACCTTAGGGTCTGACCATCACATTAGACAGACGACCCAAGGTCACTTAGCAATTGATAATTCAGTGCTCTGGTAAGAGAGCCTGGAACCATGATAAACATCTTTGCTGTCATGGTGGTGGCCTCTGCTTTGGTGCCCACGTGCTTGCACACCCTCATTGCTGCTCATGCACCCGTATCCCTGGCATCTGGCAAACCCACCAGCATTCCCTATGACCTTTGGGGGTTCAGGTCCAGATGAGATGGTAGCCAGGGGTCCAGCTTGGAGAGTGAAACCTCCCCCACCCACGTAGACCTCACTTTCAGCAATGGCTGTTGAGTTCGTACAAATGGGACACTTAAAACAGCATCTGGCACTCCACCAGAGTTTAATCCATGCTCTATATTTCTGTTATTCCTGAAAAGAAGCTTGTAAGTTAAATTTAGAACGACCTGACTTCAAATGCACGAGAGGAATATATACCAAGAAAGGACTGTGAGAGTGGGGGTGGCTTTTCTTAAATATATACTTTAAATATATACTTAAACATATACTTTTATAAAGTGCTTTCATCACTACTTCATTTTTATTTCCTTTGTATTTTCTTGCTTGGGCACTGAGCTAAAGGCTTTCATAGATAATTTTACTTAACCCTCACCATGATTTTTCTAGAGAATAAACTTTATTTTCCACATTTTGCCAAGCATGCCTCCAGGTGACCCAGGAGGCTAAGTGACTTGCCAAGGCCACACGGCCTGCTGGTGGCAGAACATGAACCCCTAATCTATGCTGTGAAACACTCAACTGACCTGCCTCTTCCTTTTTTCACCTGCGTTTTTCAGATTTGGCCTCCAGCCCATCATACTGGATCCTTCATTTGCTCAGTCAGCTTCTTCCTCAGTCCTGTTCCGTGACCCATGTGGTGGGGTGGGGGCAGCAGGTGACAAAGGGAGGGAATGGCTATACTTCCCTCCTGGAGAATTAGGGTCCAGGCTTCTCTGTCTCTTACGTAGAAACTCGTATATGTTTACATGTGGCCTCTTTTAAAGAAAACAGACCAAAAAAGTCAAACGCTGTTTCCTCGATGGAACTGTCTGAACTGAATGCGTGAAGTTAGGACCGCATTTCATTTTTCTCCCGTCACTGCCCCAGCCCTGCTCTGTCTCCTCTCCATCTGATGTTTTCACGGCATCCAGGCAGGTCTCGTGGTCTCCCAGGCACTTTGTGAAGATATGAGACATCATCCAGGAACCCTGCTTAATGTTATATGGCAGCCTGGATGGGAGGGGAGTTTGGGGGAGAACGGATTCACGTATATGTGTGGCTGAGTCCGTTTGCTGTCCACCTGAAACTATCACAGCATTATTAATTGGCTCCTCCAAAATAAAATTTAAAAAAATAAGAAAAAGACCCAATCCAGAGTGATACAGGTTTGAACTTCAATGTCTTCCTAAGAACAGTCCAGCTTGGGCTTGGCCCAAGAGCAGTGCTCCTTGGCCTGCCCCAGGAGGAGGTGTGTAGGGAGATAGAAAAGTCACCTTTGCCTCTTCCCATTTTCCTGAGGGATTGGGAGCAAGCAAGACACATCATTCACCTCTCGCCTGGGGTACCTCTTGCTTCAGGGACCCTTTCACTGGGGACCAGCCCTTTTGCAGACAGTTCAGCAGGATGGCTCAAGCCAAGGGCTAACCCCAAACATCTGCATCCTTGCCACACCAAGTTATGGGCAAGAATGCAGTCCTCACCCGCCACCCACTGCTGACACCTCTCTGTCTCTGTTATTTCTCCAGCTCTTGGCTCCTGGCCTTGCCCAAAGTAGAACAGGCACCACAGACACCCAGAGGGGGTCAAGATGCTAAGGGCCTTTTCCAGGCACCCCTGTTTTCTGTGATGTCCACCTGGACCCATCTTACTAGATTTCCTGGAAGGACCACACGTGGGAAGAGATGGGAACAGCATATCATGTCCCCCATTGGCTGATGATTCATTTCTCAAAATTCCCCCTGAATCGCGAGGCTTGGTGGGGTCCATATGTATGTGTGGGCACATTAGGGGGACTGCCTAGCTTACTCTCAGTCAGTCCACAGCTTGTTCTTCTGAATGTGGGACCACACAGCACCCATTGTTTTCAGCCTCATCCCTTGAGTGGCAATTCCAAAGTGATAGAAAAGCTTCAACCAACAGCCTGCTACCCATCACTGTATCCTCAGCTCCCAAGCCCTCCAAGGAGCAGATTGAGCTCTTCGCTTCTCACAACGCAGGTGCTAAACACAGCTGATGATTACATCTTTCCTCGGAAGAGGCTTGATCTTGCTGTGCAAGAGGCCACTTGCTGCACGGAAGATTGCAGTGCCCTGCTGCTGGCCTGAAATCAGCCACTTCCAAAATAAATCCACTCATGGCCCCTGGTGAGGGTGCACCTGGGAAGTCGAGTGGAGTGGCAGAGGGTAGAGCCAGGCTGGCTGCTTGGTTCCACCAGGCTGGTGAATAGGAGTCTGGTACCACTCCTGGGTATCCCCCAACCCTGCCATGGACTCCTGGACAGTATGATTTTTTTTTTAAGCCACCATTTATTTCCCTCTTACAAGGCCCTGGGCTGTGCCAGCAGCTCTGGTTTGTACTGTCTTTTTGAGTCTGGTGGAAGGCTCTGTGAAGCTCACTTCTCTCTTTTACAGAAAAGGAGACAGAAGTTCAGACTAACTTTCCCAAAGTCAGACAGAGCAGGTGGGAATGATGAAGCAAGGCTCTGAAGCAAGGTCAGTTCTATAGTCTGTATCCATGAACACTCTGCTATGTGACTCCTTGCAGTGAGAGCACATCAGTGAAGACCTTGACTCTGGAGTTGAAGATTTTAATCCCAACCTGGTCACTACCTCACTGTTTCGACATTGGACTTATCACACATCTCTGACCTGCCTCCATTTCCTCATCTATGGAATAGAATTCTAATAACACTGCCCTTATTAGGGCTATTGTGAGGAACAAAGAAGACAAAGTGGGCAAAGTGCTTCTAGGACCACCATGTATGGGCATTCAAGTTGAGCACTGCACACTTCTACAGTTGTACTTGACAGACTTGCTTAGCACAGTGCCTGAGAAGAGATCACTGCTCCATAAAAGTGAGCTCTCAATTCCCGGGTAGCACCCACCACAGGCAGAGAAGAGGATGATAGAAAATACTCTCTGGTCCTTCTCTTCCCTGGGGCCCCAGACCGCCCAGAGGCTGACTCCTTGGTAGTGCTCACTCCTGTAGCTTCCTGAGAGAGCACAGCCCTGGAGTCTCCAGGAAAGCTGTGCAGAGAGGAAGCAGAAGGGGACGATGAAGTAGTAGATGATGCTCAAAGTGGACACAGGTTGCCCAGGTCAGCTACAGAGGCAGTGGGTTCAAAGGTCACTAAGCTCTGTCCAGTGGTCCTCAGCCTTCTCAGAGGAGCTGGGGAGAGAGGCTCAGAACAGAGGGGCTGATGGGCGCCCTGAGATCTCGGAAGAGGGGATGGCGGTCAGATGTTTCCTCTGGAGTCAGGACCTCTCCTCGGCACAGTGGCCAGAAGCAGGAGTGAAGTCAACTGCTAGTGGGTTCCATGGTGGGAGCCTGAGGCCAAGCAAGTGCTGAGCACTCTGCATCTCTGAAAGGCTGGGGAAGGCTTAGACCGTTCTCTGTGTGAGTCAGTGGGAGGCAAAATTCAACTCACTATAAGAAAGACTAAGAGACAGTGTTTCCAGGGGATGCACTGCCCTGAAAGGTGGTGAGTTCTCCATCTGTGCAGGTATGCTAGCGTGGTTGGCCTAGGTAGTTTTCCAGAGTTGAGGTTTGAGTATCATTCTAACCTCTCCAACCGCCAAGCTACGCAGCCAGCAAATCAGCAGATGCTCTGAGCAAAGCCTGGGCAGCCCAGGTCAAGGGCAAGTATCAGGTATCTTGCTCTCAGAAGCAGCAGGTGGGAGACCACAGAAGATGGCTCAGCAGGTGGGAGGAAGGGCAGGGAGGCAGTGGTGGCATTGGCACTGGGCTGGCTGCACTTGGACCTGGGCAGTGCCAGCTCCCTCCCCGGGCACCCGAAGCCTTCCAGGGTTCACAGCTTTACAAGCCTTCAGGGTTCACAGCTTTACAAGCCTTCGCTCTGGCTGAGAAAGCACCAGCTTTGGTCAGAGGAGCAAGGTTTAAAGGGCCTGTTCCCATCCCCCAACTCCAGCACACAGGCCAGGGCTGTCAGCTGCACTGTCTCCTTCATGGATGCTTGCAGCCTGCAGTGGTTCCTGGCATTAAAAGTAACACCAAACCCTTTGTTGGCCTGCCAGACCCCCCATGACTCTCTGTCATGCACTCTCTCCTCTCTTTCTTCACAGTACGCACATTCCCACCTCAGGATCTTCGCCATGCTGTTCCCTCTGCCTGGAACATACTTTCCCAAGACCGCCACAGGCTGGTCTCCCTCATTTTATTCAGGTCTTTGCTCAAGTGTCAGCAACTCAAAGAGGCCTTTCCTGTCCATAGAGCCCCTTCCTGGCTCTCTTGCACTTTCACCAGTTATACTTTCCCTCTGAGGATCTTTCACCACCAGACACGACATGTTAATTTGCTTATTGTCTGGCCTCTACTAGGACGTACCCTTCAAGATGCCAGGAAACTGCATTCCTTCACTGATGTTTCCCCAGCACCTGAAACAGAGCCTCTACTATACCCAATGGGTCTCACGAGTACTTGTTGGAGGAAGGTAGGAAAGAAGGAAGGAAGGCAGGCAGAGAGGAAGGGACGGAGGGAGGAAGGAAAGAAATCACTTCCTCTTTTTGACAAATGTGTACTCATTCCTCAAAATCTAGGTTAAATGCCACCTCCTTCAAGAAGTCTTCTTTGACTGCACTGGTAGATTGCGCTCTCCTGCGTTCCCCAAAATTCAGTGGAAGAAACCCTATTAAATCACTGGTTGCTAACGATAGTAAGAACAGCTGTTATTTCTGGAGCAGCTGCTACACGCCAGCATGTCCTCTGCACTTCACATTTGTCAGCTTGACCTCCTCCTCCACCTTCCATGGTCCCACCTCACCTGGTCCTTCTCTCACTCTCCTACTGTTCCTTCCCAGCCTTCTCTGCTGTGTGGGGATGGGGACATCCCCACCTGAAGGCGGGCTGTGGGAAGTTCCAGCGCCCTGGCTCCAGCCCTCTGCATTCACTGCTGTGATGATCTCGGCCTGTCCATATCTTTCCACGCCTCCTACACACAGGCAACTCAGCACGTGCCTCCCAGCCCCTGACTTCTCATTTGATGCCTCAAGCTGTGGATTCCGCATCTCTGCTTCGACGTCGAATGGGCATCTCACTCTTGGTTCTCTCAAAACCCTCTACCGGCCCCCAGGCCTTTCCCATCTTCGTGGAAGATGGCACCATCCATCCAGTTCTCAAGTTAACACAGAAACTCTCTCTTTCCTCCATGTCAACATCCAATCACAAGGCTAGTCCTGCTGGCTGAATAAATCTCAAAGCCTACCTTTCCTTGCCAGTTGCACTGGACACCGCAGCTCAAGCTCCCACCCTCTCGGGCCCATATTGGGACAGCAGGCTCCCAGCTGGCCTCCCTGCCTCCATCCAGCACCCCTGGAATTCATCCCCCAAACACCACCACAGTACTACTTATGAAGCTGAACACTGATCGGACACGCCTGCAGAAAGCCCTCCAGAGCAACCACACACCCCACTCCCGCAATGTGATCAGAATGAAACCCACATGCCCCACAGGGGCCAACAACCTCCCATTCGATGTCCCCTGCCCCCTCTGCCAGGATGCAGCGAGCCCAGGGCCCCTCTGACCTCAGGTGAGCAAAGCTGGTTCACCTCTCAGGACTCTGTCATGCTGCCCCTCCATTGCCTGGCTAGACTCTGCTCATGCCTTAGGTCCTATCAAAGGCTGCCTCCTCTAAGAACACTTCCCTACCTCCGCTACTAGGGCAGCACCTCCCACTCACATCTGCTGCGACACCTGCTGGGCCTGGGGTTACCATTCGAACCTGAAACCGACCAATTAACGTGCCCGTCTGTTCTGTCTTCCCAGGATGCGAGCATTCTGAGCCTGCGATCTTTGTCCCACTCACCCGTACCTGCACGTTACATGTGCTCGGTGAAGAGCACGCTGTGCCTGGCTGACCAGCTGAATAACTGACCTGTTAGTCTACACAATCCTCGCTGCAGCCTCAAGAGGCAGGCACCCCCACCGAACAGGTGAGAAAAGTCCCAGAGGGCTTCCTAACTGGCCCGAAGAGCTCATAAGTGGGAGAGCAGGTGTGGGATCCCGGGTTCATCTAGCTTCACTCTGCACCCTACACCATCAGGCCATGGTGCCCTGGGCTGAATTTTGTTTTTTTATAAGCCTGCGTCCCCCACTAGCTGAAGAGGAAGGAAGCTGGCACCCGCTGCTCAGAAACAGAGCAATTCAGTAGAGTCTATTTCCTGGTGTCAGACTGGCACGGGCGTAACAAAGCGCAGCAAGGAGCTAGCTGCACGGGTCTCTCTGAGCAAGAAGCTCTTGTCTGATTGTTTCTGGCAAAGCCCTCCAGAACGGCTGGGGAGGCAGAAGAGCGGATAGTGTAGGATCAGCATTCCCAGGCACGAAGAGGCTAATCACAGATAATCACGGTCCCAAAGGGTGGATTCAGGCCAATTATGGGCCAGAACAACTAATGACAGCTGGTTCAGAAGGGTGGCAGACTCAACTGCAACGCTCACCCCGACCCCCACTTCCACCCCAAGGCTCCCTGGGTTGGGCTGCTTCCCATCGTGGGGTGAAGACTTGGAGACTTCTTTGCACTCTGGGACTGGGGCCTCTCCAGCTGTAGAAACACAGCCTGAAGCATGGCTGGCAAAGTCCACCCTCAGCTGTGCTCCACCCATCAGCCCATGCCTCAGAGCCAGCCAGCAGGGCTGACTCACCATGAGCCCTGGGGCCTCTCTACCCTCTACACCCAGGCAGCGGGAGGAACAGACCAGAAATTGACAAAGAAATTGATGCTAACCCCCGGCACAGTTCTACAAATCTCCATGTTTCAGATGAGGAAACGGAGGCTCAGAGAGGTTACACGACTTGGCCAAAGTTGCCCAGCTAGTGAGTTCAAGGGATCAGATTCAGACCCTGGTCTTTCTAAGCTGAGGCTGCCACCCTTCTGAGCCAGTGGTCATTAGTTGTCCTGGCCATGTTCTTTTCCAGATCCAGGATTCTAAAAAAATGGTTTTGGGTTAAGGAGTGTTTATAGTGCTTGACATAAACAGAGATGTCAAAGTGCAGAACACTGATCCCCATCTGGATGGGTTAACACTGCCCAGTTCCTAATCAGACTCCAGACGGTGTAGATGTTGTGGGCAAAGCGACTTCTGCTGTTGGGAACTGCCTGCCGGGATGGGCTGTCACTACACTAGGCTGCATGCACAAGAGACCGAAGGCAGGGGCCGCCCACTGTCACCCCCCAGAGGCAGAGCCAGGGTCTCAGACAGAGGAGAGAATGGCTGGGAGAGGAGATGGGAGATAGACGACAGATGGGATGAGGGGGGAACCTGCTTTCTCTGCTGGAAGGGCGCTGAGTACAAAATAAACTGCCCTTTAACCTCCTTTCCTGTCTGGCTCAGGTAGAGTTGTTGACAGCCATTTGACACCAGTGCCATCTGACACCATTCCCTTCTGTGTTTTCCCACACGGATCCTAACAATGGGCATATTTACATATTACCTTTAAAAATTATTTCCAAAATATCATCCACTCCAGGTTCTCTTTCTCCCTCCCCACCCTTCCCCATATCTTGCGAGCTGTGGGTGGGAGCATGGGTGGGAGAAGAGAATGGGAGATAGATGACAGACGGGGTGAGGGGGAAGCCTGCTTATTTTCCTCCAGGTAACCATGGCTAGGACAGTGACCTTGATTGACCAGCTGGGAGGACAAGGGGAGCAGTGGACGGATGTGAAGACAATATACTGCCTGCCTGTCTGCTGGGGACAGGGCTCAGCTGGGGGGAAGGACACCGTTAGGACATCGTGGGTCAGAGTGGAGGCATTCCTGGGGGGCAGATGAGGAGGGGTACCCCGGGAAAGGCTGGAGTGTTCTGGAAGCTCCTTGGCCCTGTGTGCCTGGAGGTTTTGGCAGGAGTGTGGGGGGTGGAGGGTGGGGGATGTTTACTCTCGGAGTGGTCAGGGGATTGCCTGGCGTGACCTTGAGAGTTTAAACAATCAGGGCCCCAGTCTGAGCTCCCCTGCTGTTGGGAGAAGCTGAGAAGGAAACAGAAAGTGGGAAAAAAAGTCATCCGTGTCCTTTAAGGCTGAGCGTGGGTCCCAGGGAACTGAGTTATGAAATGTATGCTTGATTGACTTGTACTCACCTTGGGCTTAGAGAGTGCCACACTCAGGACGAAAGAAAGAAAGGGAGGGAGGGAGAAGGAAGGAAGAAAGGAAGTGGAGTGGGGCAGGAAGGCATCTGCTAAGTACCTGTGGTCTCCTTTTCCCGAGAACCATTTCCAGATGACCTCCAAGGAGCACTTCCAAGAGAGGTCACGGACCCTCCAAGGCCGTACGATGTCGTCAGAGCAGGCACTTAGCCGACGAGTGTCAGAGCAGAAAGGCATCCCGCCAGAACTCCAGGCTCCATTCTGAGTAAACCCATCCCGCCCCCGAACTTCCATGTCCTGGCGTGGGAGTGGTAAGAGGGGAGGCCACGACTTGCACAGAGTCTGAGGGAGGTGAGCCCCAGACACCCCTACCCGGAGCTGGAGCAGCCAGGGAGTGGAAGGGCCAGGAACCTCCTCACCCAAAGACAGTCTCCCAGCCTGCTCCGTGGGGTCCCACCCCTCACCCTTCCACCCAAGCCCCGCCGCCAGGCTTCCCTACTAAACCAGTTGGGTCATCCACAAATATTGGACTCCCTGCAGTAAACATCATTAGTTTCTGACAGGTGGAGGGAGGGAATAGGGGATGTGCCCTTCCCCTAAGGAAGGCACAGAGGCACAGTGTGCAATTTAAAGAAGATTCCTTTAAGACTTCGGACCATGACTCTGAACCAGACTTGATGAATGTTCATTTAATTTTTGTGGCGATTTCACAAGTGGCTGTTGTGCCCAAAAGACTACTGAGAAGTTTACTTTGAGCTTAAATAACTATGGCTCAATTTATTAAACTGACAAGTTCCTAACCCTAGCTCTCTCTTAAGCTTTTAAATCTGCTTACAAACCTTTCTTTGTTTATACTGAGCAGATTTTAGCGACTGCTTCTAAGAAGTCTTTGAATGATATTTGGTCCTGTTTATAAATGGAAGTAATTAATTAGACGTGTCTCAAACAATTCATATTGTATTTATAAATGGGGTATTTGGTGTGAGTAGCTTCCCTTGGAGGGGGTAGTGACTGAAGAAGACATGGGATGGGGGGTAGGGGGCCTTCTGGGGTTCTAGCAAAGCTAGATTTCTTGACTTGATTCAGGCTCACTTTATAATCTGAGGACTTTTCTGAGTGTATGTTTTATCTCAAAAGAGTTCTTATAGTCATCTGTTAGATTTCTTTTTTAATTCATTTGCCTGTTTTTAGCAAAATCTCCCTAGGTACTCAACTAATTCTTTTACAGCTAGTCAATTAAATGAGTATGTGTAGTGAACCTAAAATTCTCTTCAATACTCTATTTCTGAGCTTAAGCTTCATAAGGTTTCAACTTAAATTCACACATCGAAGTTAATTATTCAATTACATTTTTAAATTAGAATGATTAGACTCTCGCTTTAATGGGCCAAATTGTTTTCTTTTAAAGATTTAATTGGTGTGGACCTTTTCTTACATCTTTACTGAATTTGTTACAATATTGCTTCTGTTTTTTATGTTCGGGGGTTTTTGGTTTTTTTTTGGTATTTTGGCCATGAGGCAGGTGGGAGGCTTAGCTCCCGGAGCAGGGACTGAACCCACACCTTCTGCATTGGAAGACATAGTCTCAGCTACTGGACCACCAGGGAAGTCCCAGGCCAAATTATCTTAGCATTACAAGTAGTAAGCAAATAACAGAAAAATAAAATACTATGGTTTTGATTCCCATAAGCCTGTCTAAATGTAACCCTAATTCTTCTGGGGTTCAAAAATGTCCAGCCATGAAAAAAAAAAAACAACCCCACTATCCCAGTTAACTGGGGTTGCCTACTCCAAAGGGGGCAGTTATGAGCCAGCTAATTGAGGTTGCTTAGGGTAGGACATTTCTCCTGAGATGTTGGTTAAGTTCTTGTTGTTGCCCCCAGAGGCCTCTCTGAAACCTGTTTCCATGTTCTCTGTCATGGATTTCAAAAATACAAAAAACCAAAGGCTTATCTCTGCAGGTCCCTGGCCGAATCTCTGGATTCTGGTAATATACACACTTCTTAATTCATCTGTCTGTGCCTGCAGGAGGTTGATGGCTTGCATGCATTTGATTATGTCTTCATGTATTTACATGGGCTTCCCTGGTGGCTCAGCTGGTAAAGAATCTGCCTGCAATGTGGGAGACCTGGGTTCGATCCCTGGGTTGGGAAGATCCCCTGGAGAAGGGAAAGGCTACTCACTCCTGTATTCTTGCCTAGAGAATTCCATGGACTTGGGGTATAGTCCACGGGGTCGAAGAGAGTCGGACACGACTGAGCGACCTTTATTCATTCATTCATGTATTTACAGTTTTAAATCAAGATTTTTGAAGTGGATGGAATCGTCTTTCTTTTACCCTCTTAGGCGTCCTTGGTGGCTCAAACAGTAATGAATCCACCTGCGATGCAGGAGACAAGAGTTTGGTCCCTGGGTCAGGAAGATCCACTGGAAGAGGAAATGGCAACCCACTCTAGTATTCTTGCCTGGGAAATCCCATTGACAGAGGAGCCTGGTGGGCTATCGTCCATGGGGTTGCAAAGAGTCAGACAAGAACATTTTCTTTCTTTCAGCTTTTTCTTAGGATGCCACAACTGTTAAAGATATTTACATAAAATGCTATTGGATTGAATTTTCTCTTCTGCTTGGTCATGACAAAATCACTTTTCTGAGGGCGGTGGAGAGAGGAGAGGGAAGTAGGGGAGGGGGGAAGGGTCCTAACACCCCACAGCTCAGATCAGTCTGCTCCAGCCATCACACAGCTTCTACTCCTCCTCTCTGCTGGCTAGAATCCATCTTGAGCTGCTCTTCCTTGCTTCAGCACCAGGCAGGCCCCAGAGGCCCCAGAGGCCCCAGGTCCTTATACACCGCAAACTTCTCAGCAAGCGTCAGCAAGCAGCTCATTCCATGAGAACCTGCAGGTCCACGACAGCTGAAGACATCCAGACAGGCTCTCCCTGGACGCCTCCCCTCTTGCCTTTCCAGGGAAACTTCTACTTGATCACATGCTCACAAGGCTCCATCTCCTTACTCACTCCTCCAGTTTCCAGCAAGACGGGCAGAGAGACAGCTCTGTTAAAGTTAAGGAAATAGAAGACAGCCAATAGCCTGTGTGGCTTTAGCCTGAAGACCAGACAACATGCTGATTGAATATTTAGTAAGCGCTGTACTACATACACTTGCTCATTTTCTCTTTTTTTTTTTTAAAAAAAAATTTGTATTAGAATATAGCCGATTAACAAACAATGCTGAGACAGTTTCAGGTGAATAGGGAAGGGACCCAGCTATGCATGCACATGTATCCATTCTCCCCCAAACTCCCCTCCCATCCAGGCCACCACACAACACTGAGCAGAGTTCCCTGTGCTATACAGCAGGTTCCTGTTGGCTATCCATTTAAACACAGTAGTGTGTACATGTCCATCCCAAACTCCCCAGCTCTCCTTACAAGAGCCCTATGGTGTCAGTTCATTAGTCCTTTTTTATGGAGGAGGAAGCTAAAGAAGCACAGAGAGGCTAAGTAATTTGTCCCAGATCACACAGCCAGCGAATAGCAAACCAGAATTGGAACATGGGCCTCCACTTTCAAACACTGCACACATAACCACGTAACCCCTAAACTATATGCTGCCCAACTAGGGGAGGGACCAGGCTTAGACCAGGAACAAGTTGCTTGAAGGGAGAAGCCCAGCTAGCTACTGAACAAAATGGAGTGCCCCAACTGTCTCCAGGGAGTAGATATGGCTGAGAAGGAGAAGGGCGAGAAAAGAATCAGTGGGAGACATTCAGGAGAGGAACTGGGGAAAAGCCGCATCTTCTGAAGGCCGCAGGAGCGTCCCGCGCTCTGGGCACTGCACTGGCCCCTTCATCTTGGGATTCCTCGACCTCATGCATGCAGTCTTTGATAGAAGCAAGCCTCTCTCTGCTTTTGTACTCTATGGAATCCCTCAAAAGGTAAATATTGCAATTAACAATTAATAAAAGCAAAGGAGAAAACCAGGGCTCTGTTCATGAGCCGCACAACCCCCACCCCATCCTTGAGTGCTCACCCAGACATCCCCTCCCCTGAGCCAGGATTACCACATCCAGTCCTCCTCCCAGTGATGCCTGAGACCCGCCCATTCTGTAGTTGGGGACATTGACATGGAAGTGATGCAGCTGGCTTTCCATGGAAGTCTGAGACCCAGATCACAGGGTTTCTAACCACTATCCGATATTGCCTGTTGGGGTGATGTCAGACCCCCAGCTGACTATCTACTCAGATGACCAAGAAGCCAGAGTCTTCGCCGGGTGTCAGGCAAACTTGGTTTGAGTCTGCCGTTTTCCAGGTAGTATCTGTAAGAGAGAGCCTCAGTTGGGGGCGGGGAGGAAGACTGACTCAGAGAGGGGGATCGACTTACCCAAGGCCACACAGCAAGTCCGCGGTGGCCTCAGGTCTAGAACTCAAGTCCTGTATACGTCCCTGCCTCTCTCCTGCTCCCCTCTACCCCAGCGCCCACGCCACACTCTGAGACAGTTTAGCCCGGGGCGGCTGAGCCAAGCGTGTGCCGCCTGGATTTAGATGAGCGCGTCTCGCTCTGCCGGGCGTGCTGCTTAGTGATTGTTCTAAAGCCGTGTGTGGGCTTCTCCACTCCCCCAGTCTTCTATTTCTTTCTACGCCCCCAAATGGTCTCTCTTCCCCCCCTCCCCCCTCCAGCACCCAGGACAGCGAGCTACACTCAGCAGGTGTTCCAGGAACGCTTGCCGAGGGAATGAGACATCGGACCATCTGCAGGGGCCAGAGTGGGTGTCAGGCTCCCCGCCCCCACCCGGCGCCAGCTCCAGCACCCAGCCTGGGCGTCCCTCCGCAGGTGAGCCTCTTGGGTCCCAAGCTGCCAAGGGGATGGATGGGAAAGACTGAGACTTCTAGAGGGAAGGGGCGGGGGCTGGGTGGGTGGGGCTCCAGTGTGTCTAGAAAGTCAGAGGATGCTCTGGGTCAGGAAACCCCCGCACTCTCCAGCCTCCCCCCGCCCCGCCCCCCAGCTCTGACTTGCAGCAGGACCCTCGGGCGCCATCCACGTCCCCTGCCCGCAAGCCCCAGAAGAAGAGGCTCGCAGACCCCTCCCCAGCGGGCGGCTCCTGAGGCAGGCTGCCCAGGGGAGGGGAGTTGATACACAGCTAAAACTGCCCCACTTTGAATTTAGAAACTGCGGGGAACGTGTGAGCAGTGTGGGCAGCTGGGGAAAAAGGAGAGAAGGCTCAGGCTTGCTCATCGGTACCAGCGGAGCCCCTGGTGTCCCCCCGGGGGAGGGAGGTGATGGGGCATGGCCGTTACTAAGGATCTCCGGTACCGGTACCGAGGCTCCCCCACCTCTGCCGTCCGTGGAGCCCCAGGCTCTCCGGCCTGCATGTGTGGGATCACGTGGGGAACGGGCTCACAGGCAGTTTCCTGGGCGCCAGCCCTCAGAATCTGGTGGAGAAGGTCTTGGGGGAGGTCCAGGAATTTGCGTTTTCAATGAACCTCCTTTACTCCCGCCATCCTGGTGACTCTGGTGCGCTGCACTGCTCTTTGAACTCCACCTTGAAAGCACTTCTTTGGGTTTTTCCCTAAAATCCAGAAGCCCCTGTGCTTATCTGGAAGAGGTTCTGATTGTAAAGTGAGGCTCCATTCACTTGCCCGAGTCCCCTCTCACCCAGGTCACCTGGTTCCAGAGTGTCTCTGAAGGCTGGTGCTGGCTGCTGGAGTGGACCCCTCTGGGTCCTCAGATGGGTGCCTGGCCCCTCTCCTCAAGGGCCAGCTGAGGGGACACACATTCTTCCCTGAGAAGTCCCAGACCCCTGGCTGGAGCTGGAGCTTCTGAGAAGGGTCAAAAAAATGGGGCCAGGAGAGTGCGCTCAGAGGCGAGCTGCAGTCAGATGGAGAGGGGCCACCGTGCAGCAGAGGAGGGGGTCTGGCCGGCCCCCAGCCCCAGTGCTGCTCCCCTGGGGTGATGGTCACAGCCGGCAAGGCTGGGAGGGCCTGGAGTTCAGCTAGCCACTTCACAGATGGAGACTAAGGTTCCAGAAGTTTCCATCTTGAGCACTTACGGGATTCTGTCTGCAAGCACGTTCCTATAACTCGTTGTGATGCAACCAGTTCTGGTCTCAGATTAGGAAACAGTGAACTCCAGCTGTATGTCACTGAGACACCAGGCAGGGACTTCTCGTGACCTGAACTTAGTTTTTCCCATTGACAATGAGGAGATTGAGTTAAACAGGTAAAGCAACCATTGATGGACAGTGGCTGCCTGTAGTACAGTCTGCAGAAACACTGGGGTGTGTGGGGGCCGAGGGGAGACAGTCACACCTTTCCAGAGTGTGTGCCTGGTACTGTCCTCAGCATTTTGCATCCAGTAGCCCACTCACTCCCCTACAATACCACTACAAAGTAGATTTCCTTCCTGCCCCCACTTTACAGATGAGGAAACTGAGACACAGTAAGGTTAGGAGGCTTGCCCCAGGATTCACTGAGCTTGTGGGAGCAGGGATTTGACCCTATGTCATCTGACCCTAGAGCCTCTGCTCTTTTGAATCACACTGTGCTTCCTCAAACACAACACACAGAAGCGGTGTCTGCCCTGGGCACGGTAGGAATGTGAGAACCAGCACACGGTTTTGCAGCCACACTTCCTGTCTGCGGTCTGTCATCCATAAAAACACACATAGACAGGAAGCAAATGAAACAACGCCACACAGCAGGTCACAGAGAGCTGGCGCCCAGGGCTGGCACTAGGTCCTCATGTTTGAGTTCACTGCACCTCTCCATGCCTCCCTGGATTGACCAGCATTTGGGTTCAAAGTCAAAGTGTGAAAGTGTTAATCGCTCACTCAACTCTTTGCGACCCCATGGACTATAGCCTGCCAGGCTCCTCTATCTATGAGATTTCCCAGCCAAGAATACTGGGGTGGGTAGCCATGCTCTTCTCCAGGGGATCTTCCTGACCCAAGGATCGAAGCCGTGTCTTCTGCATTGCAGGAAGATTCTTTACCATCTGAGCCACTAGGGAAGTCTAAGTCAAAGGGTGCTGCTATCTTTTGAAAAAATACTTGCTATTCCCACCTCTGGGCCTTCCTCGAAAACACCTTTCCTTCTTTGGAGCACGTCTCAAATATCACCTCCTCCCCTGTAGCTCTTTGAGATTCACCTCCAATCAAAAAGAAGCTGCCCTCGGTCTGCAGACCCAGGTGGGGGCCTGAGTCATACCCCAGTCTCCTCACTCACCCTGGGCAGTTGCTTCCAGGCTCTGCTCTGGCAGCGCGGTCTCTGCTGCGTAGTAGGTGCTCAACAAGAGACACTAAATGGAACTGTAGCCTTCAGAATTCTGGCATGCTTGCCAACTCATTCTCTCAAGCTCTTTTCTTAAATAGAAAAGAAAAAAAAAAAAGAATTCTAGGCCGGTTCATGAATAAGGATTTACAGTCACATTAATCACAAGAACCTGATGTTTTCTCTCCCAGAGTCTGGTCTGTGGACCAGCTTCCTTTGTCAGCCAGTTTGGGTTTTTTGGTCCACATTCAGCCGTAAAACTGGCAGGTCAGTGCAGCCACACAGGTCTGAACTTCCTGCCACCCTGGCCCTGGGCATGGGGTGAGGAAGAGACTATGGAAAATGTTCCTCTTCCCTCCAGGAACCGCCAGGCTAACAAGTCAGGCTGGGCACATAAAATCCATGTCCATCAACACTAGGGCGGAGGGGCACATGACCAGGGCCCCTGCGGAAGGAGGTGCCAGGAGCCTTCTTCCTTTACTCATGGCTGGTTTTCTTCGCACTCTTCCCCAGGTAAAATAGTCCTCTTCTCCACAGGGCCTTGCTGGGAGGGTGGACAGAGGGAGGGGGCAGGAGACAGCAAAGGTGGGGATTCCGGCAAACCAAGCTGCGCTGGCACCTGGAGGAGAGGAGGGGCCCACCAGGCAGGGAGCCCCAGGCAGAGGCCCACAGCAGACCTTGGCTGCCCAGGAAAGTCATTCCAGGCAAGACGCCTGTTGCCAGGCTCAGCCAGGATGGCACCACCTCTGGGAAGCCTGCCCTGACCCTCAACTGCATCAGGGGCCCCCCCTTGGTGCTCCCACATCCCCTGGGTCCCTCTGTCTTGGTGTTGATTGCACACTTCCTGGACTGTTTATTGCAGAGCTTCCCTGAGAAAGCCAGGCACTCCTGGAGGGAGGAGACTTGTCAGATCCTGAGCAACCAAAAGGACCCAGCAGAGTCAGCATCTGTGAGTGAAGGAATGAATGAATGGAGTAGACCCTAGGGATGGACCTTACAGGGCATATGGGTCTCTTCTGGGAACACCCCTGTGTTCTTGCTATTTGCACTTGACATCTGACATTCACAAGTTCTGTCTATTCCTCTCCCTCCTACTTCATCTTTCAAACTCTGATGCAACGGTCTAACTACACACACATACAGGCACACACCTCCACACCAACCACAGATACATATATGTTATACACACATAGACTTATCCATAGACTCTAGTCAAAGAACACTTGCATACGGTAATACAATAATACCCATACATCACACACAATAATAAGACACACACATACACACAGCAAACAACACCGACATTCTTACATGTCTGCACACATACCCTACAAATAACACCCATCACACAAATGCACACGTATTCATGGACATGCCGACACACCCACCCCCTTAAGGACACACGCTCTGAACGATGTGCTCACCTTCTCTTCCATCTAAGGATTTATTTGCCTTTCCTCTCCCACAGATCTTGCTTTACAATGAACAAAGTACTTTGCTTTGTTCAGCCACCTGCCAACTTTTACTGAGAACCTGTTCTGTGCCAGGTACTATATATAAAGATGAATAGGGCTCAGACCTGCCTTCAGGAGGCTCCCAGTCTAGTGGAGGAAACAGACGCAGAGGCAAACACAAGCTGGTGTGACCATTTGATTCAGGAACTATTGCTTGAGTACTCACTGTGACCTAGACTTGTCTGGGTTTTGGGAATACAGAGATCAGTAAGGTCTAGTCTCCTCAGCCTCAAGGAAGTTCCAGGGACTTCCTTGCTGGCCAAGTGGTTATGATTCTGCACTTTCAATACCAGGGGTGTGTGTTTCATCCCTGGTTGGGAGACTAAGATCCCACATACCATTTGATGTGGTCAAAAATAAAATATTTTTTTTTTAAAAAAGGAAATTCCAGACTGGAGGGGAAAGAGATGGTCAAAGATATAGGTATAATATCTCACTATAATGTACACAGAGCAGTGGCAGCCCAGAAAAAAGTGATTAACTCGTCTGTTGAAAGAGAATCAGGGAGGGCTTCACAGAGAAGGTGGCACCGGGCTTTGTAGGATGAAGAAGAATTCACTGTAATGACTTGATCCTGGAGCAGGTTGGCATTTGATGCAGAACAGAGCAGAAACCTCAGAGGAGTCGATCAACGGTTCTGTGGGTCTGGATGGTAATGAGGAGTGTGTGTGTGTGAGAATGGGGTGAGAAGGATTGGGGAGGTCTAAGGTAAAAGATGAGACTGAAAAGATAAACAGAGACAAAGACCAACATCTCCGTTTTACAGGTGAGGAAGCTAAGGCTCAAGGAGGTAAAACTGGTCGACTTTGACCCCTGTCGGACTCTTTCCTGCCCTTAGGGCCTGCTGCCAACCCCGCTGCCCATTCTCTCCAGATGAGACAGGCTGCTTGCTCTTGCTGGTAGCTGCACAAGTTAAAAGCTCAGAGCAGGTGGGAGGCTTTATTATTGGTTGTGATGATTATTCTCTAAAGTCCAGCTTGGCAGGGTTTCTGCCTCAAATAATTAGCAGCCCAGCAGGCCCTGGCCTGAGGCTATTTGGGCCTTTGAGGCTAAGCTGCCCTCAGCTCAGGGCCCCAGCCCCCTGCCCAGCAGCTGGTTGGCGGCTGTGGACCTCTTTGGTCCACGGTCAGCTGCATCCAGGAGCCGGGACCTGCCCTCCCGGCTCGGGGATCCTCATTCTCCCACCACACCCGTGTCGGTTTCTACTGTGATGTGTCCACCCAAGCCGCCCTCTCATTAAGCCGACCTCCCCCCTCCCACCACCAGTTCTTTCTCCTGGGGTGATTAGCAGTTCCCTGCTTCCCTGAGGTTTCTCCTCCCCTCAGTCAGCGCTGGTGGAAGGGGCTGAGTCATTTTCCAGATATGAATGTTGCCTGAGGATGTGGTCCACCCCCTACCCCGCCACCCCTCGCCCCCCCAGAGCTGGGTGATCTCAGCTAAGCCACTTGACCTCTCTGAGATTCAGTCTCCTCCTCTGTAAATGGGGGTGTCCATCCACCTGGGTGACGAGGTACAAGGGGCTCACACTTGGACAAATCTCTCATCCACTCTGGGCCTCAGTATCCCCTCACTTGTGAAATGTGGGGGAGGGGCGAAGTCAGAGATGGAAAATTAGGGGTGCCACAGGGACAAAGTCGACCAGCCGTTTCTTTGAACCAACATCTCGGTTTCCAAAAGCTGCACCTCAAGGGTGTACCCCAGGGTGGCCCTGCCATCTCTTCCTGTCTCACTCCCAGGAAACTTCCATGGGCTCTGAACTCACCTGAGTTGGCGCGCGCTGGGACTAGCCGGTCTCAGAGCTGTCGTGAAGCCCCTCTCTGGGTTTCTGTGGCTGTGAGGGTCATAGGACAGGCCTTCCCAGAGACTGGGCTGGTGCGGGAGGCCCAGTATTCCCAGCCAGCCATCCAGGGAAGGATGCTCACCCATGGACCCTCCTTCCCCATCCAGACCCTCCTCCTCTCCCCTGGCCCTCTGCCCTAGCCTCCTCATGTTCTGCTCTCCCAGCCTGAGACCACTCTGCTTCTATCCTGGCTTGTGTCAGTGGCATTGCTCGGAAAAAAAACTTAGACTTGCCCATTCAGTTTTTTTTTTTTTGCAGGACATCACCATCAATTCGCCCCAACTCGGCCTGGTATTCCAGGCCTCCACCTTCCAGCCCCACCTACCTTCCCAGCCTCATCACTCTGCCCTCCTCCACCCTCCCGCTCCACTGCCTAGGTGCCCTCCTCCATGTACATCCAGATCCCTGTACTTTACGTAGTCTGATCTTTCTACCCAGAATTCCTTCCATGCCTTCATCACTTAGTGTCACGTAGCAAAGCCTTCAAAGCCTTCTCCCATGTTGCCTCCTCTGGGAAGCTGTCCCTGACTGCACTCAGGGGGAGGTAGGGACTGCTCCCTACAGACACCCTCTCATTCACAGCAAAGGCCAGGGGACAGTGGCGCTATTGGTATTAGCCCCTTCTTATTGCAATGTTTTCAATAAAATGTAAATATAGACTCATCAACGAATGCAGCCCCACGTCCAGCAGGAGGACAGCAGCCCTGCCCGTCACCTTGTACCTCCAGGGCTCAGAAAGGAGGCTGGAAGCGGGGCAGAAGGTGATCAGCTAGTGTTTGTTTCACGAACAAACAACAAATCAGTGTGGTCAGCTCTGCCCTCCCCGACCCTAACTCGTATAAAAGGCAAAAGGCACGAAGATAAACACTCATATAGCCCCCATCTCAGAATAAAGAGCCCCTCCCGCCCCTCATTTGTAAAGACCTCTTCCTGATAGCTCAGTTGGTAAAGAATCTGCCTGCAATGCAGGAGACCCTGGTTCGGTAAGATCCACTGGAGAAGGCATAGGCTACCCCCTCCAGTATTCTTGGGCTTCCCTTGTAGCTCAGCTGTAAAGAATTCATCTGCAGTGAGGGAGACCTGGATTCGATCCCTGGGTTGGGAAGATCCCCTGGAGAAGGGAACAGCTACCCACTCCAGTATTCTGGCCTGGAAAATTCCATGGACTACAGTCCATGGGGTCACAAAGAGTCAGACACGACTGAGCGACTTTCACTTCACTTCACTTCACCATTTATTACTGCTGTAGCCACGTGTTCCAGGAAACAAACTCACTCAGAAGGACAATGCAGAGAGTGGAGTGCAGTTTATTACACCAGCGGGCCCAAGGCAGAGTCTCCTCTTAGCCAAGGACCCTAACCGACTTTTGTGAAAACTTTATATACCTTAAGTGTACTGCTCAAGCCCCTATCCCCACATTCTTTAAACCTAGCCTGGAAAGTGTTAAAGGGAGATATGATGAGGTTACAGCCATGATTTATAATCAGAAGGGTCAGCTGGTTATACACTATAGCCTACACCAATGGGTGCCATAAAGATTATGAAGATGGTTGACCTCATAGGGGATTATTACCTTCCTTTTGGCAATGGGAAATCTTGGTATGGAATCTGGTGTTTATCAGTCCAGGAGGCCAGTTCAGCCGTAGGTATGTTATCCCCATGGCTACCGGGCACATAGTCCAAAGCTCACTGAACGTGCAAGATGGAGTTTTCTTCTTTTTCAAGATGGACTCAGCTCGGCCTGTTCCTTCTCTCCCTCATTACAAAACATTTCAACATTCTTGCCAGCCACCCTGCAGATAGCCCAAACCTGTCATCTATATTCCCTGTGTCACAATTAGGCCCAGGACACTGGCTGGAGACCCCCCACCTCGCCTCCAACCTCCCTGGGCCCACCGCTCTCCCCATCCCTCTCCTCAAGGTGGCTGGCCATTTCTGTCTTTTGTTCAGTGTGAACATAAGCCCATCCGAGTCCGCATCTCTCTTTGCCTTTCTGTGTTTCTTTCTGTCTTACCCCAGCGACTTACGAGCGTCTTTTATTTCTCCAGGCGCCCACCCTTCTGTATTGCTCCCTTCCCCCCACCCCGGTCTCTATCTCGTCTCTGTCTCTGGGTCTCTCCCTTTTTCTTTCTCCTGAGCTGTGGGTCTCCTCTGCCTTTCTCTCCATAATTAGCGTCCCTCCCAGCTTTTACTCACAGGCCCCATGGAGGGAGTGGGGGGGGGGCCGCAGGACCAGGAGGGAGCTGTCTTCCCAGCGAGCAGAAAATGGGCCAATTAAAGCCACAAGGCTGCTCAGGCAGCAGAACCAGGAGGAAGCAAAAATAGCCCCAGGCGGGCCTCACTGGAAAGATAAACAAAGAAAGAGGGAGAAAGGGCAGAAGGAAGGCAGAGTCCCAAGTCCCCGGGTTTCTCGGGTTCTCGGGTAGACCAAGAAGGGAGGGGGTGGCCCCTTCCCACCCAAACCCGGGGTGCGGGCTGGGCTTCGGCTGCTGCCTGCCCGGCATCCCGGCCTCCCGGCCTCGGCCTCCTCCAGCGCTGCTGGAACTTTCCTCCCGCCGGGAGGCAGCCTCCCAGGGCCTCCTCTCAAGTGCGACTGTCCCACTTCACACCTCCCGGTGGTGGCAGCCAAGGCCCGCCTGAGGGGATGCCGGGAGCTGGTAGGCGGGAGGCGGAGGCCGGGCTAAGGCCTCCTGTCTCCTGCCCTCCATCCCCAGGAAAAGCAGGGCCTGCTCCTCCCCGGGTTGCCGAGCTGGGGTCGGAGCGGGTGTAGAATGAAGACCACAGTCTGTCTTCTCAGGGGCTCACGGATCAGCGGGGGAGCGGGGTAAACAGGCAGCATCGACTCCTGCGGTTGTGTAGGAGTGGGCGCGTGTGTGTGTGTGTGTGTGTGTGTGCGTGCGCGCCTCCTCTATAAACTTAGTCAAGGAAGTGCGGCGAGGTCCCCAAGGAATCCATATCTGTGCCCAGCACAGAGTGGGCAGTGGCGGTGGGGACCGTCTCAGACAGATGAAAACCCGAGATCGTCGGAGGAAATGGAGGAAACCCCATGAGGCCCAAGAAGAGTGCGGGGAGGAAGGGGCTGCTTGGAGTCCAGGAAAAGGAGCTTCGAACTTGTGCTCAGAGGACTAGGGAGCCATGACCAGCTTCTAGGCAGGGGAAGGGCACCGCGGCGTGTGCCTGCTGGGAGGGCCGGGGTAGGGTGGACGAGGCTGGAGGCAGTGGCGCAGGCCAGGTGCTACTGCAGACCCCCAGGGGAGGGGCAGCAGGCCCTAAAGGGGCAGTGCAAATGCTGGAGCAAGCCTGTTGGATGAGTGAGTTCCTCAAATCTCTCGTTGCTTGGCCGACCTCCAAGGCTGAGGCTGTGGTCTGGCCCCAAGACCCCTCGCTAACTGTCTCCTTGCTCCTCTTCTTCGCAGTGTCTGCACACACACACACACACACACACACACACGCACCCCGCCTATCGGATTCCCCAGACATGGCTGGATTTATTCCAGCTCTGTACCTCTGCTCATTTGATTACTTCCCTCTGGAATGCCCTTCTGTCATCCTCACAAATCAAATCTTTTCTATCCATCAAGATTCAGTTCAAATGACTCCTACTCCAAGCAGCCTTCCCTCCTCAGGAAACATTGGGCCTCTCTTACAGCACAGGCCACTTTGTACTCCTGTATTGTGTGTGTGTGTGTGTGTGTGTGCGCGTGTGCGCGCGCACCTACTCCGTGAACTCAGAGCATCAGCAGAACTGAAATCCGGGTCTGATTCAATAGTTCTGAGAACTGGCCCTGGCCCAGAGAGAGGTCTCCGTGAAAGTTTAATGAATGAAGGAAGGAGGGAGGGAGGGGAGGAGGGAGGGGAGGCGAGAGTCGGCGTTTATTGGGTCACCATGTGTGTGAGGCTTGAGTTGCTTTAGCTTCTGGTGGGTGATCCGTTTCTCTGCTGTGTCTTGCATTCCCAGCCCAGCCTCTAACTTGCTGACTCTGACCTATATTCTGATGTTAACATCAGAGATCCTGATTTTCTTTTTTTCCTAAGACTTACTACAACTCCAACCTCCTCGCTTCTGCCTAGTCACAGAAATATATGACTGGATGGATATACAGATGATTGAGTGGTCAAATTAATGACCAAGGAGAAATCATTTTAAGAATGATAAACTACGAGTGATGTGATACCAGCATTTGGTGGATACCATGCAAATTCTGGCCATTTAGACATTCATTCAGCTGGCACTAACTAGACACCTACGATGATCATGGGAGACCCTAGAGACCAAATAAACACGGTGCCTAACCCCGCAGAGCGGGTGGTCTAGCAAAGGAGACAGAGAAATTGCCAAGAGGACATAGCAGCAGAAACAAAGATGCGAGAATGTGTGGGAGGCTAGCCAAGCAAAGAGAAGAGGCATTCATCACTCACTCATTCAGGAGTATCAGGGAAGGCTTCCTGGAAGAAGTGACATCTAAAGTGTACAAGGAAAGACTGATAAATAGCGGGTAAGGAGGGTAAGTGAGCCTGGCAGAGGGAATAGTATGTATAAAGGGCCAGAAGGAAAGAGTGCAGGGCAGATTTCGTTTGGGAAACAAGAGCATGTCAATCAGACTGAAGCACAGACACTGGGGGTAGCAGAAGAGCAAAGGGCTGTGAATGCCGAAGGAGTTCAGTATCTGTCTTAACAGTGGGGGATCCTCTGAAAAGTTCCAAGCAGGGAAAGATCTGACCAGGGATACAGGAAGACTAGGAATTGAATAATGTCTCTTGAAATTCCTTCTGTTGATACAGAAAGATTATGTTCTTCTGATGTCTTCCCGTAAATAACATTGCACTAAATCAATAAATCATCTGGGAAATTAAAAAACAGGAAATCTTGTACTGATTTTCTTGGCAGTGAAAAAACCAAGAAAACAAAAACAGAATTTACCTCCTACCCCAAAGTTGAAGTTTCTCATTGACCAAGCTTAAATTGCTCTATCTAAAAATGATTTCATTTCATATTTCTAACCCAAAAGGTTAAAAGTTCAGAAATTAAAGCTTATGTCTGTTAAAATAACATCAAGCTTCATTAAAGAAAAATAACCGGAATGCCAAAGTGCATTTTTTTGGCTAAATAATACATTTTCTGGCTTGGATTCATTTCAGGAACCATTCGTTCTCAAGTGTTCACAATAGCTGTGATTAACCTGTTGAGACGTGTATGTATAGTTCACATCTAAATAAATGACTGCCTCAAATAGCTTAGGCAAATACAATGGTAAAAGTGGCAGTTGATTTTCAGATGTAGCTGCAAAGGTAAACAGAAAACAGAAAAGAAATCGCTGTGTAAAAATATAGTAGGTGGCTGTCAACAGGAAACTGACACCCATCTAACCTACAGTCAGCACACTCCACTCACTCAGGACAGCATGGTCATCCAGGGCCAGGCGCGTAGGATGGTGCTTCCTTTAGACACCGTGGGTAAAGGCAGCTGTGTTCAGAAGGCCATTTTTAGACCTGAAGAAGGAAAAGGGGCTTGTCATTAGAAGTGCCAAAGAAAGGATGGTCCAGGCAGAAGAAGAGGAGGTGCCAAGGCCCTGGGGCAGGAAAAGATTTAATGGAGACCTGATGCGAAGAGTTGACTCACTGGAAAAGACCCCGATACTGGGAAAGATTGAAGGCAAAAGGAGAAGAGGGCGGCAGAGGATGTGATGGTTTGATGGCATCACCGACTCAGTGGACATGAACTTTGGCGAACTCCGGGAGTTGGTGAGGGACAGGGATTCCTGGCATGCTGCAGTCCATGGCGTCGCAAAGTGTCACACATGACTTAGCGTTTGAACAACGACAACAACAAAGCAGATGAACTGTCTGGAATCTCCAGGATGTCCCCAACCTGCGTGGGGGACGCCTTCCCTTCCTGTGTTCCCCAAGCTCTCCTCCCATCTCTCTGGGCAGTGTTTCTTCCTTCCTAAGTGGGGGAGTGAAGGGTCCCAAGTCTGTCCAGGAGCTGCCTCCTCCTGCTCGGGCCCTGCCGTCCTTCCCACCACCCCCGCCTCCTCTCCAGCCTGCGCTCTGGCTGCTGATGCCCTGGCTTTGGCGAGATGAAATTAGCTGCAGCACATAGATTTAAAAAACAAAACAAATTAAAATAAAAACAAACCCAGCCATTTAAGGACATCAGGTCTCTAAACAGACACTCAAAGATTTCTTCTCCCCAAGGGAGGTAAGCACCAGGGCCCGGGTCAGGGAGGTCAAGGACGTGAGTGGGTGGGGAGAGTCCTGAATGGGGGGAGAAGGGGGCGGCAGTTCGCTTGTCCAGACTCCCTCCCTCCAGGGGATCTTGCCCTCAGGCCCTGAGAACCAGCTTTGAGAATGTTCTGCTGGTCTCAGGCCAAGCGGTGCCTTGAGTAAGTCTGTTTATTCTCTGGGCCTTCAACAGGGACATGGCTTCTGTTTTCTTTTTTTTACTAACTTTATTTGTACTTTTTATTGTAAAACATTACATACATATAATTTATGTAACATACAGGTTTTTTTTTTAAATTTTATGTTCCTGCTGCTTCTGCAGCTCTATTCCCCACCCCCAGCCCATCTTGAGGGGGCAGTCCTTGCATTTGGTACCAAGCCACTCTCAGCTCCAGAAAGAGGGAGGGGAGCCTGGGGTGCACTTCTGGGCAGTGATCGCATGTGTGAAGGCAAACACATTGCATGTTTTAGAGAATAATATATTTACTTACAAAACAATAAACAAATGGAGGCCTGACATTCACCTCTAGCCTCAGCGACATTGCTAAGGTCTTCTGAATGCCCCATGTTCCCTGCCCCTGTGCACACCCCCAACTCCCCACCTCATTTGCACTAGTTACCACTGGGCTGAAGGCTGCACTATTGAAGCCAGCCAGCCAAAGACCCGGGAACACACTTGCGGTAGGAAAGTGTTAGGTTTCTTTAAGCCTGTAGCTGCAAGGGAGCACAGCCCAGGGAGAGCTTGGGAGTGTCTTGATGAGGCGGGTTTGGAAAAGCCTCTTCATGGTCTGGACTGGCATTGCATGATCCCAAAGAGGACTGCGGAAGCAGATCCAGTCTGGTTACTGAGTAGTCTCCAAAACTTGGCATCTGATCATCTTGATCTAGGAGGCCGGAGGATGAAAGCAGGGCTGGATTGTCACTGGTGAGGGAGCTGCCCTTGCTCAGAAAGGTGGTGGAGAGGAGAGCGCCGTGTCATTTGTGGGGTTGCATGGTGGCCCTGTCATGTCTAGGCTGAGCACAGCTTATGGTTTCTTAAAAATGTCATCCATTTGTCAGCACAGTTTCTCATCAATTAGTGCTAATTATGTCCTTTCTTTTCTTTGTAACATGTAGGTATAATATGTATATTTTGTTTTATGTATGGGTAAACAAGATGTTTATCACCATCACAAGAATCACCAGCACCAGCACCAACATCATCATCACCTCTATCACCGCCTCCATCACCACCATCATCATTACCTCTGTCACCATCTCCATCACCATCTTCACTACCATCATCACCACCTGCATCACCACTATCATCACCACCCCCAGCACCACCATCATCACCACCTCCAAAACCACCTCCATCACCACCATCTTCACCACACCCAGCACCACCATCATCACCAGCATCATCATCACCTCCACCACCACCATCATCACCACCTCCACCACCACCATCATCACCATCTCCATCACCACCATCATCACTACCTTTATCACCACCATCGTCCCACCATCATCACCACCTCCATCACCACCATCATCACCACCTCTATCACCACCATCATCACCAGCATCATCACCACCTCCACCACCACCATCATCACCACCTCCACCACCACCATCATCACCATCTCCATCACCACCATCATCACTACCTTTATCACCACCATCGTCCCACCATCATCACCACCTCCATCACCACTATCATCACCACCCCCAGCACCACCATCATCACCACCTCCAAAACCACCTCCATCACCACCATCATCACCACCTCTATCACCACCATCATCACCAGCATCATCACCACCTCCACCACCACCATCATCACTACCTTTATCACCACCATCGTCCCACCATCATCACCACCTCCATCACCACCATCATCACCAGCATCATCACCACCTCCACCACCACCATCTTCACCACCTCCATCACCACCTCCACCACCACCATCATCACTACCTCTATCACCATCATCAGCACCTCTATCACTACCTCCAACACCACCTTCAGCATCATCACTGCCACTGTGTAAAAGCCCTCCTATCTACACAGGCAGCCTGAGTGGAATGTCACATCTGTTCTGGAGGTTTCACGTGTGTGTGGGGTGCGTCTGTGTGTATGATGGAATGGTTGTTGTGGGTGGGGTGGGAGAGGCTATTTAAAGAGTTTGAGGCTGAGCAGCCCTGACAGTCAAGAAGCTAACTATAAAGAACGGGATCCTCCTCACTGAGCAGATACTGTGTTCCTGTCTTCATTTTTCAATCTCAGTAAAGTTTGAGGGGCTGGCCTGCCAAACAGGTGTGGGGTCTGAGAGTCAGACCAGGGTGGGACTGACAGGAGCCCGACAATGAGGCTCTAATCCACCATACTCTGGCTCTCAGCAGTTTACTGTGTGGCTTCTAACAACTCTGCCTTGGTGAACCTCAGTTTTCTCTTCTCTAAAATGGGAATAATAGTAACCAGCCTCAGTGGACTATGGTGAGGATCAACTGCCATGCAAGTGGCTAGCGTGTAGTTGGAACTCAACAAACTTGGGTCCCCTGTCCCCAGCTGTGACAGGTGGTCACACTCTCCCCTGACTCCTGATGCTGGACAGGGAACAGGAGGCTCCAGGAAAGCCCAGAGCAGATGTGACCTCCCAGCCAGGCTGCTTCTCAGTATCTTCTGATCTTGTCCCGTGCCCAGTGGCAAGGAGGACGCTCAGAGAGGAGGGCATGGGCAGTGAGAGGGTGGGGGAGGCCAGGAGAGGGGAGGAGCCCTGGAAGGGGAAGAAGGAAAAGGGGTGGGAAGAAAGAAAATGCGGAAAGAAGGGAGGGGAGGGGGAATGAAGGGGAACAGGAAAGGACAGGGGAAGCGGAGAAGATGTCAGAGAAAGGAGAAGGGGAGAGGAAGGAAAAACGGGGAAACGGGGGCAGGAGAGCGAGCAGGAGGCACCTGATGCTCAGTGTCGGAGGGGAAAGGCCGCCCGGTCCAGCCACCAGCCCAGGCCTGAGGGAGGGGAGGGGGGAGCTGGGGGGGGGGGCTGGGCGGGCTGGCCTGACCCCCTGCTTAACAACCCCCGCCCCTCCACCTGCTGCCACCGTGGGATCCTCTCAACCTACCATTTTGTCCGCTGGGAACAATAGGGAGCTGTCAGGAGCCGTGTCACCAGCTGCCTCCCCCAGAGGAGAGGATGGCAGCGCCTCCCCGTCCTGGGCCTCAGGGCCAGCTGCCAGTCCAGTGCGGGAGGGCCCAGCAGCTGGGCTGCCCTTGGTCTTGGCTCCTCCCTCTTGGTGCCCCTACCCCTCCCTCTAAATCCGCCAGGCCCCTCTCCCCAGGGGGTTCCCTACATCAGGCTGCTGTTTGCTCAAAATGAGAGAGGGGGCAGGCAGGGGAGGAGTCGTGCAGAAGCACAAGGGTGTCAGGATATGTGTGTTTGGGTCTTTGTCATTATGGCAGAGAGGGCCAGCTGTCCCTCACTATCTGTCCTCCCCTTCTTCCTGATGAATTGCCACCTTTAATTTTGGACTGGCTATGTACTATCCTGGTGGCTCAGATGGTAAAGAGTCTGCCTGCAATGCAGGACACCTGGGTTCGATCCCCAGGGGAAGAAAACAGCTACCCACTCCAGTATTCTTGCCCGGAAAATCCCATGGACAGAGGAGCCTGGTGGGCTACAGTCCATGGGGTCACAAAGAGTCAGACATGACTGAGCGACTATCACTTTCACTTTTTTCCTAACTTGTAATATGACATTGGGCAAGTCACTTTCTGCCTCTGGGTCTCAGTTGACTTATTTGAACAACGAGAGTCTTGCACTAAAAGAACTGATGTTACAGACTAACAGGAGATTCTAGAAAATAGAAAAGTCACCAAGAGCTGAAGGTCCATCAAGACTGGAGAGGGTAAAGCAAGGAAGTGCTTCACTAGGGCCTCCAGACCTTAGCTAATTGAGCCCTGCTCACCCCTCCCTCCTCATCTCCTCTCTCTTACAGCCTCCACCCCAGCTACAATGGCCTCCTTTCCAGAGCACCAACTTGCATCCACCTCAGGACCTTTGCACATGCTGTTCCCTCTGTCTAGAATGCTCTTCCCTCCAGATCTTTATTCAGGCCTCTGCTCATTATCATCTGCTCAGAAAGGTCCATCCCAATTCCCCCACCTAATGTTGCCGTGTTTCCCTCCCTAGGACAACAAAGTTTAAAGTCTTTATAGCACTGACTGATGCTTAAAATGTTCTTGTTCATTATTTGCTTCTTGTTGCTGACTTTCTCCAGCAAAATGTGAACTCGTGAGAGCAAGCGCCCACCACATTAACTGCTAGATCATCAGATCATCAGGACTTGAAATAGGGTCTGGCAAACATTAAGTGCTCAATAAAAACTCAAAGACTAAACATAAGTAAGCTTGGAAGGACAAGAAGGGAATTGGCATTGATCAAGAACCTACTATGGGCCAGGCACTGTGCTGGATGCTTCCCATGGATCATCTCATTCACTTGCCTTAACACTCTCAGATAGGACTTGCTAGTCCCATTTTTCAGATCTGCAAACTGAGGTTCTGAGATGACAGTGATTCACTCTCAGGTCCCAGAGCTATACACACAAGTGCTGCGGTTTGATCCCAGGTTTCCTGGATAGAGCTCAGTAGGTGTTCATGACTCTGGCCTCGCCACATGCTCTGGGACACACAAGGATCCTCAGAAGTCCCTAATGCCCCCCACCCCACCCCATCCTCTCGCCCCACTTGCTAAGTATCTCCTCTTCACCTCCCAGGCAGCAGCTTCACTGGCTTTGATTTTCAGCATCTTTTCTGTTATCTTCCAAGGAGACTTGCTCTAAGCCTGCGATATCATAGAGGCACTGGATTCCACAGAGATGCTTCTTCCCAATCTGAAATGTGAGGACTGGTTCCTTCAAGAGGGAAAAAAGCATGCCGGCTCCGCTTCAGGAACTCCTGTCTGATATTCATTGCCAACCCTGGCACAGAGGCAGCCCTGTAGCCTTGCTCTCATCTCCTCTGCCCTTTAAGCCTCAGTTTTCTTATCTGGAAAATGGGGATAACGATGATACCCATCTGGCAATGTGGTTGAGGAGTAAATAGGATGACGGTAGGGCAAGAGAGTTTGGTTTTAAGGTTTAAATCAGGACCTTTCCTGCATTTAAATAAAAACATCTGACCTCCAACCTGTGGGCAACCCCCATACCCCTGACTATGGCATCCTGGTATTATAACACATCAACAGCTCACAAATTTAAATATCCCCTTCTATCCTGAGTCCTCTCCCTTCCTGGTTATGTGACCTTAGACAACTCCCTTCCCCTAGCTGAGCCTCAGTTTCCTTGTATGTAAACTGAAGGAGTTGGACTAGATTACATTCCAGCTCTAAAATTCTAAGGCTTCTTTATCAAAGGAAAGTGTGAGTGATAATAGCTATCATTTAGTGAACATTTATCATTTGCCAGGGAAAACTGTCAGTCCTTTTACTTATATTGTCTAATTTTGTCTTCACAATAACCCTTGAAGAAGGTATTATTATTATTCCCATTTAACAGCTGAGGAAACTGAGGCTCAAGAAAGAGAGAGATCACCCAAGATCCCACAAGGGTGGTGGAACTCTAACTCAGGTGTCTGTCTGAAAGTTTGAACCATTTTACTCCATTGTGTGCACAAGATTTGAATTTTATTTTCACCCCCATTTTATGACCAGGGCTTTCCTGCTTTGTTTGCTTTTGAGGACAGGGCTGTCAGGAGGTTGACAGGGCTTGGGACGACCTGTAGATGAGACAAACAGTTTGCAGAATATGGAGCTGACTGGCTGGCAAGTGGGACCACAACTTGAATTCCAGTCTCTTTATTAGTCCAGGTCTCTGGGTGATACATCCAAGTTCAGAGGTGCCTGCAGTGGTGGTAGGGGATGGGGAAGGGACAGATATGATAGTTCCCCAAGGAATTCTGAAAACAGGGGAAAGAGCTGCATAGGCAACGTCACGTCACTTGCAAAGGTGCCAGGGAAATGTCAGAACAAAATGTGCTGGCTGAGATCTGAAGATGAGAAATCCATTCCTGGCTTCCCTGAAGCAAATCCCTCCACTTCCCAACATCCATCTCAGGCAGAGAAATTAGTCATTTGGCAGTTCTCTTCAGCACCATGGACAGCACCCCAGATCCGCCTTCACATACCCACCAGGCCTCAGAGTGCCAGGCACGGTGACTGGCACCATGGCCAACGGAAGGGACAGTCTTGCTCCCACATCCATGGGAGCCTACCATCTGCTTCCAGGGAGAAGACTTACATCAGGGAAAACCCATTCACACAGTGCTGGGTGTTCACTCATGCTGCAAAAGGACCCTCCCAGCCAGTGTTGCACTTAACTTCCATTCATGTGTTTGGCTGTTATTGAACAGCTGCTGTGTGCCTGGTTCGGCACCAGATACCAATGAGGAAGATTAAAAATGAATAAAGACGGTGTTTGTCCTTGAAAAGCTTGGGGCTAGTGGCGGAGACTGGAAACCAGTGATTATAAGACAGATAAGCAAAATGCTTGCAAACAGTTCACACTGAGTACTTATGATATGCTAGGCATGGCACCAGGAGCTTGATTCATAGTGATGAGAATGAGCTAACTCCTGTTCTTAGTCCCATTGCACAGGTGGGGAACCGGGTCAGGGGACTTGTCCAAGGTCAGAAGGTGATGAAGAGGCAGAGCTGGGATTTGCACCCAGGGGGTCAGGCTCCAGAATCTGTGACTTAAACCACTACCACAGTCTATGAGGTAGTGGCAGGGGGGAGCATTTGGTTAAGCTTAGAAGGAGGCAGTGAAGAATTTCTGGATGAGATGACACCTGGGCTGAATTTTCCCAGCTGAGAGGAAGTGAGGAAACAGAAGAGAGAATAACACATGTGAGGCCAGAGAAATACAGCATCCTGTACTGGTTCCTTGTGGCTACAGCAAAGTGGAGTGGGAGCAGGAAGGTGTTGGAAGGAGAGGTTGGACGTTTCCCAAAAGGTGGGACCTCGGGAAGTGTTGTACAGTAAGTTCCCTGCATATGAACCTTCAAGTTGTGAACTTTCAAAGGTGTGAACATGTGTTTGCATGCTCAGTCACGTAAGTTAGTTCGTGTGTCTGGTGTACATCGTCATGTGTGTGCATCTTCTACTACAAGCAGTTGTGCTTTTGTATACTTTGCTGGACAGTACTGTACAGAGCACAGCAGTATAGTATCTTTATTTCAAGCCTAGGATATACAGAAGCAAGTATAAAAGCAATAGCATGTAGCCATTGTGTTAGCTGGGCACCTAGGATAACTTTGTCGGTCTTAAATAAATTGAACTTATGAACGTGCTCTCGTAATGGAACTCGTTTGTATGTGGGGGACTTACTGTATTAAGTTGGAGTGTTGGGCTTTAATCTAAACTCTGCAGAGACAGCTAAAGGTTTCAAGGAGGGAAGGCAGGGGATCAGATTTGTCCTCTGGAAAATGGCTGGCAGTGTATTGGGGGGTGGACAGGTCAGGGACCATGGGTAAGTGGGATGTCCAGCCAGGGGCCTGCTGCAGAACACCAGGTATTCTGCAAGGGGAGGCTGGGCTGGGGGAATGGAGCAGATGGTTTGACCACAAGAGCCCTCGAGGAGGATGTGGTTGAGACCACAGGCTCTGGTCCCACGCCTCTTGGGTTTGTAACCAAGGTTGGGAGTGAGGAAGCAGCTGCCACAGATACCCTACCTACGAGTTCATGTGTTTTACTCATAAGTCCTTCTTGCTCAGAGCCCACTTACTCTTAATTCACACACCATTCTGACAGAGTCAAGGGCCTGATTCCTAAACCTACAGCAAATTAGAGATAGGAAGTTTTCCAAGAACAGGTATGCTGAGAGCAGTGAAGAATGATAACTGACATTAAGAGGCAAACTTTTTTTAAAAAAGCATAATAAAGATGCATCATTTGGTAGATTTCAAAAGCAACAACACAACTTATGTCAAAGGGTACTCTGTTTAATAAAGTAGGGAAATAGATTATATTTTTAAAAAGCATTTTCATCCAAAGGCTAAAATGAAATTTGAAAGTTTGGTTAAAGGAAAAAACCCTTAGCTGTACAGATTGGCCACTTGCTCCCAGGATCCAGGAAACTGAGACCTTTGTGAGGTTTGCATATTCAGAGCGCCTTTCAGAAACCTCTCCTATCCATCAGCTCACCTGATCCTCACACCCATTCCAGGAGGGATATAAGCAGAGAGGCCACCTCCATGTCACAGATGGAGAAACTCATCTTGTCTGTCTTTTCACCACCTATCCAAACAGCTCTTCGTCTTTGGGGGTCACACTTGGAGCCCAGGTCTCTGGACTGGTAGCCCAAAACTCTCAGTCAGTGGGCCCCATCTGCCTTCCTTTTCCTTCCTCCCCTTCTGGGATAGTCCACAACCCCCAGCCCCCCACTGATACCCCCACAAATACTCGACACCTGCTGCTGCCGATTGGCAGGTGCGATGCCCTGAGAAGCAGCCCTCTCCTCCCATAGATCTCTCTGTGGCAACATCACAGATTCATTTGCATACCCATCAGCCAATCAGCACTCACTTCTCCAGCAGGCAATCCATCTCTGTCGGGTCCCAGCTCCCTCTCTGGGATTGAGCGCAGGACAACAACAAACCTGACCCTTCAGGTGTGAGGGCTGCGCTGTGAGTTCTGCATATGTTCCCTCACTGAATGTGCACAGCTGGCTGACCTAGAAACTGTTCTTATTCCCATATCTCAGATTAAGAAACTTTTGAAGTTTGAGAATGTGGCCAAGTTCATGCAGTTGATAAGTAGTAGAGAAGGAATTTGAACCCAAGACTGTCTGACTCTAAATGCTGGGGTGTCCACAGCTCTAGGGTCTCCCACCATGGATACAAGTGAACATTCGCTGGGGCTTGGGTGGGGACCCCCAAGACTTCAGTCTGGGAAGGCAGCCTCTCCAGACCCCATTCCACAGCGTCCTGCAGATTCTTGCTGGAGGGGAGAAGTCCCTGATGAGTCCGCTCCATCAGAGGAGGACGCTGGAGAAGAAATTCCAGCCCAGGGAGAAGGCCAGGTGGTATGACCAGGTCCTTAAACCTGGGAGGATCCTGTACAGCCTCCAGGGAGCCCTGAGCTGGGGGCTCAAGGCAGGGCTGAGCCAAGGTCTTGTTGTCAAGGTGCTGGGTGACCGAGGCCATTGTGTGATGAGTGAGCCCTAAGGGCTCCTTCTGACCTGCCTTCTGCAAGGTTGACTTTCTAGGGGCAAGAGATGGCAAATGCCAGCTGGACACAGATGACGCAAGCTGAGCCTGTCAGCATTTCCCCTCACCTGGCATAGGGCAAAGCAACCCAGCAGGGGCCCAGGCACACCCTGCCCTCTACCATCCAACCACGCTCAGGAGGAGGGATAAAACATCAAGAGCCTTGGAGTGAAACTCCCTCTCGCTGAGTCATTGCACAGGGGACACCTGAGATAACCAGTTCAATGACAATGCAGTCAGGGAAGCCTTCTTGGAGGTAGTGGCCATTGGGGTGGGTTTCTTAAGCTGGTTGACTGGATGAGTGACTGTGGAGGGAAGAACAAGCTGGGTACAGGGAATAACAAAGAGATAAGAGTTTACCTTGTAGAAAGAAAAGACCAGCCCTTGAGGTCACGTAGGCAGATGACTTGAGAATGTTTGACAGGTAAAGCTTATAGCTCAGTTGGTAAAGAATCTGTCTGCAATGCAGGAGACCCAGGTTTGATTGCTGGGTCAGGAAGATCCCCTGAAGAAGGAAATGGCAACCCACTCCAGTATTCTTCATGGTCAGAGAAGCCTGGCATGACACTGTCCATGGGGTCACAAGGGTCGGACACGACTTGGCGATTAAACCACCACTACCACCACAGCCTAGGTTGATTTGCTCACAGCCCAGGGTTCTAGGAGCCCTAGCTTGCATTTCTACCCTCTTGTTGGTCTTGGTGCCAATGGACTGGGACTGGGTTAGGGTCACCTCTGCCGCGACTGCTGGGCAGGGCCCAAGATCACCACCAGCGACTTCTCTGCTCCTGACTCCCACTCCCAAAGCTCAGGAACCCCGACTCGCCAGGCCCAAGGCCTCCAGCTCCTTAGAGTCCAGCTGATTCTGCAGTTGGTCCTTTGCCTCCATCTGGTGGTAAATCTGTGAAATGACAACAGGTGGCCCTTAAGAAGAGGCGGTTGGGGTGGAAGGGGTAGTCAGTCTCTTCTTAAGGGCCACCTGTTGTCAGGCAGAGGAGGAAACATTTGAGGCAGAGGAAGAGGAGGAAAAAGAGAGGAAGGGTGAGAACAGGAAGAAGTAACTGTTTTATAGCCTGTATGGATCACCATGCACTTTGGTGAGAGGCAGACTAATCTTGATTCCAACCTATAGCAGCTATGCACAGACCTTCCCTGGGCCTAAGTTTACTCATCGGTAAAATGGGTATAAATAATCCCACCCTTATAGTGTTACCTTTGGTGATGCGTTGACTGAGGAGCTTGAAGGGGCCTTCAAGGGACCTGGAAATGATCTCTATAATGGTGGTTGTTATGCAGTTTTGAAAGGTCATTTGCTGTTGTTCAGTTGCTCAGTCATATCCGACTCTTTGCAGCCCCATGGACTGCAGCACACCAGGCTTCCCTGTCCTTCGCCACCTCCCAGAGCTTGCTCAAACTTATGTCCTTTGAGTCAGCAATGCCATCCAACCATCTCGTCCTCTGTCATCCCCTTCTCCTTCTCACAGAGCTGCACATTTAAGGCAGGTTCAATTTAGATAAGTTGTATTTCAATAAAAATACAGTATGAACAACAATAACATCAATCTTACAGGATTTTGGTGAGGACTAAGTGAGATCACGTAGGAAAGGGACTTAGCCTGGAATCTGGCACACAGTAAGGAGGCAATGAAGGTTAGCGGTATTGTCACCAAAGACTTTCAAATATAGCCATGTTCCAGTTTTATCACAGCCCTGTAAGTTGACTTATATGTTATAGCTGGGGAATTGAGGCTTGGTGAAAAAGTGCTCCAGATTGTCTAATTCCATTTCCTAGATTTTTTTCTCCTGGGCCTTGCTCTCAAGCCAGCTTGGGCCACACAAGGCCCAGGTCATCATAGTTATCTGGGCAGATCCAAGGGCCACTATGCTCAGCAATGCATCAGGTTAAGGTACTGACTGCAGGTTCCCAGAAGACCTGGATCTTCTGGGTCTCAAGGCACCAGAGGGGCCCCTCTCAACAAAGTGGACAAGAAAGAGCCAAGCAGTCCACTGCAGGAACGGGGGAGGAGTGGGAGTATGGGGGAGGGGAGAGAACCAGGGCAGATCTGGGAGTAAATCCAGGCTCTGCTGAGTGACGGGAGATGAGTTGCTTTTCATCCATGGGGATCAGTTTCCCCCCTGTAAAATGTACATAAGAATATAGGCCCTTCCTGGCGCTTGGGATTGTTGTGAGAGCAAAGTGACACTGTGGGTGCAAAGACACTTCGGTCCTCCCACTGATCTTGCAGGCGGGGCAAGAATCTTCCCATTTTACAGACGAGGAAACTGAGGCTTAGATGCTATAGACCCTACCCAGCTCCCACCTTAGGCCTCAGCCCATGTGAGCCATGGCATAAACACAGCCCAGAAAAGTGGAGCGAAGTTCTGGGACTGTGGGGTCCTACGGTGGGACGATGTATGCGGCCAAAAGGATGGGTGGGTGGGGCGCCTGGAACACGTGATAGCCCTTTGATTAATTCACATCAGGGCAACGGCCTTGGCCTCCGCAGCTGCAGTTGACCCCACTGCCCCTTCTCCCAGCGGTGGTGACACCAGAGCCCTTGGAGGAAACTGCTTTCTGGTCCCGGGAACGGCCCGTCCCAGCAGCCCCGTGTGGCCCTGGCCTGCCATCTGGTGGCCACAGGAAGAATTGCCGGGACGAGGCTTCGGTCTGGTCTCGCTTCCCTCTCCCTCAGGGCTGTGCCAGCCTCTGCTTGCAGGGAGGACGGAGCTCATGACTCCCCAGAAGCCCTCTGCTCTGGTGGGCAGCATCTCTGAGTGCCTGCCACTGTGCCCCCAGGTTACAGAGTAAACAGGACAGAGGTCTCTTCTTGGGTCAGAGTCAGGCATCTCAGACCACAAGGTCAGGTTGACTCAGGTCAGAACATTCCATCAGTTTCCTTTGGTCGACACAGAGCCCCCAGCACAGCACAGGCTCCTAGTCCACAAACTCGGGTGTCAAGAAACCAGCCGTTTCATGTTTTATTCCAAAGTTTCTTCTGAGTTTCTCCTCCTCCTGGGCTTGGTGGTGGTTTAGCTGCTCAGTCATGTCTGACTCTGTGACCTTATGGACTGTAGTCCCCCCGGCTCCTCTGTCCATGGGATTTCCCAGGCAAGAATACTGGAGTGGGTTGCCATTTCTTTCTCCAGGGGATCTTCCCAATTCAGGGATTGAACCCAGGTCTCCTGCATGCATTGCAGGCAGATTCTTTACTGACCAAGCCACCAGGGAAGTCTTACCCGTGGTTGAATATTCCCCACCTAGGATCACACAGGACAGAGGTTTCTATAGCCCCAGTGATGGGGACAGGGCCATTGGGGGTTATCACAGGTCCCAGCGCCCCTGGCCCATGAAGGCAGGAGGCCCTGTGCTCCTGTGACTACCTGGGTTCAGGAGTGTCTGCCCAGGTTGGCAGCCCCAGCTTGGGGTCCACCTCCTCTCAGTGTTTCATGAAGTCATTCCCCTTGGGGGCCCTGGCATCTCTTGGGGGTACTTCGGAGTACAGGGCACCCTTCCAGCTACTCTCTTGTCCCGCCTGCTCTGCCGCTTAGCAGGCCAGGGGCAAGTTAACTCTTTGCTTTTAGCTCCCATCACCATCCACCTGATTTACTTAGTATTGCTGTGTTACAAACCAGCCCCAAACTGAGTCATCAGACAGTCATCTAATTACGATCAGAGATTTGGACAGGGCACGGTGGAGACAGTTGTTCCTGCTCCATGATGCCTGGGGCTTCTGCTGGGAGACTTCAAGGCTGGGAATGACTTGATGGCAGAGGCAGGAATCAGCAGAGATGTCTTCACTCACTGATCAGGTGGCCAGCACTGGCTGTTGGCTGGAACCCCGGGGTGTCCTCTCTATGAGGCCTCACTGCATGTGTTAGTTTGGGCTTTCCCACAACGTGGTGGCTGGATTCCAAGGGTGAGCATCCCAAGGGACCAAGGCAGACATACACGGCATTATTGAGATCTAACTTCGGAAGCTACACAGCCATCTTTTTCCTTACTCTACTGGTGGAGGCAGTCGCAAAGTCTGCCCAGGTCACGGGCCCCACCCCTTGATGGCAGTGGTGTCGGGGTCACCCTGTAAGAAGACATGTGGATGGGAGATTCTGTCATGACTGTCTTTAGAAAGTCCATCTGCCATGTCACCTCACCCAGAGCTGACACTTTCAGAGAAAAACCACTGGTCTGTGTTTTCCACTGTTGTTCAGTAGCTAAGTCGTGTCCAACTCTTTGCAACCCCATGGACTGCAGCACGCCAGGCTTCCCTGTGCTTTACTGTCTCCCAGAGTTTGCTCAAACTCATGTCCATTGAGTCGGTGATGCCATTCAACCATCTCACCCTCTATCACTCCCTTCTCCTCCTGCCTTCAATCTTTCCCAGCATCAGGGTCTTTTCCAATGAATCAGCTCTTTGCATCAGGTGGCCAAAGTAATAAACCTTCAGCTTCAGCATCGGTCCTTCCAATGAATATTCAGGGTTGATTTCCCTTAGGATGGACTGGTTTGATCTCCTTCCTGTCCAAGGGACTCTCAAGAGTCTTCTCCATTACCACAGTTCGAAAGCATCGATTCTTTGGCACTCAGCCATCTTTATGGTCCAACTCTCACATCCATACATGACTACTGGAAAAACCATAGCTTTGACTATACGCAACACTAAACTGCCAGAAGCAAGGCAGCTCAGCGCTGGGCTACCTACCTGCTGCTCCCGCGGAGGGGAACATGAGATAGAATTCCGAGTGGAGGACTGCAAGCAGGGAAGCCTGTCCGGAGCAGAGTGCAGGCTCTGGGAATGAGGTTCTAGAGAGGAGAAATGGAGCAGGTCAATAAAAGTCAAAAGCCAGAACTCTTTCTGTCTCGAGGAGGAAATCAGAGTTGCTGAGTGTGACTGGTTGGTGGGTAGGCCACACCTGGGCTTGTTGTTCAGGTCAGCACAGCTGGTAGAAAGTAGTGGGCCGTGGGCACCCACCTGGGAAAGGCCTGGGAGCCTCAGCTAAACAGTGACACATACACGTACACTCCAGGTTGGAAGTGCGGTGCCCCATCAGGTCTGCACTGGGGCCGCCAGGTGTATCTGGACATCTCAGCGAATGATGGAACTCAGAGGCCAGGTACTGCTGAGATGGCTAGGCACAAGGTCATGGCTTGACGCTGGTCTCCACCATCTGTGTGACCTTGGATGGATGACATCTCCAAACCCCACTTTCTCATCTGCAAAATGGGGACAATTCTAAGTCACAGAGCCATGGGCTCTTTTAGGGCAAGTTCTAAATCAGTTTGGCAAAAAGCAAGTACAGGCAAAACCATCTTTGAAAACCTCTTAGTTTCCTCCTCCCCCACCCCAACATGTATGCAGGGCTTCCCCGGTAGCTCAGCTGGTAAAGAATCTGCATGGCTTTGCATCTACAACCGTGTGGAGTGATTCTAAAGAAAACTAAACTTGGAGAACTGATGAGCTAGAACAGGGAGGGGCAAAGGGGAAGCTGGGAACAGATGGCCCAGCTGTCACACCAGCTGCCTTTAAGAAAATGTCGAGCCCCTAACTGAGTGCTGAGTGGGGGACCTGGCGGGGTGGGGACAGAATGCGACCCATCAGGCTCGCTGACCGACTCCTCTTCTGTTTTCACAGTAATCCTTGGTAACCTGAATATGTGTTAATGGATCTGTGCGCTCTTGTTGACATGAAGCTAGGGAATACACATGAAGGCTCTCACCACTGTTCTTGGTACATAGTAAGTGCTCAGTAAACGTGGGCTGGATTTGAGTCTTGATGTTGCTGCATCAGATCCATATACGGAGCTTCTTTGCAGCCAGGACAGCTGTCCAGGTTGTTAGGACATCAAAACATGTCCCTATCAGTTGGTGAACAGCTGCTGTCCCAGTCCCCCCCACCGCCCCGAGCGTCCCCCACTGGCCCAGTTGACCTGGTCTCTCTAACCTGGGATTCCCAAATCCCCACCTGATCCAGCACCTTGAGGAGTGACCCTGGTCCAGGACCCTGCTCAGGTGTGAGGCTGGAGTCTGTTCTGTTGGTTGGTCCCATGAGCTCCTAGGGTTAAATGTTTCAGGGGTCACCCTGCCCACATTCCCACAGCCCCGTGAAAAGCTCTCAGGAGGAGTCAGTAGTGTTTGCTGCACTTCTCAGCTGGCCTGTCCTATAGGGGCCCTGAGGATCCCTCACTCCGCCTGGGTTCTGGCTCCTGCCCTCGGGTAGGGTTCTAGAGGCAGTTACATCCTCCTGGTGGGCCTGCACATCCAGGGAGCCGAGCATGACCTAAGCTGGAGCACAGCCAGGGCCCACCAGCTCAGCTGTCTTTGAAGCCCTCGAGCCCAGCTCCTCTCGGGCCTGCCCTGCAGCTGTGTGGAGACCCAGGCCCAGCGCCCCTCAGACTGTGGGTCCCCGGGCCTTGTCTCCCCAGAATGTCCACTCATGCAAGAATGAACAAGTTTGCCTAGCAGTCCAGGCAGCCAGCCCAAAGCAGCTGACACTAGTGTGAAATTTCTTCGAAGTCTCGGGTCTTCTTTCAAAATTACAGATTCTGCATTCTGCTTCACGATGTTTCCATTTTTGTGTAAATCTAAAAATAGAGCTTCCACTGAACAAAACTGACTCTCCAGGAAGATGACAGGCTCATCCTGTGACTCTGTAGACACCCAGTTCACTGCCATGGACCTCTGGGCACTCACGGCTGGAAATTTGAAAAGGTTGCCCACCCCTCCCCGGCCCCCGCATGCCTCAGGTAGACTAAATCTCTGACTTTTCACCGCTGTAAAAAGGAGTACATGGACGCCCTTGCTGAGCCACTTCCCATTTCGACCTTTCTGAAACTGTAGTTAACCCTGACCAGTGCCCTGTGGCCATCGGGAGAGACCGTCTCTTTCTGCTTCGGATAGACAGAGGCTGGGCACTGCCAGGGCCCTGGTTCCCACCCTGCTTGGGGGTGAAAAGGCCCTTATTCTAGAAGCAGCTTCTTCCCCAGTAAAGATGAGCACTTCAGAGAGACCAGAGCCAAGGAGTGGAGCTGAGTGTTGGAGCTAGAAAAGCACAGGCCTGAGTAGACGGAGGTACTGACACCCCCTCCTCCCATGCCAACCCTGATTGGAATCACCGAAAAAGACACACTGTGCCGGCAGCACTGTGCGGGCAGGTGTGGGAGTGTTGGGAGGGGGAAGAGGGGGGGAGTGGGCCAGGGGAAGGGCAGTGAGGACCGCAGGAGGATTAGAAAGGAAAAGAGGTTCACACTCTGCATTTTGAGGAGTTTCTACACGCTGTGCTGTGCTTAGTTGCTCAGTCGTGTCCGATTCTTTGCAACCCCATGGACTGTAGCCCACCGGGCTCCTCTGGCCATGAGGATTCTCCAGGCAAGGATACTGGAGTGGGTCGCCATGACCTCCTCCCAACTCAGGGATCGAACCCAAGTCCCCCACATTGCAGGCTGATTCTCTACCATCTGAGGCACCAGGGAGCCCTCTACACACTGCGTAGTGTAGTAGCGTTAGTTGCTCAGTCGTGTCCGATTCTTTGCGACCCCGTGGACTGTGGCCAGCCAGGCTCCTTTGTCCATGGGATTCTCCAGGCAAGAATACTGGAGTGGGTCGCCATTCCCTCCTCCACTACACATTGTAGACGCGGGCAATTGGGAAAAAGCCCCTGAACGCTAGGCGCCCCCTGACCATAAGCACCTGGTGGGCTGCTGCTGCCAAGGGGCTCTTCCCTGGACTGTGGGTGGCAGCACCCAGGCATAGCACAGGCCACGCTGCTCTGGCAGCCCGGGCACAACGACCTCACCAGCTGGTAGACAGAAGCCCGGTCAAAGTGTCCCAGATCCGCAATGCACCGCCGAGCGCATCCTAGCCCAGCGCACCCGAGGGCGCCTTCAGTCCGAGGCACCGGCCGGTTTGCAGAAGTATTACTTCGGTTTTCCAGCAGAGGGCAGTACAGTGCTCCAAGGAAGAGGCGTACTTTTCTGAAGAGCCCGGAAACCATTATGTTCTTTAGGCAGCAGGAATCTTGAAATGACAACCCTGCAGACCCAAACCCGGGAGTCAGATTCTTTTTTCTGTTTACAGAACTCTAATTTTAATCAAAGCAATACCTCACCTTTTAAAAATATGAAAATGGTCTGTAAGACTCAACAAAAGCCAGCAGCCTCCTCTTCTCATCCACACCCCACCTTCAACCACTTCAAATGCTTTCAGCAATTCTTCTGTTAATCTCTAGATTTCTGAAGAACCGGTTCTTGATTTCCTAGTTTAGACGTCATCTCTGACTGCTATGATGGAAGATGAGATTCATCTTTCTTAATCCACCCCAAGCTCTCCCCTCTCTCAAACATACCCACACACACTTCCTCCTCTTTCCCAGCATGTTTGTCTCTCTGTTGTTATTCAGTCGGTAAGTCATGCCTGACTCTTTGCCACCCCATGGACTGAAGCATGCCAGACTTCCCTGCCCTCCACTGTCCCCTGGAGTTTGCTCAAGCTCATGTCCATTGAGTCGATGATGCCATCCAACCATCTCATCCTCTGTCGTCCCCCTCTCCTCCTGCCCTCAATCTTTCCCAGCATCAGAGTCTTTTCCAGTGAGTCAGCTCTTTGCATCAGGTGGCCAGCGTATTGGAGTTTCAGCTTCAGCATCAGTCCTTCCAATGAATATTCAAGGTTAATTTCCTTTAGGATTGATTGGTTTGATCTCCTTACTATCCACGGGACTGTCAAGAGTCTTCTCCAGCACCACAGTTTGAAAGCATCAGTTCTTTGGCACTCAGCCTTCTTTATGGTCCAACTCTCACATCTGTACGTGATTACAGAACAAAACATAGCTTTGACTATACTGACCTTTGTCAGTAAAGTAATGTCTCTGCTTTTTAATGCACTGTCTAGGTTTGTCATAGTTTTCCTTCTAAGGAGCAAGCATCTTAATTTCATGGACGCACTCACCGTCCACAGTGATTTTGGATCCCTAGAAAATAAAATCTGCTACTGTTTCCATTTTTTCCCCATCTATTTGCCATGAATTGATGGGACTGGATGCCATGATCTTGGTTTTTTGAATGTTGAGTTTTAAGCCGAATTTTTCGCTTTCTTCTTTCACCTTCCAGAAGCTCTTTAGTTCCTCTTCACTTTCTGCCATAAGGGTGGTGTCATCTGCATATCTGAGGTTATTGATATTTCTCCTGGCAACCTTGATTCAGGCTTGTGCTTCATCCAGCCCGGCATTTCGCCTGATGTACTCTGCATATAAGTTAAATAAGCAAGGTTCAATACACAGCCTTTTTCTACTCCTTTCCCAATTTTGAACCAGTCCATTGTTCTATTCTTGGTTCTAACTGTTGTTTCTTGACCTGCATACAGGTTTCTCAGGAGGCAGGTAAGGTGGTCTGGTATTTCCATCTCTTTAAGAATTTTCCACAGTTTGTTGTGGTCCACACAATCCAAGAGTTTAGCATAGTCAGTGAAGCAGATGTAGATGTTTTTCTGGAATCCTCTTGCTTTTTCTATGATCCAACAGATGATTTGTCTCTCCATTTTTTGTTAAATCTATATTCTGGATATTTACCTGGCTCTTTGCCTATAATATCTCTGCCATCTCTGCATGGAATGCCTTATTTGCCATCATGATTTTCCACCCTACATTTCTTCTGACCAAGATACTCATTTCATAGCAAAAGAGTGACGGTGGGCTTGGGCCCCTCACCAGGTACTCCATCATCCAGAAAGTGGGAGCCTAAGTGGTAAGTGGAAGGACCTTCAGAAGACTCGGGTAATGCTGCTTGAGAGAGAATGTCCTGAAAGGTTGAGATTCTGCCTTAACAGGAGGCAGAATGTGCTGTCACTCAGCAATCAATATAAGGTGTTTCCCCGCCCCTGTCCACAGTAACCGGGCCAGGGAACACGGAGGGGAGGCGGCTTTTCTCACCACTGCACCTAATAACCGCTTGCCGAGTTTCTGCTTCTTGTCCCCATGATTTTGAACTCTGCTGATTTGGAAATCTTTGTTCCCAAGGCAGAAACTAAGGAGGAAGAAGAAGCCCACTTCCGTAGGGATCAGAGACCCAGCTATGTGAGATGCCCTCAGCAGCCAGCCAGCACCCTCAGCCCAGGAGCCTCAGCGACAGCCATGCACAGCCCCTCTTTGAGCTCCGGAGATGCCAGCCCTGGCCGTGCAGCAACCCCTCCAAAGAGATCTGAACCCCAGCCCCGTGCTCACCTCCTCCAAGCAGATCCCTTCCCTCCTGCTCTACCCCGAGGAGCGTGGATGTTTCCCCAAGGCACCATCTCTGTGTTTCCTCAGAGCTTCTGCTCTGTCCTCCAGGACTCGTGTAACCAGTTACCTCTGTATTTCTCGTTCTGTCATAAACAAGTGTGGTTTCTGTTTTCATGGCTGGATCCCAACTGATACAGCCATGAGTAAGTCAGTATGGTAAATCCAACTTTTAATGCTTGGGGGTTAAAAAGGAGACAAATTATGCTCCAATTCTTATAAAAGTGTTTCTTTTCTTTGCCAAATACTTAAATACTTTACCATGAACTTTACAAAATGTGAGTAGAATCTAGATGAAGAAAATTACAAAATGTAGTTTTGTAGTGAGCAACAGAAAATATAACCTGAACCAATGAAAGAACATATTATTATAGGAAGAAAGTATCAATATTATTGAGATATCAATAATAACCCATAGTAAGTAAGTGTTAGTCGCTCAGTTGTGCCCAACTCTTTGCGACTCCATGGGCTGCAGCCCACCAGGCTGTCCATGGGATTTTCCAGGCAAGGATACTGGAGTGGGTGGCCATTGCCTTCTCCAGGGTATCTTCCCAACCCAGAGATCAAACCTGGGTCTCCTGCACTACAGGCAGATTCTTTATCAACTGAGCTACGAGGGAAGCCCCATACAAATCTACAAAAGTAATGAAATTCCAGTCAACATCCTGTTGGGCCTTTTTTTTTTGAAGCACAACAAAGTAAGTCTAAAGTTTACCTGGAAGAATAAAGCATCAGTGCTCAATAAAATATTCTGAAAAGGGGAAGTCTGCCTACCAGTTATTAAAATGTTTTACAAAAACTCAGCCAATAAAATAGTGTGGTTTGGTTCTATATATAGTAATGGTGAAATGGCTTTCATTGAATTAAACATTCCTTCAGGTAATAATGAAATACTCTGAACAAAGTATTTTAAAAATTATTTCATTAAAGAGTGAAAAATAATGAATTCAGAATTGTATATGCAGGAAAAAATATATCCTTTAAACACGGGAAATAGATAGTTCAAATAAATAAAAACTGGGAGAACTCATTTCCAGCAGAGTTGCCTGCTCTACTAGAAATACCAAAAGAAGTTCTTCAGGCCAAAAGGAAATTATACTTAAAGGAAATATGTTTACAGGAAGGAATGGACTCCCTAAGTAGTAAACATATAAGTATTTATTGAAGAAAAAACATATTTTATTCTCTTAATTTATTTAAAAGGCATAAAACCACCATTAGCAAGTGGATTTTAAAAATCAAATACTTTAAAAATAAAAACAATGAAGAATTTCAAGATATATACACTGAAAACTAGAAGTCATTGTTGAGAGAAATTAAATAAGACATAAAAATGGATAGACACTCCATATTTATTGATTGGAAGACTCAATACCATTTTTCTCTAAATACCAGTATCTCTCCTAACTGACAGATTCAGGGCCATTTCAATCAAAATCCCAGAAGGACGTTGAAAATCTGATTCTAAAATACACGGGGGAATGCAGAGAAACCAGAATAGCCAACATGGTCTTGAAGAAGAACAAAATTGGGGCATTCATACAACTAGATATTACAACTTAAATACAAAGCTACAACCATCAAGAAGTCTGTATGATTTGGCACAAGGATAAACAAATAGAAGGATGAAGTAGGAAGGCAATGGCACCCCACTCTAGTACTCTTGCCTGGAAAATCCCATGGATGGAGGAGCCTGGTAGGCTACAGTCTGTGGGGTCGCTAAGAGTCGGACACGACTGAGCGACTTCACTTTCACTTTTCCCTTTCATGCACTGGAGAAGGAAATGGTAACCCACTCCAGTATTCTTGCCTGGAGAATCCCAGGGACGGGGGAGCCTGATGGGCTGCCGCCTATGGGGTCGCACAGAGTCGGACACGACTGAAGCGACTTAGCATAGTATAGCATAGCATAGAGTCAGCAACAGACTCACGTTTATATGGTCAATTGACTTTTGACAACAGGCCACTGCTTTTCAGGGGATAAAGGCTGCCTTTAGAATAAATGTTCCAGTGTTCCCAAATCATTTGGCTACCCATATGGGTAAAAATGAACCTTGATACTTACCTCATATTGTACAAAATTAATTTGAAATGGATCATAGATCTAAGTGCAAAAGACAAAGCAACAAGGCTTTTAGATGCAAACACGGAAGAATATCTTTATGACCTTGGGATGGGCAAATTCTTAACGAGAATGTAACACATGAACCATAAAATAGGCTTCATTGAAACTGAGAACTCTGTTCATTAAAAGACACCAGGAGAGTGAAAAAGCAAGTCGCCACATATTAGAAGAAGATAGTCACAACAGAAATTCATCTGAAAAATAAATAAAACAAAACCCCCCCAAACCAGTTAAACACTGGGCACAAAACTTAAGCACTTTACAAGACAGGCTCTCCAAACGGCCAGTAAACACATGAGAAGGTGCTCAACATCATTATTCATCAGGAAAAAACCAATATAAAGCCACAAGGAGACACTTGTGATAGAAGCTGAGCAGTGGTTGTCTCTGGGGCAGTGAATGCACCAAGGGGCCTTTGGGGCTGGAATTGTCCTATTTCTTGGCTTGGGTGTTGGTTATATGGAGGGTACAATTTAGGAGCAAAAATAGGATTTGTGCAATTTTCTATGTGTATGTTATACATCAGTGAAAAATTAAAAGATAGAATGCTACTAAAGAAAGTTAATTATAATGGGTAGGGGGAAATGAGCATATTCATACTTTGTTGGTATAATTAAAAATCAGTGCAAAGTTTTGGAGGGAAATTTAAAGAAAAATCTTAATATTACATATACTGTTAATATTTACTCATGAATTCTTCTCTGAATTATCCCTAAACCAGATAAATACACAAAGATGTCATCAAAAGGTGTCATCAAAATCATTACACCATTATTTACCATGGTAAAAAAAGAATTATTAACACCTAAATTTCTCACAATATATTGAATACAATGCAGTTATTAAAAGTCCTATTAGGGGCAAAAAATTACTGACTTGTGAAAATGTTCATGGCATATTGCTCAATGAGAAGAGCATGCTCAAAATAATACATGCAACATGATGCTATTTGCAACAGTTAGAACGCTTTCAGCTGCAAATAAAAAACACCCACCTAAAACTTGTTTCAACAATAAGGGCAATTTATTACCTCATATTACAGGAGTCCAAAAATAAGGGCTGGCTAATTAAGTTGTTCAATAATGTTTCCAGGACCTGAGTTTCTTCCTGGGTGTTGGTTTTTATTCTCAGTCTAGTCCCTTCTTGCTTGGCAAATGGTTACAGTAGCTTCCAGAATCTCCCCCTCACAGAGCCAAGTCTAGGTGGAAAGAGGACCATCACCTCCTGTGGATCTCTTAGAACAAGAGAAACATTTCCTCAAAGTCATCCCTGCTGTACTTCTCCGGCCAAACTGTATCACACATCCATGCCTAAACCAATCACGGGAGAGGGACAGGAGAATGGGTTCTCACTTCTCAAAGAAAATTCTAAAAGTTATTTTTAAAATAATACTTTGAAAATGAACTTGAGAATCATTTAACTACTTCCCTAGAACTTTGTAGATTGGAAAGATATGTTTCTAAAAAGTAGAATGATGGTTTAAGAAGCTATAGTCATTTCCTTTCTATTTCTATTTCCATTTTGTTCCATGATCCTCTCACAATCTGCCCCTGGGCTATTCAAAATCTGGCTTCAAAGTGATGCTCTAATGGGAAGAACTTCTAAGTACATTGAGGTCAATCTCTTACAGGAAACCCAGAAAGAGAACAACTTACCAAGCTTGTTCAACTTACCAAGGTCATCCAGCTAACTATGGAGAAGCTCCTAAACACAGCAGTGAATGCTTTGGAAATCCCCTGATGGATACACAGCTCCAGTTCCTGAAGTCATCCAGGAGGCAAGGCTGAGCAGGAGTTAGAGACACCAAAGGCTCAGCCTTCTTACTGGGGAGAGAGGAGTAATAGCCTGTCTAGGGATGGGCCACCCACTCTCCCAAACCACCCCCAAATTAAAGGTAAATTTCTCTCTGTAGTATCATCTCTCTGCTGTACCTTTGACCTTGCTTCTTCACTGGCTCCAGTCCCATGGGCTGGAAACATGCCCAGATTTCTCCCATCCTTAAACCAAAAACAAAACCTTTAACCCTCCCCTTTCTTTCCACTGTATTTTATCTAAATAGCTCAAAAAAGATTAATCTACATGTCTTTTTTTTTTTTTCTAATTTCTCACATCCAATTTTCTCAACTCATTCTTATCTGCTGTCTTCCCTGGCATACCACTGAAATTTCTCTTGCCAAGGACAGTGACCTCCTATCACGAAATCTGAGGATCTCCTTAAGTTCTTACCTTACTGCATGCCTTTGTTGCATTTAATTCTATTGGTTACTTTCTTTTTCTGAATTCTCTACTCTTTTGGTTCTCAGGACATCTTGTTCTATGTAGTCCTCATAACTTTCTGTCCACAACTTTTTTTCCCCCCATGGGAAAGGAGATGGATAAAGACATGTTCCTGGTGACATTGTTTGAACACCTGGATCCTGCCATGCCTGAAGCCCGCACTAGATTTTTTTTTTTAGTTACACCAGCCAATGTGTTTTTCTTTTCCTCAAACTAGTTTTAGTTGGGTTTTTGAGGCTGGCCAATGGAACTGAGCACAGCAGTGAAATCTCCTTTGATAACTCCTTTCCTTCTGCTACTGGTACCAACAGCACTAACTATAATACTAACTACACACACGTTCTCAAAGAGCACATAGCTGAGGCTAGAAGTATAATTAATGAGGAGCCATCTGGCAAATTCTCAGGTGCTCCACACAAAGAAACTGGCCTCAGCACACACCCCAATTCTAAGGTCTCATTTGGTGCAGGCAGCATGTTAAGTCAAATGGGTCTTTGCCACCTGAACACTCCCACAACCACCAAAACTAAGATGGGAATCCTATATCTGCAAAACTTTGCAAAAATTCAATACATCATTGGCTTTGATATTTCTCAAATCATGTTTGAATTCCTAGAGTAAAATATGTCAAGTTAAGTAATTCCTTTGATATATTATTGCATTCTTCCCTGGTGGCTCAGACGGTAAAGCATCTGCCTACAATGTGGGAGACCCAGGTTCAATCCCTGGGTCGGGAAGATCTCCTGGAAAAGAAAATGGCAACCCACTCCAGTATTCTTGGCTGGAAAATCCCATGGAGGGAGGAGCCTGGTAGGCTACAGTCCATGGAGTCGCAAAGAGTTGGCCACGACTGAGTGACTTCACTTTCACTATTGTTGCATTCAAATTGCTTGTATTGAACAGACTTGTGTTTGCCAATGGGGCATGGGTGGCAAAGGGAAGGATTGGGAGTCTGGGATTAGTAGATGCAAACTATTACATATAGGATGGATAAACAACAAGGTCCTACTGCATAGCACAGGGGACTATGGATTATATCAACATTCTGTGATAGAGCATTTGGAAGAGAATATGAAAAAGAATATGGATATATCTGAATCACTTTTTTGTACAGCAGAAATTAACACAACATTGTAAATCAACTATATTTCAATAACATTTTTACAAATTGCTCATTTATAGACTTTGGTATGAGTGGGTTTTCTCAGTTTTGGAATCAGGTTTATGTTAATCTCAATAACTTTTTGTTTCCATTTGCTTCCTTTTTGTAACAGCTGGAGATTATTTATCAATGCAATATGCTCGTGAATCTTAAAGAACATAGGAGTAGATTGCTTAAAGTTTTCTTCGGTTTCCTGTATTAACTCTACTTCAGCATGGGCCATTTGGCCTGACTATTCAGTTTAGGCTATTGAGTCTCTTCACACATCAAAGGAGTTTTCACTATCTGTTCCTGTATATAAACAAAGGATGGGATTGATCACCATCAGTAGCTGATGTGAGCTCCCTCAACAATTGTGTCAGCGAGTCGCCGTTTGATCTCTATATGTGTGCCTTGCCCTCTGAGGGTGGTCAGAGGTATAAGGAGACTTAGGTGAGCTGTGCCCCATCCATATGGGACAAACGCTGACAGAGTTTCCCTCCAGGGAGCCTGGGCTAGGAAGCACACTGGCACCATGAAGGGAAACACAACAGCTATTAATATAATTAGGGGTGTATAATTACATTAGAGGATGATGTAGAAAAAAATAGGTACTAATTCTGACATAGAAAAAAAGGCATTGATACAACTCAATCAATTTTCATTCCTAATATAAACTCCTACTAAAATAGGAATAGGAGGACATTTCCAAAGAATAAGAAAGAGATTATCAGAAACCTATAGGCTTCCCAGATGGCGCTAGTAGTAAAGAACCTGCCTGCCAATACAGGAGACACAGGAGACTTGGGTTCAGTCCTTGGGTTGGGAAGATCCCCTGGAGAAGGAAATGGCAACCCATTCCAGTATTCTTACCTGGAGGATCCCATTGACAGAGGAGCCTTGTTGGCTGCAGTCCATAGGGTTGCAAAGAGTCTCAAGTGACTTAGCACACAGCACTCACAGAAAACATAAAAGCAGGTGAAAACCTGGCATCAGTAACAAGACACTGTCTCCACTCCTAATCATCGTTTGAAGCTAATGTGATAATATAAGAAAATGGACTAGAATTCACAAATATTTAAAAGGAGGAGTCAAAATAATTATTTGCATGAGATCTTGTTTATCAAAAAAATTCAAGAGCATCAACTCAAAACTGTTATAAATAATATGTGATAGCTAGTCAGAATATGCATTTATACAAGTCAGTGGCTTTCTAATGTAACAGCAAGGACAAATTAGAAAGTAAAAGGAATTGTGGAGATCTCACCCACAGAGCCGCAAATGCTATAAAATATCTGGAAATAAACCTAGCAAGCAGTATGTTAGGCTCATAAGAAGCAAACTATAAAACCTGGCTGAAGATTGTAAAAGAAGACTTGAATACAAAGGAGAAATGGGCCACATCCCTGAAAGAAAACTTGATATTGTAGAAATGCCAATTCTCCTCCAATTATCCTATCAATTTAATGGCATTTCATCAAAATCCTGATGGCTTTCTCCCCCAAACCCATTACCCCATTCTAAACGTGGGAAAGGCATCAAATAAACGATGACAGAGAGGCATTCTACACAACACCTGACCAATACTCCTCAAAACTGAGGCCATCAAACAGAAGGAAAGCCTGAGAAACTCACAGTCAAGAGCAGCCCAAGGAGAGGTAGTCTTCTGGGTGGAATCCAGGAACAGAAGGACGACTCCAGGCAAAAACTAATAACATCTGAACAAATTACGAACTTCAGTTAATAATAATGTATCACCATCGGTTCATGAATTGCAACCAACGTACCACACTGAAGAAAGATGTCAATAGGAGAAACTGCATGAGGAATATATGGAAACTCTCTGTGATATCTTTGCAATTTTTTTTTGTAAATCTAAAACTGTTAAACAAATAAAATAAAATCTATGTTCTAAAAAAAGAAATCCCAATGAAATATTTTTGAGGGGGTGGGGGGTGGAAAGAAGAAGAAACTCTCAACGTTGAAGTTTACTTGAAATGATACCTGGATGATGACGGACAAATTTTCCATTTACGATGAATGGGTGTCTACCAATTAAAGTGAAATGCAGAGTTTCCACCTCCTCTTATCTTGAAGATCAGCCCAAACCAAAAGTAGGGGCAAAAAGCAGAACTAAATCCACCTTGAATGAGAAGAGGGCGCATCGGAAGCCTAAGATCTCTAGGTGAGCAGACGGGAGGCAGCTGGAGGAAGAGGTAGGTGCAGAACCCGAGGAGCAAGAATCAAATCTGAGTGCCCAGGGCGGGGCGTGGGAAAGGAGGAAGCCAGTCTGCTCACCGCCACCGAAAGGCTCAGGCATAGAAAGGACCAGGTCCCTAAGAAGGTTGTGGGGAAGCCTGCGGCTGAAAATAAAGGGATATTTTTTCAAAACCTTATACAAGATGCAGTGAGACCCCAAGATTACCCGTCCCAAACACACCCATGGCAGCCAAGGGGCTATCTTTCTCCTGTTCCTGAAGACCACTAGAGATTCCTTTTCTAAAGAAATGGACACAGAAAGTCTAACTTGGTTTCAGCAGGCACTGAGGAAGGTGGAAAGGTGCTGAATTGAAAACAGATGAGTAAGGAGACATGGGAGACCTCCAGCTACCTCCTCATTCAGGTCCCAAACTAGAGGTCCTTCTGCTTTAGCATCACTTTGAAGCCAGCCCAGGACTGGACTTAATGCCCCCAACTCCCACCATGTCTCCTGCACACACACGCACTGGTAGCAGGGTGGAAGAGCATTCTTTGCAAATGAGGTGAAGACTTATGCCACCAGGGGCATCGGCCAATTTCATCTTCCAGTAAGCCCTGTGCACAAATTCCACCCTCCTGACACCTCCCAGAGGACACTCAGTACCTCACTCTCAAATATGAAAAGGCAGCCAAGGATCACTGGACATCTGAAGACAATCCTAACATGAAAGAGAATACAATAAATAGGAGAGAAAGAAGTTGAAGGAAGCAGCTAATTCACAGAATAGGTGGGGGAAGAGGATATTTCTAAAGAAAAAACATTGTCCCCATTAAAAGGAAAAGAAGCTATAAGAAACAAAGAACAAGAAATCTTGCTTCTTGATGGAAATTCGGACTATGAAAGCTGAATACATACATATATATTGGCCTCACCCCACACAGCACACAGGATCTTAGTTCCCAGGTCTGGGATCTAACCCATGCCCCCTGCAGTGGAAGCAGGGAGTCTTAACCACTGGACTGCCAGGGAAGTCCCCGGGCTGAAATTTTTTAAGAAAAAGTTTACGTGTTTGAAAGACAAGGTCATGGAAATCTCCCAGAAAGTACAACAACAACAACAAAAAACCTATGGTGTATCAATGGAATGAAATGTTACTCAATACTAAAAATGGACAAACTGCTGGTTCAAGCAACAACATAAATGAATCTGAAAACATCTTGAACAAAGAGTTGTAAAAACAAATAAGTAATATAGTAAAAACCAAGAATATGTGACAGAGACTCCAGGTAGTGCATAAAGCCTATAGTGTTCACTATCCGACTCTTTTCAGAAAGATTTCTGATCCACCATGTAAGAAAAAAAGTGTAGGAAAAAACAAAAGGCTCTGATAGATAATCTAAAGGTTTGAGGGTGTTGAAAATTGTAGTGAAAAGCATTCTACAATGTTAGAATAAAATCGTGGATGTTAAAAAAAACTAAGCAAATGTAAAAAAATGGGTCTATTATGAACTCTAGGAAAAACGAAAAGCCATAAAATCAAGGTAATTTAATAACAGTGTGTTCTTGGCTTAGCAATTCACAACACTGACATGCTCATTGCAATGAAAACGCTGAGTAGGGACACAGTCACCATTAAGATGTTATCAGATTGAGCCCAAGGTTGTGGTGGACGGGGGGCATCAGAGAATTGGGAGTGTAAATAAATGGAAGACTCATCTTCCATGTCAGAAAATCAACAGACAAAGTGAAATTACTCACTCAAAAGCTAGTGATATATAATTTGGAATATGAAGGCAAATATCATCTAGGAGTTAAAATCTCTGCCTCTGGGAATTAGATCAAGTTAATTGAAGTGGAGACTGTGTCCTGTCTAATACTAAAATATGCTATAAAGCTATAGTAATTTGAACAGTTTGGTACCGTGCAAATAGATAATCAATGATACATAATAGACAGAAGAAATAGGCTTGTGTATGATATGGAAATTTAACATGGGATACAGATGGCACTGCGAAACAATGAGAAATGGATGAATTACTCAATAATTGGTGTTAGGACAACTACTTATTCACTAAGGGAAAAAAAGTTAGATCTCCATGTTATACTCTGCACCAAAATAAATTCCAGATGGGCCAAAATCTTTTTAATATTAAAATTAGAAGAAAATCTAAGAGAATATTTTTATAATTTTCTGAAGGAGAAGGTCTTTCTGACAGCAGGAAACCAAACCTTTAAATTTCCATATAGCAAAAAATATCATAAATACATTTACAAATATTTCTGAACTGAGAAAATAGTGATAGAAATTTCTAAGACTTTTGTTATCCTTAATATGTAAACTACATTTATGAATCAATAAAAAGACACAAGATCCCAAAGTTAGACAAAGAATGTGATCAAGCAATTCATAAAAGAGACACAAAGATTAATAAACACATGAAAATATCTTGCTATCAATACCATGTGCTTTAAAGAAACAATGAGACAGATCACTCTCACATCAAATTACTGAAGATTAAGCAGGTGGATGATGTTTGGTATAAGGGTTTAGAGAAACGAGCAGGCTCTCACAAAGCCAATGAGAGCTGACACGGGTAAAACTTTTCTGGAGGGGAATTTGGCAAAATTTTTCAGGATGTGAAGCTGGGCACATGCTTTGTCCACTTCTGGAAATTATTTAAAAGGAATAATGAGAGAAGCACATAAAATATATGTCTAAGGGTGTCTGGAGGCTGAGCGCCGAAGAATTATTGCTTTCAAATTATGGTGCTGGAGAAGACTCTTGAGAGTCCATTGGACAGCAAGGAGACCAAACCAGTCAATCCTAAAGGATATCAACTCTGAATATCCATTAGAAGGACTGATGCTGAAATTGAAGCTCCAATACTTTGGTCACCTGATGCGAAGAACATTTTTTCACTGGAAAAGACCCTGATGCTGGGAAAGATTGAGGGCAGGAGGAGAAGGGGGCAACAAAGGATGAGATGGATGGATGGCATCACTGACTCAATGGGCATGAGTTTGAGCAAGCTCCAGGAGACAGTGAAGGACAGGGAAGCCTGGTATGCTGCAGTTTATGGGGTGGCAAAAAGTCAGACACGAATTAGCTACTGAATAACAACAAAGACCTGTTCCACCAGTTTCCCTGGAGCACAGACTTGCCTCACTCTCCACCCTGAACTCCCTTTAGGGCATGTGGAAGGTCAAGACCTGCAGCAGAACAGGGTTCAAGCTCTGCAGAAAAGTGAAGTCATTTAGTCATGCCTGACTCTTTGTGCCCCCATGGATCCTCTGTCCATGGGATCTTCCAGGCAAGAGTACTGGAGTGGGCTGTCATTTCCTTCTCCAGGGGATCTTCCCAACCCAGGGATCAAACCTGGGTCTCTCGCACTGCAAACAGACACTTACCTTCTGAGCCACCAGGGAAGCCCCAAGCTCTGCAGAAGCAGATGGCAAATGCCCTTGTTCAGTCACTCAAAAGTCTTCTCCAGCACCACAATTCGAAGGCATCAATTTTTCGGTGCTCAGCTTTCTTTATGGTCCAATTCTCTTATCTGTATATGACTACTGGAAAAACAATAGCTTTGACTATACGGACCTTTGTTGGCAAAGTGATATCTCTGCTTTTTAATATACTGTCTACGTTTGTCATATCTTTCCTTCCAAGGAGCAAGCATCTTTTAATTTTGTGGCTGCAGTCATCGTCGGCAGTGATTTGGAGCCCAAGAAAACACAATCTGTCACTGCTTCCACTTTCCCCCTTCTATTTGCCATGAAGTGATGAGACTGGATGCCATGATCTTAGTATTTTGAATGCTGAGTTTTAAGCCAGCTTTTTCACTCTCCTCTTTCACACTCATCAAGAGGCTCTGTAGTTCCTCTTCACTTTCTGCCATTAGAGTGGTGTCATCTGAATAACTGAGGTTGTTGATATTTCTCCTGGTTATCTTGATTCCAGCTTATGACTCATCCAGCCCAGCATTTCATATGATGTACTCTGCATATAAGTTAAATAAACAGGGTGACAATATGCAGCCCTGTCATACTCCTTTCCCAATTTTGAACCAGTCAGTTGTTTCAGGTAAGGTTCTAACTGTTGCTTCTTGACCAGCATATGGGTTTCTTAGGAGACAGGTCAGGTGGTCTGGTATTCCCAGCTCTTTAAGAATTTTAAATGCCCTTGAAAAGCAGCAATTTGTAGTTGACAATAGAATACAGTAGAAGGAATGGTATGCCAGTCTGAAATTAGGTTATAAAAGACAATGACTTTCTTCTGCCTCTATCTCTCTGATCATTCACTCCAAGGAAGGCCAGCTGCCGTATCAGGAGCAGTCCTTCTGAGATGCCCAAATCAAGAATCTAAGCTCTCTTTTCAATAACCATAGGAATAGGGTGATCAACTTGCCCTGGTTTGCCTGGAGCCAACCTGCTTTTAAAGCTGAAAATCCCATGTTCTGGGAATCCTCCTCATTCTCAGGTAAACTTGCATCATGGGTTATCCTACATTTGAGGGAGTTTGGAAGTGGACTCGCCAGCCCCAGGCAAGCCTTCAGCCCAGCTGACAATCTGGCAAGCCCCAGCTGACAACCCTACTGCAACCTCATGAGCGATTCTGTGCCAGAACCACCCTGCTAAGCTGCTCCCAGGATTCCTGGTTCTCAGAGACCGTGAAGTAGGGAAGATCCCCTGGAGAAGGGAATGGCTCTCCACCCCACATTCTTGCCTGTAGAATTCCATGGACAGAGCTACAGCCCATGGGGTTGCAAAGAGTGGGACATAACTTAACAACTGAACAACAACAACAACATTGATTTAAGCAACAAGGAACCTATTAAAAGGAATTCAGGTAGCTCATGACCCTCTGAAAAGCTGAAGAACCAAGTGCAGGGTGCACAGCAGAGACAGAGTCACAGCCAAGACCATGCCACAGAACCAGTGTAAACGCTGCCCAATACTGCCGACAGGTACTATAGCTTGTACCACCAGCTGCTGCAGCTCTTGCGTATCCAGCTACAGGAACTCTTGCCCTCGACAACTGACTCTAGTGCACCCCGACTCTCAGTAGAAAGGATCGTCCAGGGTCCATGTCTCTACGCGTCACTAGATTCCAGTCCAAAGGGGGGGAACTCGTCTAATTGGCTGAGGCTCTATCGTGTGTCTGTACCTTACCTTTGAGCTACTATAACAAAACACCACAGACTGGCAACTTGAAAACCACAGAAAATCATTTCTCACAGTTCTGGAGGCTAGAAGTCCAAGATCAGACTGGGTCTAGTGAGGATCCACTTCCTGGTTCTTGAACGGCTGTCTTCTCGTTGTGTTGTTAAGGTGGGAAGGTCAGGGGAGCTCTCTGGAGTCTCTTTCATAAGGGCGCGAATCTCATTTATAAAGACCCCACCTTCATGACCTATGCACCTCCTGAAAGGGAATTTTTGATGTTTTCAGATTCTCTAGTGGGCATGGAGGGGAGGGGAACCTTCAACTCTCCAGGGCACAGAAGGGTGGGAATTTCCCGTCACTGGAAGGGAAGTCAGACGCTGGGCAGTCAGAAAAAAAGACAGGTCCACATCGACCTCATAAGCAGGGGGAAGTTAAATAACATGGCTTATGAACATACCTACCCACTCCCCTGGCACTTACTTGGTCAATGTTAGTAGCCACATGGCAGCCAAGGTGATGGTGTGAAAACATAAGTGAGATCCTGCGTTTCCCCAGCTGTAAAGCATCACTGGCTTCTACTGATGTTCAAATAATCCAAACCATGGAAAAGCGTGGTCTAGATCCAATCCTTTCTCCTGCCCGTCTCCTTCCCTGTCTCCCCTTCTACACTATGCTCTGCACACTAGCCTTGGGCCACCCCATACAACAAGCTTGGCTAGCTTCTGCTTCAGGGCCTTTGCACGGGCTGTGTCCTCTGCTGAGGGGACTCAACTACTCAATCGTGGGTGGGGCTGGCTCCTTCCCATTGATCAAGACTCCCATGAGATGCCACATCTCTGAGGCCTTCCCTGTCCGAGGTGCTAAAGCTGCTCTTTCACCCTCAACCTGCATCCTAATCATCTTACCTTCCCAGGAATGTGGTAGGCAGCCCATAAGGGGCAGTGGCTTCTGTAGAAAAGAGGAGTCTATTTCCTGCCAAAACTCAGCAGGGGATACGAATGAGGGATATCTTTGTGTGTGTGGGGGGGTGGGGGGTAGGGGATAGAGGTTTGTGCTTCCTGGGCAGTGGACAGGAGAGAGGCGAGCTGTTTGTCAGCAGAACCGAAAAAATAGCCACGATGATCTGACCCAGGGCATTTGATCTTAGTCGTCATCGGCAGCTGAGCGAGGAATCCCTTGGTTTTACGCCAGTCCCTCCTCCCTTCCAAGAGAGGAATCCCTCAGCTGTTGGGCGAGTGGACAAGACAAGATCAAAAGAGAACCGTGCCTGGCTTAACACAAGGCCCATGGAGTCCAACTCCCTTCAGCAACTCTTCCAAATGTGGATTTATTTTAAATATTTATTTCTTGCCATTAAAAGGGGGGAGGCATCTTTAATAAAAGGCAGATAAAACAAAGCTGAGTCAGTAGGATTAGAAGTGGGAAAGGAGGAATGAGGAGGGAGCAAGTGCCAAAGCTGTTGGGAATGGGGGTGGAATCTGGCCCTGAGCTTCCTGGCAACCTGCGTAAAAAGGGAAACCTGATCAGTTATGCAGCTCTTCTTGTTAGCTAGGGAGATGCTTGCCAGTTCCTCGAGGGAAATGCAGTTGATCTTTAGTCTGTTTTTTCCAGGCACTAAATCCTGAATGAAATTTCTCCCTCAAGGCTTTCCGAAGGGTCATTGATTGATGCAATAAACACTCGTCCGTGCTTTACAGCAAATGTGGAAGTGAATCTCCAGTGATCCAGGGGGCATTTATGTTGCAGCTCGTTGCATGTATGTTTTACTGGGTATCAGTAGTAAGTGAGAAAGGTCTCAGACTGGCTTTTCTTTCCGAAGATCTGAGCTTCATTCACTTAGAACATGTCGATGTCCTCACAGGGACATGGAGGTGACTGGGATTGTTGGTACATTTTTTGTAGGGGGCAGTCATGAAGAACCTGACCTCCCATCGCAAAGTTCTGGTCAGCTCCTATTGTGTGATATGCCCAAAGGAGAAACCAGGGAAATATTTTACCAACCGTTAGGCTAAAAAGTTGTATTATGGAGAAGGATGACAAAACAGAAATGTCCAAGAGCGCAAGGCACTGAGCAATGGAGTCAGGCAGATGGATTTGAATCTTATCCTACTGCTAACTAGCTGTGTGGCCTAGGACAAATTTCTTAACCTCTCTGAGCATGGTTTCCCTGTCTGCAAAAATAGTGATGATGCTGACTGCCTTGGATTACTGAGAGTCAAATGGTAAGGTCCCTAAAAGTGTGTGTCATGTGCTCTAGTCACTTCAACCCCCTTCGTACCGCCCAACCCCCAACTAGTTCTCAGGGGATCTGAGTGGAGCTCCTATTCATCCTTACTTCTGTGTTTCAGGCCCCACTCAGCCCACAGAGGGAGACTGAGGCACAGCCTCACAAGACCTACCTTGTCCAGACCACTTGTCTACCGTGATCACCTCCGGGCCCTCGGGTAATCACTTGAGGTAATTACCACTTTCTGCCCACTGACCCAGGGCATTTGTGCCAGCCCTTGCCTGCCTTGGGCTCCCAGAAACTCTCCCAGTCTTGTTTCAGACTCCTTCCCAACCCGTGGTGATGATCAGGGCAGCTTCTTGAGGGAACAAGGTAGGACCCCTGGTCCAAACTCTCTGTGTCACAGGAATAAGCTGGAGCCCAGACAGGAGAGTCACGTGCCCCAGGTTCTATGGCATGGGGTGGCAGGCTGGACCTCAGACCTGGGTCTCTGAACCATGCAGACTCTCTGTGCCCACCAAGTGTGATGACTGAAGACTCCTGGCCTGCAATGCCCAAGGACCCAGCCTCACTCCAGAGTTGGAGCCTGGAGACCGACTGCTCCTGGCAAAGAGAAGCCAGACTGGGCCAAATGGATGAGGAGATTTAAATAGAAAACCAGCACCACATGGAAAAATTCCCTCTTTGCCTCACTGCTCAGCTCATTCTCTCAAAGACTATTTTGCTTTTTGGAGGCTGTGAGCACCTTCTCTCTATCCTCTTGGCTTCCCGGCCTCCTCTCAGCTCCTCTGCCCCACCCACCCTTGAGGCGTCATGGCTGGCCACATTACACACCCTGGTGCTTTGAGACCTGCCGGTCTCTGCTAGTGCTGTTCGCCTTCCTGGAACACCGTACTACCGCTGGTGGAAATTCCAAGCCCCCCGTCAGGGCCCACCTCTGACAACCCTTTCCTTGGCGAATCCTTCTCGAGAGGAATAAATGGCTTCCTCCTTGGCGTCCTTTCCTCTTCCTGCGCAAGCACCTGGCCTCCAGTATAAAGCTTAGCACAGTTGCGTGTGCATTAATTATTGAATTAATTTGAGTAAGCTACCAGTTCCTCCATCTCCTGGCCAGACCAAGACCTCCTAAAAGGACCAGGTCTAACTAATCTTGGTACTCCCCAGGACCCAACACTCTGCCTGGTACGGAGCAGAAAGACACTCAGAAACACATTCAGACACTGTTATAGTTATATTGAAAGTCATATAATCCTGATGTTAATTACCATTACTTGAGCACCTACTGTGAGCAGTCTGATGCTAGGCTCTTTAAACAGTTTCATGCTCCTCACATGGAGCTGGCAATGTGGGCTGTTATTCGTGTGTCCCACTTTGCAGATAGGAAACTGAGGCTCCGAGAAAGGAAGTCCCTTACTCAAGATCACACAGGAAGTAGATGAGGGATTTCAAGAAGGTGTGTTTGTGATGCCAGAGTCAAGGGAAACAAAAGATGTCATACATACAGAGCTTCTTCCCTCAACCCCCAACTTCCAGACTCCAAGAGCTAGGAGCATGTCCTGGGGTCTGACCATGGATGCCATCTGGGACTCAGGCTCCCAGCCAGTAGGGAAACTGACAGGGAACTCCATCCCCGAGAGAAGATCTCCCCGGGGCGGTACCCACTGGAGGCCTCCTGTGCCAAGCCGTTCAGGGCTTCCTCGGACGTCTGACGGTCGGGAAGCCCCTCCCTAAGCAGCGCCCCGCCCAAGCGCGGTCCTGAGGTCAAATTCCTCCAGACAACTTTCTACTAGAGGTTACACCTCGGTTTCAGAGCCAGAGCTGCACGGCCTCCCCTGACAGGAGAGATCTCGCACTTGGGCCCCTTGCCTTGCAGACGCCGGAAGAACACGGCTATTTTTTGCCTTGCTTACGCCATCCCGCGGTGAGCTCTACTCCGTCCTAACCCGTCAGGTTTCTAAGCGTGGAATAAAGCCTTTCAAGCTTTTAAACACCGTCTTTATGAAAATTCCGTCCGATCTTTTCCTTGCTACCTTGTTGCTCTGCGATGTTGAATCCCATTTCACAGATGAAGAAACTGAGGACCCAAGCAAGCGATTTCGGTTTAAACATCTTTCCCAAGACAGCCCGGGACCAGCAAGTCCGGTTCTCAGGATCTCAATCTCGGTAACAAATTCCGACTTGAAGAACACGTGCGGTTGGCGACGTTAAAACCGCAGCCCCATGTCAATAGTTAACGTTTCAAATGAAACCCCCAAGCCCCCTTCCCCCAGCCTTCAGCGGGATGCACCTGGCCTTACAACTTCAGTTTGTATCTCCGAGTAGCTGGGCATTCAAAGGGTTAAACCGGATCAGGAGGGGGCCAGTTGCGGGCAGCGGAGCCAAGAAAGGGTTAAAAATATCAACACATTTACTCCCCGGTTTGGTTCACAAGGGGCAGCAACAGGAGTGGGGGAGCCAGGGAGCCCCCTCAAGGAATGACTTTTTAAAATTCTAGAACTTTTAATTCCGACCAAAAAAAAAAAGTGTCCCAGTTCGAAAGTTCTTTTAACCTTTTCTTTTTTTCATTATTATTTTTTTTTCTCGATTTTTCCGCGGGCTGGTTTATAAAAGTCGCCCTGTCCTTTTGGGTTCGAGGAACCAGGTTCCCCCCACCCCCGCTCCCCTCCAGGCAGGGCGCGGGGCGGGGGCGCCGAGGGGACCCCGGGAGTTTTCTCCCGGGGCCGGGTTGGGACGCGCGGCTGGTGAGTCCCGGCTCCGGGCCCCTGAATTGGGGGGTCCGCGTCTGCCCCAAACGCCGCTTTCTTCCGTTTTCCATGTCATTTCCTGTACTAATAAGATGGTGGTCAAAGCAGGGGAGGAGAGCAGCAGCGAGTCGCCGCCGCCGCCGCCGCGCCGAGGCTGGCGCTGAAACTTTGCCGGGGCCCAGCGCGCCCGCAGCGCGGCCGCTCCCGCCGCGGGGGCCGCCAGCCGGGGCCGCGCCGCCTCCGCCGAGCCGCCCGCCCGGGCCCGCCCGCGCCGCCCGGGCCCCGCGGCCGCCGCGGCGCTCCCGGGAAGGTGAGTCAGCCCCGGTAGCCACTGTGGCCATTGAAAATGGCTTCGGAAAGCGCTCGGCAGTTTGCCAGCGCGCGCGCTCGCGCGCGGGGGGCCGCCGGGGCAGGGGCTGCGTGCGGCCGCGGGGGCGACGGGCGGCCGGGGGTGCAGCGCCCGCGGCGCGGGGGGTCCGGGCGGCGCAGGAGCGGGGTGGTGGGGGTGGGGGGTGCGGCTTGCCCCGGCCCGAGGTGGGTTAACCCTTCGGCAGGTAGCTGCCGCCGCCGCTGCGGGACTCGGGGGCCGCCCCTCCGCCTCCTTCCTCCCCGCCCGCGCCCCGCTCGCTCTCTCGCTCGCCTTGTTACAATGTAGCCTTTGCTCTGCGCCGGCGTGCCGCCCGCTGACGGACGTGGCCGCCGACCAATGGGAGCGGCCGCCCGGACCCCGGGCGTTCGGGCTGAGAACGCGGAGACACGGGCGGGGCGGGGCGCCGCAGGCTGGACTGCTTGCCGCGGCCGCAGCTGCTGCCGCTGGCCTAGTTCTCGGGGGGCGGCGGGGGTGGGTGGCGCGCTGTGGGCTCGGCCACCGGGGGTGCGGCGGACGTGGGAGGCACGAGTCCTGCCGCGTTGCGGTGGGGCCCTCTTTTCAACGTGGTGCACGATTTCCCGGTAAACGTGGTCGCGCCGGGGGCCATTTCTTTTGACACATTTCGCATCCCAGGTGCGGTGTAGACTCTTTGGGAAATCACTCCGGAGTGTAGAGTCCATCCCCCCCCCACGCAATCCCCAAGGTAGTCTTCCCTGCAGGCACTTGGCGGCCGATGACCTTTCTCCGGTCAAGGCCAGCACGCCCCAGGCAAGTGGCTGCAAGGAACATACAGAATATCTTGAGCGCTGGTCGGTGCTGGTGGAAAAGTTGCTCGTGTCTTGTACGGAGGGGTGGGTTGGGCGACAGGGGCTTAGACCACCCCCGGGATGGGCTGGGACTTCAGGGAGAAAAATGTTAAACCTCTCTTCTTTCTCAGATGCTTGTTTCATGTGGAGTAAGGCTGTTGTATATAATTTAGAGTGGCTGAAAGGAAACACACCCAGCTCTTTGTCCACGGGGACGGGGAAGAATAAGACAGGGCTCTTGATGCCTGTAAACCTATAAATTGGGGGTTCTGTCTGTGCTGTAGCAAAAGAATTTTCTATGAAGCATGATGCCTGTGGCACCCAAGCTGTCCTTCACCCACGTTTCCCCTTGAGGGAAAGGAAGGGGTTGGGGCTAAGGGGTCCATGGGGCAGATGTAACTCTCCTTCCCTGGGGAGTGGGGCATGATTTTTGCTCACTGACTTTCTCAGAGGTGGGAGAGCAGAGTCCTGTGTAGGCACGTGTCTGTAAACCTTCCTCTCTGGAATAGAGCCCAGGCCGGTTGCTTTAGTTTAATGAAAAAGGGCTTCTCCATTGGAGTCCTCCTTCCCCTTCATACTGACCTGGGACTTTGGACTTGGCACGGTTACCTTTGACCTCTCCGGATCTTGCTCCTCCATCCCTAAAGTAGGGCCAACAAAGCCTGTCTGGGCAGGTGGTTGTGAGATGAAATGAGACAGCACAGAGACAGTGCCTAGCCCACAGCCCACAGTGAGTTAAGAGGTATTTTTCTTCCTGGGATTATTGCAGAACACCCTCCAGGGAATATCAGAATTGCCCAACAAGCCCCACCCAGATCCATTCAGTCCCAAACTTGCTGGGGCCTCCAAGGGGCAACTGAGGCAGAGTCTATGCTGCCTACCCTAATGACGTGCTCAGAGATGGGGGCTCCCCTCACTGGTCCCAGGAGTCCTTCATCAGCCCTCACAGCTATCACTTACATACTATTCTGACCTGAGTTACAGTTCTGTCCTCTTGACCCTTTGCATTGATGTGTTTCATAAATTTGTTGTCTTTGATGTCTAGTAAGACTTCTATCTTCTGAATCTTTCCTCACCTGGACTTAAATGGGGGAGGGGGGTTCCCCTGGCTCTAAGTTCTTGGCAAGTGTGAAGGAAGTGAAGACCACTAGACAAGTAGGCAGGAGTCATTCCTGTTTATTCAGCTGCCTCTTTGGCTCGTTCTCTTGACTATCTCATAGTTATGACCCACACACAGAGTCCGAGGCTGTTCTATCATTTTCTTCCCTAAACCACCTCCAGGGCTCTCATCTTGGCCAAGGCTACCACCATCTTGCTAGTCCGTAAGGCAGAAACCTTGGTGTCTCCAATCCCACACTGCAATCCACTGTATTTCCAGATTTAGGGAACTTGAGCCTATGAAATTGAATCCATCCACTTCTCTCTGTCTTCTCTTCCCAAGCATCTTGGTCAAGCACCGTTGTCTATTCCCAAGACAATAGCACGAGCCTCCTAACTCCACCTGTGACCTCCCCTCCACGTCAGTCTTAGGATGGCAGAGTGATCTGTTCCCAAGAAGCTCACAGCAGACTCCCCATTTCTGCATAAAGCATTGAAAAGTCTTCTCAGTACTTGTGGAGTAAAGAACCAAATTGTTCCCATGGTTTAGAAGCCTCTGAGTGATGTGGCCCCTATCCTTTCCTTGGCCTCATCTTCCATCTTCCCTAGATCTCTCTCTTCTCTCCTGCACGTGTCAGTCCCTTCTTCTGGAATACTGAAACGGTTGTGATCTAATGAATGAGTTAAGGTTGGGGGAGAGCAAGATGAAGTGAGTGTCTGGTGGTACTTAATGCTACACCCTAAATATTTCCAGTTCCTCCAGTCAGGCACATGTAGGACTGACTGTAGCTCCCCTTGTGCTGGGTGGGGCTGTGTGACTGGCCGGTGAGTTGTGAACTACAGTGGCCCATGCCACTTCTGGTCCAGAGCATCTGGTTGCTAGTGTGAGACCCTCCTGAGTGCTCTTTTCCTGTGGTGTGGCAACTGGCAGGAGGTAGGGTTGGTGGCTGCTTCTGCTGGCCTGGGTCCCTGTGTCCCTACCTGAGTGGAGCCTCCTGGTGCCCCCTGATGGACGTGCAGCATGAGTGATGGTTAAGCCTTTGCTGTTTCAAGCTGCTTAGATTTGGGGGTTGTTTGTTACTGCAGCATAACCTAGCCTGTCCTGACGTATACAGAGACTGGGGGAGCATTCTAGGCAGAGATAAGTACACACACACAGGCTTGGAAAAGCTCATCCTCAGTGGCCAGGGTGATCTTTTCGACAAATAAATCTGAGTCTGTCAACCCCTGCCCAAAAAGCCTTCTGGAATCCTTCAGTTGCCCTTCAGACACCATGGGGACACCATCTTGAATCCCTCCATATATCATGTTCAGCCTAACATAGTACTTTACTCATGTTTCCTCTGCCCTGGCCATGCATTCCATTTCACCTGTGTAGCTCTCCACATCCTTCATCGTTCAGCTTCAGCATCACCTGGTCAGGGAAGCCCTTCCTGGTTAGGTCAAGCCCTCTACTGCAGTCTCTCACGGCCCATGTACCTTTCCTTTACAGCACTCATCTTAGCGGTGCTTTTACATTCATTGGTGTGTTTATAGATTGCAGGCTTCCCTGGTGGCTCAGTGGTAAAGAACCCACCTGACAATGCTGGAGACTCGGAGTCAACCCCAGGGTTGGAAAGATCCCCTGGAAAAAGAAATGCAACCCACTTCAGTATCCTTGCCTAGGAAATCCCATGGACAGAGGAGCCTGGCAGGCTACAGCCCATGGGGTCACAAAACACACTGTTTAGCGACTGAACGACAACAACATTGATTGCAGTCTTATTCTTTCATCAGACCATGAGCTCTGTGAGGGCAGGGCCTGGTTTGGTGTGTACATGCCGCTGTGTCTCCAGTGTCTGTGCACATGAGTTGCTCAGTAAATACCTTCTGATGAATCTCTGAGCATTGGCTGCAGGCTCATGATGTGCTGGGAGCTGAGGACAGGATTCATTATAAACACTGCTTCCCTGGGGTGTGGGCAGGTAGGCCCAGCAGGAAGGAGGTGTCAGGTGTGGCAGGAAAAGTGATTGGCCCGTAGAGTACAGATACCAAGCTTCCCATATTTATAGGTGTTCATACCCCCAGAAGGACTGTGTTTCTGTGATGTATGAGAGAAAATTACAGGAGGGCCAAGAGGGTGAGATTTCGCAGGTTGTTGAGGTCTCTGATCTGGAGAGTATATGATTTCGTGAAGAAACTGCACAATAAGAGACCCAGGGCTGTTGAAAATGAAGGTCACGGTGATGAAGGCAGCTAATGTTTACTGAATGCTTACTGTGTCCTAGGTATGGTCCTAAGCATATCATGTACCATATGCAGAAAACCGAGATAGGTATTATTTCCATTTCACAGATGGGGAAACTGAGGCCCCAAGAGGTGATGGAAAGGATCCAGGGCTACACAGTGATGTAGCCAGGATTGGAACCCTGGATCTGATGCCATCTTCCTAGGATGCCCTCTTAGAGTGAGGGCAGAGAACTCCAGACCCATTAAGGAGAAGCCGCTTTGGAAAAGTCACATGGGGCTATAAAGTTTCCTGGAGGTAACCCACCTAACATCGCGTTTGAGCAAAAAGGTTCTTGGCTCAGAGGTGCCTGGTAGCCTTGGTGCCAGGGCTTGTTTAGAACCATCTGGTGCCTCCTCCATCCCTGTTGGGGCCTAGGAGTCCTTAGAGGCCCCAGAATCCTGTGTTCTTAGAGTGGGCCTGGGAGGGACTTCCCTACAGCTGGTCTGTGGCTGCACCGGAAAAATAAACTGTGCAGAAAGAAAAAAAAAACAATGAAGAAAAAAGAAAAATGTGCTGTTATTTTTAAAAAGCCTGTTTCATATTGCAGATTTATATCTGCGTCGAAAAGGCCAGCATTCACAGAGGCGGTCATTCGTGGTGGCATGTCCAGGGCTAAGGCTCTGTAAGAGGGGAGGCCTGGGGCATCCTTCCTTCATTCTTCCTTCGTTCATCAGATGGTCAGTGCACACAACCAGGCACTGTGCTGTGCTTAGGGGTGCAATGCGAAAGCCAGTCCTTATCCCTCCAGAACTCACTGATCAGTCTGGGGAGGTGGGCAGTTAACCAAGCAGTTTCAGGTTACAGCAGAAGGGGACAAGAGAGTGGGCCACAGACTCTAAATCAAGGAAAGCTTCCCTGAGGGGGAGGCCTTTCAGCTGGGTTTTGAAGGATGAGTAGGAGTTGGAGAGAAAGGAAGGCATTCCAGCACGGAGTGTGGCTTGTACAAAGGCATGTGCACACAGAAGGGCTTGGGGAGGCTCTGGTAGTTCACTTGGCTGAAGGATGTGGGAAAGGGAGGAGGTGAAGGGAGATGAAACTGGAAAGAAATAATAGTGATGATAATAGTAATATGACTAACACACCAGTTCTGAGCCTGCCTCAGGGCCTTTGCACTGGTTGTTCCCACCGCTATAACACTCTTACCCATTATCTCCATGGTAGGCTCCCTCACCTCCATTGGGATTTGCTCAAACGTCACCTTCTCATGGGCACTTTCTTGTTTAAAATCACCACCCCTGTCTCCTGATCCCCCTGTTTCCCTGCCTTTTTTTTTTCCTCCATAGTGCACAGCATGTATAACATGCCTTGTGTTTGGCTTATTTATATTGGTTTTGGCTGCCTCCCTTAATTATACTATAAGTTCCCAGAGAGGGGGGAGTTTTGTCAGTTTTGTTCAGGGCTGCATGAGCAGTGCATGGCACATAGTAAGGCCTCGTATTTGTGGAATGAGTGAATGAACTGAGCGCTTACTGTTAATATATGCAAAGTCCTTCATGACATGTTTTCTATTTCATCTTCCCAGCAGCACCCTGAGATTGGTGCTATTATTTCCCTTTAGGAGCCTGAGGCTCAGAGAGGTGGAGTAACTTGCCCAAGGTTTCCCATTTGGTTGGCAGCACCGTTGGGATTTGAACCCAGGTCTCCTGGCTTCTGAGCCCTCCCACCTAACACGGAGACTCTATCCCAGCCAGATTGTAAAAGGTTATGACCACTCTGCAGAGGAGTTTATACTCTGTCTGTGGGGCCTCTGGGAGCCACAGAAGGTTTTATGAGGAGAAAGCTGACATGGAGAGCAGACCGAGGTCCCAGTCGTCAGCAGCAGCGGCAGCTTCGGTGTGAGGCTGGAGGCAGGGAGGCCAATTAGGAGGCTGTTACAGCAGTCAGGGTAGGAGAGGGTGAGGATAGGGACATGGTGGAGGCCATTCCAAAAGCGAAGGTGGGGGCGGGGGGAGAGGACTTGGCCCTCCGCACTGAGACTCAGTGCAGTTAGGTTGGAGCACAGTTCTGGGGGCTGCAGGCTTCCTGGAGTGTGTCTGACTTCACTTCTGAGCAGCCATGGCACCCCCAGATAAGATGCGGCAAAGTCCCTTGGACTGGCCTCTTGGCAGCCGAGTAGGATGGCCAGCGAGTGTGTGGGCGGGGCGCCCTGGAGCGGGGCGTGGCCTCAGGTTCAGCCCCGCCCCCGCTCTGCCGCTGGGAGATGCCAGTAAGAGGCTGCCCCTTTTGGGGTTGCCTGTCTCATCTGCACAGTCGGGGTGATAATGGTGCTGGCCTCACAGAGCTCCCCGGGAAGCAGCACCAAGCACCGGTGTGGCACAGGGCCAGCTCTGGGGGGAGCCAGCTCCTTGGATGTGAGATCGCGACCACAGGGGAGGCATCTCCCAGGGCACTGACATAATCTTGTGCCACTTGCCAGGGACAGCACTGCCCAGAGATGGGAGGGTGAATAGTCACAGGGGTCTCTACTTAAAGGTGACCTGACCATACCTTCAGACACTTATACTCCCCCAACAGGCTTGTGTTCAAAGCCAAACAAGCTTGGGCCTCAGTCTGCCTTGCTGTAAACAGAGACGGTAATGTCGGTCCCGCGTTACCTGCTGTGGAAGAAAACTCCTTCCTCTGTGTTTTTTCAGGACCACATTTTAAGAGGAACATGTTTTGAGTATCAGGGCACTTGACATTGGCCCCATAAGGTCTCTTGGATGAGGAAACTTGGGTTCAGAGAGGGCAAGTGACTAGCTTCAGATCACACAGCCATCATCTAATCTTTCCAATCACCTGACGAAACCCACCTTAACAAAGGAGGCTTTAGGGGGCCACCGCCTTGTGTTATGTAACAGTTCCCTGCAGGGCCCCTGGGTGCTTTCAACACAGGATTTGATCATAAGCTCTTGGCTCCCCTGGTGGCTCAGATGCTAAAGAATCTGCCTGTAATGCGGGAGACCTGGGTTCAAACTCTGGGTTGGGAAGATCACTTGGAGAAGGGAAAGGCTACCAGCTCCAGTATTCTGGCCTGGAGAATTCCATGGCCAGAGGAGTCTGGCGGGTTACAGACCCTGGGGTCACAAAGAGTTGGACACGACTAAGAGACTTTCAGTTTCACAGTTTCCCTGCCGGGCCCCTCGGTGCTTTCAACCCAGCATTGATTATAAGCCCTTGGTTTTGGGTCCCTCCCCTCACCCAGGAACCTCACGAATCAGATCTGACTGGTACATCTTGACTAAGAGCCTCCAGTGGAACGACTCTGGGTGAGGGCAGCAGAGGTGGAGAAGGACGGAGGGCCGCTCGCTGTCTTGCTCCCCAGTGTCAGCCCCAGGTCAGGGTGGGTGCTGAGGGATGGGAACCCTGATTGAAAGTGAGGCACCCCTGGGCCTCTGGAGCCTTCGGTGGCTTCTAGGGCTTTCCCTTCCACCCCTCTCGCGCATACCCTAACCTGACCCATAAGGGCAACCCAGACGTCTCCCCGACTTCACACTTCTCCCACATCCTTGATCGTTGGCCTCTGAGGCGAGCAGGACCACTCTCATAACGCCCAGTTTACAGCTGAAAAAACTGAGGCTCAGAGATAGGAAGTGACTTGCTAGAGGTCATGCAACTTAGGGTGCGACCAAGCTAACATTCTAAGTCCAAACCTAGCATCTCTTCCTCTGCACCCCAGGCCTCCACTTCCTAGAATCAGAGCCCAGGGGGGGCCTCTGAGAGCGTTTGGCCCTGTCCTTCCCAAAGGACAGGCTGTCTGGCCCCTGCTTACATGTCTGCGGTGGCTGGGGCTCGCCCCGTTCTGGGGGTACGGAGGCAGCAGACCGCAGGGGATGTGCATGAAGGAATGGGGGGTGGGAGGGGCTGCTGCTGACCCACAGACTGCTTCTTCCAGGCAGGGTTGGGGGCGAGAGGGATCAGCAGGCAGGCTATCAGCTTGTCTTGGGCTGGGCTGCTGTGGACGTCACTGACCAAGTATATATGGAACCACCCCCACGATGTCAGCTTCCCCAGAGCAGCTTCTCTCACTATCTCGTACTTTTCCCCAAGGAAAAGTGCTGAGGGCTAGGAAGGGATCCTGCTGCCTGATGCCCAGGGGATGGAAATGGCCAGCTTGGGAGGCTCCGGGACGGCTGCAGGGCATGGGGAGCGGCCCACCCAACCCTCAGCCTCAGCAGGGAGTGAGCCTCTCGTAGGGGCAGCTGACTGGGACCCGGCCCGGCTGGACTCAGCGTTGTCGTGGCCCAAGGTACAGGGCGGGTGGGCTCTGGGTGGGTGAGGGAGGAGTTGAAGGCTGGGACCCCACTCAACCACACAATCCAGAACTTCACTGCTCCAACCCCACCAAATGGGGCTTTTCCTGGGGTGGATCAAGGCCCTTCCTCAGATCAGCTGTGTCCCAGAGGAAAAGTCAGAAGGGGCTGATATCTGGGGAGGAAGTGAAGAGATTCAGAGGCTGAAGGTGTCATAAGGCAGAAGCCCCTTAGCCTGGGGTAGGGGAGGGCAGGGCAATGGGATCTGCAGAGGAAATCAGCCAACTCAGCAACTGAGCAGAATTTACCCCTATAAGAAGATGTTGGGTCTTGCAAAGGGAGGATGAGCAGAAAGGGAAGATCCAAGTCAGAATTTTGGACTGGGCGATCCCAGGTCTTTTGTAAACACTGTGCGGGCATGCATGCAAAGTTGCTTCAGTCCTGTTCGGACTCTTTGCAACCCCACAGACTATAGCCCGCCAGGCTCCTCTGTCCATGGGATTTCCCAGGCAAGAATACTGGAGTGAGTTGCCATGCCTTTCTCCAGGGAATCTTCCCGACCCAGGGATCAAACCCACATCTCCTGCAGCTCCTTCATTGCAGGGAGATTCTCTACCACTGAAGCACTGAGGAAGCCCTTTATAAACATCAGTAACAGCCAAACCTGGATGAAGCTTATAGGTGTGTATGAGCCCTGCCTGAAGCAGGGTGCTGCCCAAATCATCTTATTAGCCTCAGTTTACAGAGCAAAGATTGAGGCCCAGAGGCATGAGGTGACTTACCCAAGGTCACACAGCTATTAAAGGCTGAACCGGGATTTGAACCCGGGTTAAGTCTGATTCCAGAGGCCGAGCTCTTCACCACTCTAAGGGACTGCCTTGCTGTTACTGCAGTGGGAACTGTTGTCAGGAGCCTGTGCTGGGGGGTATGGTGGGCTGGAGGGCTTGCAGATTCCAGAAGTGTGCTCCGTGATGCTGGGCAGTACAGAGAAAGAACAACATGGACCAGTAGTGACATCAGGCCAGTTACACTCTCTGCTTCTACATGCTCACCTGAGGAATGGGGGTGCCTGGCGCAGGTGCTGTCCCCGTTATTGGGTTGCTGGGACCTTCCCATGCAGCATTTGGGTCGGCACTTGTTCAGGGAGCACCCCTTTGGGCTCTGGAGGTCCAAACATAAACATAATTTGGATGGGCCCTGCCCTGGAAACACCAGGAGCAGAGTCCCCCAGGGCCAGGTAGAAGGTGGTCCACAAACTACTGCCCATCCATGAGTTTCCTGTTACTGGGCCATGGGAACCTAGGTGCAGACCTTAGAGTAAGTGTTGAGAAACTCATATCGCAACTTGACACTGCTGCATCATTTTTTATTGTAATTTACAAAAGCATCAGTTGGCAACAGATTGGAAAACTTAAAAAAAAAAGTCTCTTTACCATAAATAGCTTGAGCAGCTCTGGCCCAGATCCTAACTGTGATTGAAGGTAGGAAGTGCCCTGCTTCTCAGAGACAAGGTGGGGAAGGGAGCAAGTATTCTGCCTTGGTGGTGGGGGAGGAAGGGGGGTTAGGCTTCCCAGAAGTGCTGTTGAGCTGGACCTTGAAGGAGGAGTAGGAGTTTCCCGGGTAGGGGAAGAGGGAAGGACGTTGTTGGCACCGCGAACAGTATGTGCAAAGGCAGGCGACGTGAGGATCTGAGGGTTCAGGGCATGGAAGGTGATCAGGGTGTTTGGAGAAGAGGTGGTGGACTGGCCTTGGAGAAGCAGGTCAGGGCCAGCCCAGGAAAGCCTTGAACGCTCAGCTAAGGAGTTGAGACCTCAAGAGTGCCTGGGGTAAGAGGTCATGAGGTGGGAGATAAGATCACGGCTGCGTGGGCACTTTAAGGACTGAAGGGGCCATCCGTGTGGAAGTTCCCTTTGGTCTTCGGCCTTGAGGGAGGCTGCCTCATGGTCCCCAGTGGGGTGAGTGGCTGGTAAGCAGACTCCAGAGTTCAGCTGGTACTTAGTTGCTCCAGGAGTCAGTCCGGGCTAGACAGGCAGGCTGTTCTCCGGTGTGAGGGGCAGGCCTTCCCAGGCTGTCCTGGTCAGTGGGTCGGCATCTGGTGTGGTTGGATGGCTGTGGCAGAACCCTTTTGTCCTCCCCCGCCCAAGCTGCCAGTGCTGCGAGCGCACGGGTTGTGTCTGCCACCTGTAGGAGTCCAGGGCCGTGTTTGGGAGGGGGAAGGCCTTTGGCCCGGGGCTGAGTTTGGGGGCTTGGCCAGGCCCCAGGAGCCTGGTACGTGAGGAGCCTGGGGTTCGCTTAAGAGGTGAGCCATGGACGACAGCCTGAAGCTGCTTCCTGCATGAACCCTCTCTGATGGGCCAGAGCTGAGCTGAGGCCTGCTTTTGAGGCCTGAGGGCTGGATGCTTGGTGGAGGTGGCGAGGCAGGGTTGATGTCCCCATGAGGCCAGCTCCCGGGAGCAGATGGTGCAGTGGCTGGGCGGCAGAGTTCCTGCTCTGGCCCAGCCTCCTGTTCCAAGAGGAGGTAACTGCCCTGTCCCGGGGCCTCGGGGAACAGACCACGGTGCTCCTGGGGCTGCATGTGGCCACAGGTCCTCCCCCCGCAGGGAGCTTCGGGGAGGACCTCCCCCGCCCGCCCCACCTACACTCTCCTCCTCGGGGCTCTGCGCGGGGTGGCCCAGTCTCTGGCTCCCTCCCTGCAGCTCCCTGTCGGTGGGGCCCCACGCAGCAGGCCTGGCTGTCTGGCTGCCATTCAGCAGGAGTCCAGCAGGCATTTGCTGGAGTCACTGGTGTGCTTTGGTTTTGACTGTGGCCTTGGTGGTGCTGGAAGGGACTTCCCTGGTAGCGACTGCCTACGGTGCGGGAGACCTGGGTTCGATCCCTGGGTCGGGAAGATCCCCTGGAGAAGGAAATGGCACCCCACTCCAATATTCTTGCCTGGAAAATCCCATGGACGGAGGAACCTGGTAGGCTACAGTTCATGGGGTCGCAAAGAGTCGGGTACGACTGAGCGACTTCACTTTCACTTTGGTGGTGCTTGGAGGCTTCAGTCCTCACAGCTCCCTGGCCCTCTGTGCCGTAGGCCGGCCCCACACTCGACCTGGTATTGCCAGAGCCCGGGGTCTCCCCAAGGCAGGAGAGGGCGGCTCTGGGGCAACTGGACTCCCTGGCTCCCACCCTCCAGGCTTTGTCCTGCTGCCCCGGCCTCTCCTAGAGCTGGCGCTTCTCACTGTGAGCAGTGGGTGGCACCGTCTTGCTTCTTGCCCGTCCCTCTCCTCACAGGCGCCCCTCCGAGTCTGTTCTTCATGGGCTGTGTGGCCTGCCTTCCCAGGTGCGGCCCTCTGCTCCAGCGTCCGCTGGCAGTGACCGAGCCTTGCTGTTTCTCCCTCCAGCCTCCCTGTAGCTCTGTCACCCGCCCCTGCTCCAGCTCCCTGGGCTGGTGAGGCCAGGACTTGCTGGCCCGTCTCCCAGGGTCCCCTTCCCCAGTTTCAGGTAGAAACCAGACTCCCCCTGGCACTTCTCGGCGGCTCCCTGCCTGCCCCCACTGAGCACCCTGGCCCTCGGTCAAGGACAGTGGCCCAGAAAGGCTCCTTTGCCCTTTTGGATGGACTCGCTCCTGTCTTGCAGCAAGTGTGGCTGCTTTTGGCTCTCGGGTGTGGCCGCCTCCTTTTCTCATGCGTGGTGTGGATGAGGCCTTGTGTTTTGTGGGGAGTCTGAATGGTTCACAAAGGAGCTACGTGGATGATATCTCATTTCATTTTCACAGCAGGCTTGGGAGGTGGATCCTGTGAGCCCATTTTGTGGATGAGGTAGTTGAGATTCTGTAGGGTTCAGTGACTTTGTCACAGTCTTGTAGGAAGTCAGGGGCAGAGCTGGAGCTTGGACCCATACCTCTCAGCTCTTTTCTTTTTTTAAATATGTGTTTATTTACTTGGCTGTGCCAGGTCTTGGTTGCGGCATGTGGGATCTAGTTCCCTGACCAGGGATTGAACCCCGGGCCCCCTGCATTAGAAGCGTGGAGTCTTAGCTGCTGGACCACCAGGGGAGTCGATCCTGGCTCTTTTCTCAGCCCCGTCGCTGTCCTGAAGGTGAGAGCATCGTTGATCTTGGCTTGTTATAGTGTCGGGATCCAGGTGCCTGACTGGGACTAGGGCTCCAGCCAGGGCTGGGGCTCGGGCTGTTGGATTAGGTCAGGCTCCTCGTGTGGCCTGGGCTCCTGTCTGGGCTCAGTTTCACAGTCAGGTGCGTTCAGCCCTGTAAGTGTTTCACATCCACTTTCTCCTTCCTTCCTGAATTCCTGCCCCCAGTGTGAGGTCTTCCCAAAGACATGGCCCCGATCCTGGGAGTCCAAGCCTGATGCTAGACATGCTGGCCGGGGGCCGGGGGTTGTTTGGACAGAGGGGCCAGGACTGGGCATTACTAGGGCAAGCGGGGGGGAAGCTGGGCGGCAGGAGGCGGACTCAGAAGCTGGCCTGTGGGCCTCTGACACACCAGTGTCACTGTGAGGGTCCACAGCTCCCGGCCTCTCCCTCCTCCAGGGTCTGAGATTGTGTGCTTCTTTAAAACCATTCACAGTGCGGGGACAGTAAGGGCTTTTCTCCTACTCCCCTGACAAGGCAGTGAGGTTCAGAAGGGCTGGACCCTTCCATCCTGTGGTAAATCCTTCCACCCCAATGCACGGGCTTGCACACATCCACGGACCAGTAGCTCACTGTTCCCAACACATCTTCTTGTATTTTTATTATGTTATTTTACTAAGTTTAAGTTATATAAAGAATATACAGATACATTTTTGCTATAAAAAGTCAAGTATTATTTAAAAAGTGAAACATGATTTTCCTTGATCACCATAGCATTCCAACCCCCTCCTCTGCAGGGCTTGTCATCAGTTATTACTTTGGTGTATATACTAGATCTTCGTCTGTACGTTGCCCACAGAGCCTATAGGAATATGCACCATTATAGCATGTGTATGTTCATGCATATGTACATTTCAACAAGTGGTTTCATCTGAAAATTGCTTTTCTCACTTAACTTTGGGTCTAGGAAATCTAGTCATAGTTTTATATAGTGAGGTTACCATAATTATTTTCTTTTCTTTTTTTTTTTTAAAAAAAACAGATACATAGTAGTGTACCATTGTAAATCACTGTAAATCAATGAATAGTAAATCATCGGAAAAGGCCCTGATGCTGGGAAAGATTGAGGGCAGGAGGAGAAAGGGAGGACAAAGGATGAGATGGTTGGATGGCATCACTGACTCGATGGACATGAGTTTGAGTAAGCTCCGGGAGTTGGTGATGGACAAGGAGGCCTGACGTGCTGCAGTCCATAGGGTCGCAAAGAGTCGGACACAACTGAGCGACTGAACTGAACAGTTCAGTGTGTCAGTGGAGGGAATTATCATTTATGTAGCCATTCTCTTACTGCTGTACATTTAGCTTAATTCTAATTTTATTCTTGTGCTGCTGCTGGGTTATGGGAGCCAGTTGCATTTTTTAAAAATTGCTGTGCAATATTTAAAATCTGTCCACTGAGGCTTTGCACAGAACCAAATGTCTCCCTGGGGATCTCCCACTATTCCTGCATCTCTTATTTAGCCAGAGAGAAAGTCTGCTCCCTTGCCCTCTGCCAGTCCCCAGAGAGCTGGAAACAACAACCATGGCCCCTAGAGTCTTCTCTTTCACACTTGGGTTTCTCTACCCTTACTCAAAAGGTATGTTTTTCAGCGCCTCCTCCTGTCTCTGGTGGCTATTGTGATAAGTAAACTTTGGAATCCAAATGCCTTGGTTCAGATCCTGATGTTTCTGGGAAATTGACTTAACTTCTCTGTGCCTAGTTTCATCCTTTGTAAAACAGAGATAACAGTGGCATGTGTAGCACTTCCGTGAGGACCAAGTAAACTAACATGTATAAGGTGCACGATGCTGGTAAAAATCCCAAGCATGTTATTATCCTGGGGTCTCTTGCCCGTGTTAGCTCCAGACCCACCTCTGAGGGCAGATGGCCTGTGTTCCCTGTGGGCCGCCTGGGATGGCTCCAGCCTTTCCAACAGCTTCAGCCCACTGTCCACTGATTTCCCAGAGGAGGCTGCTGCCTGGGAAGGCAGCGGATGATCAGATTTCTGCCTGGCTCGGCCCTGTCGGTTCTGGATCGAGGCCTACGGGGAGGGAAGGAGGTCAGCCTGACCCTCTGCTTGGTGATGGTGGCCAGGAACCTGGTAATGTAACCCCATACCTTGGGCAGATTTACCGACTCTCAATGGGGCCTGTTGTGGCCAGGGATTTGATCTCCCTTGGCCTGCAGGGTAAGCAGGAGAAGAAAGCCGCCCAGGGCCAAGCTCTCCCCTGAGAGCCCTGGGGCCCCTCTGGACCACACTAGCTGGTCCAGGCCTGGGTTTACCTTTCAGCCCCTGGGGTGAATCTGCAGCTCACCATCTAGTTAGTGCTGGAAAGGATGGCCCCTTTGCTCTTTTTCTCACACCTCCATCCCTCTCCCCTCCTTTTAGGTTTGAAACGTCCTTCATGCCACCATCTAGTCAGCTCTGCACAGCCATCCTCTGAAGTAGGCAGCCTGATCAAGGCCATTTCACAGATGTGTAGACAGAGGCCCAGAGATGTCAAGTGACTTTCCCAAGGCCGCCCAGTTAGGCGCTGGCAGGGTTAAGGGAATATACCCAGGCCAACTGGCTCCTTGTTTGGTTCTTTTTCATGAGGCCACCCAGTATGATAGTTTTGGCAGAAGGTGCCCAGTGGGGCAGCCCTGCCTGTCCTCTTGCCCTCCGGTCCGTGGCATGTGTGGTCAGTGAGCACAGAGGGTTGGAATTATTTCCTGAGAGGCGAGAAGCACCGACGCTGGCCCGGGGCCCAGCCCTTTCCCAGCCGCAAACGCTCTCAGCCACCAGAGATGGCAGGACAGAGAGTGGCTGCTTCAGCAGAGGCCATGTGCTCTGCTGGGGAAGCAGCTTTCTCTCTGGGCCTGTCCTGTGGCATGGGCAGGGGTCTGCAGCCCACCTGGGGACCCTGGGTGCTTCTCCGGGGAGGCGGGAGAGGAGCCATCATGCGGCACATTTTAAGACTGGAGGAAGCGAGGCTCCGAGAGGCGCAGGGGGCTGGTCTGAACCGGCGGCTGGCAGAGGGGAAACTCGAACCCACTCCCTGATTCTCCCCGTAGACCTTCACCTGTCATGCTGCTGGTCACACCAAGGACTCTGAGCTGGCCCAGCTTTAGAGTTAAGAGCACAGATGCTGGTATCAGAGGAATATGTGCTGGGTCCTGGCTCAACAATAACTGTTCATATTTATTGAGCACTTACTAAGTGCCAGGTGCTATGTTGTCTTGACTCATAATATCTCACTTAATCCTCGGAATAACCTCAGGAGGTAGACACCATTATTATCTCCATTTAGTGGGAAAACAGGCACAAAGAAGTGACTTCCCGTGGTCATATGAGGAGGGGTGGGGGTGAAGCTGAAACTGGAATCCCAGCAGAGTGGCTCAGAGTTGCCCGTTGCACCATGACAAGCCCTCTCACAGCCGGGAGAGCTACACCCGCCTGTCTTATCCTGGTACCTGACCATGGCGGGCCTTGGTATGCATTTGTTGGGAATAATTGCGTGAATGGATGTGAGGCCTTGGACAAGTGACTCGGCCTCTCTGAGCAGCAGTAAAGTAAGGAGCAGCCACCTTTTCTTCAGTGTCGATGGGAAGAGTCCCGCGTGGTGATGTTTCAAAGTGCTGCGGTCCTTCGGGGCAGACGGTGCCTCCAAGTGGCTCTGAACTGACCTGGGAGTCGGGGTGCAGCTCTGAGCTGTCTCCCTGGTGCATAGCTGTCCAGCCCTGGGGATGGAGGCAAGTTCTGTCTGCATGGGTGGCTGGGGGGTGTCACCCGTGGCTGGCGTTGGGCTTCCTCTGGGCAAAGCCGGGGGCCAGAGGGGCGGAGGGTGAGCCCTGTGGCCGAGTTCGTGCAGACCCCTGCATTCCTGTGGGTCGCTCACAGCCGGCTGGGTAGCTCCCTCCCTCTTTTTTCTTGTCATTTCCCCGTGCCTGTCTTTCATCCAGGCTCAGGGAGGCGAGGTGACTCACCCAGGTTCCCACAGGTGTGGAACGTGATTCCAGACCTCACCCACCGCCTCCTGAGGGCCCCCTCCAGTTCCTCACTGTGGGTTTCAAAAGTGGGGCAGGTGCCTGGGGCAGAGTTTGATCAAGGGCCCCTGGAGGTCTCCTGCGTGGCAGGATCCCCCACTCAGGTTTGCTCCCTTGGTGGACAGCTCTAACAGTAGGCTCTGTGTAGGTGGACTCAGGAGATGCCAGGCTCCTTCCCAGGATCTGCTGTAGATCTGCTGTGTGGCTTTGAGTAAGTTCCTACCCCTCTCTGGGCCTGGGCGTACAGCCCTGTGAAGTGGGACCATAGGGCTCACTGCTGTTCTGTCCTTCCCTTTTAGGGGTGTGATTTGTGCCTTAGGACCGAGACTGACATTTTCTCAACCCCTTTTGAAGACACTAGGCTACTGGGGACTCAGCCTTACCAGTTGGGAGAATCAAGGACCAGGTTCTGGTCCCAAATCGTCCTGGGACTGGGAGAAGCACATGGCAGGGTGAGGTGGGGCTTGCCAGGGAACTCCACCGGCTGCACTCCCCCGGGGGGGCCCTGGGAAACGGGTTCAGCAGACAGTACTCCCCTATGGGAGGCAAACACTGACTCTGGAGGCTGCGAGATCTGGGTTTGAATACAAGGTTTCCCACTCACCTCTGGCCACCCACTTGGCCTTTCTGAGCCTCAGTTTCCTCACTGGTGAAACAGGAGGTGATATGGTCCCCCTAAGTTGAGGTTAGGATGAAATGTAGGCATGTCTCCCCAGCCACCCGCTGACACTTAGCTGGTTCCCCAGTGGCATGCGCGGATCTGTTAAAGGGTTGGAAAATTGGAGGGGGGGAATCAGAGAAAGTTCCAGAAGCCTCTGGAGGCTGAGTCCAGAAATAGAAGACCCCAGAGGCAGAGGCTGCTGATGGCCAGACTGGCCTCCGCCAGCCCCCAGGAGGCCACAGTGAGCTGGCCGGGGGGCCTCCCCTCCCTCCCGGGGCTGCTGGCTGCATAAATTACTCGGCAGCCTCTGGGCTAATTTTACCTTCTTGGTTTTCATGAATCATTTCCCATCCGGGGGCGTGTGCGAGGAATGGAAACGGCTCTGCCAGCTGGATGCCCAGGCGCCAGCCGCAGTGAGGCGCCTGTGTGGAGCCCTGCCTGCGTGCTCAGAGGCAAGGACCGGACACCCTGGGATCCCCCAAAGGGCCCCTGAGGGCCGGCTCCTTCCAGCTGTGTCCCTGTGCCTTTAGGTTGTGATTTTGCAGGTTCTGAGCCTGGAACTTGGGCTGAATCTAAATGAATCTGGAATTACATGATTCTACCGTGATGGACATTTGAGTCTTATTTTGACCCCTAGCGGTGGAGTGGTTCAGCAGAGAGACCCCTGTGACCTGCTGGGGTGCTTCTTTGTGGCCCAGCTCTGGGAGTTTGCAGGAATGCTGAATTTTCATAGTCACAGAATACCAGAGCTGGTTGGCTCTGGCTGAAAGTCCAACCTAACCACCTTGGGTAAACTGAGGCTCAGAGAGAGGAAGGAATTTAGCTCAGGACAGTGACTTGTGGAAGAAGTCAGGCTAATGGTTATTTACTGACTGCTCACCATTTTGCTCACAACACCCCTCTTTGACTATTATTATCCCCATTTTATGGAGGGGTAACTGGAGGCCCAGAAGGTGAAATAAATTCCCCAGATGACACAGCTGTATGTGGTAGAGCCATAGTTTGTGGAGCCCGAGTTGTCCCCGGCTTCTACACCAAGCTGTCTCTTGGAGTGGGTTTACAAGCTCACTGTGAGTGGTCCTGGAAGCCCCCAGCTCACCCTCTTGTTTTCTTCTTCCCTGCACCAAATGTGTATTGAGCCCCTGCTGAGAACCATTCTGGGCCATTCTTGGGTGCAGCCAGGGTGGACAGAGGCTGGGGCGCCGATGAGGCCCCTCCCCGGCACCCCATCTCACCTGAGGCTGAGTTCCCAGAGGACAGCATCTACACAGCACTTTGGTCTCTGCCACACAGGCTACACACTCAGCGGCCCGGCCCAGGCAGGAGGGACACGGGTCCGCCCACTTGGCCACCACCACCCAGCCCTGGAAAATTGTTGCCACATGGGACTCCCTTGCCTGGCGTTGTGAACGCTTCTGATTTTCCAGAGAAGCTGAACATCCATGTTTTTACTCGAAATCTTCTGTTTCTTTAGAGTTGGCAACTAAAGCAAAAATAAAAATTGGAAAAAAGTCAGCCACCCGTTTGTAAGCTGTGGATCCATACTTCTGCTGCCTCTCTCTAAGCCTGTCTCTGGTTAGAGCAAGTTCTTGTTCTAATCATTCCTCAGGGGCCACCTCTTCAAGGAGGTCCCTTCACTCCCTGCCATGGAAGACTCTACCCCACCTACAATTGCAGTTTATCACCCTCAACACTAGACTGCCAGCCTGGAATAGTGGAAAGGGGCATGGGCTTTGACCTGGAGAGTCTATAGATAGTTGCTTTGCATCCTTGTTCAAGCTACTTAACTTCTCTGAGCCTCCATTTTTTATTTGAAAAACAAGTACAGTAAAATTGAACTCAGAAGATTGTTGAAAGGACTAAATACAATCAGACAGAAACCCCAGTTAATCAGAATTAGGCAGAAGTGGAATTTATGGGCCCAGCAAAGTGAGAAGTTCATGAGTGGCCACAGCTTCAGGCACAGTTGGATCCAGGGCTCACACAGCACCATCAGGACTCGGCCTTTCTGTCTGACTCTGCTTTGCTCTGTACTGGCTCCACTCATAGGCGGGCTGCTGGACTCGGTGGCACAGTGGCTGGCTGCCAGTGGATCCGTACTTATGTTCTACTCTTTCAGTGCCTGCTCTTCCCAGCAGATTCCTCCAAAGCCCCAAACTGCAGCTCTTGATTAGCTGGGCCCTTTGCCCTTCCCTGCACCATTCAGTCTGCTGGGCAGATATGTCTGCTGTGGATCAGTCCTTGGGCCAATCAATCAGAATGAAGCATTTCGAAAAGGGGAATCTCCAAGGACACCAGGGGGCTCAGCACCAGAAGGGGGAATGGATGCCAGTAGGGAAGCCTACAGACATTCTTCCCAGGCTGCACGCCTCACGAGGGCAGGGACCTAGTTCAGCCCAGGTTCCCAGCACCTAGGACAATGCCTGGCACTCCGCAGCATGCGAAAGTCAAGAGTGAATGAACGGATCTCCTCCACAGTACGTGTAGAACGCTGGGCATGGAGCCTGATGTCAGCCACATCCATACCCCTCCTGCTCGTTCCTGGAGAACCAGGATGAAGGTCTTCCATCCTTGGTCCTTGCCATGTTTACCCCTGTGGAGTGTTTAAGTGCCTCCTTAATGTGGAGCTTGTCAGCCCAGCCCAGGAAGCCCCAGAACACTGTTTGGTGCGGCTTGACATACAGTCGTTATAATAATTAGTGACCACAGCACCTTGCATTGACAGGTCTGCTCTGAAATCAGCTCACTCTTTATTCTTTGCTGCCTGTGTCCGGATCATTTATGCTTTTTACCATTTCAAGCTTGAGCTGCTGCTAGAGCTTCAGTTTCCTCAAGGGTAAGACAGGGATAGAATCCACCCTGCAGGGTTGCGGAGAGGATTACGTGAGATAAGAAAAAAGTGGAGCTCCTGGCCCAAGTCCTGGCACAACGGAGGAGCTCAAGAAGAGCCAGGTTCCCTTTGAATCCCCTCAAATCCAGGTCCTAGCGTATGAATAAATCCACATGTGTAAGCCTTTTCATGGGAATATGGGAAGATAGTTAATTCTTCATAGATGGCCACTGATGGTGCATACATACACATAAGACACACCTATGCACGTAAACAATTAGGAAAGAACCCTGATCTCTTGGCATAGAGGCTACATGTGGCCAAGACTCCTCGGATCAGCCAGACAATTTATTACCCCCAGCACAAGAATCAGCGGGCTCATCAGCATGGTAGCACCGGTTACTCTGCCCCCAGGTCCCATGGGGCAATATGATGAACCTAAATGGGGACTGTAGGATATGCCACGCTGGAAGAACTCAGGGATGAGGCCTTGGCACCTTTTGTAGCCAGCAGTAATCAAGCTGGCTCCCCTTCTCTGGGGAGTGAGCAATTGTATGGTATTTGTGCTGTGTTGCCATGGCTGACTTAGTTACCTGTGTGACTAGGTACAGAAATGGCTTAGGGTGGGAGGGTGGTGCAGGCACAAAAGGAGAGATTTAGGTGACTTGTGAGGTTTCTTGTGATTCTGAAATTCTGGGCAGAATTGGGTAAATAAACTGGGTAAGTAAACAGCCAGAGAATGGCAGGGCGAGATGGAATAGGGAGGAAAATAGGGAGCAGAAGGAGACGGCAGGAGAGGTAAAGGCTGCGGTCAGGCCCACAGGGCCCCCAGTGGCCCTGCAGCCCCCTCCCTCCACACGTCTTTCCCTCCAGGTCTCGTGGTGCAGACAGTGGTATCCCTTTCCTTGTGGCCAAAACACCACATGGTGTTTCATCAGGGTCCTACCTGGTGGTACAGAGGCTTCCGCTCTGGGGATTGGTGGGAAGAGTGTAGAGGCGAGGATGCTAAGGACACCACCATGGAGAGGGGCCAGGAGGACAGAGCTGGGGGGAGGGGCTGCCAAGGGCAGGCTGGGTGATGGTGGGTTTGCATCTCCCAAAGTCTTCCTCTGGGAGGTCTTGAGCAAGTCACTGCCTCTGGGCCTCCATTTCCTCATCTAGAAAGGAAGGGATTTGGGCCGGGTTTCCCTGGTGGCTCAGATAGTCAAGAATATGCTTGCAGTGCAGGAGACCTGGGTTCGATCCCTGAGTCGGGAATATCCCCTGGAGAAGGGAATGGCTACCCACTCCATTATGGCCTGGAGAATTCCATAGACAGAGGAGCCTGGTGGGCTACAGTTCATGGGATCGAAAAGAGCTGAACAGGACTGAGCGGCTAACACTTTTGAAGTCTGGGTGCATCCTTTCAGCTCTGACAGTCTGTAGGAGGCAGTGAGATCTGAGAGCCAGCGTTGGCTCTTAAGAGTTGCAGGTGGAACCTGGGGGCAGATTGCTTCAAGACTCGCTGCCTTCTGCATTAGCATCATAGAGGTAAGGAGCTGGGGACACCAGAGGACATGTTGGGTCTCCAGCATCTGCCTGCAACCCAGCAAGCAATCAATGCAGAACACCTCTGATTACCCTTAAATGAATGTACATATCCAGACCTTTGTCCATCAAGACCTTTCCTTCCTCCCGCTTTGGCATCTGCGAACCTGGCCTCCCTGAGCCCCTGATAGCTCAGCCCAGAGACCCTATGCTGTTTGCAGCCTGACCCCGCCCTCCAGAGGCACACCCCCTTCTCGCCAGCCTTATTTGGCTGTGGTTGACTTGGTGCTTGGGATCCTGGGGCCAGCTGGTCTCAGGGAATGAACGTCAGGGTCCCCTTCCATGGGGACAGCAGGGGTTTGGAAGGAATCCCCACCCCTGTCCACCCTGTGTCTATCAGCAGATACCACCTCCCATTCTGCTCCACTTGCTGGCAGCCTGGGACTAATTTTTTAGGCTATAAATACTGATATGTACTCTAAAACTTTTTACTATGCAGAAAAAATAGAAGAATATAATAAACTTGCATACATCCATCAGCCAGCCTCAACAGTAACTCCTAGGCATTACTAGGGCTTCTCTGGTGGCTCAGCAGTAAGAAATCCACCTGCAGTGTGGGAGACCTGGGTTTGATCCCTGGGTCGGGAAGATTCCCTGGAGGAGGGCATGGCAACCCACTCCAGTATTCTTGCCTGAAAAATCCCATGGACAGAGGCGCCTGGTGGGTTACAGTCCACCCCATGCAGTCACAAAGAGTCGGACATGACTGAGTGACTAAGCATGCACACATGCATTACTGAGCTATTTTTTTAAGTTAGAAATGCATGGATCTGGTGTATAACTCAGTGAGAAGCAAGTCCCGTTCCCCACTTGAGCCCTGTCTCAGGAGCAGCGGCTGTCATAGCCTAGAGCTATTCTGTGCATGCGTGAGCACATATAAATGCATATGTTCATCTAATTTTATTAAAATGGGGCATGTTTATTTTATAAAACACATTAATGTAGCTTTCTCATTTTGTATCAGACACCATTCTGGGTAGATAACAAATATCAACTCATTTAATCCCCGTAACAGCCGTATCAGGTGGGTGCTATTAATATCCCCAGGCACAGAGAGGTTAAGGAACTCCTATGACATCACACTCATTTAGATTGAAGGTGGGAGAAGGGGATGACAGAGGATGAGATGGTTGGATGGCATCATCGACTCGATGGACGTGAGTTTGAGTAAGCTCCGGGAGTTGGTGATGGACAAGGAGGCCTGGCGTGCTGCGGTCCATGGGGTCGCAAAGAATCAGACACGACTGAGCGACTGAACTGAACTGATGACATCACACAGGGGTTGGCCTCATTGGGAGTTAAACCTGGGCAGCTTGGTCTCAACCACCATCTTTTTACTGCCTCTCAAATTATATATGTAGTTTTCTTTACCTCGATTTTGTTTTCACCACGAATTATGTAATCCATCCAACAAATGTGTGCTTAACTTTGCACCAGGCATTCTTCTAGTGGCAGGGGATATAACAATGAACAAAACAGATACACATCTCTGACCTTCTGGACTTTACATTCTAGTCAGGGAGACAGCCAGCCAGTAATAGAGATAATATATATTATATTATAATATATATAATATATATTATATTATATATTAATATATATATTATATATTATAATATATATATTATCTGCATATATTTGATGGTGAATCATGCTCTGGAGGAAAATGAAGCAAGGAAGGAGGGGTAGAAAGCGTAAGGGAGCTGCAATTTTATGCAAGTGACCGGAGGATGTGATATTGAGCAAAGGGCTGAGGGCATGAAGGAATGAGCCCTGCAGGTCCCTGGGGGAAGACCATGCCAGGCAGAGGGAACAGCCCGTGCAAAAGCTTGAGACGAAGCGTGCCTTGCTGCAGGCTGTGCAAGGCAGCCTTTGGGGCTGTGGTGAGAGTCAAGTGGCAGTGGGAGGAGATGGGGTCCAGAGTCAGTGGGGTACAGATTGGGTCTGACTGGCACACCCCTGAGGAGCTTTGCTGTTTGCTCCATGTGAGATGGGGCTCCAAGGAGGATTTTAAGCTGGGGACCATTTGATCTGACTTAGGTGGTCACAGGTTGATCCTGGCGGCGGGGTGGAGAATGGACAGTGGGGGCAGAGTGGAAGCAGGGGGTGGAGTTTGTTCCATTGCTTCCTCCTTTGAAAAAACTGCCTGTAGTGTGGATATGCTCTCATGCACTTAACCAACCTCCAAATGGACACATTGGTTGTTCCTTGCCATTCCAGACGGTGCTGCAATGAATACCCTTACCCATGTGTCTTGGAGAAATTCTGAGAAGTGGAATTGCAGGACCAAAGGTCATGGGCATTTTTTGAAAGGTTTGCGGCGCCAAATTGCCTTCCCTAGAGGTCCCAGTTTATGATCCCAGCAGCAGCGCATGAGAGAGAGCTCAGGTTAGTGTCCAGTCAGGTCTCGGGTTTAGTGTGCTAAGTCGCTTCAGTCACGTCCAACGCTGTGTGAGCCCATGGACTGTAGCCCGCCAGGCTCCTCTGTCCAGGGGATTTCCCAGGCAGGAATACTGGAGTGGGTTGCCATGCTCTCCTCCAGGAGATCTTTCTGACCCAGGGACGGAACGACGTCTCTTACATCTCCTGCATTGGCAGGTGGGTTCTTTACCACTAGTGCCACATGGGAAACTTAGGGGAGAGGGTAGCTGGGGGTGTAATGCTGCAGCCTCCCCCATCTGCCCCTCTGTGGTCCAAGGCACTGTGGAGGAGGATGTTGTACAGAGACAGAGTCAGAGTTCGGATCCCAGCCTGATTGGACCTGAGGGTGGGGGTGGAGCCTGTACCTTTGGTGGGACAGGGTACCAGTGAGGATGGCCAGGGCTGCAGGTAACAGAGACCCCATCCTAGTCAGGCTTGAGTGAAAACACATGGCAGGAAGTGCAGAAGTAGGGCAGATTTTAGGACCATTTGATTTAATGCCTTAACCAGGTTGATTAAAGTCCCCATCTTGGGGATGTTTTCCAATACCGAACAAACTATGCTCTGTGCTCTGCTTCTTTGACACCAAGTGAAACGAACGATCCAGAATGAACACAGAATCCCACAATGGGGGCCCACTCCCTCATGATTGTCCCCACTTCAAATGCCACTTGCAATGCCTGGGCCACCCATGCAATACTTATGACCAACATAAATCAGGGATTTCTGCGACCTCCTCCGCAGACGCTGTAACTCCCAAGAACAATTTGCAGAACTCAGGCAAGTGCTTTACTTACTATTTTTGGTTTATTATAAAGGATACAACTCAGGTAGAGCCAAATGGAAGAGCAAGGCATGGGGAGAGGGCTGTGGAGCCTCCATGCCCTCTCCAGGCATGCCACCCTCCCAGCACCTGGATATGGTCACCAACCAGGAGGCTCTCTGAATCTTAAGGATTTTTATACCCCTATAAAACCCTGGCGGTCCAGTGGTTAAGAATTTGCCTTCCAACGCAGGGGTTGTAGGTTCGATCGCTGGTCAGGGAGATAGGATCCCATATGCCTCATGGCCAAAATAAACATAAAGCAGAAATAATATTGTAACAAATTCAATGAAGAGTTTAAAAATGGTCCACATAAAAACATCTTTAAAAAAGAGAATTTTTAAAAATTTCGATCTTTACCTCCCCTTAACCTTCTCCCCGATCCCTACATCAGTGGATGGGACTGAAAGTTCTAACTTGAATCTCTTGGTTTTTCTGGTGATCAGCCTCATCTTAAGTCCATTAAGGGGCTCTGTCCTATGTTACCTCATTAGCATCAACTCAGCTGTGATAGCAAGGGGCTCCTTATGACTAATGAGACATTCCTACTGGGAAATGCCAAGGGTTTTAGGAGCTCAGGTCCAGGAACTGGGGACAAAGACCAAATATATTTATTACTATACCACACCTCTCCACTACTCTGCTGTGCTAGCTTCATCCTCAGGGGGATTCCTGCCAGCGTCTTCTGCAGGACATGCCTGCCATTTGCAGTAATGGCTGTGTGCTTTCTCCAGAGGGTAGGGCAGTTGTTCCCACGAGGAAGGTGCAGCATCTGAGCAAACTCTGATTTCGTTAATGGGAGGAGAGGGGGATCCAGGTAAGCCACCAACAGTGAGAAGCCAGCTCATTAAATAGGTGCCATCCTTCACCAGCTTCTCCACTTGACTCATGAACCTTGACACTGTTTCTTCCAACTCCTTATCAAAGTCTTACCATGAAGGAGTCAACATATTACCTCTAAAAGATTCTTCAGGAGGAAGCACCTTGGGAGTACATGTTCCACAGCCCCGGACCAGCTGCACCGCTGGTGCTTAGTGAGAACTGACGTGTAGATAAAGGCCTGAAACCAGATCTGTTGTGACTGAGACAGGAGCCTCAGCTGGCTGGACCTCAGTTCCCCCAGCTTCAAAATCAGGGGCTAGATGGGGTTAGAGGTCTCCTCATGGGAACTCCTTGCCCTGAGAACCCCTGCAGAGTTTTTTCTTTGTTTTTATTAACATATAGAAAAATAAAAGTGTGAAAATGTATTTTCACAAACTTAGAAAATGGGACCAATACTAAGATGGGACCAGTCCTCAGATCTAGAAATAGGGCGTGACAAGCATCCTAGAACTCCCTTTCCTGGCCCTTTCTAATTGTTTGCAAGGATAACCAGTTACACCTGTAACCACCATAGTTTTGACTATTTTTAAATTTTATACAAATCGAGCCACAAAGCATGTACTCTCTGGGGTCATGTTTCTTTTCTAAGCATCATGACTCATCTACTCTACAGCATGCAGTTGTGGTCCAATTTCACTTCTGCATCGTATTCTATCCACCAAGCTATTTTTTGAACATAGAGAAGTGTCATGAAAATCGCATGGCACTGTGTAATCAGCAGGACAAGTGAATGAACCACACCAGATTTCTTTGCTTTTGCTTAGAATGATAGCAGTGAACCTATTGCAATGTTTCATGGACAAAACCTTTCAAATGGGAATCATAAAAATTGAAACAGGTGAAGTGGCTCAATCGTGTCCGACCCTTAGCGACCCTATGGACTGTAGCCTACCAGGCTCCTCCGTCCATGGGGTTTTCCAGGCTGGAGTACTGGAGTGGGGTGCCATGCCCTCCTCCAGTGGATCTTCCCAACCCAGGGGCTGAACCTGTGTCTCTTACGTGTCCAGCATTGCAGATGGGCTCTTTACCACTAGCACCACCAGAAGCCCTAAATAGTTGGTTGGGTCTCAGTATCTAATGACAAGTGGGTAAAGATAGAAGAATGTTAGTTATCATCTTCTCTGGCAGTTTCTCAACTAAATGAACATGAAGAGTTCTTTTACAATTTTTTCTAAGTGACGTAAGGAAAAAAGAAAGAAAACTCTTTAACATAAGATCCGCAACTAACCACTAGTGATATCCCAAAATGTATCCTCCCAGACCTGTGTTGCAAATCCATATAGCTAAATACACATTTTATATGCAATTATTTTGCATCTATCTTTCTGCCACTTTCATTTAAAAAGTTGACTTTATTTTTTATAGTAGTTTTACGTTCACTGGGAAATGGAGCAGAAAGTGGAGAGTTTTCCTATGCTCCCTGCCCTGCACCCCCTTCCCCACTGTGGACAGCAGCGTCAGTCTTAGGACTAGCCCAGTCTCCAAGAGTTGGAAGTGTTTTTGGACCCATCAGTCCTCAGCTATGTGGCTGGTCCAGGGGCCACCCCAGCAGGCATTCAACTGTTGGTTATACAGTTAAACCCAGAGGCATGTACATTTGTTACAACTGCTGAACCTACACTGACATAATTATCATCCAGAGTCCACAGTTTACATTAAGGTTCACTGGTGTTACGCATTCTATGGGTTTGGACAAATGGATAATGACACGTACCCACCATTATAGTATCACCCAGGGTGGTTTCACTGCCTTAAAAATCCTCTGTGCTCTACTTATTCACCCCTCCCACCCTCCAGCCCCTGGCAACCACGGATCTCTTTGCTGTCTCCATAGTTTTGCCTTTTCCAGAATATCATAAGTTGGAATCCTACAAGATGTCGCTTTTTCCGATTCGCTTCTTTCACTTCATAACTTTCATTTTACTTTTAACAGTATATTGAGCCTGCGTTTCCATGTCAGTAAATATTCTTCTGAAGCGTTGTTAATTGCTGTCTAATATTTCCTTGTATGTTGTGTAGTAACTTCTGTGTTCGAGGTTTAAGTTGTTTCCTGGTTTTTTTTTTTTTTTTTGCTACTAAAAATAGTGTTGCAGAGGACAGCCTTGTGGGTAAATCTTTGCACACAGCTTAATTATGTCCTTCAGATAAATTATTAGCTTTGAGATTGCTTCTACAAAGGTTTTGCTCATTTCAAGGCTTTTGATATGCATTGCCAAATTGCCGTGTAGAAAGGTTACAGCGGTTTCTGTTCCAACTGCTAGAGTATGTGGGGTATTTCCCCACATACTTGCCAACTCTGACTGGTATTGAGATTTTTAATCTTTGCCAGTTTATTAAAGGAGAGATGATATTTATTTAATTTATATTTATTTGAGTATTAAAGTTTTGTGGTTTTCCATAAAGCATACTGGCCATTTGTCTTTTTTTTTTTTTCTTTCACAACTTTTCCATTTTTTTCTATTGGGATAATCATCTTTATAGCATAGGTTTATTAAAAGTGTTTTTCTATTAAGGGTATTGACTGCTTGTAAAGGCCCTCTTTTAATGTCAAACAATGTCACCAACATCACCAAGTAATGTGCTGTGGCTGTTTTTTTTTCGTTTAGTTGTTAAGTCATGTCCAACTCTTTGCGACCCCATGGACTGTAGCCCACCAGTCTCCTCTGTCCATGGGATTCTCCAGGCAAGAATACTGGAGTGGGTTGCCATTTCCTTCTCCAGGGGATCTTCCTGACCCAGGGATTGAACCCATGGCTCCGGCCGCCTCTTCTGCATTGCAGGTGGATTCTTTACTGCTGAACCACTGGGGAAACCCCATACCTAATGTGTGCTACACTTTTAAAATAATAAATAAAATGGATGAGAAGAATATGTATAGAGTACTTATTCTATGCCAGGCACTGTATTATGTAAAACAGCCCTATGAGATAGGATCTGATATCTGTCCCATTGGACAGATGCGGAAACAGAGACAGGAGTGGGTAGTGAACTTTCTCAAGGTTACACAGTACAGCTTGTGAAATGGCTGTGCTGGTATCAACTGAGTAACAAAACACATGGTGGCAGAGTTTCTATGAATCAATAACACTTTAAAATAAATTTACCTTTTGTTCATCACAAAAGTATCTACATATTAATACATTTGCAAATTCATCTAGGTGTATAATTTATTTTTTCTATAGGCAGTGCTTGCTGGACATATACATCCAACAACTCCCTGTAATAATTTCATGCTTTTTCCTGCTTTCCCCCCATGGTCTACTGTTAAGGACCATGTTGGACCTTTTATTTTTCAGGAGGAGGAAACTGAGACTCAGGGCCAGGCAGGACCTCGCTCAGGGACCGCTAAAAAGTTTATGCCACAGTCAGGACTGAGACTCAGGGCTTGGGACCCAGCCCATGTCACCATGTGACTTGGGTAGCCCCCTTACTGCATGTCCCTTTGTCATCAGAGGAGACAATGCAGGATGCTGCAGGGGTACAAGACCTGCCAGATTCTCATGGTGCGAGCCTCTAAGGTACCCCAGTGGGTACAGACTCCCAGTCCCTCTGGCCACACTGGCTGCTGGGCATTCCAGGACCTTGGCATCCTGCCAAGGGTGAAAACAGAGCTGCAGCCTCCTGAGCTGCATTCTGCCCCCTCCTCTTGGGTCTGCATCTCATTGCTAGGTTTGCAACATGCCTAATCTCTGCGTGTGCAGACTCCGAGGAGCCAGCTGAGAGGGAGCATTGCCAGCAGCTTGGGAGTCCTCCACGAGGCCTGCCGACCACCCATCCCCCAGGCCCTTCTCCAGGCAAGCAGAGCCAGAACAATCCGCAGAAACGGTTGCTGGAGCTTCACCTGGCTCCGGCCTTACAGTGCCTGCTGACATGGACGCAGTGAAGGACATATGCCTGTGCTTTCCCTCTCTTCCCAACTGGAAGTCCATTCGGTCCTATCATATCCCATCTTCTCCCTCCCTGCCCCCTTGGCCGTTGTTACAGACACAGAGGATTGTAATACACATCAGTCATGTAAGTGAGGCTTGATTCTGATTCTCCAGGCAGCTGGACTCCTCCAAGAATGAGGAGAACTTAACTGTGTAGTTAGTAAATAGGTATCAGTAGTGAGTATTTTGTAACCCATCGTATTTCCCTTTTTGCCTTAGCTGCCAGGAGGCCCAGAACTGAACGGAAAACTAGATCACCAACCATCTTACAACAGATTCTGGGTATAACTAGCATCACTCCTCCACGAGGTCTCTGGTTGTCAGCTGTCCTGTTGAGTATGGGTTTACGTTATAAATCATCACAATTTTTTAAAAAAAAGAATGGGATGAAGGTGGGATATAAATGAAAAATAAGACCTGAAAGGAAGTGGTCCATAGACATCTCACTTTGAGATTCAGATGAATGCTTTTCTCATAAGAGGATGGTCTCCCCAGGGCCATTTCAGACTTACAGAAGTGTCTGTGGGGCATCCCTCCTTCTCTCTCTTGGTCTCTCTCTTTCCATCTTTTTTTCTCTGATTTCCTGTCCTCTCCCTCTTCCCCTCCAGCCTTCATTCTCTTACTGTTGCCTGCTTCTCCCTCCTCTCCTTTCCGCCTTTGTCTCCATAATCTCCCTCCCCTCTCTCCTCTCTCTTCCTGCTCACTCCTTTGTCTGGCAGCCAGTTTACTGTTAAAATCTCTTATAAACCCTTAGCACTTGGCTCTTTCCAGGGCCTTGACCCAGTCTTTGTCTCATTGATTTCTCTGGGCAATTTTGATTATTTCCATTTTGCCAAGGAAGATGCTAAGGCCTAGAACATTGAAGTCGTGCGCCCATGGTTGCACAGCTTGTGCTTTACACTTATTATCAAATCCAAGCTCCAGGCTTCAGGAGTCTAATTCCATCACACTGTCACTTTCCCTCACTGCCTCTAGATACCAGCCTCACCCACCTTGTCTAGTAGAAGTCATGAGAAAGTGCCCCAAGAAGAGGGTTCAAAACATTAACCCACCCACCCTGTCACCCCCCTTGAGATCTCTTATAGGGTTGAGATTCTCAATGGGGACAGAAGGACATATTAGTGGAGGTGGGGTGTGTTATGACATGGGTCATTTGTCCATCAATTCACTTGACAAATATTTATTGAGAGTACGCTATGTGCTAGGCAAGGCTGAGACCAGGTAAGGAAAGCAAGTGTACAATTTAAGGACGCACTCACTCTCAGGTGCCAATCCTGCAAGTGCATGACCCTGAGAATGAGAGCTTCCTTAACATTTATGCCCTAGTATCTTGCTTGTCTTTCACTTATTTCTGCCCCGATGTCAGGCACTGTTACAAGTGCTGACGATTCAGTGGTGAGCAAAAAGGCTGTACTCTGCCCTTGGTGAGCTTCTAATCTATTATGGGAAACAGATATTAATCAAACGATCACGCTAAAAAGAGACTGCTCTAAGGATGACAAGGGCCATGAGGAAAGGGACATAGGGCTAGAGAGGGTATTATGGGGGGTGGCAGTGAGGGCTGAAGGATGGGTAGGAGTTTTCCAGGTGAAATGCAGATAGAATACAAAGCAAGTTCACAGGCTTCCTGGCAAGGTGGAGCATGGGGTACAGGTGGAGGATGGTGTACAGGTTGAGGATGGCATACAAGTATCGCTGGGGTGGGCAGAGGGGCTAGAACAGGAGAGCTCAATGCAAAATGGTCCCCACCAATCAGTTCCTAATAGAGTGCTAGAGTTTGCAAATGACTGACTTAAATCCAATGCAATGGAGAGAATTCAAAGCCACTCCTTCATGACATCACTCATACCCACCTGCCCAATGAGCTTTCTTCAGCTGATGTGCAGAGATGGTGACCAGATCCCTCCAATTTCTTCTCCATCCATTTAACACAGAGATGTCTGTGATAGAACCTAATACTTGCCACATTTTCCCAGTGAAGAAATGGGAGCACAGAGAAGTTAGAAAACCCACTGTCTTAGCTCGGGCTGTCATAACAAAATGTCATAAACTGGGTGTCTTAAACAGCAAACGTTTATTTCTCATGGTTCAGGAGGCTGGGAAGTCCAAGATCTGGGTGCTGGCTCATTTGGTTCCTGGTGAAGGCTCTCTTCTTGGCTTGCAGACAGTTACCTTCCCGCTGCCCTTACCTGGTGCAGAGAGAGAGCAGGAGGGAGGAAGAGGGAGAGCACTCTGGTGTCTCTTCCTCTTCCTAAAGGGCACCAACCCTATTAGATTGGGGCCCCATCCTTATGATCTCATTTAAACTTTATCACCTCCCCACAGGCCCTATCTCCAAATACAGGCACTGAAGAACATTGAGTCCTTAACACCTGCCCAGGGTCCCACAGCCAGTCACAGGGGTTTGAACACAGGCAGTGGATGCTGGGAGTCCAGACTCCTAAACTCTAGACTAACTAGCTCAGAAGGCCGTTGTGTGTGAACGTTGTCCATCCAGTTGAGAAGTGTGCCTCAGAGCAGGGGTGTTCAGGGATGCCTTAAAATTCCATTGGGTCCACCCGGCAGTTGGACCTATTGGGCTGAGTCCAGAACCTACCTGGGGTTGGTGATTCCAATGATCCTTCTGGAAGAAGCCTGGGCTGAGGGTGTGGCATGGAAGTGAACCAGTTCAGACAAGACGCTTACCTTTGGGGGTCCTCCTGTTTCCAATTTACTCAGAGGAGGCCCCAGGCTCCAGTGCGGGCGTCACCACGAATGGCCTGTGTGACCTTGGGGGAGTCACTTGACAAACTTCCAGCCCCGGGTTCCTGCCTCAGTGACCACCCTCCCACCCCAACCCCTGCCACCATCACTGGCGGCAGGGGGCCATTTGGTTGGGCAGCCAAGAACCTGGCGTGAGGCCCTTCGCAGATGCGGGTCGCCACCCGAGGCGCGCAGGTGGGGAAGGAGGGGCTTGCGGTGCGTGGCCGGCAACTTGAGTGTCGGCGTCACTCTGGCCGTGCCGTAGGCCGTTCAGGGTGGGCTGCGGAGGCTGGGGGTCGGGGAGGGGACCCGGGGGGACCCGCGGCGGACCACGGGGCCCAGCCTCCCCGGAGCTCTCATCCTCCCCAGACGCCCCGCCCGGCGCCCCCCGGCCCGCGTAGGGGCTGGAATCCCTCCCAGGCGGGCCCCCCCACCTCCCGGGCGCCCGCTTCCTCCCGCTCCCCGCGCGCCCCCCTCCCGGCCGCCAGCCTGCTACGTGCCCCCGGGGCCGGCAAGAAGCCACATGCCCCCGCAAGGAATGCCGGGCCCGGCGGGCGGGCGGGGGGCGGGCGCCGGGCAGGGCCGGGCCGGCCCGGGAGCGCCCCGCCGCGAAGGTTGGTGAGAGGCGGCGGAGGGCGAGCCCGCGCCCTTCCCGGTCCCCAGCGCCGCCCCTGCGCCCGGCCGGTGCGCCGCGCGGGGCGGATCGCGGCATCTCACACTTTCCCCGCCGGACCCGCGGCCGGAACGACCCGCGAGCTCCGGGGGCGGGGGTGCCCGGGGGACCGGGGGTGGTGGGGGGAGGCTGGGGCGGGGCGGTTAGGCCGGACCCGGGCCGCCCGCGCCCCCCTCCCTGCACCCCGCCCCCCCCACCCCACCCCCCCGCCAACACGTCCCCGCCGGCTCGGAGAAGGGGGCAGGCCGGCACGTCTCCCCACACCCCTCCCCGCTGCCGGCGGCTTTGGGGCCCCGGTGGGGAGCAGGGGGCTGATTAGCAGAGGAGCAGGGGTGTGGCCAGCGGGGCCCCGGGTAGTGAGTCACACACGCTGCTCGCCCAGTCCCGGGGCCGAGAGCGCTCGCAGCCCGAGCTGAGCGCTGTCCTGACCCGAAGAGTGTCCCCGGGCTTGGCATGAGGACCCTGGGGTGCCAAGGGAGGGGCTGAAGCCCAGCGCGGTGGTGGAGGAGGGCGGTAAGCTGCGGGCTAGGGAGACTCCCCTAGAGAGAGCTGGGTGGGGCTTGGAGTCAGGGCCGCCCACGCGGGGACCCCCCCCCCCACCCCAGGCCCCGCCTGTACCTGCTCTGAGCTGGCAAAGCGAGCCTGGCTGCATTCCCTGGCAGCCCTGGGTGAGGGGCTCTGCAGCCAGGCGCTCAGGGCCCATTTCATCTGCCTGCCCCGCTTTGGCCCCCGCTGGACTTGAGCGGATCCCGCCCCTGTTCCCGCCCACCCCCTGGCTGCAAAGTTTTGTGCGGAGGCTCCTATGGGTCCCCCATACCTTTGCCCTCTGGGCTTGGGGTCCAGGCTGTGCTTCGCAGCCCTGCCTCCTGGCCTGAGCTACTCCCGGCCCCTGACCCCATGGGGCTGGTGGCTCCAGTCGTCCCCAGGACCAGCCCGGGGTAGAAATGGCATTTCCTCTTGGCCCGGCTACAGCTGTTTTTGTTGTCTGTGTTCTCAAGCGCTTCCTCTAGGGATGGCAGGGAGGGTAACCAGACTCCATGGGACCCCCCACTTGCCTTCTCGCCACTCACCCCTCTTCCCCTGTCTCTTTGATCCTCTTCCTGTGCCCGTCCTGCCTTCGTGTCCGCAGGACAGAATGACTGAGAACATGAAGGAGTGCTTGGCGCAGACCAAGGCGGCGGTGGGGGAGATGGTGACGGTGGTGAAGACGGAGGTCTGCTCGCCGCTCCGAGACCAAGAGTATGGCCAACCCTGGTGAGGCCCCAGGGTGGGGACAGGCGAGGGAGAAGGGGGGCATCTCCCGGCTGGGTTGATTGGAGATCCTGGGAAGAGGCTCCTCTGGGCAACTCCTAGGACCAGGGGTGGGCATGGGCTCTAGAAAAACCCAAGCAGTGACCCAAGAAGGCCTGAACCCAGGTCTCAGGACCCCTGTCTTTCTACTATCTGCTGCATCAGACAAGCAGGCTGTCTGGGGCTCCTCTACCTGCCCCATCCTCGTGGCCTTCTGGCCAAGTTCTCGGCTTCTCTGCCCACCAGCCTCCCATCTGATGGCTTTGTGCTTTCTCTACTGGCCCCTGTCCTGGCCAGCTCTAGGAGACCAGACCCCTCAGTCATGGAAGTGGAGCCCAGGAAACTGAAGGGAAAACGTGACCTCATCATGCCCAAAAGCTTCCAGCAAGTGGACTTCTGGTGTAAGTGGAGCTTGGGGCTATTCCTGATCACACCGACCATCACCCCCACCCCCCACCCCATCTCTGCTTAGGGGATTTGCAGAGGCAACTCTGATGATAGGCATTCACCTACTGTGTAACCAGACACAGGTCCAGGCCTCAGTGAATCCTCACCCTTAGCTGCTGAGGTGTCTATTATTTGGTCCCATTCTCCAGGGGAGGACACTGAGGTTTGGTGAGGGTTAAGTACCTCCTGGCTCAGCTCCCACGGCTCACAGATGCACACCCATCTGACTCCAGCCATGACCTTTCTTCTGTTTTTTCAAATTTGAAACAAAGGAGGCTAGTGGCTTCCTTGGCATTGGCAGGTGTGTCCCTTGAGTCGCCAGGGAAGGGAGTGGGTTATCGTTACTGAGGACTCAGGGGCCTGTGGCTGCTGGGGTGGAGCCAGGGCTGGGACTCGTGAGTCTCATGCTGTGTGCTTCCCACTGGTCTGCGCTGTCCTGGGGGTGGGTTTCTCATCAGCCCCTCAGCCACCTCCATGGGGCTCTCTCCCTGCAACAGCTGAAGCTCTCTTTCCTCTTTCCGTCCCTCCAGTCTGTGAGTCCTGCCAGGAGTACTTTGTGGATGAGTGCCCGAACCACGGTCCCCCAGTCTTTGTGTCTGACACGCCGGTGCCCGTGGGCATCCCAGACCGGGCCGCCCTCACCATCCCCCAGGGCATGGAGGTGGTTAAGGAAGCCAGCGGGGAGAATGACGTGCGTTGCATAAATGAGGTCATCCCCAAGGGCCGCATCTTCGGCCCCTATGAGGGGCAGATCTCCACCCAGGACAAATCAGCTGGCTTCTTCTCGTGGCTGGTGAGTGTCTCCTGGGCTGTGCCTCGGTAAAGGGTGCTGGGAACGTAGAAGGAAACCAGCAGGGGGAGCCATGTGCTGGCCTAGCCTGGCCCCAGAACTTTTCTGCCATCGCTGCTGGACAAGTGGATGATGGATTTTGCTGTCCCTTAGCCCCTGTGACTCTTGGTGGCTGAGGGCCATTCGGAGGAGCCGCCTCTGTTAGTAGTCAACAGAATCAGCGGTGTGGCGATTTCTCCCTGAATCCTCCTGTGTGTGTCTGGAGGACCATTGTATGACATTTACAAAGGGTTTACCCAAGCCCTCCTCTGGAGTGGATGACCTGGGGCTGGGGGCTGTGAGGATGCAGAGCATGACATTCAGCTAAAAAAGCAGTAAAATCCAGAGCTAAAGGTAAAGCCTCCAACAAGACAGGCACGGTCTCTGCCCTCAGCGAGTGGACCATCTGGTGGGGAGAGCGGGCAGTGAACAAATACATTCACATAGGACAGTTGCGGCTTAAGGGAGAATCCAAGACGCTTTGGGGACACTGGGAGATGGCAGCGTTCACAGTGCTTTGGAATTTGGGGCCTGGAGCCCGAGTTCATTGTGTCAGCCAGGTTTGCTAGTTACTATCTAATGTGACCTTGGACCAGTCATTGAACCTTTCTGTGACAGGATAATCATAGCTGGTGGTGAAGATGAAATGCGTTGATGCTGCAAAGTTCTTAAGAATTGTGCTCACCTCTAGCAAGCGCGCAGTGAATATCAGCTATTGCTGTTATTGTTCTTGGCCAACTTGAGGGGGTTGGGCAAGATTTCCTCTGGTCTGAGACTTAAAGAATGAGTAGCAGTTAGTCAAAGGAGGATGAAAAATTGCTCCCTGTAGACAGAAGAGCTGAGAGAGACCCCAAGAAGTCTGACAGGACAGCAGCAGTGAGCCTGAGAGGCAGAGAGGCGGGAATCAGCCGGGGAGGGAGATGGGGACCAGATCATGCTGTGTTTCATAGGCCATGAAAGTGCATCCTTCATCCTGAGGGCCAGGTAAGCCATCAGAACATTTCAGACAGAAGTGTGACCTGGAAGATTGCAGAATGGAGAATTGGGATTATGGGTAAAAGGTTGGAGTGGAGATTCACATAAGGAAAGATAGCGGCTTAAACTCTGCTGCTAGAGGTGGGCACATTTGAGATTTAAAAGGGAGAATTCCTAAGATTTGTTGATGGATAGGATGTGAAGATGAGGAAGAGGGATTTTCAGGTTTGAAAAGGAAGGCTGATCAAAGATGAATTTCAGGCATCAAACTTGGACAGAGATGGGGGGTGGGGACATGGGACAAGTAGGAAAATCTTTCCTTAACCGTTTACGAGGATCTCCTTTGTTCCAAGCACTGGGCTAACTCTGGGGACACAATGGTGGACCAGATCAGACATCAGTGCTGCCCTCGTAGAGTTTACTGTGGGAAGATGGAATGAATTAAAGAATAAGATAAGTAACTGTAAAATGATGACTATGAAAGGTAGTGAAGAGACAGGGAGGCTAGGAGAAAAGTGATCAACAAAGGGATTTGATGTGGCCAAAAGTCAGGAAAGGCTTCCTAATAGCTGAGCTGTGATTGAAGAAGGAGAATTCCTACCAGGTGATGATTGTGAGGCCCCTCAAGATGGATGGAGCAGCATGAGCAATGGTCCTGTGGCAGAAGGGAGCATGGTATGTTTGCTCGCCTGGGAGGTCACTGTGCTTGGAGTACAGCAAACCCAGGGGTCTGGAAGAGACAGACGTGGTCATATAGATCCCAGCAGGCCAAACTGGGCCTTTTGTTCTCTATTTTAAGAACAGTGAGGAACTTTCATTTATGTTTTAAAAAGTTTGAGTTCGACTGCAGGCTGGAGAACTGATGGGATGGGGCATCGGTCAAGAGTGGACATCCAGGGGACTTCCCTGGTGGTCCAGTGGTTAAGATTCTGCCCTTCCAATGCAAGGGGGGCTGAGTTCAATCCCTGGTCAGGGAATTAAGATCCCACATATTGAGCAGCGTGGCCAAAAAATAAATAAATAAAAGAATGAACGTCTGGACCCCAGTCAGAGGGCTGTGGTCATTCTCTAAGTCGGTGATGGTGGAGGCTTGGGCTTGGGTGGGACAGAGACATAGAGACAAGCGAACTACTTTGTGAATATTTCAAAGGTAAGGGAGATTTGACTTGGAAAGAGACTGCCCTAAGTAAGGGAGAGGGAAGTATCAAGAACAACTCCTGCAGAGTTGTTCTGCCTCCAGGTCTGGAATGGTGTCTTTCTGTGAGAAATGGGGAACACCAGAAGGAGACTGGGTTGAGGGGAAGATCCTGATTTTGGTTTTGGGGCTTGTTGAGCTTGGAGTGATGTCAAGATATCCAAGTGGTGATATCAACTAGGAAGTTAGATTGTGGGTTGGGATCTTGGAAAGGAGGTCTGGAAATGTCACTTCATGAGTCACCTGTGCCTAAGTGGTCAGTGGGGCCAGAGGGCTGGAGGGCAGCGCCCAGGGAGAACGGGCTGAGTGGGAGGTGGAGAAGCCTACAGACTAAGCTTTGGGGAACTTCAACAGTGTACGGTCCAGAAGGGGAGCTTGGTCCTGCACAGGAGACACAGCAAGAGCAACCTGAGAGGTGGGATGGCCGGAATGTCCAACAATGTCCGACTGGAGAGAAGGGCTCAAAAGCACCCACTGGACTTAGTGCCGGGGAAGTCACTGGTGATTTTAGCAAGAGCTGATACTGTAAGACCATGGTTGCCAGCCTGGGGCAATTTATACCTCCTGCCCCCTTTCTGGGATATTTGGAAATGTCTGGAGACATTTTTTTGGCCATCACAACTTGGGATCTAGAAGGAAGAGGCCAGTGAAAGTGAAAGTCACTCAGTCGTGTCCGACTCTTTGCGACCCCATGGACTGTAGCCCACCGGGCTCCTCTGTTCATGGGATTCTCCAGACAAGAATACTGGAGTGGATTGCCATTTCCTTCTCCAAGGGATCTTCCCAACCCAGGGATCGAACCTGGGTCTCCTGCATTGCAGGCAGATTCTTTACTGTCTGAGATACCAGGAAAGCCAGGGATGCTGCTAAACCTTTGATAATACACAGGAAAGCCTCCTGCAACAAAGAGTAGTGTGGCCTCAGTTGTCAATAGATCGGAGTTGAGAAATTCTGAAGAAGAGTAATGAAATAAGAACCTCATTAGAAAGGAGGTGACTGGTTTAGTCACCTTTCAGAAGTTTGATGAGAAGTAAGAAGTGGAGGGGAGACATAGGAAGGGTGATGGCTAAGGGAAGACTGGGGTTAAGGAGGTTTTTGTATTTTTTAAAGTAGAGTGACCTTTATTCAAACACATGCATCTGAGTTGGCTTCTAAGTCCCAGGCACAGATTAACTTTACTTAGGTTTCCTTGATTATATTTTAAATTAATTGATTTATTTTTGACCGTGTTGGGTCTTCATTGCCGCGTGTGGGCTTTCTCTAGTTGTGGTGAGCAAGGGCTATTCTCTAGTTGTGATGCACAGGCTTCTCATGGCAGTGGCTTGTGGAACACAGGCTCTAGGTGCATTGGCTTCAGTAGCTGTGGTGCATGGGCTTTGTTGCTAGTGGCATGTGGGATCTTCCTGGGCCAGGGATCAAACCCATGTTCCCTGCATTGGTGGATGGATTCTTATCCATTGGATCACCATGGAAGTCCCTAAGGGAGTTTGTTAAAAAACCCAATGGAGGAAGTCCTGCTGACTATACAGTAGAGATAGGCACGATGGGTAAGGTTTTATGTTACCTGAGAAGGTCCATATGGAGACATTTGATGTGGAAAGGAGGTAGGTCAATGTTTTTTCTATCCCTGGAGGACTGTTTTAGAGATTTGGAGCTGATGAAGGGAGTTAGCTATAGTTGATCAAATGATGATTCTCCAAAGATGGCCAGGTCCCTCCCCTGGAACCCGTGAATGTGTTATCTTATATGGTAAAAGAGACTGCACGTGTGATCAAGTTAAGAGTTTTGAGATGGAAAAATTATCTTGGATTGCATGGGTGGTACCAGTGCAGTTACAAGCATCTTTATAAGAGGAGGGCAGGAGAGGCAGAGTCAGAAAGAAAACACTGGAAGATGCTGTCCTGCTGGCTGTGAAGATAGGGAAGGAGCCAGGAGCCAAGACATGCAGGCGCCTCCAGAAACTAGGAAAGGCCAGGAAACAGATTCTTTCCTCATGCCTTTTGAAAAACACTCAGCCCTGCCAACACTTGATTTTAGGATTCCTTATTTCCAGAAAAGTAAGACAATACATTTGTGTTGTTTTAAGGCCCTGTGTTTGTGGCCATATGTTACAGCAGTAGTGGGACTCTAATCCATTGAACTTATGTGTTTGGTAGGGGATGGCTGCTAAAGTGTGTGGAGAGGTGGAGAGAGGTAGCCTGAGACAGAGGAGAAGGTGAGTTCAGGCTGGGATGGGGAGAGCTGGAGGTGCCCATGAGATGCCCAGGTGGAGCAGTCCCGAGGCACATAGGTGTGTGTGGGTATACAGCCAAGGGGGGGAAAGCCAAGTGTATAAACTTATGCAGCTGAAGCCCTGGGAAGGGATGGGCAGAGGGACCAGTGCTGCAGAGGGCGAGAGCCCATTGGCTCAGGGGGCACACAGGTTCTGGTGTCCTTGGCAGGGATAGTTGCACAGGTAGAAGCCACCTTGCTGTGGATTGAGGTGTGAGTAGGAGGTGAGAAAGGGAAGCCAGCAAGGATGATCGGCTCATTTGCAAAGTCTAGCTGCTAATTGAGCAATTATTATATGCCTGGTGTTTACCACATTCTTCCTCAAAATAGTCCCGCAGGTGGAGGTGGCTGCCCTTCTTAATGAAGGTACTGGGACTGAAAAGGTTCAGTAAGCGACCCCCTCCAACTCCTGTAGGTAGTACCTGGCAGACCTTGGGTTCCTTCAAAGAAAGCCTCTCTCTGTGATGCCTGGGTCTTTAAGGAGTTCCTTTGTGGGAAGACATGTGGTTATGTGATTAAATTCAATTTAGCCTCATAGAGCAACTCCCATGTACTAGGTACTGCACAGGAAGTTCTAGAGGTAACAGAAATGCACGGAGTTTGCTCTCTGTTCTTATAGAGTCTGTGGTCCAGCCGTGGGGAGCAGGGGCAAAGGTAGATGAGGGGAGGAGGCCTGTTCCCAACCCAGACTGTTGCTGGTAGTCGTGGTGCTGCAGTAGACAGTAGGGGCAGGGAGAAGAGGAGTTGGTTTTGGCTGGGCAAATTAGGGATGGGTTTTGAAGGATGGGTAGGAGTTCAGTAGAGGAGGCCAATGCCTTCTCAGCCTGTGGGAAAGTCTCAGGGGAGAAAATCTCATACCCAGGGAAGGGCTAGGGGAAATCCATTTCTTTCCCACCAGAGTCTACTCCTGGGATGGCCCAGCCAAGCAAGCTTGGGATCTCTAAAGCAGGCATCTTCTCCAGGTTCATGGCCAGGCATGGGTCTAGGATCTGGAGAAAAGGGAGAATAGGAAGATCTGGAGTTTGCAGCCTGGTCCTAGACCAGCTCCATCTCTCAAGAGTGGACGTGGCCCGCAGTTCAGGGGTGTGGCCAGAGGCAGCTATGTTGCTTCCTTGGAGGTTCCTTCCAAGGGCCTCTGAGCTGTGCTGTGGGCATGGGTGTAGGGATGGTGTGGTTGGAGGTCACCGTACCACATGGAGACTTTGACTTTTGTGATCCAGAGACATGAGAGATGTTGAAGGCCTGGAGAGAACAGAAGTACAATATGGCTTGAGCAGTGCCTGTGTGTGTGTGTGTGTGTGTGTGTGTGTGTGTGTGTGTGTGTGTGTGTGTGTGTGTGTGTGTTCTCAATTGGGGCCTCAGCTGGGGCAAAGCAGGAATGAGGAACAGCTTGCTCAAATGATGGGTTGGCTGAATAGTGCGAGAAAAGGACAAATGGCCTGAACCACAGCCCCAATTTTCGACGAGGATCTAGAAGCCCCACTTCCTAAATAAACTGCATTCATGTGTCAGATCCTGTCCCAAAGCCATACTTGATCTTGTCTGTTCTTGACCTTCTGCCTGCCTTCCAAAGCCCCGGCCTCCATCCGACAGAACACATTTCCTTCCATAACTCAGTATGTAGTGTCTCAGTGGAAGCAACGGTGGTGCTCTAAGGATAAGCATAGCCGTTTATGTTTATTGAGCGCCTGCTGTGTACCTGGGTCTGTGCTCAACACTTCACAGCATGATCCTATTTGATCCTAGCGATGCCTCTGTGAAGCAGGTATTAGTCTCCCCATTACTCTGCTGAGAAACCTGAGGCCTGCAGAAGAGGAGTCATTCTGCACACAGCTGGACAGCTGCTGAGTAACTGAGCTGAGATTCAAACCTGAGCAGTCTGACTCTAGACCCCACTCTCTCATTTAGCCTGCTGGCCCTCTCCACCTCCCTTGCTTGTCTGGCCTATTCCTGCCTCCTGGCCTCGGTTGACTTTCTTCCACTCCTTCTTCTGGCCCAGTACGAGGTTCGTCTCCATCTCCCCTCAGTGTGGAGGCAAGCTGGTCCCATTGCCTACAATGTGATGCAGGGATGGGGCCCAGATTTAGATGAACCAAATGGCCATCTCCACTTTCCATCTCTCCTTCAAGGCCTGACCTCCTCGAAAGGAGTTCTATTTATTATTTTTTGGCTGCACTGGGTCTTCGTTGCTGCATTCAGACTTTCTCTAGTTGCTGGGAGCAGGGGCTTTGTTGCAGCGTGCAGGCTTCTCATTGTGGTGGCTTCTCTTGTTGTGTAGCACGGCCTCTAGGTGCCCAGGCTTCTGTAGTTGCAGCATGCGGGCTCAGTAGTTTCAGTATGTGGGCTCTTAGGGCGTGTGGGCTTCAGTAGTTGCAGAACATAGGCTCAGTAGTTGTGGCTCATGGGAGCTAGAGCAGGGATTCAGTCGTTGTGGTACATGGGCCCAGGTGCTCTGCAGTATGTGGAATCCTCCCGGACCAGGGATCAAACCTATATCCTCTGTACTGGTGGGTGGGCCCCCATCCACTGCGCCACCAGGAAGTCCCTTGGAAGGAGTTTTGCATTCACTTCTGGATGTTTAGAAAAGAAATGCCCCTTCCTCTACTTTCTCATCTCCCTGGAAATTGCAGACTCCATAAATCATTGCCAGGCTTGCCAGGCTGCCCTCAGACACTACAGGCTGGAGACGATGCTGCAGGCATGAGGTGCCTGGGGAGTACCAGGCAGCCATGTGGTTTGGGAAAGAGGCAGAAGAAAGAGGAGTCCAGCACAGGGTTTCTATTTAAATGTTTCACTGAGGCCCAATCTGGTTCCAAAAGGGATTTAGGGCAGCCTAGCAGGATATATAAAATATAACACGATAGCATATTAAAACTGGGAGAGAGAGAAGAAAGAAAAACAAGGGTGGAGATCCTAAATGGAGCCAGGAATGAGGCTAAAAATGCATACCATAATGACCTGTGTGTGCACTTTTCGCTATAGAGGCTCCGAATTTGGCGGCCACTGGGAAGAGGCAAGCCGACCCGGCTACCAGTGCTTTCTGGCCATAGCGTGAGAAGTCCCAGGCAGCTCCTGGGGAGGTCTGCTTCTCCGGGTGGATCCTGGGTGGGGACTCCCCAGGGCTCCTTTTAAAGAGGACACCGTGAGGCGGGATCGCTCCCCTGCTGTCAGCTCGTCTCTCCGCCCGCCAGACTCCTACTGTTCTGGGGAGAAGCAGATGTGAAATGGGGTCTCAGGGTTTTCCATTTCAGCTTCCATCATAAAGTGGAGATTTATTTTAAAACTTAAGATTGGATGTACAAAGGCTTGTGACACGCCCTCCAGAACAGAGTCTGAAAACCCCCGGGTTGATGGGAGAGATGAAGTGTGAGCAGATGGTTGCAACAGCGCAAGACGTCAGGGGAGGCAAGCAGGTCTGACCAGGCTTGGGGGTGGGCAAAGCTCAGAGAAGGGAAGAGGGGTAATGGGCTGGTCCAGGAAGGGAAGAAGGGACATTTGAAGCAGGTCAGGCTTCTGTGTGTGTTTGAGAATCTGAGCAAATGCATTTCATGCGTATTTGCTCATTTCTATTAACTCTTTATTCTGAAATTTCAAACTCTACAAAAGCATAAGAATTGTATGATCAATAGCCACGCACCCTGCATCTAGCTTCACCTGTTACTAACATTTTATAACAATTGCTTCAGTCTCTCTCTGTATGTCCTGGCTTCCCTGGTGGCTCAGATGGTAAAGAATCTGCCTGCAGTGCAGGAGACCCAGGTTCAATCCCTGAGTCGGGAAGATCCCCTGGAGAAGGGAATGGCAAATCCACTCCAGTATTCTTGCCTGGAGAATTCCGTGGACAGAGGAGCTGGTGGGCTACGGTCTATGAGGGTCACAAAGAGTCGGGCACAACCGAGTGACTAAGCGCCGCAGAGCACAGCATAGCTACCTACAGGCACGTGCGCACGCGCGCGTGCACACACACACACATTCTGTTGTTTTTTTCTGAACTATTTGGGACATAGTTCCAGGTATCAGGCTTCATGGCCATGCAGTGCCTGTCACCATTATCCGGCTCTGCGGTTGTGAAAGCATCCACAGACAGCACGTGAGTGAGCAAGTGTCGCTGGGTTCCAATAAAACTTTATTTATAAACACGGATGTGAATTTCATATAATTTCAAATGAAATTTGAATTTATGTAGGTTCTGCAAATCATACAAATGAAATTATACGGAAAAAGTTTCAGTTATGAAAAACAAGCAGCAGAACCATGTTTAACTCACAGGCTGTGAAAACAGATGAGGGGTTGGATTTGACCTACCAAGCAGTACTTTGCTAATCCCTGTCCTATATAATCACAGTATGATTATTATACTCAGGATACAGTACTGTCTCAACTATAGTCCTTATTCGGATTTTCCCAATTGCCCTGAGTAATGGCCTTGATAGTCTTCCCATCATTCAGGACCCACTCAAGCATCACACATGGCATTTACTTGTCATGTCTCATTAGTCTCCTTAATTCTAGAACAGTTTCCCAGGATTGCGTTTCTCTTTCGCAGTATTGCTACTTTGGAAGAGTTCAGGACAGTTCTTTGCAGAACCTTCCACAGTTTAGGTTTGCCTGACTGTTTCCTCACGGTAGATTCAGGTTATAGATTTTTGGCCCTGGTTATGTTGTGTCTTTCTCACTGCAGGTAGCAAGAGCCCGTGATGTCCGTTTGTCTTCTCTCTAACTCAGTGCTTTCAGCAACTATTGATGATTCTTGCCTATATCAATTGTTTCTCATGGCTTGAAAGGACTTTTAACCACTCCTTCTACACTTATGGATTTTTTTTTTCTTCATTGTGCTATAGTCCATTCCTCTCATGATGCATTTTGAGCTTTAAATTGCCCTAGATTTGACCAGCAATAACCCATTCAGACTGGCTTGTTGTCCTTACTTTCTTGTGCAAAGTTGTTTTTTTTTTTGTCCCACCACAGGGCATGCAGGGTCTTTAGTTCCCTGACCAGGAATTGAACTTGTACCCCCTGCAGTGAAAGCACAGCATTGTAACCATTGGACTGCCAGGGAAGTCCCAAAGAAGATGTTCTAGTTATCACCCATAGGAGCTCTAATGTGTTTTAGTGAGAAATAGTATTTAGAAGTCAAATCTCTGGGCACTAGCTGTGCACATTGTTTCTGGGATATCTTTGCTTCTAAGCCTGAACTAGGTTTTGAGAGATGAGTTGAAGTGAGTGGCCAATAGAGTCAGGAACCGAGGGAACACGAAATCACCAGCAGTGGGCATAGCATGTACAAATGTCCAAGGGCACGTGTGTAATAGGGCACAGGGTACCCTGTAATAGAGTGATAGAGGTACAAGGTGTGCTGAGAGGGAAAAGTGGAAGATGATGCTAGAAAAAAGTTACTTTTCTCACATTCTAAGATGTTATGGATCTTAAAACACTATTGAATGCCAATGCCAGCTTTTCTAAGAATGAAAATATGGACCTCAATCCTAAGGTTCCTCTCAATGTCAGAAGCATTAAATGGCTTGACTTGTATAACTTTTGTAAATGCTGGCAGTTTTGTTATTAAATCATGAACCAAGGGACAGGGGAGCCTGGTGGGCTGCCGTCTATGGGGTCGCACAGAGTCGGACACGACTGAAGCGACTTAGCAGCAGCAGCAGCAGCATGAACCAAAGCAAAGATATGCCCACTCCTCACATAAAATATAATACTCTAGTTAACTAGTTTTGGCTGGAACTGAGTCTATAATTCTTAAAATCTACTATATGGAACAAAAATAAAACATGAAAAACTATTCTGAATTTTCAATATAAACCAACTGCTAACTTGACCTTCAACTTTCTTGCCTCCTCAGCACTTCTCCTGCAAGTGTTTCTCACTTGTGTTATATTGAGGCCACTTTTTAAAAGAAATATATGTATATATGTATATTGTTATACATATTCCTGTAGTTACCAAACTCTACATTACATACCCAGCACTAATTTATGTTGACTACCTTCATCGATTTTTAACAACCCGCGACCCTCTGCCTCTGGCAACCATCAATCTATTTACTATGAGTTCAGGGTTTGTTTGGTTTTTGTTTTAGATTCTGTGTGTATAGATTCCGCGTGTAAGTGAGATCATATAATATTTGTCTTGATCTCACTTGTTTGTCTTAGCACAATGCCCTCAAGGCTTATCCATGCTGTTGCAAATGGCAGGATTTCCTCTTTTTTATGGGGTGAAAAATATTCCCTTGTATATCTATCCACATATTCTTTATCCATTCATTCATTGGTGGGCATTTAGTTTGTTTTCATTTCTTGGCTGTTATAAATAATGCTGCAGTGAACTTGGTGGTGCAAATATCTTTTTGTGTTAAGTTTCCTATGGTTAAACACCCAGAAGTGTTTAACTGGTTTCCATAGTGGCTGCACCAATTTACATACCTGAAACAGTGCTCAAGGGTTCCCTTTTGTCCACAGCCTCGTCAACCCGTGTTATTTCCTGTCTTTTTGATGAAAACCATTCTGACAGGTGTGAAGTGGTATCTCAGCGCGGTTTGAATTTGCGTTTCCATGATGATTGCTGATGTTGAACATTTTTTCAAGTACGTGTTGGTCAGGTGTCTGACTGTTATCGTTTCGGTTCAGCTCAGTTGCTCAGTCATATCTGACTCTTCGCGTTTATCATTTATGGAGTCCCAATTATTTATGATTACATTAATTTTACTCTAAAGTTACTTTAAAAGTTTTAAACATAGAAACTTAAATAAACACAACAATTCTTACAGCTTTTAAACAACTATTAAACCAAGACAAACTTACGAATATAAAATGAACAGAACTACACAAACCAACGTAATTCAAATGAACAAAATCAGTGTCCTGTGTTGGATCATGCGTTACTGAAACTAAATCGCTGTTTATAGGGTGAATATGATAGTGACGACTTAGACACAGATTCTTCTGAATTTGGCATGCCCTTCTGCTTTTGTGTGGCATATGACACTTATTTTCTTTATTTGTTTGTCTCTGTTTAAAACACTGGGAGATCTTTTTGTTAATACAACTGCCACAGTGTTTCTTAATCTTTGCCAGAATGCATTATTTACATATTAAAGTTTGTTCTTTTTTCATTAGCTCATGGCAAGTAGTAATAACTGTACAGCCAGTCAGCTGTTACAGTGTAACAAGCTACCTCCAAACGCAGTGCACTAGAATGAGGGTCTGTAAATGTTTGTGTAAATGGCCAGATAGTAAGTCTTTTAGGCTTTGTGACCCCATATAGTGTCTGTCACACTACTCAGCTCTGCCATCCATCACCGTGTGAGAGCTGCCAGAGATGTGTGTATTCTAAGACTTTGCTTATGGAGGCTAAAATTTGAATTCCATATAATTTTCACATGATAAAATAGTCCTCTTTTGAGTTATTTTCAACCATCTAGAAATGTACAAACCATTCTCAGATGGTGTGCTGTACAGAACAGGTGGAAGAACTGGATTTAGCCTGCAGGCCCTGGCGTATAGAACAACAATCATTTATCCTTACTTGGGTGTCTGCTGGTTGATTGTAGCTCCTCACTGATTCTGGTGTGTCCGCTGGTTGCCTGTGGTTGGGCTGGTTTAGCTGGGCTCCGCTCCGCTGCTCAGCCTCCAGGCGCAGGGTGAGCTTGGCTCCTCACTGAGGGCCAGGTTGCTCCAAGTGTGTCTGTTCTGGGCCCAGACTGAAGAGGCCGGGGCTCCCTGGGGACGCTCTTCTTCTGTAGAGGCAGAGGCCCTGGAGGCAGGGCCTCACAAGCCCATGTCAAGCCCGTGTTTGCATCATGCTTGTTACCATCCCATTGGCCAAACAAGTCAGATGACCAAATCCAAAGTCAAGGAGTGAAGAATCAGAGGCCACCTGTAAGACTGAGTGTAGTGCAGAGTCTCATGGCCAGGGTGATGGGGAAGGGCGCGAGCTGGACCAATTCAGCTTCCCACAGGCTGCTGTTCAGTTGCTCAGGTGTGTCTACTCCTCACGACCCCATGGACTGACTGCAGCCTGCCAGGCTCCTCTGTCCATGGGATTTTCCAGGCAAGAATACTGGAGTGGGTAGCCATTCCCTTCTGCAGGAGATCGAACTCATATCTCCTGCATTGTGGGTGGATTCTTTACTGTCTGAGCCACAAGGGAAGCCTGTGTCTTTTGGCTCAGTCATGTCTCACTCTTTGCGACCCCATGGACTGACTGTAGCCCACCAGGCTCCTCTGTCCATGGGATTTCCCAGGCCAGAATACTAGAATGGGTTGCCATTTCCTTCTCTAGGGGATATTCCTGACCCAGGGATCGAACCTGCATCTCCTGCATTGACAGGCAGATTCTTTACCACTGACCCCCTGGGAAGCTTCAGATCTGTAGCGTGATATATACAGTTTGTTTCCAGGTAATTTCTCTCTGGCGACATGCCCGTTCTTTTAAAAACCATAATTGATGGATTTATTTTCGGTGGCACTGGGTCTTTGTCGTTGAGTGCAGGCTTTCTCTAGTTATGGAGAGTGGCAGCTACTCTTCAGTCAAAGTGTGTAGGCTTCCTGTTGTGGTGGTTTCTCTTGTTGCGGAACATGGTCTCTAGGTTGCATGGGCTTCAGTAGTTGCAGCTCGAGGGCTCGAGAGCGCGGGCTCAGTAATTGTGGTGCAGAGGCTTAATTGCTACAAGGCATGTGGAATCCACGAGGAGCAGGGATCGAACCCATGTCCCCTGCATTGACAGGCGGACTGCCATCCATTGTACCACCAGGGGAGTCCAACATGCCCATTCTTATTTGCATTTTTGCTGCCCCGAGATGGGCAGATTCTCCTGGCTCTCTCCCCAGCCCTTGCCCTGAGACCTTCATGTCAGGCATAACGAGGAGACAGGATTCTGGCCAGTCTCCTCACACTGGTCCTCAAGTCCTGGCCCAAGGACTCATTTCACCGGTTTCTCCAACAGCCAGATTTATTACCGAGGGGAGTGAGGCTGAGTGTGTGCAGGGTAGGGGGTGGTCGTTTCTGCAGCTGCATCCAAGGCCGGTTCCCTTTCTAGGCAGAGCAGAGGGACTTGGAAAGGGAAGAGGTGTCTGCATTGGTGACAGGGCTCTGGAATCTCTTTCCTCCCACTTGAGGAAAGTGTGTCTTTAGGCTAGTCAGTGTTCTCTCTGAGCTCTGTTTCTCTGGTCCATCAAATGGAGACCCCCAATCTAAGGGAGCGTCCCCCATGAATTGTGAGTGTTCATGCTTGTTGCATGCCTGGTGCATAGCAGGTGATGGGCACATTGTAGCCTGATTATCTCCAGTTAGCTTCATGTGGATCTCAGGACTGACTGGGGGTGATGAGTGAGATTACAGATGTGGAATTTGTGACTGTATGTAAGCATACCTCATTTCCCAGGTACCCAGGGCCTTTTTGAAATTTGATAATTAGAATAATAAAAGGCAATATGTAAAGTTTTTCCTCAGTCTTGACAGAGATTGGTGCCAGGAACCTCCATTGATACCCAAATCCATGGATGCTCAAGTCCTTTATATAAAATGGAGCAATGTTTGCAAATGACCTACACTTATCTTCCTGTATACTTTAAACAGTGTATTTATTTATTTGGCTCTGCCAGGTCTTTTGTGGCATATGGGAATCTCTTTAGTTGCAGCATGTGGGATCTAGTTCCCTGACCAGGGATCGAACCAGGTACATAGATAAGGCTGACTGTACTAATTCCATTGTCGGTTAAATGGTGGTGGGGAGGTGTGGGGATGGGTTAGATCGTGGTTCTTGAGCCTCCTTAGTCACCAAGGAGGTTATTCTCATATGCCAATATTCATAAAATGCTGTACACATTTTAAGGAATTGATCAACACCAAGTTAGGAACCCATGGCTTGAATCATTCTGTGTTTCTGAGCGTAGCAGTGGCCAGAGTTCAAGTTCATGTCTAGGTTAGCCTCTTTGCATGCTGCTAAGTCACTTCCGTCGTGTCCAACTCTTTGAGACCCTATGGGCTGTAGCCTGCCAGGCTCCTCTGTCCATGGGATTCTTCAGGCAAGAATACTGGAGTGGGTTGCCATGTCCTCCTCCAGCAGATCTTTCCGACCCAGGGACTGAACCGCATCTCCTGTGGCTCCTGAATTGGCAGGAGGGTTCTTTACCACTAGCGCCACCTGGGAAGGTCACCCCTCTTTATCTCTCTGCATTTCAGTTTGCCAGCCTGGGAAGTGGCTGGAGACAGAGGTGATGCCATCAACTTCCTGGGCCTCTGGGAGGAGCATTTGTGTGAAAGAGCTTTGTCAACTGTCAATGGCTTCACAAATCATTTTTGCAACTGCTTTGCCCTGAGAGGAGCTGCAGAGCTGAAAATCAGAATTCTTTACGGAGTCGATGGTTTCCTGTAAAGTTGCAAGCAAATCAGGTTTTTAAAAATCCAATCTCTGCAGCATCTGGTTATGGCACCATTTAGAGGAACCCAGCAGTGAATCCTCGATGGTGGCAGACGTTCTGCGGCAAAGCAGATTGTTCCTCCCTATTAAACTGCCCATCTTTCTGTAGCAGATTTGCTCAAACCAGCAGCAAAGCCAGGAGTTCAGAGAGGACCCCAGGATATTCCTGATTGATTCTCATGAGGTCATCTGGGGAAGCCTGGGCTGACATCTGTCACGCCACCAAGTGCTTAAGACCATGGGCTGTACCTACAGAGTCTGAACTCCAGCTGCCCCAACATTTCCTTTGTGGCCTCAGGCAAGCTGCCTACTGGCTCTGAACCTCAGTTTCCTAGTCTGTAAAATAGGAATAATAGTTGTAGTTACCTTCATTGAGTTGTGAGAATTCATGAAACAGGGTACCAGAGTACTTGGCACAGTGAAGTTTCTCCATCAGTGGCAGTGGGTAATGTTTTAAGGCTGATGTCTTTGTTATTACCGTGGTCAGAAATAGCATTCTAGTCTACGGGGACCCATGCCTGTCCCAAGGAGGCAAACCTTATGTTTTTTATATTATTTTCTGAGGGTATGCCCATGTTGAATCATAAAATTCTTAAACAGAATTTTATAGGTCATTTAGGACAGACTTCCACTCAGTAGGAAAATTATTTCTTTGGCTCCCCTGATAGTGGGTTATCCTGCTACTGCTTAAATACCCCCAGTGACAAGAAACTCACCTCCTCACAAGGCTGCTTATTCTATTGCAGGACTATTCTGCATGTTGGAACATGTATGTTAAGACTGTTCTGCATGCATATTTCTCATGCCGCGTTCAGGCCTCCATCCCTCAAGTGGTCCTGGTTTTGCCTGCCCTCCCCTGCTTGATGGTCCTTCCCACATTTGATGATGTGTCTGCTTTCTCTAGCTTCTTCTTCTCCAGGCTAAGGGACCCTCTTCCAATGCTGGTCGCCCTTCTCTGCTCAGACCCAGGCTGTCAGAGTCCTTCTCACATTGCACTGTTCAGAGCCTGGGCTGGTCTAAGTGCTGAATTCAGAGTGGCCAAGGAGTTGACCTTGAGGGATAAGGCAAGGAAGGATGCTGGGTAACCAGTCTTCTGGGGCTTGGTCCTCAGCATCTGGCCCTGGCTGGCCCTTCCTGGACCATCTCAGTCCCAGGACTTGAGGTCTACAGCCTGCTCTCTACTTGGATGATGGGGGCTCATCAGTAGCATGTGATGTGCTCTGAACACACTCTGTGATCCTGCTTGCTCCCTGCTTCCTTCACTAGAACTCCCTTACCCTCATCTCCTCCAAGACTTCAGCTTAGATTCCACACCTCCCAAGAAAGTCCTCAATGACCACCAGCTACAGGGCTCCAGCTCTGTGCTCCCATGTTCCACAGAATTCCCCACAGTAGTTCTGACCACAGGACAGCACAGTGGCCTCTCTTCCGTGTCCGCTGGACTGTGAGTTTTGTGAGAGCAAAGACATTGTCTTCCCAGATCACCATTTTATTCCAAGAGCCTGTCCATGTAGCTGCTTCCTTGGTGATATTTGTTGAATGAATGAATCCTTGATTGGAGAAAAACCTGACTGATGGGAAAGAAAGATATGGCAAGAAGCATCCCTCATCAAACCTGGGATCTGAACCCAGCAACAGAGATCTTAGGGAGCTCCACAGTCCCTCACAGCTCCCACCTAGGCCTCTCGGCCCAGCTGAGGCTGCAAAAAGTGTGATTACAACTGCGTGTTGTAATACATATAGTCATACAACAATAATACATATAGTTTTACAACTGTATGTTGTAATACATGGAGTTTTACGCAAACCTCTCACCACCTGGAATGAATCATAATTAACATTTGGTCCCCTTAATAAACATAATCATGACTGTATATGGGGTGCCTGCCTCATCAATCATTACAGCAGGGCTGCAAGGTTGGTTCTCCCATTTTACAGATGAGGATGCTGAAGCCTGGCCAGTGGAGTCACCTGCCCAAGGCCACTTAGCTTGTCAGTGGTGATGCTGAAATTCCAGCCGATGCCTTAGGCTCCATGGCTCTCACTACCCACTAGGTGTTCTTACAGTTGGCTTCGGGACCTACAGATGCTTCTGTTTTCCCCCCTGGCGAGAAAGGAGCAATCTGAAAATGCTAATGAAGGATGATTGATATTATGATAAAGGACAGGGTTCCATGAGATTCCTGGGGAAGGTCCCTGAATACTGGGGTGTCATCTGGGGAGACTGCCAGGAGAGGGGAGGCCTGAGCTGCATATTTTCTCTTTTTGTCTGTGAATTTTAAACCATAGAGACAGTAAAGTCTCATAAATAGACAAAGCAAAAGCTTCATCTTCCTTCCCTCTATCCTCCCCTCTAGAGGCAACCAAATATGAGAATCTGAAGTGTATCTCCCAGACTTTCTGTGCATAGAGGAAGACACAGAGTGATGTGCTGGTGATGGTTGTGGTGGGGATACATGTGCCAATTTCCTTGATGTCAAGGCTCCCACTATGTCTGGTTTCAGGCCACCAACATGAAGGCACTAAATGAGCAGATGGGCAGAGCTGTCATTAATTAATGACAATTAATCTATAGTATTTCTACTCTACAGAGGCCAACATCCTCAAGAACATCAGCATTGTGAAATGTAGTTAAGTAATTAGGAAACTTTGGGCATTTGTTACCTTTTAAAAATTAGAATGTACTGAATTGTAAGTTCATATAATTTAATTTTTAATAATGACCGTGTTTCACAGCTGGTTCATGAGACTGGAAAATTTCACAGTCAGTTCTCATTAACCAGGACAAGCCAGTTCTAGCCACTCTTTTCCTTTTCACTCAAGTATGAACCCTATATAATTTTTTTCCTTTAACTTGCTTGTTATTTAAAAGGCTCTTCATCGGATCATTCATTCAACTAGGACTCTACTGCATGCCATGCCCTGTGTTAGGAACCAGGGCCAGGCCACCATCATGAGCAGATAGCCACACACTTGGTCTTCATGAGCTTTTGGTGTAATGAAGGAGGCAGTCAGTTACCACACTGACAAGCAGACAAACCCTACAGCTAGGTCTCCCAAAGGAAGCAGCAGGATGATGTTTAGAGATAATGCTGAGAGGGGCAGACGTGTGGGGGTCAGAGTGTGGAAGGGGAGAACCTCCTTGAGGTTCAGATCAGGAAAAGTTTCTTCTGAGGAGGTGACAGCAAGCAAGACCCAAAAGATAAGATGGGACCAGCCACACAAGATGCGGTGGGAAAGAGCTGCCATAGGATAACACATTCACTTAGGTGCCGTTTCTGTAAACTTTACAGACAGGTACAGCAATTCTGTGTGTTGTTTTTTAGAAAAAGTCCTGAAACAGTAAGAATCAAGAAGGCTCCCTTCCAGCTTCAGGATGATAGTTACCCTTGGAAGGAGGGTGGGAAAGAGAGTGAGTTGGAGGCAGAGATGGTCTTCAGTGACATCTATGTATTTTCCTGATGCTAGAGGAGACAAAGGTCCGGGACAGAACTGGCTGGGGGTCATTTTTGCTGGCTCTTGCTGATGGACACAGAGCGATCAGTTGTATTGCTCTTTATAATTTCTCAACGCCTGAACTATTTCATGATTATTATTTTTTAAAGAGTGGCTGCAGAAGGGTGAATGGGGGAGAGAGAGGCCTGAGAGAGTCGGAAGGTAGGCAGGGACCAGACTGTAAAGCCTTGAAGATGATGACCTTAAGTCTGAATTTTGCTTTAAGTACAGTGAATGCCTTCTTGAGCTGGTGGGCGGCATGTTCTAAAGTTTACATTAATACCTTTCTCTGGCTGCTATGAGGAGAATCAGTGGAGAGTTAAGAATGGCGCTGGGAAGTTAGTTGGGGTCTCTTGTAGTTGTCAAGGAGAGCTGATGATGGCGGGAAGCAGTGGAGACAGGAGCAGTATTGAAATCAGGTTTGGATGACATGCTGAGGGATCAGATATGGGGGATCAAGAGAGGGAGGCATGACCCCTTTGTTCATAGCACCACTGTTTACAAAAGCCAGGCCACGGAAGCAACCTAAATGTCCACTGAGAGGTGAAGAAGTAAAGTAAAGTAAATATGTGTGTAGTGCATACATATTGACACAATGGAATATTACTCAGCCACAAAAAGAATGAAATAATGCCATTTGCAGCAACATGGATGGACCTAGAGATTATCATACTAAGTGAATTAAGTCAGAAAGAGAAATACAAATACCATATGATATCACTTATACGTGGAAACTAAAATATGACACAAATAAACATATCTACAGAATAAAAACAGACTCATAGAGAACATGCTTGTGATTGCCAAGGAGGAGGGGATGGAGGAGGGAAGGACTGGGAGTTTTGGATTAGCAGATGCAAAGTATTATGTATAGGATGGATAAGCAACAAGGTCCTACTGTATATGGCACCAAAAACTATATTCAATATCCTGTGATAGACCATAATAGAAAAGAATATGAAAACAGATATATATATATACCTGTGTGTGTATGTATATGACTCTCTGCTGTACAGAAGAAATTACATACAAATTATTGTATGCCCAAATTACATGCAAATCAACTATACTTCAATACATTAAAAAAAATAAGGAGGCATGAAAGATGACTTTTTTTAACAGCTTTGTGGAGATACAGTTCACATACTATACACTTCATTCATTTAAAGTGTACAGTTCACTGGGGTTTGGCGGGGATGGCTTTCTTTCTGAAATCTGAGTGGATGGTGGCTTCAAATGCTGTGAAGGAGAAAAAGAGAGGAACAGGCTTGAGGGTGGGGCCTGAGGTGAGTTTGGACCACCAGTAAGACATCATGTCGTGTGGGAAATTAAATATTCACGCCTGGGGCTTGAGATGAAAATCTGTGAGTAGTGAACAAATTGAGAGTGTGGGAATAGATGTAAATATCCAAAGAAAGAGTATAGTTAAAGAAAGTGTGTGTGGAGGAGGCATTAGGGCTTCCAATTCAGATGGATGAAGAATTCATGCTTTGAGCCCCCTCCTCCCAAATAAAAGGAAGGAGAAGAAAAGAGAGGGAGAAAGAAGCATAAAGTGACTGCTGGGCTAAAAACAAAGGCCCATAGAGCTCTCATCTAGTACAGGCAGAGACAGCCAGCAGGTTTAGCTCCTGTGGGGCACTATGAAATAGAAGTGTCCTGTGTGAAGTTGAGAGGGGAGCTTAAAATGAGAAAAAGCAAGCAATAGGCAGACAGACTCTTTTCAAGATGAGCCTCTGGACCAAACCTCCAAAACTAATGAAGAAAATTAATGTTACAAAGAGAGCCTTCAAAAACAATGACAATTGAATTCACTCTAATTAAAATAAAAATAGTATTTTGAAAATGAATTTAAAACAACTGTTTAGGGTCTGTCAGGAATATGTTTGACTGTGAGATTGAAAATAACAGTGGCTCACACAAAACAGGAATTATGTGTTCTTCTATGAATAAATTCTGAGCCTGTATTAAGTCCTCAGGAACCTAGCTTGATCCAACTAATCACTATCTCAATGCTTGGATTATAACCTCATAGTCCAAGGTGATAGCTAGCACTCCAGCCATTACATCTGCATTCCAGGCCACAGGATGGTAGAATGGTATATATCAGTTGTCTTTTAAAGAAGTTTTCAGGAAGATGATGCGTGACACTTCCACCTCCACTCTATTGGCCAGAACTTGGCCAGAAGAGAAGTCAAGAAATGTATTCTGTTACTACAGATAGCTAGGCACTCAGTTATAATCCTGGGGTTCATTATTATGGATGAAAGGAATAATATATCATTAACACTCACAGCTTTGGGATCTTCAAAGAAAAAGTAAGGATAACATCCATTAAGAAGAACAAGACTGGTGTTTTTTGTTTGTTGAATTTAAAACCTCTCTCTTAGAAAGATGGTGTTAAGAGAGTGAATAAACAAGCCACAGACTAGGAGAAAGTGTTTGTAAGCCATATTCTGATAAAGGAATTATATCCAAAATGCATTTTTTAAAAAAAACTCTTGTGCACGTGTACTAAGTTGCTTATTGTGTCTGACTCTTTGTGGCTCTGGACCACCAGGCTCCTCTGTCCATGGGATTCTCTAGGCAATAATAGTGGAGGGGGTTGCCAATGCCTTCATCCAGGGAATCTTCCCAACCCAGAGATCCAGCCCACATGTCTTATGTGTTCTGCATTGGCAGGGGGGTTCTTGAACACTAGTGCCACCTGGGAAGTCCTTTTAAAACTCTCCAAACTCAACAGTAAGAAAAAAACAATCCACTGTTTTTAAAATGGGCAAAAGATTTGAATAGACACTTCACCAAAGAAGATATGCAACTGACAAATGAGTGCACAAAAAGATACTCAAGTGCCATTAGTCATCAGAAAAATGCAAATTAAGACCACAAGGAATACTGCTTCATACCTGTCAAAAGGGCTAAAACAAAAACGCCAGTTCATCCAAGTATTGGCAAGGATCTGGATCAACTGGAAATCCCACATACGACTGATGGGAATATAAAATGGTGCAACCACTTTGGAAAACAGTTTAGCAGTTTCTTAAAAGTTAAGCATATTCTTACCATGTGTCCCAGCAATTCCACTTCTAAGCATTTGCCCAAGAGAAATAAGCGTATGTATTTATACAAACACAGGTGTAGAGAACGGACATGTGGACAAAGTGGGAAAGGGGAGGGAGAGATGAACTGGGAGATTAGAATTGACATACATACAATACCATGTGTAAAACAGCTAGCTAGTGGAAAGCTCGGAGAAGGCAATGGCACCCCACTCCAGTACTCTTGCCTGGAAAATCCCATGGACGGAGGAGCCTGGTAGGCTATAGTCCATGGGGTCGCTAAGAGTTGGACACGACTGAGCGACTTCACTTTCACTTTTCCGTTTCATGCACTGGAGAAGGAAATGGTAACCCACTCCAATATTCTTGCCTGGAGAATCCTAGGGACGGTGGAGCCTGGTGGGCTGCCGTCTGTAGGGTCACACAGAGTCGGGCACGACTGAAGCGACTTAGCAACAGCAGCAGCAGTGGAAAGCTGCTGTATAGCACAGGGAGTTCACCTCGGTGCTCTGTGATGACCTAGAGGGGTGGATAGGGGGGTGGGAGCAAGGTACAAGAGGGAGAGGATATATGTATACATATAGCTGATTCACTTCATTGTGCAGCAGAAACTAACAGAATATTGTAAAGCAATTATACTCCAATAAAAGAAAAAGATTTGCTAGTGATGTCTCTTAGCAGCATTATTTGTAATAGCCAAAACTAGCCACAACCCAAATGTTCAGTAATAATAGGTAGACTAAAAAGACCTACCTGGTCTTTTTAGTGTCTACCTTGGTGACACATCCAAGCAATGGAATACTACTCACCAACACAAAGAAATGAACTATGGTACACACACCAGTAGGAACGAATCTCAAAATAATTGTGCTGAGTGAAAGAAGGCAGACATGCCTTTCATTTGATTCTATTTGTATAAAGTTATAGGCCATGCAAAGTAATTTGTAGTGACAGAAAGCAGCTCCTTGGTTGCCTGTGGAACTGAGAATGGGAGATATGGAGAGAGGCAAGAGCGAGGGATCACAGAGGCCTAGGTAGTTCTCAGGAGTGATGGATATGTTTATTATCTTGACTGTGATATATACATTTGTCAAAATTTATCACATGGCATATTATATGTTCATTATATTTCAATAAAGCTGTTAGAAAAAGAAAAAGAAGGAACACAGCATTATGAAACAAAAAGAGGCACAGTAAGAAAAGATGAGTGTGAAAAAGAACCAATTGAAATTTCTGGGAATGAAAAATATTAATGGCATTAAAAGTTTTTTAAAAAGGAAGCAAAGAAAGGAAAAACAAAAAAAAAAAAAAAGAAAGGAAAAACATCAATAGTCATAAACTCTGGGATGAACATGGTCAAAGAGAGAATGAGTGAGTTGGAAGAGCATTCCAAGAAATTTTCTGAGAACATCACCCAGAAAGACATAGAGGGAAAATTATGAAAGAGTAGTTGTAAGACTTGGAGAATAGATTGGGTTCCGACCATATATGTTTAATGGAAATTCTACAAGAAGGGACTAAAGAAAATGACTGAGAGGCCGTACTCAAAAACATAATAGCTCTGAATTTTCCAGAATTGAAAAGGAAATATAAATCCTAATCAAGTAATATGCTTGACAAGTAATGAGAATTTTAAAAAGTAAATCTCCACTTTAAAACCACATAGTGAAACTGCAGAAAATCAAGCATAAAGAGGAAGTCTTAGAATTTGCTGTAGACGGATTACCCACAAAAGAACAACATAGACTAATAGTAGGTTGCTTAAGAGCCTATGGCAGCCTTTTTGGCAGTCTTTATTTTCTGAAAGAAAACAAACTTCATCTGTCTAGAATTCCAGCTGAACTGTGATTCAAAAATGATGATGAAATAAAGACAGTTTTATGGAAGATGAAGGGGTCCACCCCGAACCCTGAGGTTCTTGACTGTTTAGAGATTGGGGAGAGGAGGGACCCGCTGGAATCACGTATGCCCGGTCATCCGGTGTCAGCCTGTATCTCCCGCAGAAACCGTAGAGAGGAACGCCTGAATTCAGCTGCTGTTGCAATGTGATGTTCTTGGCAATGCCGCTTGTTGGCATGTGCTGGGTATTCCTTCAAGGCAGAGGAGGGAGATGGGATCCCTGCCCAGCTCTGGGTCAGTCCTGCAGCGATGGGGGCTTAGTAGCGGGAGGCCACAGGGAGGGTTCTCGGTGGTGGCCTTGGGCCCTGGTCTGGGGAGGAGGCTGGGGACACAGAGCCCACCCCTCGGAGATGCCCATTTTGAGACTCTCTCTCTGTCTTCCAGATTGTGGACAAGAACAACCGCTACAAGTCCATAGATGGGTCAGACGAGACTAAAGCCAACTGGATGAGGTGAGTCCCGCTCTCTGCTCATTTCCCAGGAGCCTTGTCTGAACTCTGGAAAGGAGGCCAAGGGAGCACATTGGCCCTTAAGGGTCTCCAGTGGTGGAAGTCCCTGAAGGCCCCGGGACTGCTCTTGGCGGGGACATGTCTAGCTCTGGGGGACCAACCCTCTGACTCCCCCAGGCTTCCCTCAGGGGGCTCTGGAGGAGGCCTGTGGCCAGACCAGCCGTTTATGGGAACACACGTGTCAGTGTTTCTGGAGGCCCCGGGCCCCAGCCTGCTGGCATCCTCCCATGGAGGTGGGGGATGTCCCTGGACTGTGACAGCTCTCACAGGCAAACTCCGGCTGGATGGGGTGCAGGCAACATTGCAGTGCAACTCTCAGCCATTGTTTAAAAGGCCCCCAGGGAAAAGGGCACAGTCTCTAGCTCAGTTTCCGATTGTTAGAGTGATTTTGTCCATTGTTGGGGACAGAAGTTTGCACCAGAAGGATTCTTCACGGCCAGCCAGAGCGAGCAGGAGACTGGCCCAGGGTCACCCAGAGGCAGCTGCGCTGAGCTTTCCTTTGGGTGCTACGCTGCTGGCCTGTGGGTGCCTGGGGGTTGGGGGGGCAGCCCTGCCCGATGGGATCAGCGGGCAGTATGGGAGGTCAGTCTTGCCACATTGCCTCCTTGGTGGCCTGTCTCTGGGATTCGGGAGCCATGAAGGGGTTAGTAGCTGGGTTGGGAGCTGGACCTTGGGGGGCTGAACCCGACGCAGTACCACACCATGGATCGGGCCCTCTGTCGGTGTTTGCGCAGTTCCGTGCCCCATGGGGCTGGGGGCTGGAGGGTAGAGGAGAGATCATGCTTGGAAGGAGGGCAGCTGGGGCCTCCCTAAGGGGGAGTTTGCTGGATTTAAACCCTGAGACTTGCCAAGCAAATGCAGAGAAACTGGTTTGAGGTGGGGAGGCCATGGTGAGTTGTCTGGTCCCGTTCCCCTGGGCCCCACTGCCCATGGGTCTCCCACCTGAGGCCGGCTGGAGGCCGGGCGGCTGTGGACACTCTCCGGGACACTTAAGGATTCGCCCTCTGATTTGTCGGGGTCGCTGTCCTAAAATTGCGATTGAACAGGTGTAGAAGCGGAAGCGCTGAGGAATAGGCAGGCCGTGGGGACCAGCCCCCTTTCTCACAGTCAGGTCAGCTGTGCCCTGAAAGTGGCTCCAAGAAGGTGGGTGGGCACCTCTGGCTGCCCTCTTCTCCCCGATCACTGGGTGCAGGTCAGCTGAGCATGTGCAACTCAGCCCTTATTCCTGAGCACCTGCGGTGAGTCAGAGCCCGTACCGGGTGTCCTAGATGGATGGGCCCAGCCCTGCCCCCCTGGCCCTCCCAGGACTCACACCTTCTGCCATGGAAACTGCTTTTTCTCATGAGGCTGTTCCGAGCAGGTGGGGACGATGTGCTGTGAGGGCTCAGATGAAAGCAAGGGTGAGGAGGGCCTTTGAGCTGGGCCTTCAAGGGGGGCATTTGAGGGCACTTGTGAGCAAAGGCTCAGCAGTGGGGAGTGGGGACCAGGTGTCCAGCGGGCGCTCAGGTGGACTGCATGGCCCAGACCCCTGGCCTGTGGCTATGGCCTGGCTGTAGGCAAGCAAAGGAGAGTGTGTTTGAGTGCGGTCTGGGTCAGGCCTTTCTGCACTGAAACTTTGGCCAGGAGAGCTGATTCAGTTCCGCTCTTCCATGTATCTCTGATCTTTCAGTTTGGGGACAAGGCTTTGCCATCACTGCAGAGAAGGGGATTCATCACCTGTGCTAACTGAGTGATCATCTGGCACTCCCGCGATTCTGACTTCATCGGGCTGGGACTGAGCCCAGGGCGTCAGTAGTTTGTAAAGCTCTCTGGAGCGATTCTGATGCGTTGCTGGTGTTGAGAACCACTGCCCTGCTCTGATCTTCCTGCTACAGTGGTAAAGTGAGGCCCAGAGCAGAGCAGGATCAAGATGATGTGGTCAGCGGCAGAACAGGACTGGAACCCATCTCTGAGCGTCTAGGCCAGTGTTCTCCCTGTGCACAAGGGACCAGGCAAAGCCTGGCTTCCCGGGCCTCTTGTGCGTGGGTTCTGCTACTGCTGCCTTGCTGGCCTGGGGTCTGTCCTGTTCCTGCTACAGGACCCATTCTGATCCAAGATGGCGCCAGGGTGGCCCACAGCTGGTGGGGCCTCATCTCCTTAGAGACTCAAGGGGTAGGCTGGGATTGGGTCTCTGGTTTATTGCTGGGGAGATAGCCCTCTGGTGGTTGCTGGGTTGAGGGGAAAGCCAATTGATCCTGGGACCGTCTTCTTCCCCCTTAATGTATGGCTTCCATTTGTATAGCTCCTTCTGGTTTGAGGACACGTTCGCCAGCTTAGGGGCTTGCAGAGGATCGAATGGAGTCGGTTAATTTTCTCATAACCGAAGTTTAGGCCGGGAATAGAATGGGCGCCCGTTTGTTGACTCTATGGCACCCCCATGCAGGGTGCTCTGCATTCATGAGATCGGTGGTCCACAACCCCGCAGGGGCTCTTTTTGTCTCCTGGAGGCCGTGTGCTGAGACGTTTTTGGTTGTCACAACTCTGCGGGTGAATGCTGTTGGTTTCTATTGAGCAGAAGCCAAGAATGCTGATAAATATCCTACATTATCCAGAATGCCCTCTCCCCCACCAACAAAGAATTTCTGATCCTAAATGCCAGTAGTGGTGAGATTAAGAAGCCCTGAACAGACTCCTCCTGGCAGCCCTCGGAGGTGGCACCGGGGGGAGGAGGGGAACGAGGTTTGCATAGGAGACTCAGCTTCTAATCCAACGTCTGTCTGAGTGCAAGGCCCAGGCCCCTGCCACTGTGTCTTGGCCGAGTGACAAAGCCTCCGCCTTCTTCTTCTGCCGCTCGGGCTGTGGTATTCTGGGTGGGTGGAGTGGGGACACGAGGGCTGAAGGATCTTTGCGCCCTGTCCCTTGCTGTGGCTTTGTCAGCAGCCAGAGGGAGTGAATCGGACTCCGGGTCTCCCATCGTACCCTAGGATGCTCTCTTGGGCGGATCTTTGGGACCATGGGCATGAGATAAAGGGTGGACAGAAACCACACTTTGGGAAAGAATGAGTCGCAGAGGCAGAGCAGGTGCCAAGCCAGGGGGGTAAGGGCTGTGCCGTGCCTGTGGCCGAGGACCCTCTGTGCAGATGGAAGCCAAGGTCCTTCCTGGTCTCCATCAAAGTGGACCCTGCCTCCTGATGGATGCTCAGGGTCTCCTCACGGTCTACCCATGAGCTGCCAAAAGGGAGCTGATGCCAGCGCTGCAGTGGAGTGGTGGTCAGGGCGGGGGCAGCCTGCCCACACCCAGAGGTGGGGACCTGGGAGAGGAGGAGGGGGAAGAGATCCACAGGGGGGCAGAACAAGCTTTCTGTGGCCATGCCTTAATCGTGGGCGTCACCAGCAAGGCCACACCCCTCGGAAACCCACTGTGAATAGTCTCCCTGTTGAAAGAATCTTTCTGCGAGCCCCTGGGCTCCATAGGTCTGTGCGAACATCTCTGTGTTCCGGCTATGGCCTCGTCCTAACCCCAGTAAGGATCCTTCATGCCTGTTGAGGGCTTTAAAGCTCTTTACATAAGGGTGCTTGTCCCTCCTCAGTAACAACCCCTGGTTCCAGGATGGGGAGAAGGGGGCCAGGGGAGGCTGCCGAGCTGCCCTGGCTCCTCGCAGCTAGTCAGAGGCCAGGCGGGACCCGAAACGGAAGGCGTCCGGCTCCATCCGCGCTCCCGTCGCATGCGCCGGCCGCGGCTCTTGCTGCCCCTCAAGCGGCAGTGCGAGGGGCCTGGCGCCAGGAGCAGGGTGTGGTGGTGGTGAGCAGGCGAGGGCGCCCGGGCGCCTCCTGGCTCCTCGGCTGGGGGCCGGCACTTAGGAAGGAGGAGGCCCGCCACGTTGACGGTCATTTACCCCATTGTGCTTTGTGGGATATTCAACCCAAGGAACGTGGCGCCCCTGGCCGAGCGTAAGAGGAAGCCCAAGTTCTCCAAGGAGGAGCTGGACATTCTGGTCACCGAGGTGACCCACCACGAAGCGGTTCTCTTTGGGAGGGAGACCATGCGGCTGTCCCATGCCGACAGGGACAAGATTTGGGAAGGCATAGCTCGGAAAATCACCTCCGTCAGCCAGGTTCCGCGCTCCGTCAAGGACATTAAGCACAGATGGGATGACATGAAACGGAGGACCAAGGACAAGCTGGCCTTCATGCAGCAGTCCCTGTCCGGCCCCGGGGCCGGGGGCCGAGCCCCCACCATCGTGCTCACTGCCCACGAGAGGGCCATCGAGTCGGCGCTGCTCACAGCCCGGTCCGGGCACGGCTTCCCCAGGGCAGAACTGGACGGCACGGACAGCCCTTCCACCAGCTGTGAGTACCGCCCGCCTTCTCCCCTCCCCGAGCGCCCCTTGCCTGCTTCCCGCCTACTCCCGGCGATGCCCCCCGCACCTGCCTTCTCTCTCTCTCTCTGCTGCTGTTCCTTTCTGCCTCGCCCGGCCCTTCCGTCCTTCCTTCCTTCCTTCTCCCACTTCCGTCCTCTCCCCGCCTCTTTCCCTTCATCCATTATAGAATATGTCCTGAACATGATGCTGGGAGCTGGGAAGACAAGAACTGAGTCTAAAACCTCCCCCAGCCCTACTCTTGGGAAGTTCCTTAGCCTCGTGGGAATAAGCACCGTTTCATTAAACAGTTGCACGAGGAAATGCGTAAAGAAGGATCGGTAGATGAATACAGGAAGTCCTGAGAGTAGAGCTGACTCGCTGACTCGGTGGGCGTGCAACTTGTCTCCCCCAAGGGCTTGGAGCTGGGCTGACGGCTCTTGTGCTCCTGCCTTCCTGCAACTCAGACTAGTTTTTGAAGCAGGCACCCGCATTTTCCTGCTGCGTTCAGCCCTGCAGATTAGAGAGCAGCCGGTGGTGGTCTGAGAACCGGAGTGGACTGGCGGGGAAAAGCGCCCCCCCACCCCCACCCCGGGAGAGACAGTTGAATGGAGACAAGGGCAGGGAAGAGTTAACCCGGCCGGTGTGCGTGGGGCGCAGTGCAGGGGAGGGGAGGAGGGCCTCGCAGGCAGAACAGCATGTACGAGGCCCCGCATCAGGAAGGCGCTTGGCACGTTCCAGGAACAGAGAGGAGCCAGGGAAGCCCCGTTCAGCAGGCGAGGGGGGAGGGGTGTCAGAGGAAGCCAGCCAAGTCCCCGGCCCCCGAAAGCTCAGACCTGTCTGTGTGCCTGTCCCCAGGGTCTTTGTTTCTGTGATATTTCCGCGGGCCCTCTGCGGTGCCCTGCTGCCTTCTTTTCTCTGTGCCCTCTGCCTCTGTCTGCCTGGCGCAAGGCTCTCTCTGCCATCCCTCTCTCTGCGCTCTGGTTCCTCTCCCATGCCCCCTCCACCTCTCTTCTCCCTCAGCACGTATCTTCCTCTTTCCCCCTCTGCTTCTTATAGCTCAGGATGGACGCTGATGCCAGGGGCTGGGTGGGTATGGAATCTCCCTGCCTAGACGGGGCGGCCGTCCTTAGGGGCTGTAGTTCTTGGCATTCGCCAGAAGGGGGAGCACTCGAGAACCCCCGTCCTTGCTGAGGCTGCCACACCCTTTCAGCTCTGCTTCTGCACACATCTGCCCCCGACCTGCGGTCCCAGCTGGAGGCCGTCGGCTTCCGAGTGACCAGCAGGCTCCCTTCCCAGCAGGGCAGGAGGGCTCCAAGGATGCCAGCCGGGCCAGCCCAGGGGAAGATGGTTCACAGAGACCCAGCCTTCCCTTCCCAGGCCCCTACTGCAGGGAACATGCTAATTTCTTGCCTGGCCGGGGGCGCTCCTGACAAGGGGCCATTCAGAGTGAGCTATTAAGAACTAGGGACGAAGCAGGAGACCCTTCAGTCTGACCTCCGTGTTGTCCAGATGAAGCAGCTAAGCTTCAGACGCAGAGGTGGTCTCAGGACTAGATTCAGAATAAGGATTCGAACCTGGGTCTTTCCAGGTCCCCGAGAATCCCAGCTCCCAAGTGTCAGGACGATGCTACCAAATTATGAGAAAAAGAAGGGAGCTAGCTAGGTGAAGTCTGTTTCTTAAATTCTGTCTTGCTCATCCTTCTGTCTCCCCGAGACTGAAGGTAATGAGATTACCAAACGTGAGCTGGGCAGGGGGCCCAGGACCCCTCCACCGCAGGCGGGACGGGCCCTCCTTTTCCCAGCTGCTGCGGCACTTGGCCAGGGGCTGGGTGGGACGAGGCCCTGAAAGGGAGGGAGCAACGTCACCACAGTACATCCCGCTCCTTCCAGCAGCACCGCCCCTTGCCCCGCCACAGTGGGAGTCCACCAAGTGGGGGTCTACGAGGCACTCGGCTCTCCACCATGCTGGCCCTAAGGAGATGCCAGGACCCTTGGGAGGCATGTGGCCCAGGGCAACCTGAATCTGTCTTCCTGTCACCTTCCCTGGGGTGGTTCTGAATTCAGCCCCCCGCCCTCATACAGGCAGAGAAATGTGCCTGTCTGGAGAGTCAGCCTGTATGTTTTTCACTCTTGCTATGGGAATTAGCTCAGCACAACCTTGGTCACAAGAGAGCCACCGAGATCCGTGTGTGCAGGGCTGGGCCCTCCCTGTGACGGGCCGCGGGCAGCGGTCTGTCTGACGCTCCCTGTGTGCCATCGGGTGCTCCTGGGTAGATGGGATGTGTCTGCTCCGGGAGCCCGCCTGGGCGCGCCGAGGGGGCGGCAGGGCTGGGCGTCCAGGTAGATCTGCTCCGCCCTTTCTGGGCTTGTCTGTCTCAGCGCCGCCATCCCTTGCCTCCTTTCTCCAGTCTGTCAGCTTCCCCCACCATGACCAAAAGTGGCAGATTCCAGCAAGGCCACAAGGTGGCCCCAAGCAACTCAGAAATGGCCACGTGGAGGCTGGAACTTGGGGCCGTGGCCGAGAGCATCATAGTACCTTTCTGGCAGGTGTAGAGCTTTGCAGAGCACCTTTCTTCTGTCCTCTTGTGTGGTCTTCTTAACAGCCCTGCTAGATGGGCAAGAGGTCAAGGAGGTAGATAGAGCAGTTGTGGTCTTTGCTTTGAGAAACTCAGCTGCAGAGAGAGGAAGTGAGCCCATGGGTTGACATGCAGTCACTGGGACCACAGTCCCTCTAGAACGTCGCTGTGCCTGTGATAGGAAGGGGGCCTGGGGACCGGGGGGGGGCGGTTCATGCTCACCTGTCTCCCTGGGGTGCTTGGCCCAAACACCCTGGGGGCCTAGGGAGCAGATACTTTTCCATGGCTGGATGAGGAGGGAGCAGGGGCCAAACTAGGCTGAAGGGTAACAGGATGGGGGAAGCTAGGTAACTTTGTCGGTGGGGGGGGGATGTGTCCAAGCCCAGAGCTGCCGTCTTTCTCCAAGTTGTAATCATTCGCCCTTCTTTGTTTTTTTATCCCCCAAGATGATGAAGACGAGGAGATTCCCGGGCCCTCGAGGCAGCCACTGCAGGTGCCTCTGCGGCCTTCGCCGGAGGAAGAGGCCTGCCTGGCCAGGCCCACCCTGCTCCGTTCCTCCTCCTCCTCTGACCAGTCCGAGACGGTGGGCCCCAAGCCGGAGGCCCTGCCCCGGCCCTCGCCCCAGGCTGCCTGCAGGACCCCTCGGCCGCACCCCAGCCCACCCAGCATGGGCCTGGACTGGCAGCTCCTCCATGCCCACGCCCAGCAGACTGAGGTGTTTCGGCAGTTCTGCCAGGAGTTGGTGACCGTGCACCGGGACTTGGCAAGCAGCATGCAGGCCATCGGCCAGGCCATGGCCGAGCTGACCAGCCGCGTCAGCCAGGCGTGCCAGACGCTGATGGAGATCCGAGATGGGGTTCAGGCATCTCAGCGGGGGCCTGATGGGGCCACCCCCATGGGCCCCACGCCCCCGGCCGAGGCTCGCCCGGTGGAGCCCCCGGAGGCACCCCCAGCGCCAGCTCCAGCACGGACTACCAGGTCTCGGAAGAGAAAGCACAATTTCTAAGCCAGCCAGTCTGCACTGGGAGAAAGAAAGCTGGAGGAGGGGCGTCTGGCCTTGAGACGGGGGGCCAGTCTCTCGTGTCCACCATCGATGACCTTGTAGGGTGCTGGGGGGGGACTGTCATCTCCTCACTGAATACAGGTTGGCTGCCCTGGGCTCAGCCCTACTCCCTCATCTTTGGCAGGTGCTCAAGATGCAGGAAAAACCGCCTGCTCAATGCTTGCTTGGCCTGGAAGATCAGCCTCCTCTTCGTCTGCATCCCCTGGCAGCAGGCCTTGCAGGGAAGGGGGCTGCAAGAGCATCTCAGTGGAATCCTGCTCTCCATCCTCAGGGCTGCTGCACCAGCCTCCCAGGCCCTGATTCTGCTGCTTTTGGGGGGGTGCTGGCGGGTGGCGGCGAGGCCGGCGGATGGGCCAGCAGAGCTCAGCCCTTCCAGGAGGGGTCTGCCCTCCCCTCCCCCAGGGCTCTGAGCCCCGGTGGGTGGCACCCCGGCCTTGGCCTTCTGCTTGCCATCCGTGTGTGTGCGCGCGCACGCGCGCGTGTGCTCAGCTGCCGTGCTTGCCTTTTGTGGGGCGGGGAGGAGAGCCAGGTGACGTCGTCAGAGGAAGGGGAAGACACGACCTGGCGATCTTAGAGCACTTTACGCTTCTCCGAGCCTGTGAGCTCGGTGGGTCCTCAGGACAGAGCGGGAGAGGCGGCCAAGTCGGGTGTTACGGTCATCATTACCACCATCCTCATCTGCATTTCACAGATGACAAATGAAACAGCATCATCTACTCTGGGGTGAGGGCAGAACTGGAAGCCGGACCTGTGGATTTTTCCAGCTCCCCTGTCAGAGGCCAGATCTGGACTTGGAAGGGGTGTTACTCCTTTCTTGCCCCTGCCAAGCCCTCTGGGCTTTGAATGGGAGGCAACAGCAGCATTTAGGATGTGAGTCCACCCCCGTCCTCCCACCTACCCCTCCCTCCACACCTTCCCACCCTGACCCCGACACTAAGGCTGACAGCCAGTGGCTGGGAAGAAGTAGGGTCCAAATCTCAGGATCTAGAAGGCACCCCCCCCCACCAGCTTCTAAAAGAACCCAGAACCCAATAGGGCTCCTGTCCCATTCCAGGTTCCAGCATGCCATGCCTCCGCTTGCTTGGGCTGCCTATGCATTAGCTACACACATCTCAAAGCTTCGTGTTTGGTTTTGGAGTGTGGGGAAAGAGCCGGGTTCTTAGAGTTAGGGAGGGAGTTGGGGGTGGGGGGGTGGCAGTTGCAAGCTTAGCTCTGACGTGGGTGCAGCTCAGCTCTGTGTCCTCTTGCTCCCTGGCCTGAGGCTGCCGTATATCCCCAGCCCTCCATCCTTCCACACCAGCCCCCTAGAGCCAGAGTGGGGGCTGGGAGGATTGCTGTGCCCAGTGCCTGCCATGGCCATTCCCGGAGTGCTGCTTCTAAACCCAGCCCAAGCTTTGCCCCATGTTGGGAGAATGGAGGGCAACTGCAGTGTCCTGGGCTCCTTCTCCCATTCTGTGGTTCTTTGGGGGTTCCTGATCCCCCAAAGTGAGCAATCCCCTGTCTGACAGCCCGATGGCTTGACTATATTGCCTGGCATTGCCCTGCCCTCCGATGCTGGAATCAAAGATTGCCTTCCCAAGTATTTTTGTTAAGATGGCAATAAAAAGAATTGATCTCACAGTTGGAACACACTTGGTCTCCAGCATCTTTCTTTGGTGTATATTCTCTTTCTTCGCTTCCTGTGAAAACCTCAAGGCCCCCAAAGCAAGGGTTAGATGACCAAGGAAAAACGTGTTGGTGAGAGGGGCTCAAGTGCCCCTGGCATTTTCCAGGTCCCATCAGCTCTCAGATGCCCTCTGTTCAGCACCCTTAGAGGAAAGGAAAGGAAGTGATGGGCTGAGGGAGACAAAACATCCACATATGAAATCGTTTCACTGCATTTAATTTCTCTGCTCATCAAAAGTAAGATGTGGCTCAATGAATTTTACCTTTTGTCCCCTGAAAGTATGTCAGGGGTCCTGGGGCAAAAGCCCCACCATTTCTTGCAGGAGACTCCAGAAGGGTCAGGGGCTGTCCATTTGCCAGGGTACCTCAGGGCCCACTCTGAGACACTCACTCTTTTTGCTCACCTGCCCACTGATCTGGGTGTTTGACTGGCACAGGTACAGCCCTGCTCACCTAGATCTGAGGCTTCTCATGAAGTGACTTCCTCTGGCTCCCCTGGAGAGTCTCTTCAGCAGGAAAGGGACCCCCTGACCTATGCATTGCCCTGGCTTATTTCCAGTCACAGGGAGAGATTCTCCCAGGCAGGAAATGCCTAGGTCCTGACCAAGGATCCATCCACTTTCTAGAAGATTCCAGCCTGCCTTAGATCTCTTGGGATCTAGGTCCTCCTCTGCCATACTTGACCAAAGAGCAGGGTCATGGAAATCAAGATTATCCAATCTCCAGGAGATGCAAAGATGCTGTGAAACCATGCCTGGGGATTCTTTCCCACCAAGGTCAAGGTGCTAAATGGTGACTGGCTGGCCTCTCCATCTGGTCCTGGGGAGAGAAGAGGGCACGTAGGAAGCAGAAGGGACACAGAGATGCAGAGACTTGTTGACTTCGGATGGAAAAGTTTTCCGCTTCTTTTTCTTGGCTTCAATGTGAATGTGGGGCTAGCAAGTTAAACAGGAAGGTGAAACTGGTGCCAGTGGACGGAAATGAATGAGCAGCCAGTTTCAGCTTTAGACAGGGACATCGCTCCTAAGAGTCTGAGGCATCCAGCCATGCTGAGGGCTGGCTGGGTGGTGTTCTCTTAAAGTCTAGGTGACGATCTAGGGGGGTGGATGCCTGACCCAAAGACTTCCTCAGCCCAGGGACCTCGATGCCTAGCAGAGTACAGAGCCTAGCCTCTCCTCTGTCATTCTTTTCCTATCTCTGCCTGGGGGACTGGGGCTGCTTCCTTTCCTTCAGAGACAGAGCCGCTGGGTGGGAGTGTCTGAGCCTGGCCTTTGTCTATCCCCTCCAACAAAATAGATGCCCTGTGGGTTATTTTCTCTCTTGAGTTGAAACTGATAGTCATTTCCTGAGCCAGTTAGAAAATATGGTGCACTTGATAAGACACAGTGGGTGAGGTCTGAAAAGTGTTGTCTTAGGGCTTATCTAGCCAATACCCAAAGTCAGCAAAGAGTTGAGAGTAAAAACAATCCATTATCGTCATGAAAGTTTCAGTCCAGAACCACCCCCCCCACCACCCACCCCCTTGATTGCTTCAAAGGGTTTGAAAAACTGTCAAATACACACTAGTGTTCACAGATCAGCCTGTGCTGTGCATTTTCTATCATCCTTCTGACATACTCTGTGCTTCCAGCCAACGAGGTAGTGACCTGGAAACAACAAATAGAAAGATTTTCACTCCTTGGAAGCCTTCTGTTCCAGGAAGGGCTCTTGTTCACTTGCAGCCGTGTGATGGAACAGGCGTGCTTCTTCATGCAGGGATTGTTGAGTGAGGACCGAGGGATTCTAGGAGTGGATCCAGCCATTTGAGTGTTACCGCAAAATACTTGAAAGTGGGAGACCTGACTAGAAATAGCTGATGTTGGGACTTAGCTGGCTCCATTTAGCTTTACTTCAAAAATGATATAACAAACATCTTTTCAGGGGAATGGATTGTTTATGATTCACTGAGAGTTCCCATGTGTATCATATTTCAAATGCCAACTTTCAGAACAACCCAATACAACAGGATGCTGAACCAGTTTTGATCTTTGAAGATACTTTGTGATCTATACAAAGTTTTGGAGTTCTCTTTCTAAATATTTTAACAATTTATTTAATTGAAATATAGTTGATTTACAGTGTTGTGTTGATTTCTACTGTGCAGCAAAGTAGTTCAGTTATACTTACATGTATATGTGTATATATAGATATATATATTCTTGTTCATAGTCTTTGCCATTATAGTTTGTCACAGGATATTGATCATAGTTCCCTGTGCTATACATTGGGCTTCCCTGGTGGCTCAGCTGGTAAAGGATCCGCCTGCAGTGCAGGAGGCCTGGGTTCGATCCCTAGATTGGGAAGATCCCCTGGAGAAGGGAAAGGCTCAGTAGGACCTCTCTTCCTAAATATTGATTCTTGTTGGATTAGGGAAGTATGAGGAAGTAGAAAGGGGAATGGACTTGAATCCTTCTAAACCTTCTGCCATATTCACCAGGTTGCTCTTTGGAATAAATCCCAGATTGTTTTGTGTTCCTCATCTACTTTTTTTCTCTTCAAGTTGAATGTCAGAGAAAATAATTCTATCTTTTAGAGCCGGATAGCTATTTAGGAACTGGGAAAAGAAAAGACTGTATACTTTTTCCCTTGTGCTCTGTGATTCAAGTGATTCTTGTTAGAAAAAAAAAACACAAATGAATGGTTTGCCTTCCGTGTCTGGGAATAGGGAAGTTTGGATTTGCCTCAGTTCTGCTCTGTACTGACCACTGGGCTGATTAATTCTGGATGTCAAATCTCAGGCTCTTGCTAAAATGGGGACTGGAAAATAGTTTCCACATTCAGAAGAAATCTCATGTATGAAGAAAAAATAGACTCTTGCAGTTGGGGAGACGAGATTGTATGTGAGGGGCGCTGTGCCTGGGGTACCACAGATGTGGATTCCCAGAGCTGCTGGCCACCAGAACTGCCCCACTGCCAGCCTGCGCTGGAATTGGTGTTTGTGTATGCCTTTCCCTTTTTTAGGGGGTGGGGGAGAGGGATTAACAGTAATAATTGCTTATTGAGGAAGACTTGGAAAGTACAGGAAATTATAAAGAAGTAGAACCATCTATAATGGCTAATCCTTGTTAAAACATTGGTGTATTTCAAGTGGTTTACCAGCCTTGTTTTTAAAGCATGATTAGAACCATAATACACAGTCCTATTGTTTCCACTTTGCATTTTATCAGGACCATTTTTCCATGTCATAAAAGATTCTTTGAAAAGATTTTTCTGTAGATGAGTAACATTCCAGCATACAAATATACCACAGTTTATTAAATCACTTATCTGGTATTAGACATTTAGATGTTTTTGCTTTTGCACTATTATAAGCAGTGAAACAAGTCAGTGTTGTGGGGTGCACAGTTTGCATTCTTGATCCACATCTTAACATTTTGGATATTTTTTTCCTTAATTTTACAGAAACAGGGAAAACTCCACATAACATAAAATTTACCATTTTAAGTGTAAAGTTCAGTGGTATTAAGTACATTCACAGTGTTGGACAAACAGCACCAGCATCCTTCTCCAGAACCCGTTTCATCTTCCCCAACTGAACTCTGTACCCATCAAACACTGACTCCCTATTTCCCCCTCCCCCAGCCCCTGGCAACCACTATTCTACTCTCTGTGAATTTGACTGCTCATAGAAGTGGAATCATATACTATTTGTTGTTTTCTGACCAGCTTATCTCACTTAGTACGTGTCTTCAAAGACGTTCATGTTGTAGCATGGATCAGAATCTCCTTCCTTTCTATGGCTATTATTCCACTGGGTGTAGATACCACATCTTGCTTATCCATTCACCCATCAGTGGACACTTGGGTGACTTCCATGTTTTGACTCTTGTGCATAATGCTGCTGTGAACGTGAATGAACAAATACTTGTTGGAGTCCGTGTTGCCAACTTGCTTCCCAAAGAGTTGTGCCAGTTTATTCTCCACCATTAGTATGGGAAACCCTAGTTTTGCCACCTTTTCCCAGTACAGAGCTGATTATTTAAAAAATTACTTGTGCCAATGATACAATATGCTGCTTTGTGTCTCTTTTCTTATCAGTGATGCTGAATACTTTGATTTATTCATCATCCATTTGCATTTTTTTCTGTGAACTATGGTTTCCCTCAGACTGTTCCAACTACAATTCTCTGGGCTGGGCCAGTCAGACAGACTTTGATTTCTTCCCGAGCTTTTGAGACAAATCATAGCGTAAGGAAAAGAAGGGTTTATTGGGGGGTGTGTGTGTGTAACTGCTTCACAATGTTGTGTTAGTTTCTGCTGTACAGTGAAGTGGATCAGCCTGTGTATACATATATCTCCTTCCTCTTGGACCCCCCTTTTTTGACTACAAATTTCACAGGCACTTGGATAGTGCAGAACCCTTAAACTCCAAATAATGTCCTCTTGTCCGTTTGATCTGTGCATCTTCACCCCTCTGCAAATGTTGCATCGTCTCACCTTTTGGAGGTGAGTAAGGTGGCAGGTTGGATATTGGAAATGCTTCAGGGAGAATGGGTGAGAGCCACAAATTCTAAGGGTTCAACAGAACTTTGAAGGTTTTCTGGGCATTGCTAAGTTGGTGCTTTACACGCCCACAAAGGAGCCATGAGTTCTATGGGAAAAGCATTGGCCTCAATGCTCTATTTCCCATTTATTAGCGATGTGACCTTAGGCAAGTGACTTAGCCTCTCTGAGCCTCAGTTTCCTTACCTGAAAATGACTTAGATTAAGTGGCTGCTCACCTTTCCTTACCTCTTATTTACCTACCTCTTCTGTCTCCCCTGGGCATCCTTTTTTTTTTTTTTTAAGACTTTAATCTTTAGCATTCATTCATTGATCTCGTGGGCACCCTTGTCACATGGGTTACTTCTGCTAGGCTTTGTGACATACTGGAAACAATCCAAGGACCTCACCCTTACCACCATCAGAGGCCTGCGGGCATCTGGGAGCCCCTGCAGTTAAAAGTTAGTGAAGAGGGGGACTCCCTGGCAGTGCAGTGGTTAAAAGTTTGCCTTCCAATTCAAAGGGTGCAGGTTCGATCCCTGCTTGGGGAGCTAAGATCCCACGTGCCTTGTGGCCAAAAAACACATAAAATAGAGGCAGTATTGTAACAAATTCAATAAAGACTTTAAAAAAAAGTTAGTGAGAAATAGTTTTCCAGTTGCCTGTCTATCTGGGGTTGAATCTTATGTTTACCAGAACCTAGGAGGTGGGCAGGGCAGGTGTCATTTCCAGTCTCGGAAAACAGATTCTTAGAGGTACAGAGGCTTGCCTGAAGTCACAGCAGACAGCGAGACGAGGGACTGGCTCCAGCTGGGGTGCCTGTCCTCGCCGGGCAGCTGCCCGGTGGAGTTTGGCAGGCGCCCACATGCTTGTGGACGTCCCGCCACCAGTGCCTGCCCAGGACGGTGCCTGGCACCAGCAGGCACTCACTGAAGAGTGGCCCGCGGCTTCTCACCTGTCCCCCTCGCCCCCAGGTACGTGGTCATCTCCCGGGAGGAGAGGGAGCAGAACCTGCTGGCCTTCCAGCACAGCGAGCGCATCTACTTCCGGGCCTGCCGGGACATCCGCCCGGGGGAGCGGCTGCGGGTCTGGTACAGTGAGGACTACATGAAGCGCCTGCACAGCATGTCCCAGGAGACCATCCAGCGCAACCTGGCCCGAGGTGAGTGTCCGCACGCGGGGGTGGGCCACGCCCACCGCTGAGCCCTGGCGAGGCCAGAAATGCTTCTGTAGGAGCTCCTAGGAAATCCGATGGGAAATACTATGCACGGGGGAGACCCAGAGGAACTCAGGGAAACTGACGGACTAGACTGGAGCAGCTGCCCTGGGACGGACCAGTGGCAGCCCAGCGTGTCCCTCTCCCTCAGACAGGGTCAGGAGCCCTAGTATAGATGTTTCAGAGCATGAGGGAGTGAAACAAGTCTCCAGGGCCAATCATATAATCCAAATTGATTCTGTTTCCCCAACTCAGATTGATGGAAGGATGTTGTAAACTGCCACTGGCTCGATAATAGCAGCAGTAACAGGTGGTATTTACTAAGTACTTAATATGTGCTAAACGTGTTTTCTACAGTGTCCCACGTAATCATTTCCAGTAGCACCTGCTCCGTGAATGTGCAGTGAGAATTGGATGGATAATATACATGCTAATGCTAGCATGTGGATTATTCTCTCCATCTTACAAGTATAGACACTGAGCAGCAGATAAATACAGGGGTCAGCAGGGGCAGAGCCAGGCTCCTAACCCACGTCTGTCTCAGTCCAGGGTCTAAGCTCTAACCTACAGTGTTGTCTGGCCTCCCGGACAAAACCAGTTTCTTCTCTGCTTCCTCCTGGTCTCATTCCTACTATTCTAATGATATGCTGTGAAAGAACAATTTCTCTTAGGAGAAGAAGGTTGGAGAGAGGTGGGAAGGTGAGCTTATATATGGATCATAGCCTGGTGCGTGGGTGTCCATCCATTTAAATGAGTCATTTGGAAGTGGTTTAAAATATTCCCCCAGCTCCTAGCCCTTTGCCTCTTTAGTCCATACTCAGCCATGCCAGTGCAAATGGGTGAGCCCGGGTCATTTTTCCAATGGGACCTTTCTTAAACTAAAACCACATATCCAAAGACCCAGAGTCCATCTGGTCCTGGGGACCAAACCTACACCCAAGCCTCACCATATCATGTTTCTGACCAACCTACTTATTGTAAATAAAGCTTCATTTGGACTATGAAGAGAGATGATGAAAAAGGGGTGAGAAGGACCCACTGGAATTATGCTATCTTCAAAACCAAAAGAGAGCAAAGCAAATTGTGGACACTGAGAACACAGCTGCCCCCTGACTTGGTAGAAGGTGTCTGGTGATTGGATGGGCAGTGAGAGGAGACCCATTAGATACGCTCATCTCTTGTCTTCTTTGGAGCTGGGTGTTGGGCACATATTTGCCAATTACACATGGGAAGGCATGTTTCCATGACATGATTGCATTGGTTTCCATTTGATCTCCGGAGATGCCATGTATGAAAGTGTCTGGTACAGAGTAGGTACTCAATAAATCTTCGTTGAATGGATAAAAGAAGAAATGAATGAAGACTGTCAAGAAATCTCCAGAAGAATCTTCTCATCAGAAGAGGAGAAAACCAAGCTGTATCTGAGGACACAGGTTCCATCTTTTGGCCATGACCTTCTTGAATTCTTCTGGATCTGTAATGTCTTTTATCCCCAGCGTCTTCTCCAAAATACCTCAAGCTGCATCATCCTCAGAGAGCCCTGAGACCTAAGAGGAATGCTCAGAGAAGGGCATGAGCTTTCAGGAGTGATTCAAAGGAACATGGCAGACAGACTTGAAATCTGTCTGCCAAGATGTGTGAAGATACAGGAGGAAGGAGTGTCAATTCCTGGCCAGGCTGAGAAGCAGGAAATAGGAAGGAAACTGAAGCCATGATCAGCAGGGTCAGAGCAGGGGGTGGACTTGGCCCTGAAGCCCTTGGGAGCAGCCATGGGGCTCAGTGTCCTTTAGATGTGTCCATGTACCTGTAGCTTTGGCAGTCTCTGATACAGTTAGTGGTATCTTAGATCTGTGTGCCTGTCCTGCTCTGGAGGGGGGAGTTCCCCACACTCAACCACTTAAGGTCTTACATGGAAGGAGACTTCTTTGTAATTGGAGGTTGGAGCCCTGCTTAAGTCCAGAGCTTGAATTATTAGTCGTTATTAAGTAGGAACTCTCATTGGTGGCTCAAGTGGTAAAGAATCCACCTGCCAAAGCAGGAGATGCAAGAGATGTGGGTTCGATCCCTGGGTTGGGAAGATCCCCTGGGGAAGGAAATGGCAACCGACTCCAGTATTCTTGCCTGGGAAATCCCATGGACAAAGGAGACTGGGGCTACAGTCCATAGAGTCACAAAGAGTTGGATACAGCTGAGTGACTGAGCAGCATTAAGTAGGAATATTAGTTGGAGCCCAGAACTGCTTTCTAAAGAGCATGAATTATTCCTTTGTGGTTATCTTTTAAGAACAGGATGCATCTATACATGTATTCAAAGACTATTTGTTATTTGTCTACTTTGGGTCATTGATTTACTTTGTGGTGTTTCCCCAATGTTTTGTGGAGGCTTTAGAATCAATTTCATAATGTTTAAAGGTCTTCTTTGACCCACAGATTTTTTCTGGGAGCCTTGACCTGAAAGAAATCTCCTGCTCATCCTAGAAAATTTGAATAACCTTGTCCTTGAGCAGAGAGGCATAAGGAATCCCTGGTGATGTGTAGCCTTGACTTCTTGACATCCTCAGCTATTTGCTGCCTGGGTGGTCCATGAGGAAGTGCAGGGTAGCCATTGACTTTTAGGGATTCTGATGGGCAAGTGTCTTGTCTGTGAATGTGTTGCATTTTTTAAAAGTTCTCTTCATCTCCACCCTTTCTGCCCCTCAACTGTTACAGAAATGAGTTTCAGGAATTAAGGTCATTTCAAAGTGTTCATTTGAGGGCAGAAATTGAGCGTCCTGAATAGGTTGCTCCCTTCTGAGCTGTGACCCATGGGAAACCTGGAGACATACATGGGCTGGGCACAGCACCCCATGCCAGCTGTGGGATGCCAAGGCTGAGTCACAGTATGGGACATCTGGATTGTATGCAAAGAGCCCTTGGCCTTCACTTGGAGGCCTTGTGCAAACACAGCTCTCAGAAGGCTAATTACAACATATATTCAGATTCACATCTTTGAGGACCCCGCCCCTGATCTAGGAAACGTTTGAGAGTTCCTCGCTCCATGGACAGCTGGCTGTCAGGACCTTCTGCGGGTACCTCTTAGCATCTGTCCCTGCAGGCAGCATCCACACATCTATAGCAATTTGTACAACCGTATTAGCCATTTTGGAGAATCAGGCTAACATAATATATTGTTGGGGAGTTCACCAAAGTCTTTGACATCATTTACACGATAGAAAGAAATAGAAGAGGAAACGCCAGAATTGTCAGGTAAGGAAACACAGCTGCTGTATTTTGAGCATGCGTTGTGTCCGTGTGTCCTGCTCTGTCATGCTAGAGGCTGTCATCTTGGAGCCCAGAGCAGCTGTCCGTGTCCCCGACTTCGCTTTTCTTCCTGCCTTGGTCATCAGTGAGACCCAGAGGTTCAGGCCGTGCTTCCTCACATCATTCTATCTTCTGGTTACTGGAAGAATTAGAAAGGACATTTGCTATCAGATGGACTAAGGGAGCTGTCTCCCGAGAGTCAGGGAGGAGAAAGAAGTGGGACTCAGTGCTTTGTGTACCTTTTACCAAGTTGGGCTTCCCTGGTGGCTCAGACGGTAAAGAATCTGCCTATAATGCGAGAGACAGGGGTTTGATCCTTGGATCAGGAAGATCCCCTGGAGAAGGAAATGACAACCCATTCCAGTATTCTTGCCCGGAGAATTCCATGGACAGTGGAGCCTGGCGGGCTACAGTCCATGGGGTCCCAAAGAGTCAGATGTGACTGAGCAGCTAACACACTGCCAAGTGGAAGCAGCCGCCTTCCAATTGCTGAGACTGGAGGGGAAGCCTGGAGGCATGAGGGGCTCCTTATGCACTTAGCTGAGCTACGTTACCACCCACTCAGCTTATCACGTGGGATGTCCTCTTTTCCAACTCCCCACACCTACAGCATTTGCTCAACTTATAAACATACCTGGGTTTGATCTCTGGGTTTAGAAGATCCCTTGGAGAAGGGAACGGCTTACTCACTCCAGTATTCTGGCCTGGAGAATCCCGTAGCATCTATTAGCAGATGCTAAGACTCTATAGTCCATGGGGTTGCAAAGAGTCAGACATGACTGAGCCACTTTCACTTTCACTTTTCGATACATAAGGCTACATTGAAACCGCCTCTTTAAAAGGAGTTCTCACCACTTTTTGGGGTCCTTTGACTCCAGACCCCGTGATCCATTTCTATTTCTTTCTATCATGTAAATGATGTCAAAAACCTTGGTGAACTCCCCAACTATATGTTAAGTTAGCCCGATTCTTCATTAAGTAATCTGCCCCCCTTTTTGCCACACCTGCTCCACAAGGCCAGACCCAGAGGGATGTGTCAAGCAACTCCCTGACAGGAGCGCTTTGTTTTCTGTTGGTTTTTCCTCTTCGGGGCTTTTCCCCACTTCCTCACACCCTGGTTTTCCTTCCTAGGAGAGAAGAGGTTGCAGAAGGAGAAGTCTGAGCAGGCTCTGGATAACCCAGAAGACCTGAGGGGTCCCCTTCAGCTCCCCGTGTTGAGACAGGGCAAAAGTCCCTACAAGCGTGGCTTTGATGAGGGGGACGTGCACCCCCAGGCCAAGAAGAAGAAAATTGACCTCATTTTCAAGGATGTGTTGGAAGCCTCACTGGAATCTGCAAAGGTAGAAGCCCACCAGCTGGCCCTGAGCACTTCACTGGTCATCAGGAAGGTCCCCAAGTACCAGAATGACACCTACGGTCAGTGTGCAATGGCGATGCCGCACGGCGTGCAGAATGTCAGTCGGACCCAGGGGGACGGGGACTGGAAGATCCCCCAAGGGGCTTCCAAGGAGGCAGGTCCACTGGAGGACGAAGAGGAGGAGCCTTCGTCGTTCAAGGCCGACAGTCCTGCCGAGGCCTCCCTCGCTTCCGACCCTCCTGAGCTGCCCACCACCTCCTTTTGTCCTAACTGTATTCGCCTAAAGAAGAAGGTCCGGGAACTCCAGGCTGAACTAGACATGCTTAAGTCTGGCACGCTTCCTGAGCCCCCCACCTTGCCAGCCCAGGTACTGGAGCTCCCCGAGTTCTCAGACCCCGCAGGTAAGTTGGTGTGGATGAAATTGTTGTCCGAGGGAGGAACGTGCAGTGGACAGTGTGGAGGGGGGCCAGGCGCTCCCTAGGGGTGCCACCTTCGGGGAGAGGCCTGGGAACTCAGAGGCGGGCATCGGTCGCAGTCCACAGCTCAGCGGCCTCCGACAGGCCGCCTTACCACCCCCGTGGGGGCTTTGTGTCTTGCCCTTGTATCCGCCTCGTCAATAAAGGAAATTCCGCTGCAGGAGGGGGTGTGTGCTGTGTTCTTGACCCGTTGCTTTTCTCCGGTGTCTTACCCCAAAGCCCAACTTCTAAACTCAATCTTTCTCTTCTCTCCCAGTTCCAGGCAGGATGTCCCATGGGGGAGAGCCCCCAGTCTTCTGGATGGGAATGCAGGGCAATGACCTCCCTTTGCCCGTTTCTCTTGGCTGCCTGGATCTTAATTTAGGGCTGTTCAACCATGAGGAAAGTTTCTCACTACACAGCTGAATTAGAGATTTACACAGTGCTTCCTTTTTAACCACACCCTTTAGCTCAGAATGAGGTGTTTCAGCTCTTCCAAGCCTGTGTCTTAACTGCACCCTGATCCCCAAATCACTTGGGGCCCCAGCTGCCTTCATTTGAGGGCACATTAGTGGTGGGACAACTGAGTCCCACGTCCTCGCGGTACCGCCGTGAAACCTGGGGCGCACTCTGTTCCTCCATGGCTCGGCTCTCCTAGTTGTCCTCTTTGGTGGATACAGAACATTTAAGTTCCTTGAGCTCCTGCTCGTGGAGGGTGAGGGCAGGCAGCCTGGAGTGCGGTGGTGGCCACCGGGGCTAATCCACAGAGAGGATGAGACATGTGTGGGTGACAAGGATGCTTATAAATGAATTCCAGGCTGGAATTCAGTCTGTCGAAGGGGTTGGCTTCTGTTTCACAGAATATGACACCTGCATTCTGGACCTTATTTCCTTCATTTTGGAAACATCTATTTTTTTTTTTCTTCCCAGCAGATGTAACGGCTTCCTTTCCCATTTGTCTTCCAGCCTCAGAGAGCATGGTCTCCGGCCCGGCCATCATGGAGGACGACGACCAGGAGGTCGATTCGGCAGACGAGTCCGTCTCCAACGATATCATGACGGCCACTGACGAGCCCTCCAAGATGTCGTCGGCCACCGGGCGCCGGATCCGGCGCTTCAAGCAGGAGTGGCTGAAGAAGTTCTGGTTCCTGCGGTACTCCCCGACCCTCAACGAGATGTGGTGCCACGTCTGCCGTCAGTACACGGTACAGTCCTCACGCACCTCCGCCTTCATCATCGGCTCCAAGCAGTTCAAGATCCACACCATCAAGCTGCACAGCCAGAGCAACCTGCACAAGAAGTGCCTGCAGCTCTACAAGCTCCGCATGCACCCCGAGAAGACGGAGGAGATGTGTCGCAACATGACCCTGCTCTTCAACACCGCCTACCACCTGGCCCTGGAGGGCCGGCCCTACCTGGACTTCCGGCCACTGGCTGAGCTGCTGCGGAAATGCGAGCTCAAGGTGGTGGACCAGTACATGAACGAGGGAGACTGCCAGATCCTCATCCATCACATCGCCCGGGCGCTGCGTGAAGACCTGGTGGAGCGCATCCGCCAGTCGCCATGCCTCAGCATCATCTTGGACGGGCAGAGCGATGACCTGCTGGCTGACACGGTGGCGGTCTACGTCCAGTACACCAGCAGCGATGGGCCCCCGGCCACGGAGTTCCTGTCCCTGCAGGAGCTGGGGTTCTCCAGCACAGAGAGCTATCTGCAGGCGCTGGACCGGGCCTTTTCCGCCTTGGGCATCCGCTTGCAGGACGAGAAGCCCACCGTCGGCTTGAGCATAGACGGGGCGAACATCACAGCCAGCCTACGGGCCAGCATGTTCATGACGATCCGCAAGACGCTGCCCTGGCTGCTGTGCCTGCCCTTCATGGTGCACCGGCCCCACCTAGAGATCTTGGATGCCATCAGCGGGAAGGAGCTCCCCTGCTTGGAGGAGCTGGAGAACAACCTGAAGCAGCTGCTCAGCTTTTACCGCTATTCACCGCGCCTCATGTGCGAGCTGCGGTCCACGGCGTCCACCCTGTGCGAGGAGACCGAGTTCCTGGGGGACATCCGGGCCGTGCGGTGGATCATCGGCGAGCAGAACGTCCTCAACGCCCTCATCAAGGACTACCTAGAGGTGGTAGCCCACCTCAAGGACGTCAGCAGCCAGACCCAGCGGGCGGATGCCTCGGCCATCGCCCTGGCTCTGCTGCAGTTCCTCATGGACTACCAGTCCATCAAGCTCATCTACTTCCTCCTGGATGTGATCGCCGTGCTCTCGCGCCTGGCCTACGTCTTCCAGGGCGAATACCTCCTGGTGTCCCAGGTGGACGACAAGATCGAGGAGGCCATCCAGGAGATCAGCCGGCTGGCTGACTCCCCCGGGGAATACCTGCAGGAGTTCGAGGAGAACTTCCGGGAGAGCTTCAACGGGATAGCCATGAAGAACCTCAGAGTGGCTGAAGCCAAGTTCCAGTCCATCCGGGAGAAGATCTGCCAGAAGACTCAAGTGATCCTAGCTCAGAGGTTCGATTCCCGCAGCCGGATCTTTGTGAAAGCCTGCCAGGTGTTCGACCTGGCTGCCTGGCCGCGGAACAGCGATGAGCTCCTGAGCTATGGCAAGGAGGACATGGTTCAGATCTTTGATCACCTGGAGGCCATCCCCACCTTCTCCCGGGATGTCTGCAGGGAAGGGCTGGACCCCCGGGGCAGTCTGCTGCTGGAGTGGCGGGAACTCAAGGCTGATTACTATACCAAAAATGGCTTCAAAGACCTGATTGGCCACATTTGCAAGTATAAGCAGCGGTTTCCACTCTTGAACAAGATCATCCAGGTCCTCAAAGTCCTCCCCACCTCCACGGCTTGCTGCGAGAAAGGCCGAAACGCCCTGCAGCGAGTTCGCAAAAACCACCGCTCCCGCCTGACTCTGGAGCAGCTCAGCGACCTGTTGACCATTGCTGTCAATGGCCCTCCGATCGCCAACTTCGATGCCAAGCGAGCCCTGGACAGCTGGTTCGAGGAGAAGTCTGGCAACAGCTACGCACTGTCCGCCGAGGTCCTCAGCAGGATGTCTGCCCTGGAGCAGAAGCCAGTGCTGCAGACCGTGGACCACGGGTCAGAGTTTTATCCGGATATTTAGGAAGCTGGCGTTGCAGAGTTCACTAAGCTGTTGAATATTTTTTTAATCTATACTCATAAGCTTTGATATATTATATAAATATATATTATATTATATATATATCTATAAAAACTCACACTGAAAAAAATTTTAAAAACCAAGGTGACACGTCCACCAGAAGCTACTGGGAGTTTTCAGATTGGAATAATGTTGGAAACTGACTCTTGTCTACAAAATTTGGCAGCTGTAACACACGTGGAAACTCATTTTCACTCACAGAAGCATGTGCTGGGGCTACACGGGCTCCCACTTGACTGTCAACCAACTCGCATAAGCTAAAATGACGGGTCTGTCATCGCCTTTAGGTAGCTCATTTACTTGTTTATGTTCTTGTTTGGGGGTTGAGGGGTTTGGGTTCGGGTGTATGTTCTTGCCTTCTTTTTTTTTCTCTTGTTTGGTTTTACGAGGGGGATCTCTTGGCCTCTTGGCTGATACGCTGGTCCGGCAGAATCAGACCTCTGATTTTTGGATAGGGTGAGCTGTGTATCCGGATCAGAGTGTTCGACTTTTTCCCCCTCCCACCCGGTTTGAGAGGTTTTCATTCATTCCCTGAGGAGCGTTCCTTCACTGTCTCTGAATCAGAAGTGTTGGTCAGACTGACACCCGCCAGTCCCCACCTCTGTCACCTCTCCCGTCCCTCACCTGTTATACTGAAGGCAAAACTGCCTCACAACGGAGCTTGAAATCCTGGGGAAAAGGGAGGACGTGAGCCCTTTGCATTCCTGTTTTTTACCTGGTGTGGGAGACCATAACAGAATTCCATTCAGATCCAGGGAATGTGGGGGAAATGCAGAGCCAAGAAGTCCAGACCCCAGTAGGGCAGCGATTTTTGGCTAAAAACACATAAAATGAAAAGTATGTGTTCAATTTACGTGAATTATTTATACTCTGTCTTTATAATCATATAATGTGTTTGAGGGGTATATTATTTTTTCCTTTAATAATTGAGAAATGCCTGCTAGAGTTCAGTGGCAGGAGATGTCAATGCAAGTTGTGCCCTGGGTTATGCATAACTCCGATGAGAATCTCTAGAGATTGGGTCCTTCTTTTGCAATAAGGCTGATGACAAGCCCTGCAGCCTGGCAGGAAGGTAGTGGAAAAGTGGGGAATGCGTCTATGCCTGCGAACACTTCCTTTTTTGAACAGGGTAGAGATGTCCTCAAAGAAAGGAATAAACAAGAAGTCAGACAGGACTCTCAAGGCATCAGCCTACACACACACACACACACACACACACACACACACACACACACAACACAGCTGAGATATAAGCTTTAGAAATAGCCACTTGCCTACTCCCTGAGGCAAGTAGTGGTTTCATCTAGAGGAGTCTTGATCAATGCTCTTTTGTTCATTTAATTACCAGTATACCTCGCAAGGGAGTTCTTTTAAAAAAAATGTGCGTGAGCTGTTAAAAACTTCTGTCCGTGTTTCCACATCTGATGTATGCATATCTGATCTGCAGAGGTCCTACATTGTGGATGCAGGTGATATTTGGGGGAAGGGAGGAAGACCTGCATTGTCTATAGTCTGTCATGAGCCACCCCTCTCATTTGGCAGAGGGTGGGCAAAGGATGGGATGATCTGGCCGCAGGCAAGGCCCCGGTGTCCCCAACCTGCTCGGCTCGGACATTAGAAGACTGTGGTGGCTTCCTCCCTTCTTGGTTTATCTTGTCTCTGAGGCCTCATGCCACCGATGAGAGCCGGAGTGGAACTGTCAGCGACACTGAACATGTCACCCCCTCTCCCTTGTCCTGCCAGACCTTCACCCCCCACAGACCCTCTCCCCCCACCCCCATGGTCTTGGTGCTATGATAACTTTAGAATCATTGCTGCTAGTCAATAGCTTTTCATTATATAAATATATTATATATATTATATATTATTTTTGAAACTTTTTTTGTTTTCAACAGTGATGTAGCATGTTAAAACAAAACAAAACCAAACCAACTGGTTTTCTCCGACTGTCCCACTGCCAGGCCTCATATGCTGCCTTCTTCAACAAATCAATGCACCCCTGCCTGGTGACATTCTCCCTTCACCCCCATCCCCAGTCTCACATGCTTTCCCACCCTCCTCTGACCAAGGAGAGAGTTAGCAGGAACTTGCAAGGAAAGACCCAGAGCCCTTTCTCCAGCTTTGAAATTCCCAACCTCATGCACGTCACTTTAAGCCGATGTCTTCTCCCGCCATCCCCCTCGTCCGATCAGGGTCCGTATCTGTGGTCAAGTGCAAAGCACAAGGGTCCACCTTTTCCTCCTCGACTTCCTCTCCACCACGCACCCAATCCACCGGGTCTGCGGGAGAGCTCCCTCTGGACATCACACGGACCAAGATGGGTCGAGGGCGGGCAGAGATGACTGGCAAGGTGGGCCTCCATAGGGATCAGAAACAGTAGTCGGGATCCTTTCTTCTAGCCAACAGATGCCTTACGCCTCCCCCTGCCCACCTCTGCGCCTCCCCAGCCACTACATCAGGAGACAGGGAGTCATCCCCTAGACCACCACTCATTTGTAACCCAGGAGGAAAGACTCACTGACGGCTGCCTGAGTACCGTGGCAGGGCCACAACTGTTTCCTCTCAGGAGGCCATGGCCAAAATTAGCTCGAATTTTTATCCAGAGGGGAAAGAATCCCTTGGGCCAATGCAGTGTCTACCTTATCATTTCAGAGGAGCGGGAGCCGGCCACCTGCCTCTGGGCCAGGAGCATGGACGGCTGCTAGCAGCACTAGACTTCGAGCCGTCGCCTGCCCAGCCAGGCTCCAGACCTCGGAGAGGATGGGCTCTCTCGGGGATTCCCGAAGTTTGGGAAGGCATCTTGAAAACTCCAGGCGCTCATGGCAGTCTGAAGGCCACTTTGCCTGGGGACAGGGAGCAATTTGGGTGACACACCACTACAGTTGACACAGAGTCTTTACCCTCAGAAGTTCCAGTGTTTCTATCCTGTGAATGCTGCATGCAATTACCCGTGTTTCATCCCAGGCGTTTCCACTCTCTGCCTCCAAGAAGGACTCCTGGGGTGTGGGGACTCTTGGGGTCTGCCCACATGCTTGGGCAGTCTAACCTCTCGTCGATGAGTATAAAAAGCTGTGGCCAGGCGATCCTTGCATGCTGATGGACAAGAGACAGAGCCCTTCAACTCAACCCCTGGCTTAGGAGTGACAACCATTGACTTAGAAAAAAACTGTTCATGTCTCTGGAGTCGAGCTTGTCCTCGCTGGGTTGACCAATTAGTGATTTTCTTCAGTTCATGGAGTGGGGGGGAAATGAGATCAGGTTTGTGGCCGATGGTGCCAAGCAGATACATCATAGATCTTGGGAACCAGAAGCCCTTGTGATTAAAAATGGTCTGCTTTTCCTCAATGGAGGGAAAAAACAAAAAGACCCGTTGCCATCTTGTATCTGTCTGTGAAACGTGAGGCAGCCCAGCCCTGTCTGCAACTCTTGCCACGTCCCAATTTCCAAGTGTCACCTCTCTGGTTGGGTATGACAGTCTGGGCATCCACAACACCAGCTTTTTGTTTAAATTTGTTTCTTTCTTCTTGGATGGCTTCTGGGCACATCTAGTGCTGGGCAGACCCTCATTTCCTCATCCTCACTGAAGGATGAGCGGAGGCTCTATCTCCTGGATCCCTGGATAGTTGCATTTGGTGCTGAGCCCTGAATCTAGGGCGGTTGGAGGTCTCCACCCTGGCCGCCGCCTAGTGTTTCCATGTTGAGTTGTCTTGCTGAGCCCCCTCTCCTTGACTTGCTTATGTTGCCCCTTTGACTTGGAGAAAGGACCTTGTAATTATTTAAGGTGATGTTTAAATATTTTCCATTTGTTTTGAAGTGTTGCCAAGAAGGAGAAAATAGGCAAAAGAGTGTAGAGTGCTGAATATGATCACGGAGAGGCTGAAGTGGACCAGACTTGGCCCAGCCTGGGCTGTGGAGTGGGGGCTGTTTTGGCTGTTTACCTGGAGCCTCATGGGGTCCAGAAAGTGGCTTGGGGGTTGAAACAGAACTTCTCAATTTCTTCCCCTTTGTTTTTTCGCCTGTAGGAACAGGAATTCTGTATCTGGAGCTCATTTTGGCTTCCGGTCTGGTTTGCAAGTAGAATTCGTGTTCTTTCTTGGTCCCTGCACCCAGTTTGGACAGAAGGCTCTGGCCCTCATACCCCGTCTCCCTTTCAAGCAGCAGGCCAGCCTGGGACAGCCAAAGCCGGGAGGCCAGGCCTCCTTAGATGAGAAAGGCATGTTCACAAGGCGGCTGAGCTTGGGACAGTCCCATTTCCGACGCCAGCCTCCCCGGGGGAGGTGGTGCTGGGTCGTGGCTTCTAGGCTGGCTTCCTCCTCCAGTCTCGAGGAAGGAAGATCATGTCGAGATCCGCAGGGACCCTTCTCCTGCTTGGAGGAGGGCCTCTCTCTGCTCTCTGTGGACAAGGTGCTTTAGCTGAGTGTCTGGAGCAGTGATGTTTTAAGAAACCTTTGAGGTGATCTTTGTGTGTTAGCCAGAGGGAGAAAAAGTGCCCTTTCGGGAGGAAAAATGGTACGGCCCTCCTCTTTCATCTGGCCCTCCCCACCCCCACCCCATCCTTCAAGTGGTATCGCCCTGGAAATACCTATGCAATCCAGTCTCCCTAGGAGAGTGCATGGAAGCAGGGGTATGTGCAGTGTATCATACAAATGCTACAGCATATATATTGTATATATGGACATATGCAGTACGTATACACACAGAGTAAGAGATGAAATCACGTCTATATATCTATAAATAATATCCTATATATTTATACATTTCTATGTTTTAAATAGATATAAAAAAATAGAGTCTATAGAGAGCTGGGAGAGCAGCGGGAAAGCCCGTCGCTGTGTTGTGAGAAGAGGGAGGACGTGGAGCCTTTGCAGGGGAGCCCTGGGCAGCTGAGCAGGCGGGGTTTGCTGGGATCGGGGCCTCTTACCCGGAGTGTTGGAGAGGAGAGTAGCCAGGCCCTGGCCCTCTCCGTGCACTTTTCTCTCCTTTCCCGCATGCAGGCTTAGTCTGAGGTCGAAAGGAGATCCTCACCCCTTGGGCTCCCTCCAGAAGTGTCCCCTTTGCCCCCCAGCAAGCCTCCGCTTGGGTGGTCCCTGCTGCCTGGCAGTAAGATGTGGTCTCTGACCCCCTGGGAGAGGGACACTGCCCAATTTCCCCCAATACCCTCCCCCTCACAGGCACGAGCAGCACTGGTGGCAATAGGAAAGGTGCAAGTTGGACCAAGACGGGTCCAGGAGAGATGCCGCCGCCCCCACCTCCCCCCCTTTAGATGCTTTTTGCTGCCCCCCACCCCCGCCCTGGAGGCCAAGCCTCTGAAGGACAGCCGTCCTGGCCTCCCTCACCCACCCTTTCATCGCCTGCCAGGGCAGCATCGCCAGTCAGCACTGCCCACCATCCAGAGGCTTTCCGGCCAGGGCAGGGGGGTATCAGCCAATGGGAAAGGGTGAGAGAGACATATCCGCACACTCATAAATTCAGTGGCAACTCAAGTTCAGAAGCAGGGCTTTGGCCCAGCCCACTTTGCACAGCTGCTGCTGCTCGCTGCACTCAGGACAGCGCCTCCTACCCCTCTCCTGTGCCCAGTGACCCCTGGTCCCACCGGCGCCGCCGCAACAGGCAAGTCTAGTTCACTACACTGTTCTGATTCTGTGACTCGAGGCAGAGGCTGAGCCAGACGCCCCAAGCTCATCCAAGCTCATCCACTTCCGCCGGGGAGGGCGCCTCCCTCGGCTTGGCCCTGCCCCTGCTCCCGGATGGCCGGGACGTCTGGGGGCCCGAGGGGGCTCCGGTGCCACCGGCCACGTGACGAAGGGCCTATGCAGCCCTGACGGGATCAGAAATCCGTTTCACTTCCAGGTTTCTCTCTCCATCGATTGTTTCTTTCCCTGCCGGGGAGGTAGAGGAGGAGGGGCCGATGGGGCCACAGAGGATGGGAATTAGAGGGCGGCCACCTCCTCTGCCCTCTAGGCCAGCCTCTGCCTTTTTGGCTCATCTCCCCATCTCCGAGCCTCCTCTGACCTCCGTCCTACACTTCCATACCATTTACCAACGTACCTCAGTCTCCAGCAGAGCCCCCCCATACCCACAGTCTGGGGCAGGGGTTGTCTGTTCTGCCAATGCCCACCTCTTCTCCACTCCACGTCCACCCTGGTCTCCTTGAGCCACCACTAGCTGCCAACCGGGTCTCCGAACACCCTCCAATGCCTGGCTCAAGAGAGACCAGGCCCGGCCCGAGCCGTCCTCCCACTGCGGGGGGTCAGACCGGTGGCCAGGGGATGGGCATCCTCGGGTAGCAATCCCACAATGCACTGTACCTCAGAGAGAGAGCATCCTCGGGGCATCAAGGGCACCAGGCCCTCCGTCCAGAGGAGGACGGCCGGTCACTACACTGCTCCCCAAAAGACAAGGGCCAGGCTGCCCTGGGGGCACCCTCAGTTTCTTCACTTTTGTCTCTCTGGAAGAGCCAGCAGTCTGACTCCGTCTTTTTCAGCCCCATCGTCTCTCTCCTTCTCTCCACCCCCACGCTGCTGAACCCTTTCATTTCAATCACAGAGGAAAATAAAGTGGGGGTGGCGGGAAATACCTAGGAGTCTATTATCACATACCTATTAATATGTTAATACTTTCTTTCTTAAAAAAAAAAAAAAAAAACCCTTGATGTTATTATTTTGCAGACTACGCTTTATAGTACCTGTGTGACGGGACCGAGAACACTGGATACAGATAGAGCTATGTTGGTTTATCATAATATGTACGCGGAGACTTTCCTTTTGTCATATTATCCTCGTAATGTAAGAAGATTGTTAATAAAAGCATTTAAATTTACTCACCGAGGTCGGATCTCTGCCTTCTTGTCTTCCTCTCAAGTCATGCCCAGGGTGATTCAGAATGAGTCCCACGCGTGGTTGTCAGGGGAGGTTGCCTGCCTGCTTCCTGGTCAGAAGCGACTGGAAGAGTCCTTCCAAGTCCCCTTTCTGCTGTCCTTACTTTTCCGCTATTCGAGGCCACTTCCAGCTGGTAACCTACACACCTCACCCGCCCATCTGGCCAAAGAGAGGTTTCACCAAAATCGTTTAAAATAAATCTCTTGCCCCCACACACATTTACCCCACAAAATTCTCAGAGCTATTTCAAGTGAGGCGGGCAAGCAAAGTCGCTTCAGTTGTGTCCGACTCTGTGCGACCCTATGGACCGCAGCCCGCCAAGCTCCTCTGTCTGTGGGATTCTCCAGGCAAGAATACTGGAGTGGGTTGCTGTGCCCTCCTGCAGGGGACCTCGGATGAACAGTGTTCTAATTCTCCATCCAACTGCCTGCATGCTTCTCCACTGGCAGACTCCGTCCCCAGGGAGGGTCCTTTCCAACAGTTTGCTAATGGCACTGGTATGGGGGTGGGGTGATAAGTGATGTTTTGCCCAAATTCTCTTAGAAAGAAGATGGGGATACATTGGAGAAAACGTACAAAAGTGGTTGTAGTGTTTCCTCCCAGGCGCTGAGCCCTCCTCTCAGCTCCTGCGCGCCCCAGCCCAGCTTCCGGTCACAGGCCGTCCATCTCCTCTTTCTGAATCTCTGCCTGCTCAGTGCCTGCCATCATCCCCCCAGCCTGTCTCCCTCCCAGCCCCAGTCACTCAGAGATTCCTGTCGTGAAGGCCATTCCACAGTCTCCGTGGAATGTTCAGTTCTCTCCTTTTCCCAGGGCAGAGGGCGGAGGGCAGAAAGAGCAAAGGGGTACAGCTGTCCACATCTAATCAGCCCAGGTGAACTGGGGTCGGCCCCGCCCCACTGCTGGCCATTGGATCTGACCTACATTTGCAGCTGGGAGGCAAGGGAAAGATAAATCTTCCATTGGCCACGAGCTGGGTCTCCCCAAACCAAGGCTTGGAGGATGTGGCAAGGGGGGAGGTCCAGTCCACTTCCTCTCCTCCCTCTCCACAGCTGCCCCCAGCTTCCCTCTCCAAGGTTCAAAAGACAAGTTGAGTTCACCCCAGAGAGAAGACTTAGGGGACTGGCCTGGAGACCCATTGCTCTGTGACAGTTCCTACAGTGACCTTTTGAAAGCACACATCCAGTTGTGGTGTCTTCCCGGTTTAGGACCCTCTAAAGTTTTCCCGTGACTCCCATCCCAAAGTCCTGATCACAACCCATCAGTCTGCGTGGTCCAGCCCCTGCCAATCTCCCAGCCTCCTGGTTCCTTCTCTGCCCATGCGCCCTGGCCTCCTCTCTGTTGCCCCAAGCTCACGGGGCTCCCTCCCATTGCAGGACCGCCCAGCTCACGGTGCCCTCTGCCTGAGATGGTTTTTTCCCCAGGACGGTTGCCTGGCTGAGCTCTTTCCATCTTCTAGTGTCGGCTAAAATGTCTCCTTTTCAGGGATCTTTCCTGACCAAGTCCTCTAAATAGCTACCCTTGAGGCATTATTCATCCTTCCTCCTGATATTTTCATTCACAACCCTTATCTCCAGTTAGCAACTATGTAACTGACGTGTGTGTGTGTGCATGTGTATGTATTCTATGTCTGGTCTTCCTCCTTTAGACTGTGAAGTCCTCAATAGAAAAGTAGAGACTTTTTAATACCACTGTGTGCAGTTGCTATCACATCCTCACATAATAGGCACCTAATCAGTGTTCAGAAGCTCCAATATTTTGGCCACCTGATGCAAAGAACTGACTCATTGGGAAAGACCCTGATGCTGGGAAGGATTGAAGGCAGGAGGAGAAGGGGACGACAGAGGATGAGATGGTTGGATGGATGGCATCACCGACTCAATGGACATGAGTTTGAGCAAGCTCCGGGAGTTGGTGATGGACAGGGAAGCCTGGCGTGCTGGAGTCCATGAGATCGCAAAGAGCTGGACACGACTGAGCGACTGAACTGAATTGAATCTGAGTTTATTGAAGGGATGGCTGAATGAGTGTAAATTTCACTCGCCTGATGAAAGTGCAGTCCCAGCAATGCTGTGTTTGTTCCCAGTAGAGACCTCAGATGCTTCCACTTTGCCTGTCTCTGTCTCAGTTTCCTCACTAATGAGGGGACCCCTGCACTTGACCCCCAGCAACACCTGGCCCCGACCCAGCCCTTTCTCTACAAAGCTGAGGTGGCGCCTGAGGCGCTTACTTGAGTTCTCTTCCACTCCAACTTGCACTTGTCCTTTGGATAATGTCCCACCCACCTCAGGCAGGTGCTCCCAGGTTCTCTTAGGGAAGAGAATCTTTCCAGTTCCTTCCAGCATGGCAATTGTCTGAGTTCGTGGTTTCAGACAGCATTTTTAAACGACTGCCTGTGCATGTGTTACCTTTCCAATAAAGATTCTGGTCACTGGCTCTAAACCACAGCCTGGACTGTAGCGTTAGAGCAGTGTTGTTGTTCAGCTGTTAAGTCATGTCTGATTCTTTGTGACCCCTTGGGCTGCAGCATGCCAGGCTTCCCTGTCCTTTGCAATCTCCCAGAGTTTGTTCAAATTCATGTCCATGAGTCGGTGATGCTACCCAACAATCTTATCCTCTGTCGCCCCCTACTCTTCTCGCCCTCAATCTTTCCCAGGGTCAAGGTCTTTTCCAATGAGCTGGCTCTTGGCATCAGATGGCCAAAATATTGGAACTTCAACCTCAGCATCAGTCCTTCCAGTGAATATTCAGGGTTGATTTCCTTTAAGATTGACTGGTTTGATCTCCTTGCAGTCCAAGGGACTCTCAAGAGTCATCAACATCATAATTCAAAAGCTTCAGTTCTTTAGCCCTCAGCCTTCGTTATGGTCCAACTGTCACATCCATATCTGACTACTGAAAAAACTATAGCTTTGACTATATGGAACTTTGTCAGCAAAGTGATGTCTCTGCTTTTTATTATGCTGTCTAGGATTGTCGTAATTTTGAGCGGTACCAGCTTCAAACTTCCCCCTCTGCCTCTTACAAGTTGCAAGACCTTGGACAAGTCACTTATCTGAGTCTGCATCTTTAGGGCTCAGCACAGGGCAGAGACTTGCAACATGATGACCAGGGTCATTACCATCATTACTGTTACCTCTCACATCAGGATGAAGTAGATGCTAGGAAGCCTAGGTTTCCCTTCTTTCACCCAGAATTCCAGGGCCTAGCCTGGGTGAGGGATTGTCTGTTACTTTTTAATACAGAGCCACCAATACCTATCTCACAACTGGAGTGGCAACCTCTGCCTCAACCCTCTTTTCCTTCTCAGCCTGGAGAGGGAACTTCAGGGCACCCTCTTCTGGCCGACAGCTCAATTCACCTGACCCTTGAGGGCAAAGAGACCACAAAGAGGGTTGGTTTGTTTTTGGTGGGAAAATCAGGTTTCTTCTGGCTTGTTCCTGGTTTGAATCCCTGAGTTTCTAAAACAGGATTTCTGCCATCATCCACTTGTCTTGAGACACCAAGAAAGAACGTTGGGAAACTGGGATGGGAAACCAGTCTCCGGCCTAGTCTGCCTTGAGAAGAGACTTCACCCGGTTGAAGACGAGCCACTACTAGACTGCTTTCTATGGCAACGTCTGACTTCCAGTCCTAAGTCTGGCTTCTTCCGACCTCCGCCCAGGGAGGCACCTGCCTCCATCTCTGACTTCGGGATGATGCTGAGGGCCCTGCTAGGGACTACCTGTGCTGGCTCCTCTGTAGGAGACAAGGGATGGGTGCAGGGGGCAGTTCTCCAAGGCTGGTACCAAGAAAAGCCCCACCCCCTACATCCATCCACAGCCACATCCTATGGCTCTGTCCTTGCCAGGCATCCACCCAGGTTTGGAGGAAGAACAGATGCTAGGGTTCTGGGCTCTTGAAATGGTGTTGCTTCCAGTTGACTCTAAAAAATAGATACTCTTGGGTGGAAAAATCACCACTGGCTCCATTAGCAATTAAGCACATGAGAAGAGTATGACTCAGAGCCTCAGGTAATGTCACATACTGTCTGGACGAGCAAGTGGCTGTCAGGAAACCTGGCCCAGGGCAGGGAAGGCAGGTACCCATGCACGTGGGTTTAGTTCATTTTACGCATGAGATTGGAGGCCAAGGATACACGTGAGAAGTCTCAATTACCAAATCACAAAACATTAAATCTTGAAGAGTGATCATTTTGTCCAAATTTATTTTATAGATGTGAGCATAAGCCCAGAGGCAAGTGACTTACCCAGAGCCATGAAGGGGGCAGTGACAGAGACCAGCTGGGTTGCCCAGCTCCTAAATGTATTGCTCTAGACTTCAGATATTTCATAGGCTGGAGCAGAGTTTGTTATTTAAGGTGGTTCAGTGGAAAGCCCAGTATAAAATCATTCCTAAACTCTTCTTGCCTCTTCCATTTTTATTTTTAGTAAATCTAGATTCTCAAATCTTAGTTTTGGGCTTCAGAAGACATTTGGGTTCAATCCCCGGGTTGGGAAGATTCCCTGAAGAAAGAAATGGCAACCCACTCCAGTATTCTTGCCTGGAAAATTCCATGGACAGAGGAGGCTGGGGGGCTACAATCCATGGAGTTGCAAAGAGTCAGACAGGACTGGGCAACTGAGCACATCAGGGACCATATTCATAGTTACCTGTGAAGCACAGTCTGCACAATATTCGGCTACATGGGGTAAGAGCCACTTTTCCTATTTTAATATGGAAATAAAAATCCTGGCTATCATTAAAATACAACAAATATGTATAATATAAAATAAGGAATTACATGTACAGACTTGGAAAGTGAAGCCTTTCTTTATGGCTCATTTATCTTTTTTAAGAGGGTTTCTCAGGAGGCGCTAGTGGTAAAGAGTATGCCTGCCAGTGCCGGAGATGCAAGAGACGTGGATTTGATCCCTGGGCCAGGAAGATCCCCTGGAGTAGAAAGTGGCAATCTGCTTTAGTATTCTTGCCTGGAAAATTCCATGGTCAGAGGAGCCTGGCGGGCTACAGTCTATGCGGCCACACGAGTCGGACACAACAGAAAGATTAAGCAGCAGCATCCTTTTTCAGAGCCTTTGGTTTTAATTGCACATAACCTGCCTGATTTCCTACTGACCTGAAAATTCAGGACCTTCCCCTGGCTTAATGCCTGAGCCTCTTTCTCCTGAAGGCAGAGTTGAAGCAGCCAGGAGGAGGCCCTAAGGTGACAGGACTCTGGAAGTTCCCTTGACCCTGCCCACCACCTGGAGCACAGGTGAACGCTCAGCCACTGCCCTGACTCTTCCAGTGATGGGGGTATTTCTTTGGGGTATGTTACAGAAACAGTTTCCACCTTTCCTTCTCAAGAATAAAGTTAAAGCCCCAAGAAGACTTGCTTGAGAACGTTCACAGCAGCAGTTCCTCCAACACACAAAAAAGAGAGAAATATCTAAACATACGTTAATAGGGGAATGGGATTGTGGCATATTCATGCGATGGAAAACAACACAGCCGCAAAAAGTAAAGGAACTAGAGCTACATAAATCCGCATGGATGAAGCTCAAAATTCTAACGTGGAGCAAAAATAATGTGAAACGATTTAAATTAAAAACACAAACTACTCTATGAGGTTTACACATACATTTAGTAAAAAGAGACAGAAAGGTTTGGGGTGAGAAACCCCAGATTCAGGATGGTGGTGTCCTGAGTGAGAGGCTAAGGGGATTTCAACTATATTTGTCAAGTTTTATAAAACTTGGCAGGAGTTCACGTGTGTTTATCAGATTATTTTTCTGCATTGCCTATGTCTAAAGATTTTTTTTGTTTGTTTTTTATGCTTCATCTTTTAAAAAATATTTATTTGTTTGCTCACTTATGGCTGCACTGGGTCTTCATTGCTGCGCACAGGCTTTCTCTAGTTGCGTGGATTCTCATTGCTATGCATGGGCTTCTCACTGTGGTGACTTCTCGTTGTGGAGCACAGGTTCTAGGTGTGTGGGCTTCAGTAGTTGTGGTGCGTGGGCTCATTAGGAAGTAGATTCGTAACCACCGGACTACCAGGGAAATCCATGTCCAAAGTATTAAGAAACAGGAACTTAAACACACACACATAAACGCACACTAGGCAGCTGACCCTGTTAGAAGTTATTTATTTACCACTGAAAGGTTTTTGCTCCAAAGTATGACACCAGACATATGAGTACAATATCTCATGCGTCTTTTTGTGCTTCGGTTCATGATTGCAAAATAGACACAGCATTGACAACAGGAAACACAGGCAGCAAAAACAAATCACAAGGACTAGGTCTTTTTTGGTGGTCCTCACCTCCGTTTGGCATAGGCTGCAGTCTCCTGCTGCCTAGGACTCCTTTATATCCCAAAGGACTGCTCCCCCATCTAGCTCTCTGTACATAGCATTGACTGGAGGAGATTCTTCACTAAATCTACACCAAGAGTCATATCTCAAATTGAAATGACAGACGCGTGCAAGGTCTTGATCAATAGGCACTCAACAAATATAGACGGACTTGATGTAAGAAGTGAGTCACAAGATGAATGAGATTAGACTCTCAGTTTTCTATCCCCATCACCATACCTGTGACAAAGCCAGATCACCTCGTGGGCAACAGCCCAGTTGTTGGTTGTTTCTCACTTTATTTTCACCTCTGCTTCATGCACTTAGAAAATGCTCCCTGGCAAAGGACCAAGTGTTTCTTTTAAAGAGAAGATCGGATGCATTCGCACAGATCCAATTACTCTAATCTGGTAGTCAATTGCAAAAGTATCTGGTACAAGGTAAGCAGATGCAAAGATTACTGAAGTTTTTTCATCTGCCAGTTTGATATCTCTGAGTAATTTAAAATTCACTGAGATGGAGTTTTGGTGGGAAACACAGCTTTTATATTCTCATCGATGTATCCTCATCCTTACAGCCCACTATATTAATTGTCTACATAAAGTAAAAGTAAAGGGAAAGTCACTCAGTCGTGCCTGACTCTTTGCAACCCCATGGACTGCAGCCCACCAGGTTCCTCTGTCCATGGGATTCTTCAGTCAAGAATACTGGAGTGGGTTGCCATTCCCTTCTCCAGGGGATCTTCCCGACCCAGGGATTGAACTTGGTCTCTGTCACTACGGGCAGATTCTTGACCATCTGAGCCACCAGGGAAGCCCAATTATTTACATAGTGAGCTATAAATTATCATTAGGTGAATGGTAATACTCAACATTATGAATTTCTAGGCCAGCTGCTGAGGTTTCTGATGAACTTACCATTGAGAACTCAACTAGGACTCTGATTTGCCTTCAAGTTAGATAAAAATGTATGTTTTTCTTCCTACTCCCCTACCCATCCTTCATTCACTATTCATTCAATAAATTTTTATTAAGGGTCAATGAGTCAACTCGATTCTAGGTGCTTGGAACTCACCAGTGCACACAACAGGCAAAACTGCCTGCAGAACCTGTCTTATTTCTGTTTAGAGAGATGAAGGCTGACACCTAAAGTGTCAAGCAGAGACATTTGGCTCCTTTCAAGAATACCCTTTTAGTTTGGATTCTGGAAAACGAAACCTTTGACACCAAAGAAACGAATGCCTCCTGATTGATGACTGTGAGTGGAGCTGATATTCTGGCATCAGGGGCCCTGTGAGCTCACTGCAAACATCCTTTGGTGTGACTGTAAGGCAGGCGCATGGACTTATAAGGAAGTAGAACCCACCTTTCCTGATTTTAAGTCTAGGATCCAGACTATTCTGGATTAGAGTAGCAGTTGTCACTAAGGACTGAGTACTGGTCAGCTTACGTGGGGGATGCTTTGTTCTGTTTCAGCATGCTAACCAAAAACGGGAGACCGGAGTGGTGAGAGGGCTCTCAAAGATGTGTTGGGGGACGTCAGTGACACACGCCTTGCCTGAGAAAACTTGGCAGGAGGTGGCCAGACTTAATGGGAGAAATGTCCAATTACGTGAAAGATCTTCTCATTTATGAGGGATGAGATATTGTTTCTGTTTTTTCAGGGGATCGGCAGAAGTTATCTCTAAATGCTTTCCTACTGCTGTCCAGAAACGACAAATGATGACAAAAGATGACATGTCTCTGCTCAAATTCTCAGGCAGAGAACAAGAATGACTTGACTTGTTACAGGACTGAAGGAAAGGAATTCTTTTCCTTTGAAAGGACCTCTGAAGGCCCAGAGTGTTAAAAAGTACAGATGCGGAGTCTGTGGTTCTAGAAATGTCTGGCACTTGCCGGGGATGGTCAGCTGCCAACATGAAGCTTAAAAATGATCTGCTGGTGGCCTCAGAGTCTGTTACTAGCAAGGGATGCCTATGGCATGGGAGCACAATTTCATCTGTTGCATCATTCACAGAGACCAAGCTGCCACATCATTAGGCTGCTTTTGCAGATGGTCAGTAACAGAACCCAGAAATACTGGTACCCAGGCAAATATTACATCCACTCGAGCAAGGCTGATAATATTATAAATAATGATGTGGACAGCTATTTGTAATAATCAGGTAGTGATGTGAAACCTAGCTGCTGATTATTTACTAATTAAAGGATAGATCCTAAACACAGAGCAACAGAGGCACACTTGAAAAGACCTCACATCCTCCTCCCCTTCCACGGACCTGGACTAAATTAATGTGTGCCCCAAATGGAATTCCTCCTCCCGTGGCCAGTAGGCTGAGAAGGAGGGAGTCTGACTCAGAGGGTCACTTTGGTGATGCTGGTGGACATGACAACTGGTGCCCAATAACTAATGGGGGAATTGCACCTACTCCTGGTCAGGGAAGGTCTCCTCAAGTATAATATACACTGATTTTGAGATGAAACAATACAGTTACTCAATAGAAAGTACAAAATTCAGTCCAAGAGCAGGATCCAAAAAAGCACAAGTGAGAACATTAAGAATTCAAATGATTAAAATTAAAAGCGGAGGCTCCTAAACTTCACACCGCGGTTGAAATGTCCAGCAATGGCACTGGCTGCCCCAGGGTGTTGGGGGCCCGACGAGGACCGTGAAACCAAGTTGGGGATTTTGTGAAAGGGATTTCTCCAAGTGCAGTGCTCCAAGCTCTTCATCCAAATCACTCTGTGCTTATTAAAAACGCAGGCTCCTGGGGTCCAGCCAGGATGATGGATTTGGAACGTCTAAAGCAGGGTCCGGGAATCTGCTGGTGATTCTTCACACACTGTTTGAGAACTGCTGGGTTAGTGCCTTGGGTCAGTAGCACGATTTCCTGCTGGCTGATTTTCCATCCCACCCTGACCATCTCTAATTCTTTTGAGATGATCCAGAATACAGCATTTCCGTCATCCTTTTTGACACGCTTATTTTTAAAAAGCCACATTCTTTCTTTGTATCCATGATTTCCCCAATTCAGCTTTCTCTGCATCTGGCCTGACATCCACTGCAAAATCTGCACATGGACCGTATTTGATAAGTGTCTCTTTCAATAACACAGATCAGCAAAACGCGTTCCTCCTGACCCACATGTCCTGTCTCTGTCCTTGCTCGTTCTTAAGAAACAGGAGTGTGATGGGAGAGGAAGAGGGTCCTGGTCTCTGCATCTCTGCACACAAGTCTGTCTTCTGGCATCAGAATGTGGATGGGGCACAAGGGGAGGGGGCAGAGGGCAGTGGGGTGGGGGGAGGCAGACTGTGCCCCAGGAGGGCGGTGGCTCGGGAGGCTGCCTAGAGGTGCAGCTGATGCCACATGGCGATCTGCCGCCGCGGGTTCTTCAGCATCTCCTCCCAGTGGCTGCGCTCGGAGCCTGAGGCGTGCAGGCCCAGGCTGCAGTGGCCGAGCATGCAGCTCTGCCCCTCGGCACCCAGGCCCAGCACGTCCAGCTCCACGCTGGAGGCTCGCAGCAGGTCATCCGGCAGCTCGAACATGATCATCTCGTTCCACACGGGGTTGATCTTGTGCTTGGCTCGTTTCGTCTGCTTCTTCTTCAGCTTCTGAGCCTGGTGCTTTAAGGTCACCTTGACAGAGACATCTGGGGAGGGACGGGGGAAAGAGACAGAGAGAGGGGCCAGGAGTGAGCTTCTGGGGTCTGGGGCTGGGGGAGCTGGGGTGATGCTGCCTCTTGGGGGTGGAGAGACAGGGTCTCTGGCTCTGGATCCTCACTGAGACTTCTGCTCCACCATCCTTCCCCCCCGCCACCTCACAGGCCATGTATTTATTCAACAGTGATTCAATGCCCACCTTACGCCTAACAGGCGTCGGTCTGAACATGGGGATACAGCAAAAGCTCCTGCCTGGAGTATGGAGAACAGATCAGAGCACAGTACATATGGCTGGTCATTGGGTGGCCCACGACAGGGTCACCCTGAAGCACCGCTAGGAAACTTTTCTCAAGAGCCCCTCTCAATGCCTTCATGTTCCATATCAAACCAGGCCCAGGATGACGGTTCAGACGTCCTGCAGCTTCATTTTAAACTCAGACCAGGAACACGAAGCCATCCCTATGTCTTCATCCCCTCAAGTTCTCCATCCAACCATTTTCGTCTCTTCCTAAGATAGTAGGTCTCCTGCTGGTTGACTGAGTTTTTCTCATCTGTTCTTTTGCAAGTTTTACTGGAGGATCCCACCCTACTTGGAGGGTGAGGGCAGCCTGCCTTGATCCCAGTAGAGCTGCCTGGCTCCCAACCCCCTACCCCAGAAATCAGGCAGCAGGTTACTAGACAGGCTTTCACATAGCATCTCGAGGCTCTGGACTGAGATTGTGTTTTCATCAGTCAAGGTTTCCAAAGCTAATGTGAGAATAATTGTTACTCTATATTTATTGCTATAATTATCACCCCCAGGTGGTTAGTTTGTTATTTCAACAGAGATATTTGAGAGATAAAGTGTTGAGCTATAATTGTCCTGACAGGGGCTATAAAAATTAAAAAAAAAATAAAAAGAGCAGGAGGCAAAGAATTGTCTAGAGGGGATGAGGCAAAGGCAATGAGTTCTGACCTTTGGCTCAGGGATCTGTCAGCCAGACCAACTCGGGTGATTTTTCATTCGTCAAAAATCTCTTGCCCAAAGGTCCTGACTGCAGAGGCAATTCTTTATTTGTTTCCTGCTATAAATATTGAAGTATTTATATCCTGCTCTGAGCACTTGGCTCCCGGTCCAGGTGTCATACGGCTGACCAGAGGTCAGCTTTCTTTCCTGCTCTGACTAGAGAGGCTGACCAGAGGTCCTTAAGCCTTGGGGCCTGTGCTGGGGTACCCAGTGGGAAAAGCCAAGGCTTCCGGGGCATTGAAGATATGTTTATTTGGGTATATGGGGCAGAGACGCCTCCTCAGCCTGAGCGCCCACATGCCTTCTGCCGTCACCCACACCCAGCTGGTGTGGGGATGGCAGGTCGACAAAGGCTGGGAAGAGAGAGGAGTCTAGGGTGGGTGTGGGGAGCAGACTGGTGGCTAGCTGAGACTGGAGAAGGGAAATCCCACCACCTGCCTAGAAGATGCATCCAACCAGGTCTGGGTGACAGAGTGGGGCCAAGCTTCCCCTACAGCCCAGATTTTCCGCTCCCTGGCCATAGTCTGATCCTTGGCTTCCTGTGACCCACGGATCAGGCTGTTCTTCTCACAATAGATCTGCAAGGTGGGAGCCCTAGGAAGCTGACACCTGGGCCCTAACAGGTAGGACCGGCCCGGGAGTTAATGGACAGGACTTTAGGGAAGTGAGTATGTCCTTCAGAACTGGTTTGTGAGCTTGGGGTGGAGGACACAGCTGAGGCTGACTCTACAAATGCACTCACGTTCCAGGTCCCTGCTCACCCGTCCCCACTGCCTCCCAGGCGCCACCTCCGTCTGTGCACACACCTAGAGGGGCCCTGGCTCCCCTCTCACACCTCACTCACCCTTCCCCAGGAGCTCCTTGGACTGGTTAGAGTGGAGGTTCTTGGCCTTAATCAGCACGACTAGGAGGCGGTTGGCAGCCGGGAGGTAGCTGATGGAGAGAAGGACCTCTCCTGTCCCCGCAGATGGCTCCTGAAACAGAAGAGGGATGCAGAAAGGGAGTCTCATTTATGGATGCCCTCTGGCCTTGTCACCATTGCTGAGGCTGGGGTCACCCTGGAGGTGTATCCAGGAGGCATCCTAGAAATCACTTACCCATCAGGGCTGCTTTCTCCAGGCTTGCAAAAGGGAGGAGGGCACAGAGGGATTCTATGCCAGCGTGTGTTTCAATATGAGTTTGTTTCATTCACCACAAATGTGATTGTCCAAACAGCTCATATTCAAACTCAATATACCAAATAGATCAAAGAGATGCCATTCAGGATGTGGCCAGGACACAGGACCAGGACTTCTTCTCACTTCATCACCTGTGCCCGCCTCAGGCATCTTTGCACAGAACCCTAGGTTCTAGTTTAAAAACCACTGCATTGACTGATCAGGTTCCTGGGGCAGTGGGATGTTGCAAGGTATTACTCTGTTTGGAAAAAGAATCCCTTCCAGCCCCTGCAGGGCTTAGAGAGTCAATAATGTGATGCACTAATGCTGAGCAGGGCTTGGCTTGGTCTACAGAATGACCAACCATGTCAACAAAGGCCAGGCATACGATGGGAGCTAACACATCACACTCACAGGAACTGTGCTTTGCTGATGCTTCCAAGAGGCATCCAGCATGTCTACACCCCTGCCTGTAGCTTTACAGAGTCTCTCCATTGAGATTCCTACAAGAGTTTGTTTGGAATTTCAACAAATCCATTGAAGGACAAAAATGAGTGAAAGTCCCCACAGGCAGCAGTTCATAGTCTAAGGGTAGAGAGAAGTGTATAGACTCTAGACCATCTGGGTCTCAATTCCAATCTCACCATTTACTAGTCACGTGACCTTGGGCAAGTTATTTCACTTTCCCAAACCTTCATTTCCTCATCTATAAAATGGGAACCATCATATCTCCACTCAATATGGTGGTAAAAATTAAATGAGGAATTATTTAATGGCTTCGAACAGTGCCTGGTGAACAGGACAGCATCTTTACCCTTGCTTTGATGATTATCATTAGTTGTCAAGAAAGGATAATCACTACTTCTTGAGAATATTAATTGGGAACATTGTTTCTGGGTGAAGGGGAGACAGAGTTTGGGGAGTAAAGCTGGATGGAGGAGCTGGCTAGCCCTCTGCTTGGGTCACACCTTTCATTCAGGAAACATGTTTTCAACACAACCGCAACAATTCAACTAGCCCTAAGTGGCTAGTCGGGTGATGGAATGTTTCTGGGAGTTGCCAGGAACTTTGGTAATGGCATTAAGGGCAGCAGCTAACATGACACACTCTGTGCTAGGTGCAGTTATAATATCTATCCATGGAGGCTGTCAGCCTCACAAAGCTATTTCCAGTACCTAGTACACAGCTGACACATAATATATATGGTGAGAAGAAAGGCTGAGACATCCTGTTTAATCTTGACGACAAGAGTAAGAGGGATACTGACCTGGTTCCCATTTTAAGCCTGAGTCCCTGATGCTCAGAGAGTGCACTTCACTGCCTGAAGTCATGTAACCAGTGTGTGTGTGTGTGTGTGTGTGTGTGTGTGTGTGTGTGTGTGTGAGTCACTCAGTCGTGTCCTACTCTTTGGGACCTCATGGACTGTGGCCTACCAGGCTCCTCTGTCCATGGAATTTTCCAGGCAAGAATACTAGAGTGGGTAGCCATAGCCTTCTCCAGGGGATCTTCCCGACCCGCGGAATGAACCCACATCTTCTGCACTGCAGGCAGATTCTTAATGGTCTAAGCCACCAGGGAAGCCCCATGTAGCCAGTTCAGTAGTGAAACTGTGCCTCGAATGGGGAATCTGGTCTGATAGCAAAGCCCAAGTCCTAAACCCATGGTCCTCCAGCATCCTCGATGGACAGACCTCTCCTTTCACAGTGAAGGAACGGAGCTCAGGCCCCCGTCCAGGCGCCCAGCAGGGTGCTGGCTGAGCTGGGATGGACACCGTTCTTCTGCTCCAGCGGCACTTCTTGGAAGCCCACAGGCGTTGGCCAGGGCTTTGGCCACATGGTGCCCACGTGAGAGGAGCCTGGACCCAGCAGCCCGTGAAGGGCTCCGCAGCTCTGTGTAGGGTGCCCAAAGCCCCAGACGAGCCCAGTTGGCAACACCACAGCCATCCACCCCCTCGGCTCTGCTGCTGAAAGTACCTGCTGACAAAAATAACCCTCTTTCTTTCGCCATCCTCTCCCTGTCTTTCCCTGCTCCCCATCTTTCTCTTGGGCTCCCAGGGAATCACTCCAGCTGTCCTTGGAGTGGGTCACTCTGTGGTCCCTGGTGACGCACATGCCGCTTTGGCTGACCATCTTTCAGTGAGAACTGGGGCACGGCCGGCACTTCCTTTAACCCATTCTGACCAAGAGAAGGAAAACACGTGGGCTAAAGCAGCTGATGGCTCCACCTACTTTGTTCAAATCAGCCCGCAGGATCCACTCTGGATGGTCAGGCAGAGGGGCTCCCTAGCCCGGCCTTGGGGCTCTCCCTTACCCCTTACACCGAGAGCACCGCCTCTGACTTCTGAGTCCACGCTGCCCTCTGACATTGTTCTCATCCGCGGCAAACAGGTCAGTGGTCCAAGTGGATGCGAGAGTGTATTTGTGGGACAGTGATGGCTACAGTGAGTGCGATGATTAGGATGAGTGAGTCATGAGGGCAGGACTTTGTCCTCATTTCCTGGGCTCTCAATTGTGGGCACACTGCCTGGCACGTGGTGGAAACCGGACAAGGCCTTTGTGGAATGAGTAGGTTTTCTTCTAGGGGAAAGGGTAGAAGCAGGTTAGGTGCCTGAGACTTCCACCTATTGGACTGCCACCCTTTGCAGGCAGCACCAAACACTCCAAAGGCCTGGAGGGGGAGGCCCTCCATCTCCCGAGGAAGCTGGATTACCAGCTCAATAAACCCACATGTTGGGCGCCTCTCCCCAGGGGCCCCGGCTGTGATTCCACACAAGTCCCAAATCGTACACTAATTAGAGAGTATGCTGCGGAACAGCCTGGTTCCAGCCAAGAGTGGCTGTCAATGTTTATCAATTTTCTGAGCCTGGGAAAGAGAGGAAAATAAGGCAAAGAAGAGATCATAGCAGGCGGGGAGTGAAAGCACGCTCTCTCCTCCCACGGTGTCCATCAGGAAAGGCGCCTGCTGACCACGGCTCCTGGACTACCAGGCACTTGTGTCCTGCGCCAGTGGCAGGACAACTCGGGCTTTACAAGCAGACTGACCTGGCCTCAACACCGAGCGTGTGAGGTCCCAGCTGGGCAACCCCACACCAGTTACTGAGCTTCTCTAAGCCATACTGCTCTTGCCTATCAATACATACTCCTGTCATCAGTCCTGCTATGTTCATTAGGGGCAGAACTTAGGTAAAGTTTGAAGCATAGCAACTGATAGATGGTAAGTGTTCAAAACTTACTACTCTTCCTCCTATTTTTATTACTCATGGGAGTCAGCAAACTTTTTCTATAAAGGGTCAGATAGTAACTATTTTAGGCTTTGCAGGCTATATAGTCTCCAGAGAAGGCACTGACCAGTTGGTTGAGAGGTTGGCCATCCAGAAGGATCCCTCTAGGCAACATCATGGCAGGTCCTGGGATGAGGGCCTGAATAACCACACACTGTCCCGTAGCCCTGACCCTCCTTGACCTGCTCGCCTCTCTGGCCTGTGGGGATTGGTGGCTGGCTCTCCAAGGAGCCTCTCTGAACAGCACGACAGCTCAGCCGATGCTTGTTTCCCACTCACGGCTTGGGCAGCTGGGGAGGGGTGGGAAGACCCAACCTGGGCCCCCCAGCCTTGGTCACTCCTTCAAAGTCCAGCACAAACGCCGCTGCACACCAGGGCTTCTGGAACTCTCTGTCCCAGAGCACTTCAGTTAGGCCCCTCTTAGATGTCTTATGTCATCAGCATCAGCATCACAGCCACCATCACCACCATCATCATCGTCATTTGTTCCAGCTTCTCCCTCTGGCTTGTACCCTCTACGAATAGAGGTGCTCCTCTGCCCTGCAGTGCCTGGCACGCAGCGGATGCACCAGGGAGTAAGAGTGGTTCTAGATGGGGATAAACATCGTCAGCACCAGAGTCAGGGTGCTTCCATGATGGTGAGGCCAGGGGTAGGGGTGTCTGTGCCTGGCGAGCTAGAAGCAAGACTAGACCCCAGGAATCCCCAGATCCTGGGCTATCGGTCTCCTCTAACTGCTCCCCCCACCCTGTGTAAGACTCCACCTTACTTTTACACCCCGCCTCCCTCCCCAGACTCCCATCCCCAGGCTGGGAAGGTCTCCCCAGTTCTGCCCTGCCACCCCAGGGAGAGGCGACCTTACCTTCACTGAAGTCTTCAGCTCGCCCCACTGGGTGGCCCCCAGGGGCACGGACACCCCATCTAGGCCGAGGCGCAGCTCCCCGACCACGCTGTGGCGGGAGAAGCGGTCGCAGGTCCTCAGGGTCAGCCTCAGGGTCGCTGTGGGGAGCTCCTCCTCGGCCAGGGGGAGCACCAGGCCTTCCTCCCACGTGGTATGCAGCTCCCGCTTCTTGAGGGCCGTCTGGGCCTCCACGGAGCCCATGCTGTTGGCCACGCTGCCCTGGACGTAGCAGTCACAGCCTCCATCGTGGTCGCTGGTCACAGCTGCAGCCAGGAAGAAACCGGCGCAGATGTGGGGGGCTTGTCAGGGACAAGGGGAGGCAAGAAGCGTGGCCCTGCTGTGAGCACAGGATCTGCCTTAGCGGCCATGACTTGGGGGTCTGAAAGAGACCCCACAGGGCTGGCTGACCACGCTGGCTTTGTGAGATCGCCTTTCAGGAAGCTGTTTGGAAATAGGAGATCCTTCTCATTATTCTGAGACTTCCCCAAGGTGCCTGGGCCCACAAACTGCTGATGATTTTTATTAGAGTTGCCATCGATACCGTAATTCATTTGTTCTCTATTTTAAACATTTATCACATAACCACTTGTGATGTGAATCGCTGGGCCACAACCTCAAGAGTGTTGTTTTACGTTCTGAACCTCGGTGTTTTTAATGCTTTCCCACTGGAGCTTTCTAGTTTGCACCTGGGGAGCTTTCGTGACTGGTTCCTCAATGACAGTGTGCGAAGTGGTATCTAGTGTCACCCAGAAGGAGAAGAGAAAGAACAGAGGCCATGTGTCGTAACAGAAAGAAGCCTGAGCTGAGCTTCAGGGGAACTGGTCTCATCCCAACTCTGGCACCAAATAGCCGGAGTGATCTTAGACAAGTCACTTGATGTAGTTAGACTTTAGTTTTCAAACCTGTAAAATGGGACTATTGTTAAGACCAAATGTAAGAAAGTCTATGAAACACTAAAAAAATAAAATCATAAAAGAAAGCTAAAAGGAAAAATACTCCCTCAAAAAAGCAAAATTAAATACAAAACTCCAGTTTTTCCTGTTTCCAGCTTCTAGTTTCCAGGCATCACAGAGTAGCCCATTTTTAGCCCTACGTCCTTTGCAAAGTCTTAGCTTTGTTTGCCGATGGTAAAATGAACTATCAGGGTAAGGAGACCAGGCACAATCTGATCCCATAGGAAAGACTGCTTGGTTCTAGGACTACAGAAGCTTTGCTGACCATTCAGAACACCCTCTGTGTCCAGCACAAAGCCCTGTTCAATGTTAAAAGCATCTATAACAGAGATGACTACCGTTCACCAAAACAAACAAAAAAAAACCCATTCTTTTAACCAGGGACCTGGTAAGCCACATTTCCCAGCCTTCTTTATAGTCAGCGGTCCTGTGACTTAGTTTCAGCCAGTGGGAAGTAAGCATATGTAGGTTATAGTTTCTAAGGAATGGTGGTGCCCTCTCCCTGCTCTCCCCATCTTTCCACCTGCTAGGCATAGGCCACAAGGAGGCCTCAGAGAGGAGTCTGGTCCCTGAATCACTATTTGGAGGAAAGATGGCCACCAACCAGGAATCCCCAGTTTGGACTGGCATATGAGAGAGAGGAAAAACCCCTGTGTATCTGAGGATCACACACCTCAGGGTCTTGTTTGTTGCAGAGTGCTCATCTAGCCCCAGTGCTCCCTCCAGCCACAGACGCTCAGGCAGACAGGCACACAGAAGGCCGTGCAAGTCGGCTAGGAGCATACCTTCCAGACGAGTCACAAAGAGTTCGGCCTTCTGCCTGTCATAGTCCAGGCAGTAGTGAAGTTTGGGAGCTTGGTTCCAACTGGCAGCCTTCTCTGGGTTCCAGGTCTCCATGACACAGACATCCTCCACCACACCTGTCAAGAAGGTAAAGTCATTACTGCCACCCACACTGGGATCCTGTTTTCCAGCCCATGACTTTTCCATCTCTGTGACTTAGGTCACGAACCCAAACCAAAAGCTTCCTAACTGGGTGCAAAAGCATGGTGGCTGTACCAGGGCGCCACCTGTGGTCCTGGGCACCACCTTTTCAGGGACCATCACAGCCCAGTGGGCAAGACCTAGGCTTTGCTGTCAGACATGAGCTGCTACATAACAGTTATGTGATCCTGGACAAGTTACTTGACTTCTTTGAACCCCGGTTTTCTCATCTTTAGAATGGGAGTGACAGTGGTTCCTTCTTCCTGGAACTACCGTGAGCATTAAATGAAATAAAGTGAGAAGAGCACTTCGCTCAGGGCCTGGTCCTGGTGAGTTTTCAGTAGGGAAACTGTCACAGCGTATGTGGCTCTAGCCATTCTCTGTCCGGCAAACCCTTCCCCAGCCCGTCTCCAGCTCCACCTCTCTACAGAGTCCAATCCATGCTCCCCAGGAGTTCACGGCTGGAAATAAATGTCAAACAATGAGTCAGGAGTAGATGCAAGGTTAGGGAGAGTAGAGTGGACTTTAGCGCATGTTCAGTCATTCCTCGCTGAATAAATGAATGACCTTATCTTTAGTTCAGTTACTAAAACTACAGTTATCACTCACTCTTCCCCTCACTTGGACTGCAGCCAAACACCTGGAAGATTGTCATTAGTCAAGCACAATTCAGGAATAAAAGGATTCAGCAGCTGCAGCAGACTTCACTTGAAATAAATTGGAATTAATTTTGTTTTAAATTTCAGAATTAATTTAAAGGGTAGAAAGATAGAGGAGTATTTAATTTCCAAAATGGTTCATTATCGGGTTCCTGCACGTAGTGAAGAATCTCCCTGGTGTGTCTAAGCAAGGAGCGAATTGACCGGGATGTGAACGGCCAAGTGGAAAGCCAGACATACAAGCACTCAGGACCCAGATGGCTTGGACAACCACAGTGGGGTCAGTGCCAGATGGGGCTTGCCTGGCACCCAGAGCTGTCAGCTCTCAGACCGCCTCAGCCTTCAAAATCCAAACCAAACCAAGACCAAATCAAAGCCAGCACCCTGCAGAATGCAGGATGCAGCTTCAAGAATCAGGACCCTGAGCAAAAGGGCCAATGAGGATCTTTGCTCGTGGGAGTGGACTGGATTTTGCACATCATGGGGACAGCGTCTGACCGATCCAGTGTTCTCCTCTCCTACAGCCCCTCGCTTCTGGTCGATACTTGCTGAGCCAATTGGCTCTTACTAACTTGCGGTGGGATCAGAACTTGGTTGTCACCTTCTGCAGCGGGGAAAAGGAGTGAGGAGCCAAAAAGGGAAGACAAGAGTGCTCTGAATCCTTCGGTTTCAGACTCTGCAGCGCTCTGCTGCTGTCCTTGGTGTGCAGTGCCCACGCCTGGCTCCATCCCAGCTTTGAGAAATCTGGTGTGTGTGTGTTAGCCGCTCAGTCACATCCAACTCTTTGCGACCCCATCGACTGCAGCCTGCCAGGCTCCTCTGTCTGTGGGGCTCTCCAGGCAAAAATACTGGGGCTCCCAGGATAATGGAGCCCTCCTGTGATTCTGATTCTGATAACCACTCCCGAGGGTCCTCATGCAAATTGTTCCCCACCCACCTTGAGAGCTTAGCTTGGCTCTCAAGTCCTCAATGGGTCTATTTTCATTTAAAATGTGGGCTGGCAAACCCAGAGGCTAAAAGCCAATCGGGATTCCTTCCCACCTTAGGTTCTACCTGAATTTGTTCTTGAAGAAATGCCAGCGTAATCACTGTGGTCTTGGGCCGGGTTGGAGGAGGGGCCACCTGTTCACTGGCTGGCGTGGGTGCTGGCCCCCGACCGAGAGATGCCTTAGGAGTCGGTCAGTGTCAGAGCCGGTTATGCTGCTTCTGTTTCCACCGTCTCCCTCTCTAACCACACAGAACAAAACCCCAAACCACGTAACAATCAATCCATTTGCCTGGGTCGATTTTTTTGGTCTCCTTATAAAAGTCTGTGCGCTCTGCTCCTCTGGGTTAGCAACTGTCTCTGTTTCCATACCTGCCCCAGGGCCCAGCAAAGTGCCTTACATGAGAAGGTGTTACATTCTTGATGTTGATGTTGATGAGAAGGAGCATAGAAACAATAATAATGATAACGCTTTGATTATATCCTTGTGCCAGGCTCTGATTTAAACCCTTTATATGCATTGTTATATTTACATTTTACGACAACCTTACTAGGCAGGTGATAGTGTCATCTTATTTTATACCCAGGGAAACTGAGGCCCAGAAAGATGATCGATATGACCAGGGTCACACAATGGATACATAACAGGGGAGAGAATTAAACCTGTGACTCTGAATGAAGCCCATAGTTTAACTACAACTCTTTATCCCCTCTCTATAGTTGTACACGCAGCTTGGAAGGGACTCTCCATTTCCCAGTGGAAAGCTGGAGGCCTTGGGAAGACATAATGTGGGAACAGGCATGGAATAACGGAGTGTAATTCCAAAGCCTGGTGCCCTCTGCTTGCCCAGGGTCCAATGCCGCAGACACGGGCTGGCCACGCCCACCAGCTAGAGATGCTTTCAAACCCTGCTGGGTATCGTCCACAGAGTCCTACCATTCTGGGGAAGGACGAACAGCTCCTCCGTGACCTGCCTCTTGAGGCGGCTGTCATTCGGGGCCTGGGGGCTGGCCGGTGCAGTGGGCTCTGCCGTGGTCTTCAGCGTGTAGTCAGCATAGTTGATGACCTCTGGGGCTGTCACGGCTGGCCTGGGTCCATAGATGTCTGGGAACTTCAGGAGGGCTCGGGGCTGGACGGGCTCTGTGGACTTTTTGACATTAAACTGCAAACACAAATCACTCCGATTAGTCCACAAGAGGTCCTCCTGCCTGTTTCCACACGCCGAAGGGAGAAGAGATGACCTGAGCTTTCAGGGTAGGCAGAGGAAGGGCTGGGGTTCCTTTCTGCTCCGAGGAGCAGGACCTGGGGAGGAAAAATATCATCGCCAAGTGCAGCAGAGTCCCCGCCATCGTGAATCACGCCCCGGGCGCCCTGGGGCTATGTCCACAGGAGTTCCCCAGGCCTGTCGTGGTTACCCTCCCGCCACCGCGCTCATCTTTATACCTGCCTTTGTTTTCTCTTCTCCTTGTCTTCCTCTCTTATTCCTTCTCCCCCTCCCCTTCACCACTCAGTGACTCAGAAACCACACTTAGAACCAAATCTAAACTCCTTGCAGTGACCCATAAGCGCTTGCCCAGCCTGGCTGTGTTCACCTTTCTGACATCACTCCCAAACCCCTCTCCAGCCACTGAGCAACCTGCTTCTCAAACAGGCTGAACTCTTTCTGAGTCTGGCTTCTGGACCCCAACTCGTCCCCCCAAACCACCCACCTCCACCTCCACAGGCTCTAAATTAAGTGCCTCTTCCAAGTCTGTCCCTTCCTACCACCTCTTTCTGCACCTTGCTTCAGAGCATGGCTTTCACCCTGTACTGTTCCCATCATTGCCTGGCCTGTTTGTGGTCAGTCTCTCCCACTAGTGTGTGATCTCCGTAAGCACAGGGATTATGTCTTGCCTTGCTCCTGCAGCGTCTGCTCACGGGGAGCATGCAATACATACTTATGGCTGGGGCTCCCACGTTCAGTTGTGTGGTGTGTGCACTGGGCAAAGATGCCCAGATAAGGACCAAAATGCAATTTGTGCTCCACTTGCCTGGCTATGTGCCCTGGGGTAGGGCTTAGTTCCACCTGGAGGGAAGGGCATCTTTTCTTTATCCACTTGCTTGTCAAGCCTTAAGTAAGCAAAGCTCCCTCATACAGGAGTGGAATCTTCTATCTTTGCCTCCACTGGGGACTGAGATTTCTCTTATTTGACAAATTCAAAGTTATATAACAGGTAGCAATACTGGGGACCTGCCCAGTCCCCAGGAAATAGGACATGATGACCAGATCTAGAGCTTGAGATGCTGGCACAGTGGGTGGGCCGCCCACAGAACAGCCCTCAGATTGAGGCAGGTACCAACCCCCAGCAGAGCCCCCAAGCAGCTGCCTGCCCTCCAGGCTGTCCTCCTGCCCCTCCGCTCTCTGTGGCTGTTGGAAGGGCTGGCCAGGGGTCAAGGTGGCTCTGCCCAGTAGCAGGAGTTACTCGGAGATTGGGAAGTCTGTGCAGTCCTGGAGGGACTGTGTTTCAAAGCTCATGTTTACTGCTTGCCCTCTGTACATTTCATTACACCAGGACAACTCCTGGACACTCTGACCTGGTTGAAACTCTGTCCCCAGATACTCCTGGGGGAGGTTGGAACTTGATGATGGGGGCCATTCCTAACTATCGTCATTAATTGGACAAGGGACGGAGTCCATGAGAAGGTGCTAAAGAGACAAGACGCAACACCCATTTCCTGCAGATGCCTGAGGGCTGCTATCCCCACATTGCATTATGCATCCATCAGAGCTCCCTAAGGGACTCAGAGGGGATAAAACACCTCATCCTCCCTTGGGAACACTGTCCAGTAGGCTGTAATACAGCCCAAACACATCTACCTGATCTCTGCCGAGTGCATCTGGCACGCATGAGCTGGAAAAGCACTTCCTGACTTCATGGACCAAGGTTGCCTGGGGCCAGACAGTGGGGGCAGTGACAGGATTGAACCTGGACCAACCTGGACCCAAAGCCCACTGCCCCAGTGGCTCCCAGACTTTTTTTCTGCCTTCAAGCCTTTACCAGGCAGCACCCACCCATCAGAGACGCTTGTTATGATCACACATTTCGACGAATCACCCTGGGAGGGGTTGTATGATTTGCAAAGTCGAGCCCCCTTTGCACCTTCACCCCATCGAGAGTGCCAGCGGGCATCCAGGGACCTGGCTTCTAGTGCTGACCTAACTGAGTTGAGCAACTTTCGGCAGATCATTTCGTCTCTCAGTTATCACTCAAGGAAGAGGTGATTTCAAGGCTTGTTTCACTCCCACATGCTGAGCAACAAAGAGGCGGGAGACCCGGTTCTTTATTTGCAGATGAGTTGGGGAGACCGTCAGAAACAGGAGAGTAACAGTGTGTTTGGGAAGCAGGACAGAGGCCGGCAGCAGACAGCCTGTGTAACTAACAGACGGGGGAGAGCAGATGACACGTGCAGGGGGCCAAGCAGAGCAGTCCTGGGAGCCAGGGTGTGAGCTAGACCTGAAAGGAGAGGGTGTCTGCAGGTGGAAGGAGGAGTGGGGAGGAAGGTTAGGCCCCAGGAGGAGACACAAGAGCAATGACTGATGGCCCCACGTCTTTCTGTCCTCCACAAAGTCGTGCCCACCTCTAATATTGCATCCAAGCTGAGTTATGCTAATTATTCTATTTCACAATAAGGAAAGGGAGGATGGAGGAAATTCAAGGTCATACAACTGAAGAGTGGTTTATCATCAAGCCTCCAGATATTTTCACTTCAAGTTTGCGTCATTTCCACTGCCTCACAGCTGCTTCTCAAAAAAAAAAAAAAATCCCTGTTTGTTTTGGATGCTGGATTCTCAGTGGCAACTGCAGCATCCCGGGTAGGACTCCCTCCTGTGCAGCAGCCTCTCACAGCTGCCCACAGGGACTGGACCACATCTTCTTCTCAGAGTCGTCTTTTTCTATCACTTGTTGGGGCCAGAACTGAGGCTGTTGGGCTGGTCTGGGGAACACGTTCACATTTTATATTTTGTTTCACCTTAGTGCAACCATTTTAGAAAAGGGTTGTGTGCGTGCATGCCAAGTCGCTTTGGTCGTGTCTGATTCTTTGAGACCCCATGGGCCGTAGCCCGCCAGGCTCCTCTGTCCATGGGATTCTCCAGGCAAGAATACTGGAGTGGGTTGCCATGCCCCCCTCAGAAAAGGGTTATGTTGATTAATTTCCAATTTGATCAAATCAGGTTGACTCTGCATTTTTAAGAGGAGAAATAATCACTGGGCTCAGTTCTGAGTGAGGGTCAGTCTGTCCCTTCAAGTCTCTGCAGAGCCTGGGCTCGCATCCCTCCCTACCGAGTGGGTCTCCCTTTGTGTGGCCCCTGAGAACCTCAGGAGCCTGTATCTGGCTGGGCTTTTCTTGGGTTCCCATCCCCTCTTTCCTCCCATTTCCCTCCAGCTCACTGGGCTTTTTTGGGTCCCACCCCAGTTCCAGGGCAAGGGTGGGGAGGGGGTACTGTTTGGTCTGTTTGTTCTCGGCATCAACTTAGGGACCGCCCTGGAGAAGCCACCCAGACGAATGAAAGGACTTGCTCTCCACGGCAATAGAAGAGATGTTCTATTCCTATCCACGTGGATAGGAAGCACGTGGTCCTGACTCGCGACCGCAAGGTGAGCCAGTCTTAGGACAGAGCCGCCAAGGTGGACCGCAGGGTGGAGAGACAGAAGGAAGCTGTCTCTTTGATGACAGTGTCACTAAGCCCCAACTCAACCAAGCCTGGAAGCTGTCTTACTGCTGCACTTCCAGTTACATGAACAATATTGTTCTTATTGTTGAAGCCCCTTTGGATTGGGGTCTTTGTGAACTGTGGCCAAAAGCATCCTGAACGGATGCCATGCATTTTTATCGAGCAACACAGGAGATCACGACCTTGATGTAGAGAAACTGCCTGAACTCAAACCTCTCCCCAAGCCCCTGTGCATCCAGCCAAAGGCATCCTCATTGACTGCTGCTTCTTGCCCAGCATTGGTAAGATCCTGCACAGCCATGGCTGCCTTTAGTGAAGAATGATTATTGCCCTTGACCTCACAGAGAGCAGAGCCTGCCAACCACTCCATGAGCCTCTCCAAGTGGTGAAAGCAGCCACTGATGACCTATCTCCTTCCCTTGTACAATCTTATTTGTTGCATTTCAAAACCCTGGTTCCACCGCATCTTTCAAATGCATCTGTTTCCACTTAAATAGCTTAAACATTAATGCCCAGGAAGCAGAAAAGAGGTTTGGGAGCTGAGGGAGGGAGCCTGGGAAAGGATTAGAGGTGGAGGGCAAGAATGCCTGGGAGGAAGGAGATGCTCCAGGGAGCAGACCCCAAGGAAGGGCCTGAGCTCAAGCCTTACGCTGTGGATGTAGGAGAGGCAGTCTTTCCAAGTGGGGTTCTCTTTCTAAGCATGCCTTGAACCCAGAGAAGAGGGTTTGGAAATAGAGAGGCAGGGTGAATCAGGAAGGTTTCTAGTGGAGGCAGGCGTTCAACAACTAGGGAACGCCCAGCTGTGCCCAGCATTGCAGGTACAGAGATGGGAGAGACACCCTCATTGGAGCATCAGCCCCTTTGGATGTGTCTCCTTGGCTTCTCCCTCCTCACCTGTCTCTGGAGCTGGGGGCCACTTACTCCTCCCCACGTGGCCAGATCTGCGAGGTCACTGACCAGCTTCACGTGGGCATAGCCCCAAAGTGCCTCATGTCACAACCATGCCACGCCCCTCTTGCCACCTGCCTTGGGGCCTCTCTGTCTTCCGAGGTTTGAGACACCCAGGGACACACTGGGTGCACCCAAAGGCAACCCCGATGTGTCCAGGATTAAAGCTCCATGGGGGAACTCAACCACCGAGGGCTCCCCCCTTCCTCCTCACTACTCCTCCCAACGGTATCCAACGGCCTTTCGGAAGGTGATACCTGGAGATCCAGCAGTCGCCCTTGGGACTGGCTGGTGGCCGGCTCGGCAACACTCCCTGTGTGTGTGCCCCTCCTCACCTCCCTGATACGTCCCGTCCCTGGACGGCACTTGCTAATGAACAGAGGCCTCCAGCAGGCTCAGCTTTCCCGTCATCCAGGCTAAGACAGATGGCGTGGTGAGGAGGGGCAAACCTTCATTTAATGAACAAATATTTATTGATCCCCTATGACAGGCCAGGTCCTCCGCTAAGTGGTAGCAACACAGAATTGAACAAGACAGATGCTGTCCTTTCCTATGGGGCTTATGTTGAAAAAAAAAAAGGAAATTAGTTATGAAGTTAATGATCTGTAAACAAACATTTAACCTTACTAGAGATGTTAGGTGACCCCTTTCGTGACATGATTAATTTTTTCACCTAAAGATTGTTTATTAATTCGGGTTTTCACGCTGGGACATCCATCTTAAAGCATCACAGCATTCAGGAAGTTACCAGTGGGGGAAACAGACCCAGATGGAAATGGAAGCAGATGGCTTCGCCCTTTGTATTTGAACTTTTGAAAAAAGAGATGGCAGAGAGGAGAGAGTTGAACATCGAGTATTCAGATGAGGTCAAACACAGGCCACTGTGGCTGGGTCTGCAGCTCAGCACAGCAAAGCCCCCCTCAGAGGGGAGCTGGGTCAGAGGCCAAGGACCTGACAGTCTCTGTCATTCTGGGCTCTAAAACTGGTAATTATGCATACTAACATGTGTAAAAGAGTTTGAAATAGAGCCTGGTCATCAGAGTTGATGCTCTAAAACAAGATGGCTTGGTTGGGCTCCAGGCTCAGCCAGTTACTCACTGTGTGATCTTGCATCTGTTTAACCTCTCTGTGCCCATGGCTTCTTATCTGTAAAAGGGGGTGTTAACAATACCATCTGTGTCCGAGGCTGTATTGAGGAGTAGAAAAGACTACTGAGTGTAGAGCTCTTAGCACACAAACAGGCACGGCAAGCCCTTGGAAACACTGGAGATACTTATTTGACTCTGGCGTCTATGAAACGTGGATTCATGCATTGGGACCAGTCCATCAAAATTTTTTAACTTCATCTGTGATGAGATATGTGTGTGTTAGTTGCTCAGTCGTGTCCAACTCTTTGCAACCCCATGGACTGTAGCTCACCAGGTTCCTCTGTCCATGGGATTCTCCAGGCAAGGATACTGGAGTGGGTAGCTATTTCCTTTTCCAGGGATCTGCCTGACCCAGGTATCGAACCTGGGTCTCCTGCATTGCAGGCAGACACTTTACTGATTGAGCCAGCAGGGAAGCCCTTGTGATGAGATAAGCAGGTGTAAAAACAAAACAAAACAGATCAGTCCCTCCAGATGGCTTGAGAAGCTCTGGTCTACATGAAGCTTCTCACACCAGGGCTGCTGGGGCTGTGAAATCACAGGTGCTACAGTGGCTCCCAGGGACCCTCACCTCCCAGGATTCTCACCTTTGTGTCATTCTTTACCCTTGATTATTGGCTGAACCTTGTGAATTGCTTCTGATGAATAAAATCTGCAAACAGGATGGAATATCTCTTCTGAGACTAGGTTACAAAAAATCCAATTTTACTAGTTGTTCAAAGTGGTTTTTTTTTTTTTAATTGAAGTGTAGTTGATTTATAAGATTGTGTTAGTTTCCTGTACTATACAGTGGAACCTTGTTTTTTTTTTTAATTAATTAGTTAATTTTAATTGGAGGATAACTACTTTACAATATCGTGATGGTTTTTTGCCATACATCAACATGAATCAGGTATACAATTGGAGGATAACTATTTTACAATATTGTGATGGTTTTTGCCATCAACACGAATCAGGTATGCATGTGTCCCCCCTCCCCATCCTGAAACTCCCTCCCACCTCCGTCCCCCACCCTATCCCTCTGGGTCGTCCCAGAGCACTGGCTTTGGGTGTCCTGCTTCATGCACCGAACTTGCACTGGTCATCTGTTTCACATGTGGTAATACGCATGTTTCAGTGCCATTCTCTCAAACCATCCCACCCTCACCTTCTTCCACAGAGTCCAAAATTCCGTTCTTTACATCTGTGTCTCTTTTGCTGCCCTGCAGGTTTTATATACAGTAGTTTGTACCTGCTAACCCCAAACTCTCAATTCATCCCTCCCCCAATCCCTTCCCCCTTTGATAACCATAAATTTGTTTTCTATGTCTGTGAGTCTGTTTCTGCTTTATAAAAGTGTTCATGTCTATCGTATTTTAGATTTTGCATATAAGTGATAGCATACAGTATTTGTCTTTCTCTTTCTGACTTACTTCACTTAGTATGATAATCTCTAGGTCCATCCATGTTGCTGCAAATGGCATTATTTCATTCTTTTTATGTAGGAGTAGTACCACATCTTCTTTATGCGTCCATCAGTCGCTGGACGTTTAGGTTGCTTCCGTGTCTTGGCTATCATGAACAACAACTAGTAGTTTCTTAAAACTTAAACGTATATGTACCCTCTGACCCAGCAGTTCCACTCCTAGATATTTTCCCAAGGAAGTAAAAATAAGTGTTGACAAAAAGACTTACACATGAATACTGATAGTAACTTGAATCATACTAGCCCAAAACAGAAAGCAGCCCAAGTGGCCATCAACAGGACAATGGGTAGGAGCCTTGGGGCATGTTCTTACAATGGAATAGTCCTCAACAGTAAAGAAATGAATTGTCAATACACTCAACAACAAGGAAAAATCACAGAAACATGATGAACAAAAGAAGTCATAATACATATTCATCTATACTATGTGATTTCATTTATGTCAATGGTTCGCAACTCAGGGAACATTTGCAATGTTTGGAGACATTTTTTGTTTGTCACAACTGGGGGTGGAGGTTGTTACCAGTTAAGAGGCCAGAAAGCTGCTCGCTATCATCCTACATTTCCCAGGACAGCTTCCCACAACGAAGAATTATCTCACCCCAATGTAAATAGTGCCAGGGTTGAGAAACATTGATGGAAATGAAGGTCAAGAAGAGGTGAAACTAATCAATGATGATAGAACTTGGCACAGTGGTTCTGATTGCTTCTAGGGAGAATTGAGTGGTAAGAGGCATGGCAGAAGTGTGGGTTACAGCCTAGAGGATATATATCTGTCAAAACTGATCTTCATAAACTAGTGACTTGGGATGCACGCATTTCACTGTATGACAACTGCATCTCAATAAAATTTAGATAGAGACACACACACACAGACACACACAGCTCTAGCCCACCTGCTGAATTAGGTTTTCTGGTCTGGACCAGTGTTTCTGAAACTTCACTTCCAAAGCAGCACCAAAGGCAGACAAAGGTAACACATGCTCCAGGGAATGTTAAGTCTTATAGAACAATTGGATCTCTTTATTGAAATCTCTAGTTCTATCTTAAAGTTCATGTGACTTTTTGTATTTGACTCCATATAAATGTCTCAGTATTAAAATATTTTGAATTACCACCAGAAAGGACAGAAAAATTTTTCTTGTTTATTTTGTGATGTGGAATTTTCCACAACACTGGCTAGTACCACATTCCCTCTGCTTCCCAAAACACACACACACACACACACACACACACACACACACACACACAGGCCCTAGTGGAGAAACAGGACTCTTTCTATGTTGGGCAACATGCAATCAATCAAGCTGAAAGTTAACTGAGAGAAAGAGCCATTTTGTCTCCAGGGAAGGAACAACTCCTAGAAGCTCAGTCTGTGTGAATGGCCCTCTATCCAAGTTCTCCTTCCAACCATATAGATAACTCCCCTAGAGAGACTTTGGGGCGCAGCTGTAGAAGCCCTTGACCAACCCAGACGTTTGATCCCTTTGCCCATTCCCTCTGTAAAGCATCCTTACACACACCTACAGCTGATTGTACCTTCTTGGCCACTTGCTCATGACCTTGCATTAGTCAGGGCAGACCAATTGCTTTGTAACCAACCTCAGTGGCTGAACACAATGAAAGCTAGTTTCTCTAGTCTTCAAGAATCTGTTTGCTCTTCTCCAAACTCAGAGTCCTCCAAGCCCCTTCCATTTGTGGTTCTGCCCACCTGTGCCCTGTACCATTCAGATATGAACTCATCAAATCCTCATAATAACCCTATCAGGAAGTGCTGCTATGACCAATCCCATTTTACACATGAGGACGCACACCCAGCTAGTGAGCAGTAAAGGTGACATTCAAACCCAGACCGGCTCCCCCCGAGAGCCCTCTGTTTAACTGTTCTGCCGTGCCTCCAGCCCTTTACGACCTCATCATACTTGGAATCATCCTTTGTTCACCCACGTTTTTGTGTCCCTTAGACTGATGCCTGGGCCACTGCCTGGGCACACCACCCTTTACTCCGCCCCTGCACACCTTTAGTCAGAGGCAGAGGGTTGAAGCACTGCTCCACACTTCAACGTGTAGAAATGTCACCTGGGGGAATGTAAAATTGAGATTCCCAGGTTCCTTCCCCACTTTGTCTCAGAAGTCCTAGGTGGACCCTAAAGAATCTGTATATCTAAGAATCTCCCTAAGGTGACTGTGATGCAGGTGGTCCCTGACGCTCACAGGGGAATCCTCTGGTTTGGGGGAGGTTCAAGAATTCCAAACAAGGTAGAGAGATAAGGTGAGCTGCTCACAGGCATGACCTCCCTCTCAGTCCAATCCTGCCGGCTTCCAACAAACAGTTATTTGTCTGGTAGATCTCCAGCTCCTGGGGAGCTGCTCATACCAGGACCTCCAGTTCTTGGCTACTTATGGATGAATCCACAGGGTCAGGTCCTGGAGGAAGGGTTTATTTCAACCTTTAAATTTGAAATTCTCTTTGAAGAAGGAGCGTGTCTTCCAGTCCAGGCGCCTTGCAGTGTTTCCATGGTAACCCAGCCACCACACATCTTTTGTTATCCCTTCCAACACCTCTTCTTCTGTTTATTATAGATCTGTGCCTTCTTAAATCCCCTTCCCTTGAGACTCACCCCCTGCTGGTCTCTTTCCCTTCCGTGATTATTTTAAATTCTAAAAAGGCCAGCCTGTGATTGACTTAGCACACTCCCTGCCCCATAGCTGGCATCTAAGGCAACACACCAGGGGGTTTATTGGTGGGGTAGATTTGCCAGCTAGGCTTATCTATCAGCCAGGTAAATGCACCTCGCCCAAACCAGCAGGAATGAACCACAACTGGGAATAACAGAAAACCCTTTCTCTGCTGCTAGTGATTCACCAGGGCCTCCTTGATAGCTCAGGTGGTAAAAAATCTGCCTGCAATGCAGGAGACCTGAGTTCAATCCTTGGGTTGGGAAGATGCCCTGGAGAAGGAAATGGCTACTTACTCCAATGTTCTTGCCTGGAGAATTCCATGGACAGAGGAGCCTGATGGGCTACAGTCCATGAGGTCGCAAAAGAGTCGGACACGACTGAGTGACCAACACTTTCACTTTTTACTCTCAGTCATTCATTCATTCGTTCAACATTTACTAAATCTCCAGATACTTATCAGCTTCAGGAATAACACTGTCCAATCATTCTCTTGTGGCTTGGGCATTTCCAGTGGTGTGGGAACAAGAAACCAGTAGATGCAAAAAAGCAATCTCAGGTAAGAGGAAGTCCTTTAAAGACAGGGACAGATGGTGATGAGGTTGTGTCCACTAGGAATCTGAAATCAAGAAAGGCTTCCTGAGCTAAAACTTGAGGGGAGGAGACCAGCTAAATATGAGATAGGGTACATAGGAGCCCATCAAACATTACCTGGGGGAAGAGTTACAGGGTGGGGTTGGGGTAGTGAAAACAATTTCACGACGATTCAGAGACTCTGGTTTTTGGTTGCTGCAACCCCCAGCCCCAAATCCAAGGCAGCATTCTGACAAGTGGAGAAGTGGCAGAAGGGCTTTTTGGGTCAAGGCCGCAGCTTGAAAGTCTGCAGTGTGTTCAGAGAGCCACAGGTACCACCAAAGCTTAAAGCCCCATGAGAAGAGGAGGGACAAAGAGTGTTGTCACTATCCCCACACTTCTGGAAGACACAGATTCAAACTGATTTTTAAAATAATAATTCCACCGGATTGCCACACAATGGCAAGATCCCACCCAGAGGACCTTGTGGGTGGGGTCTGCATTGATTCCATCAGTCACATCACAGAACTGGACAGGACAATATAGCTGCCACCTCTCCACCACTTCCTCTGCACCAGATGCTCTGCAAAACACAACAGACTTGACTGTATTTGATCCTCACACAACCCTAGAGATGAGTGCCTACTGTTTTCTCTTTTTCTATATGGGCTTCCCTGGTGGCTCAGTGGTAAAGCATCATACTAGATGCTGGATCAAATCAGAAAATGAAAGTGGTTTCTAAACAATCATCCTCTGTCCATGGGATTTTCCAGGCAGAAATAATACTGGAGTGGGTTGCCATTTCCTTCTCCAGGGGATCTTCCCAACCCAGGGATTGAACCCGGGTCTCCCGCATTGTAGGCAGACACTTCACTGTCTGAGCCACCAGGGAAGTTCCCTTCTAAACAATCAAGCCTTGAGCAAACAGAAGGCACAACATGTGGGCCCTGACCTTTGCTGATTTGTATACACTCTTCCTGACTCGCTGACTCCCCCTTTCTCATTATTTGTTAAGGTTGGTAACAGTAGCTAACATTGATTGAGCACCTTACCCACAGGGTTGTGGCAGGAGCAGATGGCACATTCAAAGTGGGTCATTGAGGGGAATTTCATAAAGAAGATGTTGACAAAGGTGTGGAAGGCTAAGGAAACTAACAAATCATTGGAAATATCCTGGGGCCAGGAGCAACTGGGCAACGTTCACATGCCTAGGACTGGCCTCTGGAACGAGGGCCCAGGGAATAGACAGTGTAGGTTTGGGTGGGACTGGGGGCAAGGGTGCGGGGAGAAGGACCGGAAAGGGGTTCTGGATGCTCTCTGGCCCAGCACTAATGTTCTGGGCACTGTCCTATCTGAATTAGCTGACTGAATCCTCATGACAATCTAGCGTCAATGACACAGTTAACAGATGGTCACACTGAGGCACAGAAAGGTTAAGTCACTAACCCACCATCACACGGCAAGTGAGGGGAAGACTGGAACCGAAACCCAAAGCCTGAGTGCTACATCCCCTCCACACATCTTGTATGTGAAGTTCAGTCATTTAAAAGAATCATTATAAGGACAACTTAATTATTCATACTATTTATTAATGCATTAACCATTTCACGTACTGTTGCAATTAGTGCGTCCTCCCAAGGCCACCCGAGGGAGTCACAGGAACCCCATTTCTTTCCAGCGGTGGTGTCAGCCCGAGCCACCCCTTCTCCTCTGCTCCTGAGGAGCCAAGGCCCTGCTGTGCCTCCTTGGGGCAGTCCATGCGGTTGACATTGCCCGGATCTCAGGCCGCTGCCCAGAGGAAGGAAAGCACGCCAGTGGTGTTGGCTCCGCTTTGCAGACTCTAAGCCCGTGGGACAGCCAGGCTCGCAGCTCAGGAGAGCCAGGCCCCTGCCTGTTCCTCCTGTGGGCTGCAGAGGTTACAAGGCACTCCTTCTTTTAGAGTCTCTTGTTTTCCTAAAATAAAGAATCCCAGGAACACCACATGACATCTGACTGCTAGAACGGACATGCAATAATGGACTGGTTCAAAATTGGGAAAAGTGTACCTCAAGGCTGTATATTGTCACCCTGCTTATTCAACTTATATGTAGAGTACATCATGTGAAATTCTGGGCTGGATGAAGCACAAGCTGCAATCAAGATTGCCGGGAGAAGTATCAATAACCTCAGATACACAGATGACACCACTCTTATGGCAGAAAGCAAAGAAGAACTAAAGAGCCTCTTGATGAAAGTGAAAGAGAAGAGTGAAAAAGCTGGCTTAAAACTCAACATTCAAAAAACTAATATCATGGCATCCAGTCCCATCACTTCATGGCAAATAGATGGGTAAACAATGGAAACAGTGAGAGACTTTTTACTTTTTTGGGCTCCAAAATCACTGCAGATGGTGACTGCAGCCATGAAATTAAAAGACGCTTGCTCCTTGGAAGAAAAGTTATGACCAACCTAGACAGCATATTAAAAAGCAGAGACATTGCTTTGCCAACAAAGGTCTGTCTAGTCAAAGCTATGGCTTTTCCAGTAGTCATGTATGGATGGATGTAAGAGTTGGACCATAAAGAAAGCTGAATGCCGAAGAATTGATGTTTTTGAACTGTGGTGTTGGAGAAGACTCTTGAGAGTCCCTTGGACTGCAAGAAGATCACACCATTCAATCTTAACAGAAATCGGTCCTGAATATTCATTGGAAGGACTGATGCTGAAGCTGAAACTCCAGTACTTCGGCCACCTGATGCGAAGAACTGACTCATTTGAAAAGATCCTGATGCTGGGAAAGATTGAGGGCAGGAGGAGAAGGGGATGACAGAGGATCAGACAGTTGGATGGCATCACCAACTCATGGACAAGGGTTTGAGCAAGCTCCAGGAGTTGGTGATGGACAGGGAGGGCTGGCGTGCTGCAGTCTATGGGGTCGCAAAGAGTTGGACATGACTGAGCTACTGAACTGAACTGATGTGACTGCTGACTTACCCAGTTGCTGACCCCTCTGGCCTTCTGAACATAGCCATCCCTTAGGATTTCTGCTGGATTGGCTCCAGGAACCCTTCAGACACCAAACCTACAGATGCACAAGTCCCTCAAAAGAAATGCCATAGAAGAGTCGGCCTTTCAGATCCGTGGATGTGCAGAGCCAGCTGTAACAACTTTAAGTCCGTCGATTACTTACTCGAACTCTGTGCCCTGCCCCTGCCCCCTATAGGCCTTGTGAAGAAAGGAAGGGATGGTTCCCGGCACCTTTGACCCTGGTGGGCATATTGCCCTCCAGGTGTGCGTGGTCAGCTGTGGGACCAGCCCTTCCGGAGGCCTCTAATCTTTCTCCTCTTTCTCCACTTTGCAACTTTCCAGATTCAGTCACCTGGGCCATGATGTCAACAGCACCGTTTCAAAGTCTAAAGACCTCCCTCACCTCCCCATTCTCTCCCTGATCTCACGAGGTGAAGCACTGGATGAGCTCCGCTGCATGGCCATGCCTGCATCCAGTAGCCGGGCACCAAGGGAGAGTCACTCAACAGGGCAGATGGTTCCATAATAAAGTCATGGTCACCAATCTTAAACTTAGCACTTGCCAGAAATCTTACTGTTTCCTTAACTACTCCCTCAAGCTCACATTTTGGAATTTATCTATCTCCTCTGACTGCCTTCACAGAGGAAAAAGGAAACCAAGAGAACAAAAGACCCTTCAGTTCAGTTCAGTTCAGTCGCTCAGTCACGTCCAGCTCTTTGCGACCCCATGGACTGCAACACGCCAGGCTTCCCTGTCCATCACCGACTCCCAGAGCTTACTCAAACTCGTGTCCATCGAGTCGGTGATGCCATCCAGCCATCTATCTCATCCTCTGTCGTCCCCTTCTCCTCCCGCCTTCAATCTTTCCCAGCATCAGGATCTTTTCCAATGAGTCAGTCCTTCGCATCAGGTGGCCAAAGTATTGGAGCTTCAGCTTCAGCATCAGTCCTTCCAATGAATACTCAGGCCTGATTTCCTTTAGGATGCACTGGTTGGACCCTTGGCGCCCTGTTAACAGGCACATGGAAATGCCCTTCGTCTCTGGACCAATGCTGTGGCCCGTCCAGTGTCTTGTGATACTGCAGGAGGTGTCCCCCTCTCCCTCCAGGACCAGTCCTTGTACCCCCTTCCCCATGCATGAGAGCCTTACCCTAGCTATTTTCGGTCTGTTTCTCTCCCTCTCTCTTGAACATTCATCTTACTCTTTCAACTGGCTCCTTCTCATCAACTTTCAACGGTGCTCAGTAATTTTTTGACCTCTGTCTTCCGCTCAGCCAGGCCCTAGCCCTCTCCACCCCTTGACAGCCACGCAACTCAGAAGAACTGCCTGTACTTGGTACGGTCCTTAGTCACCTTCCACCCCCCCTACAACCCTTTCCCAGAGGCTCCATCAGCCCACTGAAGGTCACTGTTGATCTCCAAGGTCACTGAGGATCTTCACTGTTTCAGTCTATGGGTTTTGTCAGCCTTATCTTACTTGACTTGTCAGTGACTCTCTTCTTCCTCAAAAGCTTTTCTCTTGTCATTATTTGTATTTTGATATCACATTCTCTGGGTTTTCTCCTTCCTCTCTGGCCACCCCTCCTTGTTTCATGAAACGTTGGCGTCCCTCAGGACTTGTTCCTTCTTCCCTCTCTTTCTGCTGTCCAACCAGGTGGTCTCAGCCATGCTCATGTCTGCTTTCCACTCCCCACTATACATCCCAGCCAGACGCTGAGCTCCAGACCTGCGGAACCACTTCAGGGAGATAGCGCAAAGGTTCCTCACACTCCCCTGCACAAAAGTGAACTCGTGACTTAAAATCCATGGCCTCACCCTTGTTTCACTAGGTGGTACCACCACCCTAAGTGAAACCCTCGGCTCTCATCCCCAACTCTTCCCTCTTCCTGAAGCCTACAGCCAACTCAGAGGCAAAGCCAGTCTTATTTCCTAAACTCCCTTATCTCTCCAAACTATTGCCACAGTGACGGTGGTCCAAGCCATCATGGACTCTCTCCAGAGCTTCCTCGGTCTCCCTACTTCTAGTCTTCTCCCATCCAAAAAGATGTTCTTGCAGCTTAAATCCAACCATGTCACATCTCACTTAAGACCTTTCAGTAGCTTCCATTGCTCTTGGGAAAATATCCCAATACTCTTATTGGCCCAGCGGTCCTGTGTGGTGCTCTCTGGCCAGACTTGCCCTGCTCACTTGCAAATATTCTCTCCTGTACCCTCGGAGCTCTACCCACTTTGGCCTTCTTTCAGTCCCTCCTTAGTGATATTTCTTCTTGCCACAGGGCCTTTGCACATACCCTATGCTGAGAATACTTCAAGTCCTCAACTCCAGTATCTTTACTTAGTAAATGACACTAACTTTATGCCACAGGGGTGTGTGAGACAGTTCATTTGGGGTATGGGAAGAAAATGACAGAATTTCATTTTATAATTTATTTTCACATTACTGTTTTAAAAGGTCCATTTTGTGCACATTTTATTATGTACGTGATATAACAGTAGAGCAATACGTACATATAACATATAAACATACATATGGTTTGCAAAGAATTGAGTATATATGTGTAAGGGGTATACACTCAAAATTCTTTACTAAGTCTCCAAATATGTTAAGATCAGAGCACTAATGAGTTATCACTTCTTAAGAGAACTCTTACCTATCTTACCACTCCTAATACCATTAGATTTATATCCATTTGTACGACCTTGTAATGAAGCTCTCTACCCCAAGGACATGAGCTTCAGGAAGTAAAGGGTGTTGTCTGCCTGCTCACTTTGGTGTCCCTAGTGTTAATTCAGTGTCTTGCACATAATAGGTGATCAAGAAATCTTTTTGTTTGTTTTGTTTTTATTTGTTGTGCTTTATTTTTATTGACATATTGGGGTACAGTTGATTAGGGCTTCCCTGGTGGCTCAGTGGTAAAGAATCCACTTGCCAATGCAGGAGACACGCGTTCGATCTCTGGGTTGTGAAGATCCCCTGAGGAAAGAAATGGTAACCCACTCCAGTATTGCTGCCTGGGAAATCCCATGGACAGGGGAACCTGGTGGGCTACAGTCCATGGGGCCACTAAAGAGTCAGACATGACTTAGAGACCAAACAACAACAGTTGACTAACAATGTTGTGTTAGTTTCAGGCATACAGCAGAGTAATTCAGTTATACATATTCATGTATCTATTCTTTTTCAAACTCTCTTCCAATTTACATTATTACACAGTAAGGAAGTATTTTTTGAATGAATGGATAGCCTAGGATTCAGTTGTATCTAAAGGATTCAGATATATCTAAACAAATATCCTAAAGGATTCAGAGATACCTAAAATACACTGAATAGAGAGACCAGACACTGAATGTGTTGGGTGTGTTCAAAAGCATTGTCTCATTTAGTCTTTAATATTATCATGGAGAACCTTATTGCTATCACCTCTGATTTGTTGGGGAAGAAAGCAGGATTCAGAATGGCTAAGGTCATTTAGCTGGAAAACACTGGAGGTTGAATTCAAATTCAGGTTTGGGGGCTTTCCTGATGGTCCAGTGGTTAAAAGTCTGCCTTGCAATGCGGGAACACTGGTTTGATCCGGAAGATCCCACACGCCACAGAGCAGCTAAGCCCGGGCGCCGCAACTACTGAGCCTGTGTGCCTAGAGCCCATGCAGTGCCCTGCAACAAGAGAAGCCATCACAAGGAGAAGCCCGTGTACCACACCCCGAGAGTGGCCTCCGCTCGCAACAACTAGGGAAAGGCCACGTGCAGCAATGAAGACTCAGTGTAGCCGTAAAATAAATAGAATTGTAAAAAGAAAATAAATTCAGCTTTAGAGTCTAAGTCTAATTTGCTTCCTATTACATCTCAGCGATTTGATCATGAAGTGAACGTTTTCATCCTAAGAGGCAATTTCCTCTCTTGCGTGGTCTCAAAGACTAGATTGTTCTTACTTAAACTCATTCTGGTGAATATCCAGATACATACAGGTCTACCAAGTAGTGGTTACCAACGAGATACCTAAGCTCTTGATCACTCCTTTCCATCCTCTGATCCTTTGTCTATCTGAGTTTGGTAATGAGGCTGTTACACAAAGAGCAATAGTCATGTTCCTACTTAAAAGATCCAGCCTTCTGGCGAAGGAAGCAACTTATTAGATGATGCATTTGCAGGGAATATGCCCCAAAGCCCTGAGACCATGCTGATGTTTTCCCATGGAGTTTTGTCTCTTGTCGTGCCATTGCTGCCTTCACTATATGTCTCTCTGGGAGCCTCGCCCTTTCTTCGTGAATTGACTGTGCTGGAAACAAAAACACAATCTAAGGTGCTTGAGGGGTGCACTGTGAGAAAGGATGGGGGGTCAGATATGAAACACAGAAGGAGTTTAGAGCTCACTGAAGTTATTCTCAGCTTCATTCTGCAACTGTTTCCCAGTAAGTCGTCTAGTTGCCCAACAAACCGCTCTTCTCTTCATCTTCAAATGCAATTCTCTTGAAAACATCATTCTTTTTTTCTTTTTTTTTGGCCGCACCTTGTGGGAAGGATCTCAGTTCCCCCACCAGGGACTGAACTCAGGCACAGCAGTAAAATCGCCAAATCCTATTCACTAGACCACCAGGGAACTCACAAAAGCAACATTCTTAACTCTGTTTGAAAAGCAAAGTCTTCACTATCCTGCCTCAGTAACTCACACCCCTTTCATCAGGCTACTTTTAGCAAGTTCAAAACTATGTGGTTTATAATGATTTCCCAAGTAAAATGTGCTCCCCCAGGGTATTATTTCATTGGTCTTTGCAACGGGAGATTCTTTAAATTGTTTCCAGTGTCAGCTATGTGAAGGGTGCTTGAAGGGCAGGAAACCAATAGAAAGTGACGACTCCATGCCCCTCCAGGCTTGTCTTGATTCCCTGCCTTGTCACTGGAGGTGAACACAGAGATTCTTCCACAAGCTCTGCACCTTCTCCTGCATTTCTGTGCTTGTGATTTTTATTTTGGCTGTAAGCAGAGGCGGTGGCCCCATGAGTCTCCTTCCCATTCATCTATCCATCCATCCAATGACTCATGCAGTCATTCAATGTTTCTCCTCACTTCTCTCGCTCTCTGCCATCCTGCTCAGTTTTTCTATGAAGGAAAAGTATGTCTTGGATTAATGAGAGGAGAGTGGGTGGAGTCAATGAAATATATCAAAGTACCCTAGGGTCTCCACCAGATGGGTTAGGACTCAGTTTCACAGATTTTCCACAGGATGCTCTTCCCCCTTTCTCTTATTTGTATATGCATGTGTGCACATATTCATATATGCAACCACCCCTCATTCTTTGACTCTAATCTGTTCATGGAAACAAGCCTGCAGGGCCAGTGAATTTCAGAGAGCAGTCACTTGCATTCCACTGATTTAAACGGGAAAAATTAAAATGCATTCTGAGTCTACCCCAAACATCAGTCAGGTTCGCAAAATATCACTGTAAATCACTGCAACGCCCTTAAACACCATGTAAAACTCTCCTAGGAATGTTCTATAATATGAATCAATTAAAACACCCTTTTCTTAATTAGCACTTAGGGAACTCCTCAGTGGGAAGGTCTATTTTTGTTCAGTGAATAGACATGGTAAGCGATCAAGGCTCCTCCTCCTGGCATCACATTGGCCCAGTGATGCCAATGTGAAGAAATGTCACTGAGAACTAGTAAATACCACCTCAACTGGACTTGAGTTTTTAGAGCCCGCAGGAACCTGGGTGAAGTAGACTGGGACCCTTGAGGGACTAAAGCTTGGGGGGAAAGGATGAGGGTGACAATGATAACACGCGTGGGGATCATCCACACAGATTCTGATTTCTCCCTCCGACTCTGGGGCGGTCGGTCACTGTTCAGCTTGTCTCCTTTATTTGCCTTCTGGGTCTGCTGCTGCCCCATCCTACCGGTCTCTCCCCTTCCTTCTGCCTTCCCCTTAAGCCCCTCTGATTTCTAGTTTGGGTGTTTGTCCCATTGTGCTCTGATGGTCTCTCTCTTTCTCTTCCTGTACTCCAGGCACATGAGAGTAATCTGGGCCAGTATCTGAAAATCTAAAAATGTCGAAAGACGTAGCAGCATTTTCTTCTGGAGTGAACAAAAGGTGCTAGTGAGCCGTCAATCACACGAAGAGAGGAGCCATGAACCTGAATTATCTACATGCTGAACCAGAGGAGAAACTAGAGAGGGAATAAGATGGGAGAGGTCTGGGACCTGTCACTGAGAAGGACTAATGGACACAGACCAAAGGTCCGAAGTATGTTTCAAAGAGCCTAGTGCTTCCAGTGGGCATATGCTCATCTTCCTGAAATAATCTATGTTGATTTCTTGATGCAAAATTCATACTGTCTTCCCTGTTACTAAGCAACCAGCCCAAACATGTTTACTGTGTAAATTTCTCTGGAGGGCCTGGGGCTACACCCAGTGCTTGTAGCATGAAGGATGCAAGAGACACAGAAGCCAGCCAAAGCTCTGGGAAAGGTTTCTGAAGCGGACCTGCAAAGATCCCTACATTGTAGACACTTTTAGGCCGTACCTGGGGAAATGCAGTGGCTCAAGTAAAATTTTGACTATTTTTTTCCTGCTAATCTCCAGCTTACTGGTCAAAGATGTGGTCTCTGGAGCCCGACTTCCTAAATGTGATTCCCAGTTCTGCTACAGAATAAGTTGCTACAGAATAAGTTCCATGTGTAAAATGGATGCAATAATTACGCATATTTCATAGGGCTATTGTGGGGATAAAAGTAATATGATTAAAGAGCTTAGAACAGCGCCTGGTACACAAGAAGAACTCAATAAACATTAGCTATACTATCACTATTCTTTATTACTCTATGGAAATGGATATACTTTTTGTTCATTTATATCAATAGGAGAGTTTATCAGCTGGGAGATCAGCTGAGAAATCAATTCTTTAAAAGGATTGAGAATCCAAGGAGGTCAGGCCTTCCAGCAGTCCAGGGTCAAATCAGTTCTAGGAGTGAGGTTAGCAATTCATGTTGGCCTCCTGTGATCACTGAAGTACCGGGAGACCTTGTCAGGGCAGCCAACAAGAACTAGAGAAAAGCCCTACTTTGGGGCAAAGTTGGAGGTGCCTATCCTAAGGGTTTGCCATGGCCCCCTGTACCTCATCAGTAATATGCTTAATGACAACTGCTGGCTTCACTGTCTGCCTCCTCACTTACAAGGAAGAGCATACACCTGTCTCTTTATTGCTATGTCCCTGTTCCTAGAATATGTTCATTAACCTTTAATGAGTGAATTTATTAGCTGCTGAAGTATAGGACTGGGGCTCTGATCCACGCTCTCTGCCAAATCTACATTCAGACAAGTGCTCTGAGAAGATGCTGCTCCAGTGGTCTAAAGAAAAGGAAGATAGGCAGGAGCATTAATCAGGACACGGTGATGTTCCCCAGGCCCTAGTCTGAGGGAGGAGGCAGCCACAGGAGTAGCAGCAGAAAGCAGACAGGGCCAGGGAGGTGGTGAATAACAGACCACAAAAAGGAGGGCCATGTCTTGATGGCAGCCCCCAAACCCTCCTATTAAAAAACACTGGCTTGATACTAAAACAAATATTCATAAACATTACATCACAACTTGACAGATAAAAACATTACTGAATTATAACTACATTCAGAAAAGTATACAAATCATAAATGTAGAGCTGTGTATGCTTTCTTTCATAAAGTGGACACAGCTGTGTAACCAGTACCATGTCAAGAGGCAGAGCTTATAAACAAAAGCTCTATAAACAGAAGCTTCCCCACGCTGCCCAGGCATCACCTGTCCCCAGTGGGAACGCCAGACATAAATGGGCTTGATTTCAAGTCTAGTGGAAATGGAATCTTAACCATGAGCCTTCCTTTGTACCTTTACTCTCCTCTTCAGTGTTATGATACAATATGATGATTTAACACAAAATATACATTGACTATCATGTGCCCATTATCTACTGGATATTGTCAGAGGTACAAGGAAAATGAAACACACTTCTTAATCTCAGAGTAGGGGAAAGACTCTACATATGTTGCTTGATAAAAATATAGCACATATTTAAATTATTTCTTAAAAACTTCGAATCTATTAGGTGTTTGCTCTGGTCAAAATGTTTATGCACCCCTAAAAATTCATATGTTAAAACCTAACCTGTAAGGTGATGCTATTAAGAGGTGGGGCTTTGGGGTGAGCAGCTGTGAGGGTGAAGCCTTCAGAAGAGGGACTAGTGCCCCCATAAAAGTGACAGAAGAGAGCTTCCTGCCCATTGTACCCTGGGAAAAGTGAAAGTGAAAGTCGCTCAGTCGTGTCTGACTCATTGCGACCCCATGGACTATACAGTCCATGGAGTTCTCCAGGCCAGAATTCTGGAGTAGGTAGCAGTTATCTTCTTCAGGGGATCTTCCCAACCCAAGGATCGGACCCAGGTCTTGTGCGTTGCAGGTGGATTCTTTACCAGCTGAGCCATCAGGGAAGCCCAAGAATACTGGAGTGGGTAGACTATCCCTTCTTCAGCAGATCCTCCTGACCCAGGAACTGAACCAACCGGGGTCTCCTGCATTGCAGGCGGATTCTTTACCAGCTGAGCTACTGGGGAACCACGTGAGGTTACAGCCAAAAGTCTAGGTCCTCACCAGACACTGGGTTGGCCAGAGCTTTGATCTTGGACTTCCCAGCTTCTAGCTCCATGAGAAATAAATTTTTGTTTATAAGCTACCCACTCCATGGTATTTTGTTACAATAACCTGAATGAACTAACACAGTGTTCCATCAAAAGTCACTTTGCTTTTCAACTCTGCTGGAAGGAAGGTAGGATTTTAGAATTTGGTAGTAAGTAGCAGTGGGAGCTGGAAGATGTGGATACAGGAGACCCTGGGAGCCTTTGGAGGAAGCCTTTGACCACATGTTAGCTTTAAGAGGACAGTAGCAGGGTTACTCTGGGAACCTCTGAGATGCATCTGAGCAGATTCACATAGGGGACAACAAGGTAAGCGCCAGATGGGAAGAAAAATCAGACACTGAAACTAAAGCTTTCTGAGAACAGAACCCAAGTCATGCTGAGGCGTCAGGGGCACCAAGCAGTGGGGAAGGGCAGCTCCCCCACCTGCTGAGTAGTCATGTAGATTCACCAAAAGAAGGGCTTCCTCTGCAAGGACCCTGTGCAGACAAGCATGAAAAGGAAATTCTGGGGGATGGAACCAATGGGTCTTGCTGCCTGTCACTAATAGGTTCAGCAACAGCAGTGAATTAAAAATGATCACACACACACACATCCCACGTCTGACCCTCCACTCTATCTCATGGCTCAAGCATTCGGCCATCGCTGCGTAATAACCAAGCTTTGAAAGCTGGGCTGATAACAGAGAACGAGGTCCCAGGTGATGCTGCCAGGTCACAAGGATGGTGTAGTGAGACTGAATCCCTCTCCCCCTCCATAAAGGACTGCATATAACAGGGTGGAGGGGGTGAGGGATTGTGTAAGAAGGCAGAATAAAAAGGTCCACAATGTACATTTCGGAAAAACTAAGGAGAAGAATGAATTGAAGCCAGCTGGAGGCATGAACAGCAGTGAGGGTTTGCACCTCGGCCATTTGGCAGAGACATTGGTTGAATTTCTACAGTCGTCTAGAGAAGCCTATGGTACCTCCTCCGAGTGCCTGAAAAAGCAGCAAATAAAAGACATAGGACTACAACAGTCCACCTAATAAAATCAATCGGGGAAATAGCTACACATCTGCCTCTTTATTCTTTCATTAAATAAAAGGATCTCGCAGGAGATTTAATAAGTACATAATTTAGAATTAGGGATGAGCATAAACACTGTCATAAAGCATCTGCCACAGCTGTGAGGTACTCTGAAGCTTCCCGTGATTTCCCTTGAGGACCAAGTCACAGATATTGTTCATATTCCTGTGACGCGTTGTTTATACTCCTATTTACAGAAAATGCTAAGTTTCAGGTAGAGGTTCATGAAAATGAAGAGAGAGTTTTTTCCTCTCCAAGACCATGAACCCCTCCCATTTCAGCTACAGACTCCTTGCTGGGATCTGTGGATCTCAGGTGAAGAACCCTCAAGGAAAACTTCAAGTTCTTTTCAAAATCACTATAAACTTTAACTTCAGCTGACCACTCATGGCCAGAAATTAGATTCCCCAGGCACAGCTAACAAATCCAAGGAATTTTTTCCAGCAACTTACAGAGACATGAGCAGTCACTCTGTCTCCCACTTGCACCCCAGTTCTCCTGGCTACAGGAATGTAGAACCCTCTTCCCCAGGCCCAACGCCCTCTCTGTTTAAGAAGCCTCTTCCGAGAACCTTCCTTACCAGCCTCTTCTCTTTGTCAGCATGTGCCAAGCCCATCGCCCTGCTGCCATCTGCCCTAACACCACCTCTCTTTACTTTTTTTTGAAATGTCAACATACTGTCTTTTTTCTCTGTGTACTTTATCTGGGTCAGCGGCTGAATCAGTCTGAGCACAATGGCAGCCAAACCAACATTGTGAGATCTCAGCTTCATCACGTTCACACCTATAGATTCACACCCAGGTGCCCAAATCCTTGTCACTGAGGGAACCAAGTGAGGGATGCCAACGGATGGGTCTCACATATCAAGAGGGGCTTCCCAGGTGGCTCAGCATCAAAGAATCTGTCTGCAAGGCAGGAGACACTGTTTCGATCCCTGGGTCGGGAAGATCCCCTGGAGGAAGAAATGGCAACCCACCCTAGTATTCTTCCGTAAACCATCCCATGGACAGAATTAGCCTGGCAGGCTACAGTCCATGGGGTCACAAAGAGTCGGACATGACTGAGCGATTGAGCACGCACGTATCAACAAGCATTTATTGTGGCCTGTGAGCCAGCTCTGGGTTGCAAAGTGGTTGCAAAATACATCTACATTTGAAGAAATAACTCAGACAATAATCCCCAACGGCTGGGCATGGGGATGCCTTAACATTAGTCAATAATTTCTCATTGGGCACCTACTAGGTTTCAGACACTGAGTAGGTGCTGGGAATGAATATTGTAAGCAAGCAGATACGACAAATCACATCCAACTGTCACAAATGCTACAAACAGAAATAAGAAGGAATAGTATGGAGGATATAATGGGGAAGAGGGGCTTTGCTACATGTGGCCACGGACAAAATCCTCTCCCTGAAGAGGTAAAATGCAAACAGAAAGAGATCCACAGGATGAGGAGGAGCCATCTCTGTGAAAAGTCAGAGGAAAATGGGAGGGGTTGGTGGCTGCAAGAAAGATAAAAACCCAGGGGAGCTGAGACCACCTGTGATGTGGGGCACTCGCATGAGCTTGGCTGGAGAGGTAAACACCGGCCACATCAGACAGGCAAGATCATGGAGTGGAGTGGCTCATAGCACGGACTCCAGAACCAGACCAGCTTAGAATTAGGCTCTGCAACTTCTCGAGCTGTGTGGCCTTGGACAAAATCACTGACCCTCTCTGAACCTTAGCCGCTTCGTCTTTAAGTTGGGATCATCATCCACGTCTGTCACTGAGTGGCTAAATGCATTAAGTGTAAAGCGCTTAGAACCGAGCCTGGCCCAGGGCACATGCCAGGCTACGGCATGCTGCGGTCTGTTCCAAAGCTCAGTGAGAAGCTGGGGAGGATTTTAAGCCCGGGAGAGGCAGGATCTGGTTTGTCTCTAACAGATCATTGGCAGCTGCTTGGGCTACTGGTCCTCAAGAAGACAAAGAGCTGGAAGTGATCCCAGAGGTCATTTGCACCAACAGTGGCCCCAGTGATTCTTTCCGGGAAGGGGAGAGGGGACAATGGCTGAAGAGCTGCCACGGTGCAAGGCAGAAGAATGGCTGGCTGTCCCTTAAGTGTGCCCAGTGGGAGAGGAGGTTGAGGCCTCCATGTTTGGAGAAGAGCTTGTCCAGCAGCACCCCGCCCCCCGCCCAGGCCCCGTGGCAGCCCGCTGCTCCCATTTCGGATGGCTCTGGATCCCACATCCCACTGCCCAGCTGACCCTGGATCCTGCCAGCGTCAATGTCACTTTGCTGGGATCCTAAGTGCCTCAAGGAGAGCAGCCATTTCCTTCCCCTCTCACAGTGACTGACACAGGGCCCCTGCCGCTGGGTCTGAGCTTTTGAATAATTGATTGGCAAAAGGAAGGCGAGGCACCGTTCTGTAGAGCCTCTCCTGGAACTCTCAGCCCTGGAAGGAGTCTGGGTGGGGGTAGGGGTGGGGGGTGGCCAGGAAAGTCGTTAAGTCACCCCCTACATCCCCCCTCCAGTCACTCTAGCCAGACCCTTCCTCCCGGTCTCCAGAGGACATTTCTCCTCTGCCACTTTGGGGATGTGTGCTGGAGTTCACAGCCCACGTAGGGCAGTCCTCCCAAGCCTTTCTCAGCCCCCCTTCGGCTGCACTGTACAATGGGGACCCCACCCATTTGTGCCCAGAGAGGCCCCCGGGGGACCAGCTCAAGTGGAGATAAAAGCCCTGCTGTCTCCAGAGACATCTGCAGCCACACGGTTGGGGGGCGGGGGCCCCTAGAGCTACTCCCTCAGGCTGGCTAGAACTGAGGGCTGCTGGGAGGGGGTGAGGGTCGCCCAGGCCCTCCACACTCACCTGCCTTTCCAGACGCCAGCAGCCAGCACCCCCAGCCCGCCGCCCCCTCGCCCGCTCGGCCCCGGCTGCCTCCGCCTCTCCCGATTTCGGTGATTCTCCCTTCTCAGCTCTGTCAGTGAGCTCCCCTGCGCCAGCGGCACAACAGCCCGACTCTTGTCGGTCACAGCCGCCCTTTCTCTTCTCCCCAGTTCCTGGAGCTTCTCCTCCGTCATTCCCCTCTTCGTCTCCCCCAGGCCCTCACAGACTCCCTGTCTTGTTACTCCCCCCGGCCCCCAACTCTCCTGCCAGCTCCGATTCCTATCCAAGCCCCCTTTCCCGCTCACTCCCATGCGCACGCCTTTAGGCTTGCTGTCCCCTTTCCTCCTGTGCCCTAGCCGCCGACCCCCCCGCCCCCGCCCCAGGGTCTCTGAACACATCCGCTGTCCAAACACGCCCGCTGTCCCCATTCCCAGCCGAGCTCTGCCGCGCAAAGAACGCCAACCATTCCTTCCCACCCACTGTCCCCGCCGCGGCCGCCCGGGAGACCCCCACCCGAGCCCCGGGGAGGCCGAGGCCCGCCGCCGCTCACCTGTTGGGCGGCCCGGAGCACGCTGGGCTTCGCCTTCTCCAGGTCGGGCTCCAGGTCTCGCTGCAACACTCCCTTCTTGGGGTGCATATGCCGGCACAGGCAGGTGACCCCGCACAGCGCGAGGATGCTGGTGGCCGTGCCCAGCGTGGCGCCCAGCGCTATCACTGGCACCGACAGCACCATGGTGCCCGCTTCCCCGCACCGCGCTCGGTCCCGCCGCCGCGCGCCTCCCCGGCCTGGGATCCAGGCGCGCCAGCCGCTCTCCCGCCGCCGCCGCCGCCGCCGCCGCCGCCGGAGGGGCGGAGGGGCGGGGAGGGAGGGCGGCTCGAGGACGTCAGAGCGGGAGGCTGGACCCGGAGCTGGCTGGTGCGCCCGCACTCGGCACCGCGTCAGCCCAGCACGTGATCCTACCCCCCACCCCGGCCCAAGGCGGATCCGCTCGGGTGGGAGGAACCTGAGCGCATCATCCTCCCTTCCCGAGTCATTCTTCACGCTTTACGTAGAAGGACATTTGGGTTCAAGAAGAGCAGGAACTCGCCGAGGTCACACTGTGCGTTAGGTTAGCCAGCAAACCAGGGCTCAAACCTTGGCCTGCGGCTCTGTCTGGATAGGGGGTCGTTTCACCAGACTACTAACTCTGGTGCAGAGAGCCCACTCCTTGGAAAAGACCCTAATGCTACTGGGAAAGATCGAAGGCAAAAGGAGAAGGGGGCAGCAGCGGATGACACGGTTAGATAGCATCATCAACTCAATGGACATGAATTTGAGCAAAGTCTAGGTGATAGGGAAGGACAGGGAAACCTAGTATGCTGCAGTCCATGGGTTTGCAGAGCCTGATACGACTTAAGACTGAACAAAAAAGCTTTGTTCACCCTTTGCCAAGGAGGCTGGAAAATCGAGGCCTGCAAGAGCTTTTTCAAACACAAAAAGCTGGAGATTTCCCATCTCCTGAACTTGCCATGTGTTTACTACCAGGGAGAGGGACTGGCAGCCAGGGAGAGGGCATTGATGTGTGTCTAAGGTTGAGGCTCTACCTATCTTGTCCTGGTGAGGATGACTGCAATGATTCTTTTCACATCTGCACTTCCTTAGCCGTGAGATGGCAATGTATTCTCATCTCCATTTACAGATGAGGAAGCCTATGCTCAGAGGGGATGTGGGGCAGGTTGAAAAATCCAAACTCAAGTTTGCAGGTTTCAAGTCCACATGCCACCCTAAAGGAAAGGACTTACCTTAAAAGGATAAAGAGTGTCGAATGCAGCAGCTAGGAGCCCACACTTTGATCCAGAGAGAGAGAAAGAAATTTAGTGAGCTTAGAGTGAGGGAAAATTAGAATTCCAGGCATGAGGAGGGTTGTCTAAGATCACAAGCAGGGATTTCTAGTGATTTTCATTATGTGGAATGTCTCATTTAATTCAGCAAGCATTTGCTGTGAGTCAGCGGTGTTCTAAGCACACTGGACTCCTGAGGAATGGAGGTGATTTCATTCCAAACATGGCTCTAAATTTCCCACGAGGCTGATGACTCCCAAATCTATGATCACTCTAGCCAGACCTTTTCTGTCGAGATGCAGATGTGACCAACATCTGATACCTCCCAGTGTTTGTTATCCACTTCTGCATAATAAACCCATAACTTAGTATATTAGAGGGTTTCCCAGGTGGCTCAGTGGGTAAAGAATCTGCCTGCAATGCAGGAGATGCGGGAGACATAGGTTCAGTCTCTGGGTTGGGAAGATCCCCTGCAGAAGGAAATGGCAACCCATTTCACTATTCTTGCTTGGAGAATCCCATGATTCTGTGAGCTACAGTTCATGGGGTTGCAAAGAGTCGGACATGACTGAAGCAACTCAGCATGTAGTGGCTTAGAACAATTCTTTTGTGACTTCTCATGTGGTTTGTGGGTTGACTGAGCTCAGCTGGGCAGTTTTCCTGCTCAACATGATATCTCCTGGGACAATGATCAGCTGGGCTGGAACATCCAAGACGGCATATCTCATGGCAAGTGGTTAGTACTGGCTATTGCTCAGGGCACAATTGGGCTCTGTATGGAGCACTTGGGTTCTTCCTTATGTGACTTGAGCTTCTCACAGCCTTGCAGCCAAGTTCCAAGAGGAAAGAAGCAAAAGTCTCCAGTTCTCTTAAGGCCTGGGTCTGTCAGTTCTCTTAAGGCCTGGGTTTGTCAGTCCTGGAACATCATTTCTTTGGTCAAAGCAATCATCTCCTTCTAATCCTTTCTCTCAGTTCAGTTCAATTCAGTTGCTCAGTCATGTCTGACTGTTTGCGACCCTATGGACTGCAGCATGCAGGCTACCCTGTCCATCACCAACTCCCGGAGTTCACTCAAACTCATGCCCATTGAGTCGGTGATGCCATCCAACCATCTCATTTCTCTACAGGGCATCAAAGGGGATGTTTCTGAAATGCAGAGCTGATCTTGTCACTCACACACATCAAAGCTTTCACAGTTTCTCCAGTAATAAACCCAAGAGACTCCAGTTGAATCCAGAGCCCTTTGTGATGTGATCCCAGCCCTCTACACACTTCCCAACCTTCCCTCGAGCCCCAGACACCCCCGGGGACAATTGGATTCAGGGAGCGAGTGAATATCTTTAGAGCTTCCATCCTGTCACCCATGGGTATGTATAGCAGGCACTCAGGAACTGCTGAAAGGGTGAATGGTTCACCATCTCATGTAGGACTTCCAGTGGCTTGAAAGGAATCCCATTTGGTAAATGAACTCCATTTGATTAAATGGACTCTTCTGTAAGTATTTATTTTGTGCCTGCTGTATGCTCGGGCATATTTTCCTATAGAGCTTCATTTGCTGCCATCTGTGGAGCTGAAGTGCCTTATTCCCTGGTGATAGACTTAGCATTCTGTCTCATAAGAGCTTCCCTGGGAGGCTTTCTTGGCTCCTGAGCCTGGCAATGCAAAATGTCCTGGGAAAATAAGAGGTTTAATTAATGCTGTCAGTCTGGATTTCCCATGCCTGAGCTGCTCCCCTGGGAGACCCTCAATGCCACCTAACAAGATCTGGGGTGGGGGTGAGGGAAAGGATGAAGAACACTTACTATCAGACATTTTCTGATGAAGATCAGACACCTGTCATGTGGTCCCTGGTTACTATGGTTACTGAGATGTTAGCAGCTGCAGTGACCTTCATTTTTAACAGGAAGAGGGGCTCCAGTCCAAGAAGAACAGAGTGCCTTTTGCCTCTTTCACACACGGTGAACCCATGGCAGAGCTCGGCTAGACCTCCAGAGATTTGAAACCCAGTTAAGTCATTAGGGCCCTGGGTCACCTTGGCTACATCTCATCAAAGATGTGACTTTTGCTTCTTGGTTACTGATAACCAGGCAGCAACCTTTAAAGACAACTCTCTAAGAAAAGGCATTAGTGGGATCCTTTGAAAAATGAGATCATCTAGATTGAAAAAGGCAGTTGACAGAGTGGAACACTAAGACAGTCTGAGGATGAGGTTTGCAAATAACGGGCCACCAGAATGCCAAGGGCAGACAGAGCAGGATGTTCGGGTTTGGAAACGGTGGGTGGCGAGGGGGACTTCTGGAGGACTGCGGAGTAGATCTCTGAAGATTCCCCAGCCTCTTGATGAAATGCCATTGTTGTTATTTGGATGCATATTTTACCTGTTGGATGTTGAATTTTGTTGTTTAAGTGTTCTGAGTAACTGCTTGAGTTTTTAAGATATTAAAATGCTTTTTAACTTGGGGGAAGGATTTCAAATACAGGAGGTACTCTTATTTAGCAAGCATTTATGATGTCTGCCTCCAGTGCTGGGCAGGAGGGGGGAGACTTACAAGCAGAACAACTGAATTTTAGCATCAGAAGGATTTCAGAGATCACTGTGTGGAATTCCTTCATTTTACTAAGAGGAAGCCTGGAGGCTGGAGGGATTGTGGCTGGTTGCAGGGTAGAAGGAGTTAATGGCAGAGCTGTGAAGGTGTTTTCCATCAGGGTAGATTAGGTTTTGCTGCAGTAACAAGTAACTTCAAACCTCTGAGATTAACTCAATAAAAGTATACCTTGCTTCTATCACAGTTCAAGGAAGGTCAGAGAACCTGGGTGGGCAGCTCATCTCTAATCAGGAATCTGGGCTTTTTCTGTCTTGAGACTCCTTTGCTTTCAGCCATGGAGACAGAGGAAAGAGAGGGGATTGAAGAGCATTTGTGACATTTCCGAGCTCATGGACGAAAACAGTACATGCCTTTCACCCCATTGATCAGTCAGAATTTGATAACATGACATCTCATAATATGACAGAGGAGATTGGGAAATACAGAGGAGAAGCATAAACAAAAGTAGTCTTTGCCATAGGAGCCAGAGCTTAGGACTTCCTCTCTAGTGCTTCCATTCTCTCAAGAAAGTTTTTGAGTTTCTACCAAGTGCCAGGCACTGTGCTCAGTGAAAGAGCTATTTTCGCTGTTTAGTTGCTAAGCTGTGTCCAACTCTTCAAGGCCCCATGAACTGTAGCACGCCAGGCTTCCCTGACCTTCACTATCTCCCAAAGTTTGCTCAAACTCATGTCCATTGAGTTGGTGATGCAATTTAACCATCTCATCCTCTGCCGCCCCCTTTTCCTTTTGCCTTCAATCTTTTCCAGCATCAGGGTTTTTTCCAATAAATTGGCTCTTCACATCAAGTGACCAAAGTATTGGAGCTTCAGTTTTACCATCAGTCCTTCCAATGAATATTCAGGACTGATTTCCTCTAGGATTGACTGGTTTGATTTCCTTTCAGTTCAAGGAACTCTCAAGAGTCTTAACCAGCATCACAGTTCAAAAGTATTCCATTTTTTGGCACTAAGCCTTCTTTATAGTCCAAATCTCACATCCTTACATGACTACTGGAAAAACCATAGCTTTGCCTATATGGACCTTTGAAGACAAAATGATGTCTCTGCTTTTTAACATGATGTCTAGGTTTGTCATTGCTTTCCTTCCAAGGAACAAGCATCTTTTAATTTCACGGCTGCAGTCACCGTCCACAGTGATTTTGGAGCTGAAGGAAATAAGATCTGTCACCGTTCATGCTTTTCCCCCTTCTATTTGCCATGAAGTGATGGGACCAGATGTCGTGAAGTTAGTTTTTTAAGTGTTGAGTTTCAAGCCAGCTTGAAGATTCAGGGGATCTCCCCAGCCAAGGTATTAAACCTATGTCTCTTGCGTCACCTGCGTTGGCAGGCAGATTCTTTACCACTAGCACCACCTGGGAAGCCCATGAAAGAGCAAAGTTAGGGGGCAAAACCTAATTTTGGCACGGTTCCTCTCACCATGGAGTTTACATTCCCCCAGGGAAGACAGACAGTAATCATTCCTCACACAAGTACATGTGAAATGACAACTGTGATACAAGCTAAGAAGGAAAGGTTCAAGGTCTAGATCTGACTTATTCTGAGATACCAATGACGACTTCCCAGAGGAAGCAGTGGGCTTCCGTGGTGGCTCAGACAGCAAAGAATCCGCCTGCAATACGGGAGACCTGGGTTCGATCCCTGAGTTGGGAAGGTCCCTTAGAGGAGGGCATGGCAACCCACTCAGTATTCCTGCCTGGAGAATCCCCATGGACAGAGGAGCCTGGTGGGCTACAGTCCATGGGGTTGCAAAGAGTCAGACACAACTGAATGACTAAGCACAGAGGAAGCAGTGGTCTAAAAGACTAAAGCTAATGCAGCAAAGAAGGGAGAAGAGTGTTCTGGGAAGAGAAAGAGTACAGGCAAGGACCCTGTGATGGAGCTGCATGCTGGGCTGCATGCATGAGAGCCAGCAGTGTGATGGTCAACCAACTCTGCGGGAGGGGGGAATTGATTTTTAGCATTTGTTGATTTCTCTGGTGTAAATACTCCCATCATGGTCAGTTTCCAGCTGCCAACAAGTTCCTGAGCATTCACCAGTAGGAGCGGTTCCAGCATGCAACTGGCCGAAGCTCTGTGTGAGATGAGACTGAGGGGAGAGACGGGGGCTGGACCGCTGGGCTTGTGGGCCATGCCGGAGGGGTACTCAGTGCTCTCAGGCAGGGGCAGCAGGATATCGTTGGGTTTATGTTTGAAGAAAGCTCCTCTTGTTGCAGTATTGCAAACAGACTGGAGGGGGACAAAGTGGACGCTGGTGGATTGGAGAGGGGGCCACAGCGGGCATGCAGGAGAGGGCTGCCAAGCTTCCGTCATGACCTGTATAATCATGTGATGGGCTGGCACTGTCAATCGCATAAGGAGAGGGTGGGTATGGGGGCACTTTCGTTTTCCCTCTCTGCCAGCCCCCACTTTTCAGTTCTGCACTGTTAGCTCACTCACTGGGTGACCTTGTGGTTCTCCAAGCTGGGCCACTGCTAACAGGAGGTTCCCTAAGTCCTGGGCCCCACTGAAGGCAAGACATGCAGGAGGAAGCTGATGAGACAGTGGGGATCCTGGGTCTCCAGCTGAGTGATGCATGCATATCCCAGAGGCCAGACATGGGCAGAGGGGCCAGGAGGTGAGGCCCATCCCCAGGAGGCCCACTCCCAGGACTCCTGCTGCTGGCTCAGAGCAATTCTGGGGCCATGTCATAAAGCAGGAAGGAGAAAGGGGCTGGGTATGTGGGCCCCTGAAACAGAAATCCAAGTCAGCAAAAGGGGACGACAGAGGATGAGACGGTTGGATGGCATCACCGACTCAATGGACATGAGTTTGAGCAAGTTCTGGGAGTTGGTGATGGACAGGGAGGCCTGGCGTGCTGCAGTCCACAGGGTCGCAAAGAGTTGGACACGACTGAGTGACTGAGTGACTGAACTGAACTGAACTGGTGCCACATGCCCTGGCAGGTCACCTTCAACACCCCTGTGCTCTTTTAAACCTCTGATTCTATCTCAGCAGAAGATGAAGCAGCATAATTCCAGTTCTCAAAGGTAGAACTCCTCAACTCCATGCTATTTCTCATGAAGCTGATCTAAAGGCTTCTTTTCTCCATAGGCTTCTGGAATATATGAAGATTACAGGGCTTTGTCTAGAGGGTTTTTCCTGCCTGGTTGGGAGGAAGATAAGCACTTACACAGAAACACGGTGCTTTGCCTTGTGTGGGGGACATAGACCCCTTTCAAAACTGAACAAGACTGTTTCGTTCTTCGGAAAAGCGCTTGAATGCAATGCATATGAATTTTGTATGTAATGCCAAATTGTTCAAGGACCATGTGACACCTTCTGGAAGTTTATGGGCCCCAGAACCCTAGAGGAATCTTTAGCATGACTGAAAAAATAGTGGACTTGAAATCAGAAGAAATAGGTTCTAATCCTTTGTCTTTATGGACACTAGACAGTAGTGATACAATGGCAGATAGTTTTTGAAACTTCAAGCTTTCTGAGCCTTGATTTCCATATCTGTAGAATGGGCGCAATCATCTCCACCTCATGAAGATGTTGTGAGGATCTAAAGCATAGTGTTGTATAAATAATAGAGAGTACTTAATGAATATTAAGAATTAAAATGATTCTGTTTGCTCCAGACACTTTAATTTCTCAATAAAGCAGCTTAGCTTAGTGAAAGAGTAGCTGTTGAAGTCACACAGGTATGTATTATTCTATTTTGATTGCTTATGAGCTGAGAGACCCTGGATAGATTAGTCCGCTAAGCTTGCTTGAGCTCTACTTTTCTTCGTTTATATAATGAGTGTGATATATTTGCAAAGGTGGCTGCAATTATTCCCTTTCCTGTGCTCGTCATTCTTTGCAATATTATGGCTTTTCAAAAACTGGACGTCTCTCACTTCACTTCTTCATCTGGGCTGGCCTTGTGGCTTAATTTGGCTGACAGCCCGGTGGGAATGTGTGCTGATTCTGAGCCTAGGCCTAAGGAGACCTTGCATGCTTCTGCTCTTTGTCATGGGATCCTGACCAGCCAGCATGTGAAGAAGCCCAGGCTTACCTGTTGGAGGATGAGAGACCAAGTGGCCCAGTTGTCTGCATGACCACAGCCCACCCAGAAGCTGAGCTGTGCAGATGACTGGGAGCTCATCACAGACATGTGACAGAGCCCAGCTGATACTAGAAGAACCACCCAACTGAGCCCAGCCAAAGCGCCAGCCCACAGAATTAAGAGCTGAAGGAAGACTTTGAGTCATTTTAAGCCACTGACTTTTGGAGTGTTTGCTACGCATCCAGAGCTTCAAGTGTAATGCTATTCCGTCCCTCACAGGGTTACTAGGAAGGCATGGAAAGCACCTAGCCCAGAGCCTGGTGCACAGAAGTCATATGAGTGGTTTTGACCGTTATTCCTGCCTCCCTAAGACATTCTCGCCGAGAACTTTCAGTAATGCCTGGTGAGTGCACTAGCCATTAAAATTATACAAGAATCAATCCTGGGGACCTTAACACTTAAAATGATAATAGCTTCCTGATCCAGCCTCCACAGAACCAACTTTCCAGATTAGTCCAGTGGCTGCAGTCCAATTGTTGTGTTCATCTCCAAATCTTTTTATGCCAATTGTTCTCCATACATATATAATGTGTCAACTAATGAGATAGAGGGGCTTCCTGGGTGGCTCACTGGTAAAGAATCTGCCTGCCAATGCAGGAGACACAGGAGATGCGGGTACGATCCTTGGGTCTGGAAGATCCCCTGGAGAAGAAAATGGCAACCCACTCCAGTATTCTTGCCTGGAAAATCCCACGGACTGAGGAGCCCGACAGGCTACAGTCCATGGGGTCACAGAGAGTTGGAAATGACTTAGTGACTAAACAACAATGAGATAGAAGCGTGAAGAGAGTTAGTTCTATAAAAACAGAAGTGAGTACTTTGGAAAGACCCATAAAGATAAGTTGCTTTCAGGACTTCCATTAAAATAAGTACTAGCAAATTACCTGCAAAGGGCTGAGGGAAATTATAAAATTCTAGGATTCTGCCATCCAATTGTTAGGCAAGTGTATTTAAGCTCTTCCTCTGCTGTAAAGAAAGTGAGACTGGATGTCACAGGCGATGCATAGTGGTATATACAAAAGGAAACAGTGTTAATGTTTTTGAAGTACTTCCTACATGTCAGGCAGGGCTCTGAGCATTTAACTGTACTAACACGTTTCAGAAACTTTAAGAAAAATGGTACAAAGCTCTAATCAGTAAGATATGGGGAAAATAATGAAAACTATGATTTACATTGAAATAGAATCCTGAAGGTATGTGTGTCATTTTTAACTTTTTATTGAAGTATAACCTATGGGGTTGGAATGAAAGCTGATCTTTTCCAGTCCTGTGGCCACTGCTGAGTTTTCTAGATTTGCTGATATATTGAGTGCAGCACTTTCACAGCATCATCTTTCAGGATTTGAAATAGCTCAACTGGAATTCCATCACCTCCACTAGCTTTGTTGGTAGTGATCAAATCACTACAGATCCAAAATCACTGCAGATGGTGACTGCAACCATGAAATTAAAAGACGCTTGCTCCTTGGAAGAAAAGCTATGACCAACCTAGACAGCATATTAAAAAGCAGAGACATGACTTTACAAACAAAGGTCCGTCTAGTCAAGGCTATGGTTTTTCAGTAGTCGTGTATGGATGTGAGAGTTGGACTATAAACAAAGCTGAGCACTGAAGAATTGATGTTTTTGAACTGTGGCATTGGAGAAGACTCTTGAGAGTCCCGTGGACTGCAAGGAGATCCAACCAGTCCATCCTAAAGGAGATCAGTCCTGAATATTCATTGGAAGGACCGATGCTGAAGCTGAAACTCCAATACTTTGGCCACCTGATGCAAAGAACCGATTCATTGGAAAAGACCCTGGTGCTGGGAAGGATTGAAGGCAGAAGGAGAAGGGGACAACCGAGGATGAGACGGTTGGATGGCATCATGACGTCGTGATGGACATGAGTTTGAGTAAGCTCCGGGAGTTGCTGATGGACAGGGAAGCCTGGCGTGCTGCAGTCCATGGGGTCACAAAGAGTTGGACGCGACTGAGCGACTGAACTGAGCTGAACCTATGGGCAAGAAGTGCACAGATTATAATTATAATTTAGTTCATTTTGCAAAATCGACACATCCGTTCTATCTAGCACCCAGATCAAAAAACAGAACAATATTCACCTCCCAGGAATTCTTTATGCATTGTTGTCTAAAATTTCCCATTTTAACCAGCATTTTTAGATGGACAGAGCAGTCACGGTTTCCATAGCATGAGAACAAGCTTCCAGGGGAATTCCATGCTGGGCCTAGGAAGAGGACGTGTCTGTGCTGTCCACCAATGGGAGGATGCTGCCACCTAGAGGAGACAGGAGGGACTGGACTCTCGCCTCCAGGTCTTCACTGCCCATGGGACGAGCTGTGTGGCCAGACAGTCCTCTGTGGCGGTCTGGACCAGTGGTCAGGCTGGAAGGTAGTACTGTGTAGTGGTCAAGTCACAGGGTGGTACCAGCTACCCCAGAGTGATTCTGGGTCCCACCAGGGAACCAGCTGGGTGGGCTGTGGCAAAACACATTATCCTGTGTGTGCTAAACCGCTTCAGTCCTGTCTGACTCTTTGCGACCCTATCACCAGGCTCCTCTGTCCATGGGATTCCCCAGGCAAGAATACTGGAGCGGGTTACCACTTCCTCCTCCAGGGAGACCTTCCCGAACCAGGAATCGAACTTGTGTCTCTGTCTCCTGCATTGGTAGGCGGGTTCTTTACCCCTAGAGCCATATCTTGGTGAGGCTCCGTTTTTGACATCTTATACATGGAGAGAATTAGGTAATATAATGGGTAGGAAGTGCTTGGCCCCAAGCCTGGTTCACGGTTAGCATAAGACTGTTGGAAATTATGACTCTCGTGCTGAGAGACTGGGGCCGAAAGGAAAACGAGAGGTCATATGGTCCAGGAAAAGCACTGCTTATGGTTGTTACTGAAAAACATTTCTTGGATTTACCCAGTGGTTAAAAATCTACCTGCCAATGCAGGGGACACAGGTTCGATCCCTACTGCGGGAAGATTCCACATGCCTCAGGGCAACTGAGCCCTGCACCACAACCACTCAGCCTGCGCTCTAGAGCCTGCGTCCCTCAACAAGAGAAGCCACCACAGTGGGAAGCCTGCACACCACAGCTAGGGGCAGCCCTGCTTCCTGCCGCTAGAGGAAGCCCGCCTGCAGCCACAAAGATGCAGCACGGCCCCAAATGAACACATTTTCAAAAAGAAAGAAAAACCTTTCCCCGCACAGAGTTTTGTGTAGAAATTGAACTTGTAAACAAAACACAAGATGCTCTGGAAGAAGAAGGAGCAGAGAGAAGAATCGTGTGGGTTCCCCCATCCCCACATCACACTGCAGCCCCTCTGAGGAGCTTCAAAGTGGCTCAAAGGCACCCATGAAGCCACCGATGTTGGTTGACACCCTCATTTCACAGGTGGGGACACCAAGGTCCAGAGAAGAGAAGGGACTCATTCGAGTCACAAGACTTTGTAACTGAGGTGGGCTGAGCCTCCAGACCTTGTGACTCCACATCCAGTGTTCCTCTCAGGCTCTTGGCTGACCCCACAAACCATTCACAGATTTGTTTCTTGGCTGATGGCTGAAGGGCCTAAGGGGTCCTCTCAAACAATGGTCTCCTTTCCCCTCATTCAAATCATGGTGGGCTTCCAGGTGGAGGTGGAGTAGGAGGATGTGGGGAGGTGTTTTGGAGAAGACTTCATGCTGTATTGGAGAAGAAATCTCAGAGGCAAAGTCAAGTTGGTGAATTTGAGGAGCTCTGTAGGCAAAGCCAGAGAAGGCAATGGCACCCCACTCCAGCACTCTTGCCTGGAAAATTCCAGGGACGGAGGAGCCTGGTGGGCTGCCATCCATGGGGTCGCTAGGAGTCGGACACAACTGAGCAACTTCTCTTTCACTTTTCACTTTCATGCATTGGAGAAGGAAATGGCAACCCACTCCAGTGTTCTTGCCTGGAGAATCCCAGGGACGGGGGAGTCTGGTGGGCTGCTGTCTGTGAGTCGCACAGAGTTGGACACGACTGAAGCGACTTAGCAGCAGCAGCAGCAGTAGGCAAAGCCAGGGTCAATCTGGTGTCAAAGAGGTAAAAACCCAGAGGGAGTTTAGGGAATTACTGTGAAACAAAATCAAATCATCAGTGAAAAGTACTTTGAAAGTGGCTGTGCTAAACAAACAAGATGTTTATTATCATCAGTGTTATCATGACACTTTATATTAATCAGTAGGCCTGGAAGGGATCCTAATTAGGTGAAAAATTGATGCTGTGAGCAAAACACCACAAATGAAAATAATAAAATGCGAATTTCATGGCCCCATTTCTACCAGGGAGGCTGACCCAAGGTCACTGGTGTCTCCTTGTGTTAAAGATGAATGAAATCTCTACCTTCCGTCGCTGCTCATAAAGAAAATCCCTCATCCTCTTCTGCTCACAGAATTGAGAGTTATTTATTGATTGCTTATAACACTAATTACATTCGATGCCTTACCTTCAAAATTTGAAGGGTTCATAATTTGCAAATATATCTCAGGAATGAGTGAAGATGACATTCACTCTTTTCTGTAAGTACAATGAGAATGGCATCTCTTTCTTTTGTAAATAATCTCACTTGATATAATGTAAAATTAAGATCGTTCTTGAAAATATCAATCTTGGTTTCTGTGTACTGTGGCAACTGCTGGATGTGACTGATAATCTCCAAAGATGACCATCAATTTCTTCCCTCTCTGTAACTGCTTGCTTCCCCGTATGGAGATGGAGAAGTTGCTTCCCTCACCTTTGATGTGGGCCGAGCTTGATGATTTTCTGGACAACAGAATCCACAGAAGTGATGCTCTGAGACTTCCAAGACTAAGTCATAGGAAACCTCCCAGCTTCGGCCGGGGCCTCTTGGAATGCTCGCTGGAGATGCTCCCTCTAGGAGCCCAGCTTCCAAATTCTGGGAAGGCCAAGTACATGGAAAAGCCTTGTATAGAAGCTCCAGTCAACAGCCTAGCTGAGCTCCCAGCCCACAGCCCACATAGGCTGTGATGAGTGAGCCACGTGGGATGTCCAGCTCAGTTGAGCCTCCAGATGACAGCAGCCCCAGCCACGATCTGAATGAACGCAACTGTCTGAAAGACCCTAAGTGAGATCTGCTCATCTGAGTCCAGTCAACCGCTGAGACATGAGAGATAATTACCAAGTACTGTTTCAGGCCACTGAGATCTGGGACTGTTTGTCACATCACAATAGATGCTCTGAATGTGTCAATATTTGTGAACCTACTGCCAGTGATTCTGTCCCCTGTTGACACGAATATTTATGCAGAAGTATAATTCAAACAAAAGGATTAAAAAAAAAAAAACTCCTGAGACTTCAGAGCTTTTTTTTCCACGTCCTGTGAAAATAATCTTCAAAGAGAAACCTGTGATTTGGCGCAACCATTCTCCTGATGATAATACTGCAATGGACATCTCTCTATTCATAAAGAGCATAAATGCTTGTAAGATGCTCTGACAAATCAGGACAGGACTGTTGGACTTTCTTCTCCCACGTATATAATAGGACAGAAATACAAGCCCATGACACTGTTAGATTTCTTATTTTAATAAATAAATAGTCTGTCATTTAAATTAACATGGGAAATGCATGTTTTCCAGTGAACTCCTCAGGGGGCACTGGTGTGGGTGGTCCACGGACCACAGTTTGAGAAGCATCAGAGTGTCGGCTGTTCCTGGGGAGGGGAGCAGCGCAGGGCCCTGGTTTCTTCTTTGTGGTTGTTTTCCTGCGTACGCTCAGCCAGCTTTCTAGCTCCATCAGTGCGCACTGCCTCTATCCCTGCCTGCGTCTATCTCCAGCTGTTTTCTACTTGCCCAAAGGAAAGTCACCTGTTTTCAGGAATCAAGAACCAGATTCTCTCTGCTCTCCTTGGGGCCCCACCTCACACACTCTGGCCAGAAAGCTTCACCCTTGCTCACTCCCCTGCCTGCTGCTGCTACTGCCCTTGGCTCCATTCTGGGCATCTCACTGTGCCCTCCATCCAGAGCCACCTGCCCCTTGGGAGCTCCATCCACTGACCTCAGAGGCTGAGAGGTACCCAGCATGGGCGAGCTGGCACCCTCTCTGTGGGTATCACAGCAGGAAATGGCAGCAATGTCACTTCCCTCGCCCAGCCCCTAATTGCCTTAATCAAACCCGCAGGGCTTTTTTTTTAAAGAAGAAAAGTAATATTTATAGTTAAATAAACAGGATTATTCAGTAATGACAAAAGTGTATCTCTTCACAGTGCCCTCATTTTCTTTCTTTCTTTTTTTTAAATTGTTTTTTAGGATATAATTGATATTTAAAAACCACACATATTTACGTGGACATCACCAGATGGTCAACACCGAAATCAGATTGATTATATTCTTTGAAGCCAAAGATGGAGAAGCTCTATACAATCAGCAAAAACAAGACCAGGAGCAGACTGTGGCTCGGATCATGAACTGCTTATTGCCAAATTCAGACTTAAATTGAAGAAAGTAGGGAAAACCACTAGACCATTCAGGTATGACCTAGATCAAATCCCTTATGAGTATACCGTGGAAGTGACAAATAGATTTAAGGGACTAGACCTGATAGACAGAGTGCCTGACGAACTATGGACAGAGGTTTGTGACATTGTACAGGAGACAGGGATCAAGAAAATCCCCATGGAAAAGAAATGCAAAAAAGTAAAATGGCTGTCTGAGGAGGCCTTACAGATAGCTGGGAAGAGAAGAGAAGCGAAAAGCAAAGGAGAAAAGGAAAGATATTCCCATCTGAATGCAGAGTTCCAGAGAATAGCAAGGAGAGGTAAGAAAGCCTTCCTCAGCGATCAGTGCAAAGAAATAGAGGAAAACAACAGATTGGGAAAGACTAGAGATCTCTTCAAGAAAATTAGAGATACCAAAGGAACATTTCATGCAAAGATGGGCTCGATAAAGACAGAAATGGTATGGACCTAACAGAAGCAGAAGATGTTAAGAAGAGGTGGCAAGAATACACAGAAGAACTGTACAAAAAAGATCTTCACGACCCAGATAATCACGATGGTGTGATCACTCACCGAGAGCCAGACATCCTGGAATCTGAAGTCAAGTGGGCCTTAGAAAGCATCACTACGAACAAAGCTAGTGGAGGTGATGGAATTCCAGTTGAGCTATTTCAAATCCTCAAAGGTGATGCTGTGAAAGAGCTGCACTCGATATGCCAGCAAATTTGGAAAACTCAGCAGTGGCTACAGGACTGGAAAAGGTCAGTCTTCGTTCCAATCCCAAAGAAAGGCAATGCCAAAGAATGCTCAAACTACCGCACAATTGCACTCATCTCAAATGCTAGTAAAGTAATGCTCAAAATTCTCCAAGCCAGGCTTCAGCAATATGTGAACTGTGAACTTCCAGATGTTCAAGCTGGTTTTAGAAAAGGCAGAGGAACCAGAGATCAAATTGCCAATATCCGCTGGATCATCGAAAAAGCAAGAGAGTTCCAGAAAAACATCTATTTCTGCTTTATTGACTATGCCAAAGCCTTTGACTGTGTGGATCACAATAAACTGTGGAAAATTCTGAAAGAGATGGGAATACCAGACCACCTGACCTGTCTCTTGAGAAACCTGTATTCAGGTCAGGAAGCAACAGTTAGAACTGGATATGGAACAACAGACTGGTTCCAAATAGGAAAAGGAGTCCGTCAAGGCTGTATATTGTCACCCTGCTTATTTAACTTATATGCAGAGTACATCATGAGAAACGCTGGGCTGGAAGAAACACAAGCTGGAATCAAGATTGCCGGGAGAAATATCGATAACCTCAGATATGTGGATGACACCACCCTTATGGCAGAAAGTGAAGAAGAACTAAAGAGCCTCTTGATGAAGGTGAAAGAGGAGAGTGAAAAAGTTGGCTTAAAGCTCAACGTTCAGAAAACTAAGATCATGACATCTGGTCCCATCACTTCATGGGAAATAGATGGGGAAACAGTGGAAACAGTGTCAGACTTTATTTTTTTGGGCTCCAGAATCACTGCTGATGGTGATTGCAGCCATGAAATTAAAAGACGCTTACTCCTTGGAAGGAAGGTTGTGGCCAACCTAGATAGCATATTTAAAAGCAGAGACATTACTTTGCCAACAAAAGTCCGTCTAGTCAAGGCTATGGTTTTTCCAGTGGTCATGTATGGATGTGAGAGTTGGACGGTGAAGAAAGCTGAGCGCTGAAGAATTGATGCTTTTGAGCTGTGGTGTTGGAGAAGACTCTTGAGAGTCCCTTGGACTGCAAGGAGATCCAATCAATCCATCCTAAAAGAGATCAATCCTGGGTGTTCATTGGAAGGTCTGATGTTGAAGCTGAAACTCCAACACTTTGGGCACCTCATGCGAAGGGTTGACTCATTAGAAAAGACCCTAATGCTGGGAAGGATTGGGGGCGGGAGGAGAAGGGGACGACAGAGGATGAGATGGTTGGATGGCATCACTGACTCGATGGACATGGGTTTGGGTAGACTCCGGGAGTTGGTGATGGACAGAGAGGCCTGGCGTGCTGTAATTCATGGGGCCGCAAAGAGTCGGACACGACTGAGCGACTGAACTGAACTGAACTGTAAAGTTAAATGAATTAACGCAAGCAAAGGGCTTAGAACAACAGTCATTGCATTTGAAGCATCTGGGGAATACGAGTTGTTATGTGTATTGTTGTTGTCATTTTTATTAATCAGAGCTTCTATAAAGATAGCAGTAAACGTGGACTTTCTTGGAAGTCTCTATAGTTTTACCCTAAGAAAGTATGTGATTTTGCATTCTCATCCACCATAGATTTTTTTACTGGCCTTGAAACAATATGTTTTAAATTAGCCCAGGAGGTGAAACAAAAATTAGTCCCAGATTTCTTCTATGGCTTCTGTCATTGCTGGCCCAGCACAGGAATGGGAAACGCTCACCTTTAAATTGCTCATCTCTCTCTAGTTTGCCCTGTGCTTTCCTGTCATGATCTGGTCACAGCTCCTTGACATCCTGAGGGTGCAGCTTGGGCCAACGCACTGCTGTTTGCAGAGTGTATATGGTTAACCAGGCCACGTCCAGAGTCAGAAGGCTTGGGTTCACATATCAGCCACTCTACTAATAGCTGTGATGAGTTACTTCACCTCTTATAAGCCTCACATTTCTCATCTGTAATATGGGGTGAGGATGGTTAATATTGGAACTGTCATGTCGTAAGGAATAAGTCAGGTAACTCTGCACAGTGCCCAGCAACAAAATAGTGTTAGCTCTGGTTAGTTGGCGTCCTGATGGCAAATCCTGGGATTTAGAAGCTGTTTAAGATCCTCTCTGTGGAGAACCTTGTGTTAGATGTATTGTTAGGGGTGTGTGTTGTGTGTGTGTGTTATGTGTGTGCCCCTCCAATTCAGTGGTTCCCAATTGGGAGCAATTTTGCCTTCCGGGAGACACTTGGCAATGTCCAGAGACATTTTTGGTGGCCACTGTTGGGAGAAGGGGAGCGGCTACTGTGTAAAGGATAAGAATGCTGCTAACCATCTCACAAGGCACAGGACTGTCCCCATTCCCTGCCAAAAAATCATCTGGTAAAATGTCAATGCACATATGTCCTGGCGCGGACGGCAAAGAATCTGCCTGCAATGCGGGAGACCCGGGTTCGACCCCTGGGTTGGGAAGATCCCCTGGAGACAGGCATGGCAACCCACTCCAGTATTCTTGCCTGGAGAATTCCATCGATAGAGGAGCCTGGCGGGCTACAGTCCATGGGGTCTCAAAGAGTCGGACACGACTGAGTGAGTAACACTTTCAAATGTCATTAGTGGTGAGGTTAGAAATCCCTGTTCTGGTTAAAATATAACCTTCGTAAGGACAGGGGCTGCCTCTCTGCCCACTGATGTATCCCCAGACTGCAGCAAAGCACTTGGACCTCAGTAAATCTCTGCTTAGTGGATGATTGGCACGAGTGAATGATGATCAAGGTTCTCAGTGGGTAGAGGTGTCTGTGGAGCTGGTGAGCACATGGTTTGGCTGCAGCCTGTTCCCCTGCCTGAGGAGTCATCAAACCTGGCAAAAAGTGTCCCAAGCCCAGAGGGTAGTAGAAGGGTGGGTTAGGGTGAGCCCTGGGATACAGGTCTCTCTGGGGGCTGGGTGGTGGATCATGGGTTCATGCAGTCTACACCAAGCATAGCATTCTAGGAAAGTCATCAGAAAACTCACACAGCAGCCATCAGAGCAGAGATTCACCTCGGAGCCTCCTGGAGGCAGGGTCCATGGTTTGCAGGCCCCTGGGACACCTCAGTCAGGTTATTTTGCCATCAGCAGTGTTGAGTGGTCCTGACGGGGGCTGGAGGTGGTGCTAGTGTTGCTTGCGAAGCACTTAGGACAAATCTTCTAGGATCTGCTGATTCCAGAAATCTCCCTGTTTATTTTTTTCTTTAGTGATCACTTCCTGCACTGGAAAGTGCTACCTCCCAGCATTTCTGCAAGTTTGAGAAGGGAACCTACATCAGCAAATTCCAGCAACCCTCTCACTCCAGGCCCAGCATCCCTTGCACAGAAACGAGCAAGTGGAGGCCTGGATCCTCCCAGCCCCAACCTGTCCCTTTCACATCCCCCGCTCCTTCCCACGGAGCAATGAACCCCAGTGCATGGTGAGGGTGCAAGAGAGAGACTAGGGGTGCTGTCCTCAGAAACTGTATCTTCTTGAGTCTCCTTTCAAGTCCACATGACAGTGGCTGACAGAGAGACCTTGGAAGTGAGTCCAGAGCATCATCCAGCCAAGTAGTGACCGAAGGCTTTTCATGCTGGTAACAGGATCTCGCTTGAAATTTTCCAGGAGTGCAACTCTGAACTGGTAAATACTTCCAGACTTCGGGAATTGCAAAGTAAGCTTTGAGATCAAGATGTGCATGTATTTAAAAAATGTAGGTACTAAATTTGATTTTACTTAAATTTAACAAAAGAAACTGAGGTTATGCGAAATGAGTTTCTGATCAGATAACTGCTCTTCTCTACAAGATATTAATTTAAGAGATTCTTTTAAGGTGAAAACGCAGAGCATGGAAAAATTAGGAGGTTAGAGCTATTATAGTGTTGTTTTAAACTCGGTGTTTTAATTTTAAGCAGAAGAGATTGATACCCACAAGGCCCTGTGATAGATGTTGTTCACCAAATCCTTCATTCTTTCTCTCCTCATAGCTGGATGACACTCCCCAATGTCCTTTGCGATCAAATTGCATCTGCACTTTAGATGACAACCTACGGGCAGGAGTGCTGTGGGTCAACTTCATGGCCCATGAAAACTGCAGTGGGTGATCCTCCATGCTCCTTCCCATCCCACTGACTGGATGCATGCAAACCCAAGCCACCTGGATGCCCATGCTGACTACTGGGGGGCAGACTCCTGGAGCCCTGAATCACCAACTAAGGCAGAGCTGCTGCCAATCAGGAAACAACTATTTGAAACTTCTATCATGTTTGAGCCTTTATATATTTTGGATGTGTTTGTTAAGCTAGTTAACATGACCTTAACCAGTCCTCTTGTTCTATAATTAAATTGGCACAACAATCACTATAGTTTTTCCAATCTGTGTTTTGTTGGTTTTTTTTTTTGTTTTTTTTTATTGACTGTTGGTTTTGTTCACAAATTGGAGAAGGAAATGGCAACCCACTCCAGTGTTCTTGCTTGGAGAGGCCCATGAACAGAGGAGCCTGGCAGTCCATGGGGTCTCAAAGAGTCAGACATGACTGAGCCACTAACACTTTATTCACAAATAAACCCTTTCAGGAAAACCCACAGTAATAATGGCTAAAATTTACCAGGCTCTTACTATGTGACAGACACTGTGCTAATTACTTATATGTACTAATCTATGTAATTTTTGCAACAGTTGTATTATGTATGAATGCCATCCCCATTATATAGATGAGTAAACTGAGGCACAGCGAGGTTATGTAAAACAATACAACTGAAAATTCCAGAGCTGGATTTCACCAGTTTAGGCAGTTTGGCTCTGAGTTCATTCTCTTCCCCTCAGTATCAAACATTTTAGGTAGTTAGATTCCTTAAGTTCTTGTGTGGTTCATTGCCTTATTTATTTATTTATCAAACTGCTCGTAATACCCTTTTATGTGGTACCAAATTCCATGAATATATAAAGTCTCAACTCTGTGCTTTTCTAGATATCTTCCTCTTAGAATCATCCAGCTCTTTTTCTAACAAGATTAACTGCCCTCTAGGCCTGCTCTGTTAGCTAGAGTTCTGGGACTTCTATCACCCTCTTAGCTTGTATGCCACATTTTTCTCTTTCTCTGGTGCAGGAAATAGGACTCCATTTGCTGGAGCATATCCTTAAGAACTTTCTCAGAAAATGATTGCGAGGGACAAACGTTCTTAGTACTGGTAAATCTGAAAACGTCTTTTTTCTTAACTTCAGATTTTAATAAGTGCCACTGACCACTTGGACATAGAATTCTAGACTGGAAATTGTTTTGTCTCACACTTTAAGAAGCATGCCCCATGCTCTTTCCACTGCCCAGTTTCCAGCACCAATCTGGGTTTCACTCCTTTAATAGCAATCTTGGTTGTTGCTGTTTGTCTTTTAAAAGTTCTACCATTTAGAAGATCCACTCTTTATGCTTGGGGTTCGTTTCACCACAGTAGATGTGGGCACCTTTCTATTCATTGTTCTGGGCGTTCTGTAGGCCCTTCCGTCTAAATATCCTCTCCTGAGCGCTTAGTCATGTCTGAATCTTTGCACCCCATAGACTGCAGCCCACCAGGCTCCTCTGTCCATGGGTTTCTTCAGGCAAGAATACTGGAGTGGGTTGCCATTCCCTTCTCCACGGGATCTTCCCTACCTCGGAATTGAACCTGGGTCTCACTCATTGCAGGCAGATTCTTTACCATCTGAGCCATCAGGGAAGCCCACATGGTCCTTAGCCCTGAGGAATACTTTTGTTCTTTTCACTTTCCCAATTCTTTTTCTGGAATTGGAATTAGTCAGATGTTACGCTTTCTAGATCAATCTTTCGTGTTTCGCATTTTTCTCATATTTTCTATCCTTTTCTCTTTTTCTTCTACCATCTGGAGATTTCCCTTCACTTTATAAATCAAACATTTAATTCACTTTTAATTTTGGCAGTGGTCTTTCCACTTTTCAAGAACTCTGTTATCTTTATAGCAACTCTTGCTTTTCTTGGTTGTGACATCTTCACAAAATTTTCTGCAGAAATTCTGAAAACTACGGTCTATTACCTGTACTAGCTCTATTTCTTTTAGATCCAACTTTACCATTTATTTATCTTATGCTTTCAGTATGGCTGTTAGCATAAGTGATGCCTGATGCCACCTCGGACCCTTACAGTTTCTCCTGTCCTTCCACTGACCCTACCCATCACTTCTCTGTCATTAAGAGCTTTCGTTAATAATCATTAGGACCAGGTGGCCTCTATGCTCTGTTAGTCCCCAGACAATGATGAAAACCTTTCCCCTAATAATTTAATAACTTTCTGTGTAATTATTTATCACTTGAGAGGACATGCTTTGAAACAAGGGCTTCCCTGGTGGCTCAGTGGTAAAGAATCTGCCTGCAGTGTGGGAGCCCTGGGTTCGATCCCTGGGTGGGGAAGATCCCCTGGAGGAAGGCATGGCACCCCACTCCAGTGTTCTTGCCTGGAGAATCCCATGGACAGAGGAGCCTGGCGGGCTGCAGTTCATGGGATCACAAAGAGTCAGACACACTAAATGACCAAGTCATTACAATATCTTTACAATTGATATTGTAATGATTCACGCTTTTATTTAGTCCCTTTGGTAGGGTCGGTTTTTCTTTTTTTCCTTCAGCCAAAGAATCACTAAATCTTTACTTCTTTGGAAAACTAAAACCAAACCAAACTAAGCGGACTTGGTCTTCTGGCTGGTTCCCACTGTAAGGAAGGAGCCTTGGGCTGGAGTGTTTGGCAGGGGCACTTCTCCAGGACAGAGCTGGAACAGATGAATTTCTTACTTAATGTTTGTTTAGTACTCTGGGCCCGTAAAGGGCTATGGGGTCTCTGACTGGGTTTGTTATTGATGTTTAGTGAGCCATAAAACCCCGATTTCCTGCCTGCACTCCCAGCCATAAAATAACCGTTTGCTACAGCCTGTAAACACCCCTTGATCAGCAGGCCCTGCTCCCAACGTCTGCGGGGCTGGTTCACCAACCTCCTGCAAGGGCCTGCTGACAGCATTTCCCACCTTTCTGCTCTGTCCTGCTGGCTCCTCTGACTTGCTCCCCAGAGTTGCGGACTTGACAGTCCTAGTTTTTCCAGCCTTGCCCTTCAGGACAGGCGGGGCTCTGTGCTGGGAGCAGTGGTCTCAAACAACGGCTGCATCTGACCCTGAACATGTAGTATGAGCCCTCTCTGCTCGCCACATAAAATTCAGGTGGGCCCGTCTCAGGGCCGGGGACCCCAGTGAGGCCTCAGCCTTGATGAGGTCCTGCTCAGACTGCACCGCTGGCTTCACATTAGGAAGGTCTACTGGCTTGAAAGGTCTCAGAAGCCCAGCCCACACCTTCACCTTCCGTCTCGAGGCCCCTGCCTCTAGCTTCAGGACCAGGGGTTGTATCCCCACTGTACACATACTATGACCCTGCAGCTTCTATGGCCTCCATTGGAAGACTCTCCTGAGAGGGAGGGTATTTGGTCCAATTCCCTCCAGAGACTGGGAGAAATGATGGGGGAGGCCGGGTCTGACTCATTCCAGCCTGAGGAAAAATCCCACATCTGAGCACCGTCCAAGAGGACAATTGACCTTGTGGGCAGTGAGTCCCCTGTCATTTTGAGAGACAAGGGACACAACACTCATCTTACTCTAGGTTAGGCCGAACGGGAAAACCATTAACTCATCCGCCCAACTCAGGGAAAGGCAGAGGCCGGGTTATCCTGTCTGCGGATCCAGGGTCTCCACATTTTGTCCTGACCTCCCATTCCTTCAAAACCCTCCGACGGGTCTGGAGGCCAATCCCGAAGCTGTGATTTAACAGGAAAGAACGGTCTTCTCCTTTCAACAGCCATGTGTAAAATCCTAGGGCGTGTGCCTGGTGCCTGGTTGGCCTCGGTTGGGCGGTGCGCCCACCCCTTGGACCAATCGCAGAGCCTGAGGGGAGGGACGGCGGCGGGTCCCTGTCTTCAGGAGAAACACGCTGAGTGGCGGCAAAGCTGAGCTTGGAGGAAAGAGGGGACCTCAAGTACCAGGCAAGTGCGCTAAGTGCCTCTGGAAGGAGCCGTGAGGGGAGTTTCTTCTGGGGGAAGAGTTGGCCTAGCCATGCGGTAAGCCCCTCTCAGCTGCTCTCTGGACATCACATCTCATGCTCCGTGGAAGGGTCACCCTCCCTGTCACCCCAGAGACCGCAAAGGCAGTGCGGGCCATGGGGTGGGGGCCTGCGCATAAATGACTAGCGTGCTCTCCACCGTGTAAAACCTGGGAGCTTTCACAGCCGTGAGGCTGGAGACATCCTCAGAGGTCAGTCTGTCTCTGCTGCGGGCATACACCCAGTCCCAAGGAGCCGTGAGCTTGGACCGGGTCCCCCCCTCTGCAGAAGCAGATCTGCCTGTAGATACAGGACCGCCTTCCCGCACAGCTCCGGGGCCTCCACCCTATCGTGGAGCAAAGGTGTGAACTTGCCCTGAAGCTGTGGGTCAGGTACAGAGCTCCTGCCACTCTCTGCGTGGACCCTGATCAGTAGAGCCCCAGCCTTTCAGTTTCTTTCCCAAGGCCACTCAAGATGATGCCTATGGGGGTCCTGTAGGGCCTCCTTATGCTCTAAAGCCAATGTGACAAAGGGAACTCTTTCTCTGACTCGCCATCCCTTATGCTGGCAAGTGGGTGAGCTTTTTATGAGGCCAAGGTGGGCAGATGGGTAATTAAACATATACAGACAGGGGCAGTGGTCATCTCAGAACACATCCCCCTCTCTTCGTGGAAAAGAAGCATGTCACACACACAAATCTTTAAGCTGCATTTGTGAATCCTGGAAACTGATCCATGACTGTCTGCTAGCTGGACGTGATGCCCATGGAAGGAACCTCGTACCATCTCATCAAGGAGTTGGTATGGTTTTCTCCCAACAGGATAGCGAGCAGCTTGGGCAGGCTTTCTTTACATATACACTCCTTCCCCAAGAACAGGTGCCAGAGTGCCAGGACCATTCCAAATCTCTGCCTCTCCAGTGGCCTTAAACAGCACCAAGAGCTCCCGCAGGAACAGGCAGTGAGAAGAGTTGGGTGGTCGCAGGTCTCCTATGGGACCCTAACCTCAGCTCCGGCTGACCTCCCAGACTTCCAGGACCTCCTCTGACTCTGACACCTGGCACTTTTTCCTCTCTTGCTCTCAAGTTCAGCTCTGCCTCCCATGGAGGTGGGCATCCAGCATTCTGTGTGTTGGGGGGCAGGGGAGCAGAGTGTCTCTAATCACTTCCCCATGGGCACGTGGGTGGCTTTTCCCCTCCTTTTCTTCCTTTCCACCCTCCTTCCTTTCTTCTTATGGAAGCACAATTCACATGCAGTAAAATCCCCATTTTTGGTGTGTAGCCCTATACGTTTTGATAAAGGCACACAATTGTGTAGACCTTCTCACAATCAAGATAGAGAACATCTCCATCACCCCAAAATGTTCCTTGCCCTGTGCGCCTTTTTAATCAACAAACTCACCCCCCTCAACCCCAATATGTGGCAACCACTGGTCTGTTTTCTGCCCTTTTATGGTTCTGCCTTTCCCAGGACGTCGTGTGAATGGAATCATACAGGATGGAGCCCTCTGTGTCTGGCTTCTCTCTCTTCGCAGAATGTCTTTGAGATGTACCCATGTTGTCGCATACAGCAGTGGTTTGTTCCTTTGATTTCATTTATGAGACATGCGTTCCACAGATTGTTTGATTGTTTATCCGCTCCCCTGTTGAAGAAAATCTGGGTTGTTTCCAGTACTAAGCTATGATGTATAAAACATTCCTGCACAGGTTTTTGTGTGAACATAAGCTTTCATTTCTCTCAGGTCATATGGTAAGTGCATGTTGAACTGTATAAGAAACTGCCAAGCTGTTTTCCAGAGTGGCTGTACCATTTTGCATTCCCGCCATCAGTGGAGGGAGGTTTTGGATGCTCAACATTCTGGCTGGCACTTGGTATTGTCAACAGAGTGAACTTCTCAAGATGCAGATCTGATTATGTGAGAATGATTTGATGTCTTTTTATTGCTTTTAGGCTGAAGATCTTTACATGTCGTAGGATAACTTGCCTGACCTTGCTGTCTCCTCTCTGGCTGCCTCTGGCTCCACCCCTCTATACCCTGCGCTCCGGGACCCCTGCTCTTCCCCTAGCATCTCTCTCCAGGTGCTTCCTCCTGCCTGGAGCCCTCTGCCTCGAATCCTTTACCCTGATCTTTGTTGGGTGAATGCCTTCTCAACCTTCACATCTCAGCTCCAATGCCCCTCCTCAGCTAAATTTCCTGACCCCCAACCTATCTGTGGGCGACCTGGTGGGCTTTCTCATAACATGCTCTGATTTTTCCATCATAGCACTTATCACAATCTGGAAACAGATTTATTTCTGTGACCATTAGATTAAGGCCCCTCTCAGCCTCTAGCCTGTCATCTTGTCGGCAGGAACTGTGTCCATTTTGCTTTCTGTTGTTTCTCCACTTTCTTGGTCACATAGTGAGTAGTCAATAAATATGTGTCATAATTCAAATAGTGACTGGTGAGATTCCCTATAGCTGGGCTGGGCCTGGAAAGGACTTCAAACAATTCATGACTTCCGGCAGGTGTCTGAGCTTTGTGATGTGACACAAGTCTCTCCCGCCTTCCCAGGCCAGCGTCCTGTGCGTCAGAGACCTAAGCCAGGTGAAGAGCGTGCTCTTCATTCTCCTTGCTGGATCCTCCATCCTGCCCAAGGTGGAACCAGCCATCCGACAGCATCCTGTCCACGCCCTTCATGGTGGACCCGGTCTCTGGCATTTACAAGTTGCTTTTCTCACTTTTTATCAGATTTTGTGTTTTATGTTCTTCACTTTTTTTTTATTACGAAATATTTTGACATAGCAAAAAATAGTACAGAGGAGCGTACAACGTCCATCTATGTCCCCATCCCTCTGGATAAAAGAGAAACCATTCCTGATACAAGTAAAGCCCTCTGCTGTCTCCAATTCTTATTTTCTCTCTAAAAGGAAACTGGAAAGTCTGGAATTCGATGGTCATTATTTTCATGTGTGTTGTTGTATTTTTCCTACACATGTCAGTATCCATAAACCATTTATAGTGTTTTTCAAATTTTAAGACTCTATATAAATATTATTGCATTGTATGTATTTTTATGAACTCTGGCTTCTTCCCAATTTTATGTTTGTGAGATTTATCCATGCTGTATTTATAGCCTTGGTTCATTTATTTTTATTGCTGTGAAATATGTTATTTTTTCCAATGTACCATAGTTATTTGTTCTCTCACTGACAAGGAGTGAAGTTGTTTCCAGTTTTTGCTCTAATAAATAATGCTGACTTGAGCATTCTTGTCTGTCTTCTTTCTGCACAAGTTTCTCTAGAATGTACTTGGGTGGACAGTAACGTCATAAGATTTGCACTCCTTGTTATGGAGAAAGACTGTCTGATAGATTGTACCTGTGGCCACAAATGGGATTTTCCATGATTCTTCACCTTTGCCATCACAGAGTGTTATCTGACTCTTCACTTTTATTAATAATGGAAGGAAAATGGAAACCCATAATGCGATTTAATTTGTATGTCCCTAACGACCAGTGAGATGATCATCTTTCTATCAGGGCCTTTCATACTTCATCTGAGAAATGTCTTTTCACGGATTTTGCCCATTTGACGGTTGCGTTGTTTGTCTTTTTCTTATAGCTTCACAGAAGTTGCTCATATGTCACTGACTCTCATTTTGTGTCTGTCATCTGTGTGACACTTTCCCTCGCCCAATGCATGATCACCTTTTTACTTTGTGGTGGTGACTTCTGGTAGGCAAACATTTTTAATGTTAAGATGGTCAAATTTTCTCTTTCATAGCTTGTACTTTTTGTGAATTTTTTAAGAAAGACTTTCCTATCTAAAGTAATGAATATATTACTATATTTCTATGTATTTTAAAATATATAATTTATATATACCTATAAATATTTTGTTCTAGAAGTTTCCCCCCCATATTTAAGTCATTTATTCACCAGGCTTTACTTCTGTGCTTGATCAGAAATGGAATCGATTTTATTTTTTCCATTAAAATAATCTACTAATTGACTAGATAGACCATCCTTTTCATATTGATTTACCATGCAACCTCTGCCAAGTATAAAGTTTCCATATTCATGTGGGAATATAAAGTTTCCATATTTGTTTCTGGGCTCACTCTTCTGTTCCACTGGTTCACGTTTCTATCTTGTACCCACATCACCCTATCTTAATTACACTGACCTTATATTAAGTATTACTTCCCTTGTGGCTCAGCTCGTAAAGAATCTGCCTACAATGTGGGAGACCTGGGTTCAGTCCCTGGGTTGGGAAGATCCCCTGGAGAAGGGAAAGGCTACCCACTCCAGTATTCTGGTCTGGAGAATTCCATGGACTGTATAGTCCATGGAGTTGCAGAATCAGTCTTAACACCTGTCAGGACAAAGGTCACTAACTTCAAAATTGTCTTGGTTATTCTTGCCCTCTCATATGTATTTTTAGAATCCATTTGTCAAGTGCAGTGAAAAACCTTTTGGAGACTTTGACTGGAATTGAATTGAATTTAGAAATTAATTTGGAAGAAACTGACATATTTATGATGTTGAATCTTACCATCTCCGAACAAAGCTTATCTCTCCTTTGCCATGGCCTTCTTTAATGGATTTTAAATAAAGTTTCACTGATTGTTACATAAAGCAACTAGTAAATATTTCTGCTAAATTTATTTTTGCTTACTTATTTTTGTTGCTAGTATAAATGGAATCTTTTTAACATTACCTTCTCTAGCTCTGTCGTGCTAGGATGTAGAAATACATTTTATTTTTGCTGATTGATCTTATATGCAGCAATCATGGGCAAACTCTCTTAGTTCTGATAATTTGTCTGTAGACTCTCTTGGGTTTTCTGTGTAGATAATTTTGTTTCTTCCTGTTCAGTCTTCACTTCATTTCTTTTTTCTTTTGTTTCTGTGTGACTAGAGCCTCCAATTCAATATTAAAGACCAAGAACATCGGATTTTCTGCTCTACTGATGCAATTCATTTTCAGGTTAAAAGTCTGTTTGGATTTTGTATCTTTTTTTCTTTCTTTATGTTCTGTTTTACACATTTTCTATAATTGGTAGGCATTCCATTCGTTTTTCCTTTTATTGTCTTTTTAAAAAAATTCAAGAGCCTAGAAAAGTTAAAATAACAATCCAGTAAGTACTCTTGGACCTTCTCACCTAGATTCGCCAGCTGTTTTGTCACACTGGCTCCATCTCTCTATACATGGATACACACACACACACGCATGTGCACACACACACAACCACTTTTCTTTTACCGATTAATTTCATAAATGTGTGTTAGATATTTTCACTGAAAACCAATCGAAAAATTATTGAAATGAATTAAAGATGTAAATATTGCAACTACATCAATTTTTCCCAAATATTTCCAAAGACAGTGAAAAAGTGTTTAACTCTGTTATCAGGAAATGCAAAATAAAACACAGTAAGAAACTATAACTCACTTATCAGAATGACCAAAGTTTAAAAGACAGACAATATCTACCAGAGTAAAAAGAACATTTTTATATTGCTAGTGGGAGAATAAATTGGTAGAACTACTATGGAAAACTGTTTGGTAGTATCTACTGAAGTTGGACATGCACTCAAATTCACACACAAACACATGCACGTGTGTGCGCACACACACACACTTCCCTTTTACCAAACCAACTAAGAGTGAGCTGTAAACATCATATTGAAGTGAAAAAAAGTCAGTCACTCAGGACTGTAGCCTGTATTCAACCCTAAACACTGAAGCGTGCATCTCCCAAGAGCCTTCCTATTCAGCCTCATCACTATTACCACACTTAAGAACATCAGTATTATATCAATAACTTCATCCAACATTCAGTCCATATACAAACTTCTCCAATTATCCTCATAACTTTTTAAAAATCTGAAATTCAGTCAAATTTCACCCACTTCATTTGCCTATGTCTCTCTAGTCTCCCTGAATTTAGAGCTGTTTTCCTAACTCCTCCAGTTCTTATTTGATTTGATTTATTTCAGTGATCATCACGCTGTGAACTTCATCCACGCTATTGCACCCAGCAAGAGCTCCTTTATTCTCTTGGCTGTGTGGTATTCCAAAGTGAGTGAATGCTCCACAAATTATTTACCCATTTAGATGGTGGGCATTTGGGTAGTTTCTGGTATTTTCCTGTTATTAATAGTATTGTTAGTAATATGCTTGTACATATCTCTTGGTGAAAATGCACATCTACCCAGGAAGGAATTTGGGGATCTTTGGATGGGTGCATGACTGACCCCATCTTGGGTCCTTAGTTTCTCCTGGCTTTCCGCTGACCCCACTCACGACTGTATTGTGCAGTAAATCACTTCTCTGCTGTCAACAGCTTTGTAGTTAATAGATAGATATTCTTTAATAATCACTAGGACTAGGTGGCTTATATGCTCTGTTAGTCCCCAATGATGAAAACCTTCCCTGATGTATTCTCAGTACCCAGGAGACTAGTTACCCACTTGTAAATCTTGACTTAGGAATGCATGCTCTGTTTTCAAGCACCTTCCAGTGTGAAAGCTAAAGCTCCAATATTTTGGCCGCTTGATGCAAAGAGCCGACTCATTGGAAAAGACCCTGATGCTGGGAATGACTTAGGGCAGGAGGAGAAGGGGGTGGCAGAGGATGAGATGGTTAGACAGCATCATCAACTCAGTGGACATGAGTGTGAACAAACTCCAGGTGAGAGTGGAGGAGGAGGACAGAGAACCCTGGTGTGTTGCAATCCATGAAGTCACGAAGAGTCGGACATGACTTAGTCACTGAACAATAACAAAAACAACCCCTATTCCCTGGTTAACTATAAAACTGCCCCAGCAGCCCTTTGACAGTATGGAGCGCAGGTGGACTGCTGCCTGCCCAATCCCGATTCCACTGTGTAAGTTACCCTGTAATAAACTGATCTGCTGACTCTATGGAGCTGCCTGCCTCCTTTTCCTATTTCGAGATGTCTTCTCAGTTGGGTGAACATTTTCCCCTCAGTCCATCTTCCAACATTCATCATTAAGTATAATGTTCTCTGTAGATTTTTTTTTGTAGCTACCCTCTATCAAACTGAGAAGTTCCTTTCTATGCCTAGGTTGCTATGAGTTTTATTTTTTATTGTGATTGGGTATGAATGTTTATTAAATGATTTTTCATGTATCTATCGAGGAGATCATATTAACTTTTCACCATTGATCTCTCAATATGACAAATTATGTTGATCAGTTTTTATATGTTAAAGCAATCTTGCATACCTGGAATCAATCTCTCATGTCTATGTGTTGTCCTTTTTATATATTGCTGTATTTGATTTACTATTTCAAATAAATCAAAGAAATATTATTTTTTACTATTTCAAGTGAAGGATATATTTTTGTATGTATGCTTACAAATAAGAATGATATTAAAGAACTATAGCTTTGTAAAGTATCTTTAGTTTTTGATTGAGCACTTACTTGCTCTCTGGCTGTGGTGAGCGCAGGCTCCTCCTTGTTGCATGCGGGAACTTCTCATCGTGGTGGCTGTGACACGCAGGCTCAAGAGTTTCTGCACACGGACTTAGTTGCTCTGCAGCATGTGGAATCTTCCCAGGCCAGGGATCCACTCTGCATTGGCAGGTGGATTCTCACCCACTGTGCCACTAGGGAAGTCCCCAATTATTTTTAAAGTTCTATCAATTGTATTTTCTACATTGTAAAGTTAAGATACTGGGGACACACAGATTGAAGGCTGTAATACCGTCCTCATGCATTTACCCCTTCATCCTTACAGAATGTCCCTCATCTGGAAATGCTTCTTGTTGTATACTTTCTTTGACAGTTGGCCTTTGAAGTATATAGTCACATGGGTTTTTATCTGGTCCAAATTTGCATACTGTGGCATTTTCCATTCTTTTCATTTAAACTTTGTGTGTTTAAGGTGGGTTCTAATTCACACACTTTCTGCAGAATTTGACTTCACGTGGGGATCTCTAATGTGACTTCCCTACTGCTTAGGTCTCAGGTTTGGTGTCCTGCCCTTGGCACCTCCTGGGCTGTTGAAACTCAGGCTTTAGCCATCAGGAATAAAAAGATGTACTCTACAAAATTATTTTTAATTTTATTTTTAAATTACTTCATTGAATGAGGTAGGGTTGACATTTAAGTAGCTGTACATATTTAATGTACACAACTTGATTAGTTTGGAAATAAGTACACATCTGAGAAACCATCATCAGAAGCTATGCCATAAACATATCCATCATCGTTGAATGTTTCCTTCTACCCTCTACATTATTATTTCTTTGTGATAAGAACACAACATTAAATATACCAAACTTTTAAATATACAGTACAGTATTGCTAACTATTGGGCTTCTTGGTGGCTCAGTGGTAAAGAATTCGCCTGCCAATGCAGGAAACATGGGTTCGATTCCTGGGTCAGGAAGATCCCCTGGAGAAGGAAATGGCAACCTACTCCTGTATTCTTGCCTGGGAAATCCCATGGACAGAGGAGCCTGGTGGGCTACAGTCCATGGGATCACAAAAATTGGATATGACTTAGGGAATAAACAACAACAACAACAACATTGCTGACTACAGACATTATGCAGTGTATAGATTTCTAGGGCTTACTCACTGTGTATAACTGAAACTTCATACCCTTTGACTAACACCCCACTCCACTCCCAGCCCCTGGCAACCTCCATGCTGGTGTCTGATTCTCTGAGTTTGACCATTTTAGATTCTACATGTAAGTAGCATCTTAAAGCTTTTGTCCTTCTGTGTCTTATCTCACTTAGCATAATGCCCTCCAGGCTTATTCATGTTGTCGTAAGTGGCAGGGTTTCCCACTTTTTAAAGGCTGAATAGCATTCCACTGTATGTGGGCACCACATTTTCTTTAGCCCTTTGTGTGTTGATGGACCTTAGGTTGCCTCCATGATTTGGCAATTGTGAACAACGCTGCAATGAACATGAAGTGCAGGCATCTCTTTGAGATCCTGATTTTATTTCTTGTGGATTTATATCCAGATGTGGGATTGTTGGATCATAGCATAGTTCTGTTCAGTTCAGTCAGTTCAGTCGCTCAGTGGTGTCTGACTCTTTGTGACCCCATGAATTGCAGCACGCCAGGCCTCCCTGTCCATCACCAACTCCTGGAGTTTACCCAAACCCATATCCATTGAGTCAGTGAGGCCATCTAGCCATCTCATCCTCTCTCATCCCCTTCTCCTCCTGCCCGCAATCCTTCCCAGCATTAGGGTCTTTTCCAAAGAGTCAACCCTTCGCATGAGGTGGCCAAAGTATTGGAGTTTCAGCTTCAACATTAGTCCTTCCAATGAACACCCATGACTGATATCCTTTAGGATGGACTGTTTGGATCTCCTTGCAGTCCAAGGGACTCTCAAGAGTCTTCTCCAACACCACAGTTCAAAAGCATCAATTCTTCAGCGCTCAGCTTTCTTCACCATCCAACTCTCACATCCATACATGACTACTGGAAAAACCATAGCCTTGACTAGATGGACCTTTGTTGGCAGAGTAATGTCTCTGCTTTTCAATATGCTATCTAGGTTGGTCATAACCTTCCTTCCAAGGAGTAAGCATCTTTTAATTTCATGGCTGCAATCACCATCTGCAGTGATTTTGGAGCCCAAAAAATAAAGTCTGACACTGTTTGCACTGTTTCCCCATCTATTTCCCATGAAGTGATGGGACCAGATGCCATGATCTTAGTTTTCTGAATGTTGAGCTTTAAGCCAACTTTTTCACTCTTCTCTTTCACTTTCATCAAGAGGCTTTTTAGTTCTTCTTCACTTTCTGCCATAAGGGTGGTGTCATCTGCATATCTGAGGTTATTGATATTTCTCCCAGCAATCTTGATTCCAGCTTGTGTTTCTTCCAGCCCAGGGTTTCTGTTAGGTAGTTCTGTCAGGTAGTTAGAATAGGAAAAAGGAATCCAGAATGGCGGTGGCTAAAGGACAAAGAAGGGAAAAGCCCACAAAAATAGAACAAAGGAAGGTCCGAGGATGGGAGTGAGGACCTTAGGTAAAACAAACAGCCCTCCTGGCCAGCCCAGTTTACATAGGGCAGGCTCAGGGGAAGGAGAAAAGAACATAAAAAGAGGAGCCAAAATTGGGCCAGAGGTTTCTCCTCTCTTCACATCTTTTGGGTCGGCCAGTCCTCATGCCTTGAGGATGTATTTCCCTTTATTTTCTAAATAAAACTGAGCTGTAACACTGGTCTGTCCGTCAGTTCAAATTTTTGTTGTGACAAGACAGAACCAAGGAAATTACAAACTCCCCTGACAGTTCTATTCATTTTTAAGAAGCCTTTAAGTAGACACTGACTCCAGCACTTGCTTACTCTCTGGTTAGGATTTTCTTATTGTTTCTGCCCTTTCATTGCTTCCCTGACTTCACTGCCAGGTCAGTCATGATTTTAAAAATATTTTACTTATATTCTCTTCCATTTTTAGGCCTTTGAGTATTGAGAAGGTTTCCTCTGAATACTTGTTCCAAAATATTTCTGAAAATGAAAGTCTCTTCTTCACCTACTCACCAATAGGGCTGTTTGCCCAATATGTAGGAGATCTTTTAAAGTACCATTTTATTTAGAAATACATCCTCCTAGCATAGTATTCATCTTTCAACTTTGTTAGTAGCATCATTTTTTTCTAACGCACTAGCTTTGGGTTTCCTGCGTCATACATGGAACTCCCATTGTCTATTTTATATATGGTAATGTGTATGTTCAATGCTATTCTCTCATATCACCCCACCTTCTCCTTCCCCAAGTAGCATCATTTTTATGGAGAAAAATCGAACACTAATAAAATTAAATGTTCCTCTTTTTCTTTATGGCTTCTGGGTATCATATCTCACCCAGTTGAGTATTTCCCACACCTACATTTTATTTTAATTTTCTAAAGTTTAAGCTGTTACATTAAGCTATTAATTCATATGGAATTTATTATTGTAGATAATGTATAGAAAAGATTTAACTGTATTCAATCCAGGTAGATTGCCAATTATACTGGCACCATTTAGTAAATAAACTATGCAATACGTTGAGTTGAAATGTCACCTTTATAATACACTACATTCTCACATATTCTTGGATCTATTTGGGGCTTTTCTATTATGAGCCAATGGTATATTTGTGTCTTTTGGTATCAAAATCAGACTTATTTTCACTGCAGTGCCCTTAGTTCTAATTTTTAGTATTTCCTATGGCAAGTTCCTTCTCAAAGTAACAGTGAGATTACTTTTCAAAATTTCTCTTGGCAATTCTTGAATGTTTGTTCTTGCATCTAAAATTTTAAATTGTTTTCTCTGTCCCAGGGAATTCTATTTTTTCATTATATTTTATATCAATTTAGGAAGCATTTATCTTTCCTTGCCTTTCTTTAAGAAGTTTTTTTTCGCCATACACATAGAGTTGAAATTGCAGAATTTGTTCTGTACATGTAACATGCTGACTCTTTTATATGTCATTTCATTTAATTCTCACCAAAATCTCTGTGAAAGAATGATTAATATTCCCATTTTAGAGTAAGAAAAAGAAGGACAGAGAAAGGCAATAATGTGCCCAGGACCATTAGTGAAGAGTGAGCAGGGGGTCCCACCCCTGATACTATGTATCATGCCCCCAAGGGGACCTGGGCATCTAAGAGTTCATTTCCAGTGGTTCTCAGGCCCCCATTTTCTCGCTAGAGTGCTTGGCTTATTAAATAAGAAATAGTCCAAAATCCACTTTGTGTAGAATAAGATTTGCTCTTGGGACATTGATTTCATCTCATAGCCTGGACCAACTGTCTGCTGGGGTCTAGGCATTTATTCATTCTTTCTGCCACTTACGCAGCACTCATGTGGAGAGCTGCCTAGTACATGTGACTGCCAATCTTCATATGTCACTGCTGTGGGCACTGTCCAAGACCAGAGAATGAGGCTTTGCCCCAATGAACTTCCACTGCATTTGAGGAGCTGTAAATAGAGAGCTAAATAGTCAAGCACAGACTAAAACAGCCAACACAGGACTAGCCTCTGTGGTTCCTGTTGAGTCCTCAGCTCCAATGCCTGGCAGGTATAGCATTTTGGAGGATGAAGGAATGAGCCAAATCTACAACACAGGAGGCTAAGGAACAAAGGGAATAAAAAAGGGGCTTATTTTCTGTCAATGTAAAACAGTTCTCTCAACTGGAAGAAGAGACCCAGTTAGGAACACACCCAACTGAGATCAGTTCTGTAGAGATCATCTTTGAAATAATGGAGGGGCCTTCCATATCAATGTTCTTAGGAAGATGAAAGAAAGTGATGGTCTCTGGGCAGAAACAAAGGCAGTGCTCTCTCTCTCATTACCTTGTCCAGAT